>NC_062574.1:23434800-24050515 GCF_022837055.1 Prionailurus viverrinus
TTGGTTTCTGGAACGATACCCATTCCTGGTTCTCCCCCACTGTGGCACTCCTCATTCCCATAGCTGGCAGCTTGTTTTCCCAACATTTTGTTGTTGGAGGGCCCTATCACTCATTCTCTTCTGTGTTCACTCCTGGGTGATCCCCAATCCCATGGCTTTGGATCAAGCATACACACTGATGGATCGTGTACTTCTGTCTCCAGTACAGACCTCTCCCTTGAGTGGCCCATTCACAAAGCCGGTGCGGCTCGGGCATGTACATGCAAATGCCCGGTGTATCTGACAAGCCTCACCAAAATAGGAACTCTTCATTTTGCCCATTTCTCCCTACTCGCACTGCTTCGTCCTGGGGCTTCTCCGTTTCCAGAAATGGTAACCAGTTATTCAGGTGAGGTCCCTGGGAGTCTCCTTGATTCTTCTCTGCGTGCCCTACAACCAGTCCATGGATAAGCTCTGCGTCCCACATCTGAGCACTTCTCACTCCCCACCAGTCCAGCCCCTGCTCTCACTGATGCCCTGCACTGGCCCCAGCTTCCCACTCCTACGTCCACTCCTGCCCCACGATGGTGGTTACTGTCTGTTCACTACGCAGCAGCCAGAATGATCTCTTAAGAGGGGAAACCAATCATGTCACCCCCACCTGCGTCAAAACTCTCCAATAGTGTCCCATTGCAACCAAGCTGAAATGGAGGCTTCCAAGGCCTCCTGCCGTGTAATCAGCCCCCTGCCGGCCCTGCCCTTCTCACTTCCTTCCTCTCCTCCTTCTTTCACCTGGCTTCAGCTGAACCAGAATTGAAGTGATCTCGCTTCAGGACTTCTGCATTTGTGGTCTCTTCTGCCCCCCAAATTCCATAATGCACATCTTTTCATGCTTGCTCCCTCATTTCATTCAGCTCAAATGTCACCACCTCCAGGAGGCCCCTCCTGATTCCCCTCTATAAATTATTCCCTTTGCCTTCAAATCACCCTAACCTATCATCATGCTTATATTTCTACAGAGTGTTCATCTCCATCTGAAATTTTATTTTGTGCACATATGTACAATATGTATACACATGTGTGTACACATACATATATATTCATTCACTTTATTGTTCAGATCTCTCTCTAGAATATAAACTCTGTGAGGGTATGGACAGGGTCTTATTTGTGGCTGCATCCCCTGTGCCTAAAAAAGTGCTAAGTATGTAGAAGACATTCAAAAATGTATTAAATGAATGAATATAATTACCTGCTTCAAAGGGTTGATGTGTGAATCCAATACAATGACGTGAGTAAAGTCCTTCCTTAGCACAGTGCCTGGTACACAGTGGGACCTCGATAAACGTTAGCTCTTACCATATATAATCACCACAGCTACCACCCCTTTCAGAGGGAGGTTCCCTCAGATCCTCTGGGCAAGGCCCCCGAGGGGCTGGGTGTGCCAGGCCTTGGTTCTGAGGGACCACAGCGCACCCCTTATCAGCTGTTTGTGTTTAGACTCTGAAGGGGACAAATAACTCTAGTTCCTTTGACAACATTTAGGGCTCTGCCACCATTTTATTATGTGAGCAAACATTTGATAGCTGGGAAGCCCATCCCTAATGACAGGTCATAGAATCTCGCTGGCGTCTCCTTATCTGCCCTTCTTGTTTGCTCTTCTATTGAAACCTGCAAGGTCACAAGCCATTTTCTCTCTCCTTCCCTGAAATCTGAAAATTGGAAAAGGGCTGATAGTGGGAAGTAAAGAGACTCAAAAGTGGGGGCGGGCGACGGGAGGAAGAGGAGGCAAAGGGTATCAGAGGACCCTGACAAGGGCCTCAAGAATTTAAAAGGGTCAGAACTGGTCCCTTCAAATGAATGCACAGCTCAGTCGCATTCTGAAGAGGTCTCGAGGGCCATACGGACTAGGGCACCACCCTGTGTAGCCCAGTGTTAATTCTGAACACTTCCCATGTATCGGCTCACCCGATCCCTCTACAACTTCCATTTTACAGATGAAAAAACTGAGGTACAAAGAGAATACCTTGACCAAGAGCACAAAGCCAGTAGAAGACGCTTAACCTCAGAGCATAATAGAAAGAACATGTGCCAGGAGGGTACCCGGAACCAGTTTGAATTTCTGTCTCTATGCTGTCCTAGTTCTAAAACCCTGGACAATTCATTTTCTTTGAACTCGTCTTCCTAATCTGTAAAATGGGCATAATGGCAACCTCATACAGGATGATGGCTGGGAGCACTGATTTATGAGATAATAATGGGATAATAGGCCTTTCATAGTAACGGTAGGGGGGGCTGTGCGTGTGTGTGTGTGTGTGTGTGTGTGTGCGCGCACGCACACTTATGTGTGCTCCTGAGTGTTTAGGGAAGAGTCTTTAGAGAAAGAGCCATTAAGTCAAAAGGCAGAACAAAAGGCAAACAAGTGAAAGGGAAAGAAGAGACAGAGGGAAGCAAAAAGGGCCTCCCTGGAGGGAAAAGGACGGGAATGGTGTGCCATGACGGTTGAAATGAATGAGGCCGAGGGCTCTGGAAGTGGCGACTCCTCTCAGGAGGTTTCTCCATCTGTTCTGGGGTCTCCTGCCCTCGTCTGGGCATCAGAGGCCTTCAGCCCAGGTCTCTTGTCCTATTAGGAGCAAGCCTACAGAGAGCACTTTCCCACACTCCTTCCCTGATGGGTCGTTTGAGCAAGTGGCCATTTTCTCATGTGCTCACGTAGATCGGCAGCATTGGCACAATCTGGGAACTGATTAGAAATGCATGTTCTTAGGTCCACCACAGGCCCACTCCATCAGAATACGCATTTTCACGGGATGTCTGGTATTCTTAGGTCCATTGAAGTTTGGGGATCAATGGTCTAGGGGACCCCAGCCCTTAGAGGTCTTAGGAACAGGACCCTGACTTCCATGAGCGGCAAAAGCTCCTGTCCAGCTGCCATTGCAACCACACCAAGCACATCATAAAACCCACTCTCAGGGCACCTGGGGAGAAGCTTCCAACTTCGGCTCAGGTCATGATCTTGCGGTTTGTGACTTTGAGCCCCACGTCGGGCTTTGTACTGACAGCTCACAGCCTGGAGCCTGTTCAGATTCTGTGTCTCCCTCTCTCTCTGCCCTCCCCCCTCTCAAAAATAAATAAACATTAAAATAAAAACCCACTCTCAAAGAAAGAGGAGCTTGACTCCAGAATAAAGGTCAGTGAGTTATGATTAATTCAAGGTCCCCAGCAATTCACTTCTCTCTTCTGAAGTGGCCAGAAGATCTGGCTCCCGAGTGTTCCTAAAGGGAGTGTGCTTCAGGACCAACACTGTGGCATCGAGCAGGCACTAGGTCCTTGGCCCTTTGCCGGCTGACTTGGGTCTCAGCTCCCCTGGAGAAGACAAACCAAGGGCCATTGTCCCCGCTAACTGCACACGGCTGAGCTCTCTCTGCTCTCTCTGCAGTGCCCTCTCCAAGCCTGGTGATGACCACACATCACTTGCTTTGTGCACAGCAACAAGGACCCTATTTTCCACACCATCACCCTCCGGGCAGCTGTCACAGAAAAGCCCAGTGACCTGACAAGCACCTTCGAGAGGTCTCTGCTTACCTGACATCTTGCTGACGCTTCAGACAGCCGCTCCGAGGCGCAGCCCTTCCCTTCTATGCAGTATTGTCGCCATGCCTCTCCCAAGACGTCAAGTACTCCCATCCCGCCCACAGGCGGGAGACAAGAAACCACAGAAGAGGAAGAGAGAACGCTGTCGTGCCTGCATTATGCTCCTTCATCGAACAAACTGATGTGAAAACTTGAATCTGTTACTGACAGGAGGAGGACACGTGCTGTTGAACTGAGCCAAACACACTGTAAATATCTGCAGACTCCCCCCCTCCCCACCCCCTCCCAGCTGATCTCGAGATTTCTTTTGAAGAAGTAAATTTGTCCAATGGGTGTAAACTATAACCTACTGTAATTAAGTGCAATTTCCCCTCCACTCCCTTTCGCCCCTACCCTGTATATAATACTAAAGTGTCTATTAGTTTTCTTTGTAAAGGTCAGAGTTGAATTTTCAAAGTGATTTGCCCCCTTTTTTTCTCCCCCCACGGAGATGTATCCTGAGTCGGAAGTGAAGCCTCTGCCCCTTTCCCTCAGGCCTGGACACACACAGGCACTGTACGTTTGGGACTGACTGCCAGCCAACTCCAATCTCCTGATGTTAAGACACACCTCTGGATCCTGGAGGGGCTGAACATAGTGTCAGACTAACATCCTAGCTCCCGGTGGGGCTAGGGGTTCAGTCAGGACACCACCCAAGAAACCCCCAAGGCAAGGAAACTGGCTGCTTCATAGCACAAGAAAAAGTTACCCTTTCAGAAAGCCTCCCATTAAAACGATTTATTTTATCACCGCCCAGAGTCTCATATTTCTGTCTCTGACATTTCCCCTGCCCCGGTTCCACCAAGAGCCCCTGGTTCCTGTTCTCCTTGGAGTTTTCCACTTAGTCCATTGGATTCATGGCTACACGTCCTAGTGTCTTCACACCAGCTGTACTGCTAAGGTAAGAAGAGTTAATTCCCCTCGCCAGACTCCACAACCCCCCACCCCCACCACCAGGGGATCTGGCCACAGTGGGAGCCCACACCTTTGTCTTCCCTGCAACTCACAGGAACAAAGGAATAGAGCCAGCTCTTGGTGACTCTTCGTCATAGGGACAGATTAAAAGCAGAAAGAATGGAAACCCTGTGGGTAACTTTTTTGGTCTCGTTTCAAGCGTTAATCCCAGTCTTCCTTCTGTGGAGCTGTTAGTCACTAGGAGAATGGGAAAACTCTTGTGGTTGCCGCCTCCTGTCCAGCTTTGCCCCTCGGGCCAGGATGCTGACGAATAAAAGCCAAAGGCCTGGACACTCCACCAGCAAGGACATTGCCACAAACAATCCAGTGCTGACTTCAGGAAAGAGGATGTACCTGTCTTCCTTGCCATCTCCTCTTATACAGCAGAGACCTACCAGCATGTGGTTTCTTGCTTCAAGTCAGAGCATTTGCCAGGCGCAGTGTGAACGAGGGAATTGTGCTGAGCAGGTCGCAAGCAATAGGTGCAGTGGAAGACGCACTTCGCGGTGATCTGGGCAGATTTACTGAGTACGTATCCTACTATGTGCCCAGGACAGGGATGGGTAGATAAGGAAATGCCGACCTCCTTTGGTTCCCGGCTCCCCTGGACGATGTCACGTGAGCTGAAGTGGTCAAGAGGACATTCCTAGTTCGGTTGAGAGGAGCTGGGGCGGGCCACTGCCAAGCACCACGTGTCAAGAGAGGCCAAGATCCCCTGTCACTAGTTGAGATGTCCTATTGGATAGCTCCTGTGAGTTCCAGCATGAGGAAGGGAATACAGGCCTCAAGCCCGAGCCTCAGTTGGAACCCCATATCTGGACTCACGTTGTTTCTGGAACAAGTATCTTAATTGGGTACATTTTAGATCTTGCATTATTGCGATAGCCCCGAGAATGCAGAAGGTCTTTTCATCCAAGCAGTCATGTGGGCAGAACTGGAGGCTGACGGGAGTGAGGATAGGTAGGCTGGGGAAGGTTCTAGGGACTTTTCCTAACCAAACCCTATATAAACCAAGACATGTGGAAGACAACCCTGGCAAGGTTATCACCTCCCTTCTGCATCAAGCAGGGACCTTCTATACTGGCTCTACAAGGGACAAGGAGGCCACCATGTAGGGTTCAGGTGGAATTACCCCCTCTGAAGATTTACTTGTAACTAAAAACTCTCATTCTTCCCCCAGAACTATATGGACTGACATTTCCAGGGCCTCTCTTTACACCTGGAGCCCAGACTGACAGATGGCTCTGTTTTCCCATGACCTACTGTCATTTTCTGGGAAAAGCTCTGGGGAAGCAGATTTCATTTTAACACTCATGGAAATGAAATCAGTAATGAAGACCTGCCTTCAAATGCATTAACCTTTTCCATGTCAAACAGTGGACTCTTCCCCCAACTAAAGCAGAGATAACTGGGGGGTTAGCCGCTAGATTCAGGGGGATAAGAACACAGTGTAGACACCCAGGGAATCTGATTTCTTGGCCCACGGCTGGAGGCAGGTCTTTGGTATTCATTTGGGAGCCAGAATGCCCTGATTAGAATCTCCAACTCCAGCACTTAACCCCATCCTCTGTGTCCTCCATTAAATTGAGTAATGATAATAGTACCTCCTGTATAAGGTTGTTTGAGGAGTGAATGAGTTGAGACACTTGGAAGTGTAGCTGGTATGTTGTGTTATCAGTACTCTCTCATCCCACAGTGACATCTTGCATGGTCTTCCAGGCTTTGTTGCTATTTCCAGATAACCTCACTACAAATCTGATGCTTGATAAAACAGCTGGTAAAGTGATTTTCTTCATTTCTATGGTGTATGGCAAATCCAGCCAGGGACAAAGGATGAGTCAGGGAGGAGGCATCTGAGGAAAGGAGAAAGGCCTGACCGAAGAGAGTCTTTGTCTCCTAAAGGGAAAGAAGAAGGTGAAATGTGGTGACCATTGCAGGAAGTATGAGAGCCAGGAGGCTGAGACTACAGCTGGTAGTGGTCCTAAGGGTCGGTGGGGGGCATGCCAGAGGAGTGCCCAGAGCAAGCAATGGTGTGGGTCAGGAAGAAGCAGGAGCAAACTTCTTCCCAAGGAAAATCAGGGCTGATGTGTTCCCTTCGAATTAGGAATTAACTCAAACAAACACCGTCAAAATCTGCTCTGGAATGTGAGATTGCTGATAGGGGCCCATGCAGTGATATATGACATATCCATGTTATAATACTTCAAACATATCCCGATTGCATCCTATAGGCTGAATACTCATGAGAAGCTGCAGTCCACTAAACCAAATGGCTATAAAGCCTGCCCCTCCCTCCCTCTCCCCCTCTCCTCCTCCCCTCTCTCCCTCCCCACTCCCTCTCCCTCTCCTTCTCCTCCCTCTCTTCCTCCCTCTCTCTGCCCCCAGTTCTGGTGCAGAGGTCATTCTGGCTAGGCAAATACTAGATTGTCAGCCAAGATTTATAACATGCCTGTATTTTTTAAATGAATCTTTGGGGTGTGCAGGACTTGACACACACCTGAATGACCATTTTTTCCTGGGTGTCTGTACAGAGATGTGTGCATGTATAGGGAGGAAATGTGTTCTAAGGGACAGCAGAGCAGAGCAAACAAAGTGAGGGGAGTGGGGGTAACATCAAAAACAGGACTCATCAAAGCAATTTTCACACAGTCCGTGTATGTATGTTTACGCCAACAAATCGTACAACACAAACGACATATTTCTTCATAGTTTCCACATAATTAATTTTCTTACATACTGTCATATTCCCAAAAGGCAGGTTTCTTTTCTCTGCCCTATTGTCCAGAGATCTTTACTAAGCCAATCACATCAAACTATTCTCAATTACGAGAGGGATAAAAAGAGAAAGCTAATTTTTTTAAAAAACAAAAACAAAAAAATCCCAGTATAAGGAAAATGTGCCTGGTTTCCTGAGCTTTATAAGTCCTTCCATGTATCCCTTTGCTTTTGGAAACATTACCTAGTCCAAAATTATGTTTCTCATTTATTCAAGAAATACTTACTGACACCTATTATGTGCCAGGCACCATTGTTCTAGACACTGAGGGTACATCAATGAACCAAATAAATAAAAATCCTTCCCCTCTTGGGGCACCTGGTTGGCTCAGTCAGTGGAGCGCGCGACTCTTGATCTCAAGGTCATGAGTTCAAGCCCCATTTTGGCTGTAGAGATTACTTAAAATCAAAATCTTGAAATCCTTCCCCTCTTGAAGTTCATTCTAGTGGGGGAAGCAAGCAGTAACTGAATGCGTGTGTGTGATGACAAAAACTTCTACGGAAGCAGGGAGGTTAGAGGAGCTCGAGCTGAGTGACAGAATGGCATGTCAGGGATGTGGGATATGACAACAAATGACAGAGGGCAGTTGTCACTGCCATCTGTAAGCACTGCTGTGAGGACTTGGCTTTTCCTCTGAGGGATCTAGGAGCCATCAGAGAGTCATGAACGAAGCAGAGACAAGATGTAACTATGTTTTCAGAGGATCCCTCTGGCTGCTGAGTTGTATGGAGGGGCCAAGAGTGACGGCAAAAAACCATCAGAAGCCATTGCTGTCATCGGCCTGAGACCAGGAGTGGCAGAGGAGCAATGGAAGTGAAGAGAGGCAATGGGATTGTGGGTGTCCCCTTGAAGGAAGAGAATTTGAAGGCACCAAGATTTCCCGGTGGTTTGGACATAGAGTGTGGGAAGGAGAGGCTCTGAAGGCCATTGCAAGGTTTGGGGCCTGAATGAAGTAGGAAACAGAAATTGATGCAGAAATGAAAAACAGGGTTGCCTGAGACTAGACTCTATCCCAGATTTTTTTTTTTTTTTTGAGAAAGAGAGAGTCGGGGAGGGGTAGAGGGGGGGTAGAGAGAGAGAATCTTAAGCAGGCTCCATGCTCAGTGCAGAGCCCAACACAGGGCTTGATATCACAAACTGTGAGATCATGACTCTTGAGCTGAAATCAAGAGTCAGATGCTTAACCGACTGAGCCATGCAGGCGCCCCTCAGATATCTTTTAAAGTGGCACTTTAAAAGTGGTAGGTCATGCTGTGATGTCTGCTACTATATCCCTGATGTGATCTCCGAGCTCTCCAGGTGGCAATAACATGACATTCAATAATGTATCCAACCAATGTTTATTGAGTACTTACTATGTGCCTACTCTTCTAGGCATGGGGAGAAAAGTGGTTAAAAAAATGTCACTTTTCCCGTGGCGCTTATGTTCAAGTGGGAGGAGCCAACAATAATACACAAACATACATCATGCCAGGAATTGTTAGGTACTAGAAAGAAACACAAATAGCCAAGAAAGGGGCTGGAGGCAGGGAAGGAGGTGAATTCATTTGTAGGGGGATCTCTGTGGGAGACTGTATTCATTTCCTGTGGCTGCTCTAACAAATTACCAGAAATATGTTCTCTCACAGTTCTAGAGGCCAGAAGTCCACAACCA
The DNA here is from genome assembly GCF_022837055.1 of Prionailurus viverrinus. NCBI lineage: Eukaryota > Metazoa > Chordata > Mammalia > Carnivora > Felidae > Prionailurus > Prionailurus viverrinus. The sequence goes on from NC_062574.1 coordinate 23,443,797, forward strand.
GTATCATGGGGCCAAAACCAAGGTGACAGCAGGTCATACTCCCACTGGAGGCTGTAGAGGAGTCTCTCTTGCTTGCTTCTTCCAACTTCTGGTGGCCCCATCACCAGTCCCCACCTCCATGGTCATTTTGCCTTCTCTTCAGTGCCAGATCTCCCCCTTCCCCTTCTCATGAGGATACATGTGTTTGCGTTGCATTTAGGGCCCACTGGATTATCTAAAGTATTCTTCTTTGGAGCACCTGGCTGTCTCATTTGGTAGAACGTGCGAATTTAGATCTTGGAGTTGTGAGTTCAAGCCCCATGTTGAGATTACTTAAAAATAAAATCTTAAAAAAATAAAGTTTATTTATTTATTTTGAGAGAGAGCAAGAGAGCACGCATGTGCGTGCATGTGAGTAGGGGAGGGGCAGAGAGAGAGAGAGAGAGAGAGAGAGAGAATCCCAAGTAGGCTCCATACTGTCAGTGCAGAGCCCAGCAGGGGGCTCAAACTCACAAACCATGAGATCATGACCTGAGCTGAAATCAAGAGTTGGATGCTTAACTGACTGAGCCACCCAGCCCCCCCCCCCAAAGCAATAAAATAGAATAATCTTCTTTAATCATATCTGCCCAGACTTTTTCCTTTTAAGGTAACATTTACAGCTTCCAGGGATTAGGACCTAATATATTTGGGGGTCATTATATAGTCTAATACAGAGACTTTATGACAAACCCAGAATAGAACCTAGAGTGATAGTTTCTTTTGCACAATTTTTGAATTAAAATATGATTACTTCACAATAGATATAAATCAAACTATCATGCTGCATGCCTTAAACTTATACAGTGATATATGTCAGTTATTTTTCAATAAAACTGGGGTGGGGGCAGGAGGGAAATCATCATTATATTTGTAAAACAGATTGCCTTGCCCATGAAACATGAATGACAATGAGGCTTCTTAATCTTTAGGAAATCTACTTTCAACAGAATCCATACTTTGGAGAAGCTTAAATTAATAAGTAAATGAAAAACCTAAACATGTTGCTCATGTTTGTATCATGGAAGCCAAACACCAAGCTACCACTGTAGTTAGGGTTAACCATTCATCCACTTCTTTGTTCATCTAGTAAATATTTGCTGCTGCTGTAGAGAGTTGTGGTTAAGAGCTCAGGCTGGAGAGCAATAAAAAATCTGGATTCAAATTCTGGCTCTGCCACTCACTAGGTGTGTGATCTTGGGAAGTCTACTTGGTCTGTTTCCTTATCTGAAAATAAGGTTGGCATAGGATTAAATGAGAGACAAGGTGCATCAAGCCCTTTGCCTGGTACATAGAAAGTGTTCAGTAAGTGTCAATTATTGGCATCCAGTCCCTCCAGGATTACAACATGAGAAAACATGATGGGCCCCAACTTCACTGTCACTGAATGTTTTTCCCCAACTAGGATGTAAGTTCTATGAGAACAGGGGGTTGGTGTTTTGTTCACTGTTTTGGGCCCCATCTTTTGGTACCTGGAACATATTAGGTACTCAGTAAATATATTTTTTTAATGTTTATTTATTTGAGAGGGAGAAAGAGAAAGAGAGAGAGAGAGAGGGAGACACAGAATCTGAAGCAGGCTCCAGGCTCCAAGCTGTCAGCGGGGAGCCCGATGCAGGGCTTGAACCCATGAACTGTGAGATCATGACCTGAGCTGAAATCAGATGCCTAACCAACTGAGCCACCCGGGCACCCCCTCATTAAATATTTTTTGAATGAATGAATGTGCATATGTATGTCATGGAGTTTACTAGTTAAATATCTGGAAAATGACCCAATGTATACCTACCACCACCATGTCAAACTCGTCAAACTTCAAAGGAAGGAGCAAGTCATTATTATTGCTTTTATAAATGGAGATAAGAAGAAAGGAAATAGATAATAGATAAAAATGGAGCTCCTACATGCAGAAAAATGAACCTGGACCACTTTCTTACACCATATACAAAAGTAAACTCAAAATGGATGGAAGACCTAAACATAAGACAGCAAGCCATCAAAATTCTAAAGAAGAAAGGGAGTAAAAACCTCTTTGACCTTGGCTGCAGCAACTTCTTACTCAACAGGTCTCCAGAGGCAAGGGAAACAAAAGCAAAAATGAACTACTGGGACCTCATCAAAACAAAAAGCTTCTGCACAGCAAAAGAAACAATCAGCAAAACTAAAAGGCAACCGACAGAATGGGAGAAGATATTTGCAAATGACATAACAGATAAAGGGTTAGTAGCCAAAATCTATAGAGAACTTATCAAACTCAACACCCAAAAAACAAATAATCCAGTGAAGAAATGGGCAAAAGACATGAATAGACACTTCTCCAAAGAAGATATCCAGATGCCAACCAACACATGAAAAAATGCTCAACGTCACTCATCATCAGGGAAATACAAATCAAAACCACAATGAGATACCACCTGACACCTGTCAGAATGGCTAACATTAACAACTCAGGCAACAACAGATGTTGGTGAGGATGCGGAGAAAGAAGATCTCTTTTGCACGGCTGGTTGGAATACAAACTGGTGCAGCCACTCTGGAAAACAGTATGGAGGTTCCTCAAAAAATTAAAAATAGAACTACCCTATGACCCAGCAATTGCACTAGTAGGTATTTATCCAAGGGATACAGGTGTGCTGTTTTGAAGGGGCACATGCACCCCAATGTTTATAGCAGCCAAAGTATGGAAAGAGCCCAAATGTCCATCCACTGATGAATGGAGAAAAAAGATGTGGTATATGTATACAATGGAGTATTACTTGGCAATCAAAAAGAATGAAATCTTGCCATTTGCAATAACGTGGATGGAACTAGAGGGTATTATGCTAAATGAAATTAGTCAGAGAAAGACAAATATCATATGACTTCACTCATATGAGGAATTTAAGATGCAATACAGGTGAACATAAGGGAAGGGAAACAAAAATAATATAAAAAGAGGGAGGAGGACAAAACATAAGAGACTCTTAAATATAGAGAACAGAGGGTTGCTGGGAGGGTTGTGGGAGGGGGGATGGGCTAAATGGGTAAGGGGTATTAAGGAATCTACTCCTGAAATCATTGTTGCACCACATGCTAACTAAGGTGTAAATTAAAAGAGAAATTATTTTTAAAAATGGAGGTCCTAGGTAATGCCTTATGGCTAGTGTAATACTAAAGTTAGTTAGATTGGCTTGGAACCCATTCTGGCTCCTGAGCTGGCACTCAAAAAGGAAAACCAACAACAAACCACTTCTATCTATCTACCCATGGGCCCAACCTCTATACCTCATCTGCAAATATTCCTATAATCTGCAGGAATATGCCAGATTGCACCCTTCTCAAGTACAGAACCCCTTGACTATGCCTTCTTTACTAGCCTAACCCAGGTCTTCATTCCTTTAACCGTGTCCTTTGTATATTTTCATTATGCAGAACATCTAAGTATGGTGGAGAGGCATGTGAACAGGTTCCCATTCACTCATTCATTCAACAAACCTCTTTTGCACACTGACTTTGAGCCGGTGTAGTGTGGTGGGTACTGAGGGCTCCAAGATGCCCTGAGGGAGTTCCCAACCTGGCTGGGGAGACAGACAAATTAACAAGTGATTGTAATGCAGTATGTAGGTGTTAGAAGGTAGAGTGGTAGGACAGTGGAAGCAATTCTGTTTAGATAGAAATCAGAGAAGGTCCTTTGAAAGACGCTTGACATCATAAAAAATGAGTGACAGTTCACCAGGCAGATGGGGGATGAGAAAGACATTTCACGTTGAGGGACCACAACATGCAAAATGAATGTCCAAATCAATGAGTTCCCAGTGTTGTTTCAGCCCATACCTTCTGTCTTCTGCATGCCTGGGACCCCTGCCTGAACTTCTCTTGCCCTGGTTCTGTAAATCATGATCTGACAGGCTGCAGGGTCCTCAGGTCAAGGTAATGGGTCACTAGCCAGCTGGTGCCTCTGAGGAGTGGACCAGAGTCTGAGAATCAAATATGTGGGCCCCACATCTCAGATGAGCAGAGGTAAGGCGTGGGGTAAGGCATGTGATGTTTACGTTCAGAAACTGCAAAGCCACTAGCCTTGCAAAGTGTCATTATGTCCGCAGGTGGAGGGTAATTTTCTTGTTACTCAAGGACTCTTGATCGGGTGCAAATTGGTGTCTGGGGAATTGCTTTATGACCCAGAGCCAGGCAGCGATAGATAGGAGATGTGGTTTGCTGGGCAGAAGTTTACAAGGCAGGAAATTGCTTCACTGGGTACAACCATTCATAAGAAACACCTCTGGGAAAAGGGAGACTGGGCTCCTGGCAGGTCTGCCCGTGGCCATTTGTTTACATCAGCAACAACCCATGTTCCTGGTTACACAATGTGGCAGCGTCACTTTGAGTGGGGGATCTTTGCCCCATGGAAGAATAAACACATTCCTTACTCGCAATGGAATTAGCAGACCTCACAGGCTTTTCAGTGACTCTCCTGGAGGCCTTAATGTCATAGGAAGGTGACTCTAAACATGATTAGCTATACAACCAAACTTAGTCCAAATTTGGTTGAATTCCCCTTTAAATGGCAGTGCATGTTTAGATGAAGATGCCCCAAAGGTGAAGGGTGGAAAAGTGTGACAATCTTTTGTCAGTCAGTAGCCAAAGCCACACAAGGTTTCTTAGAAACAATTCAGTCACTGGTGTAGGGGTCGTTGGTCAATCTTTGGGGAGGAGAGGACAGGGCTGTGGGTTGTTTGGGTATATTTCAAAGCCCATATTTTCATTGTCCCACCAACTCTTAGCTGAGTTCTAGAGTCCAGAGTTTTTCTGCATTAGAGCCATCAGATCTGCACATGTCATGGAGAGGAAAGATAAGGGCAGTGGCCAGTGTCTCCAGAACCATGGCGGGTGGGGGGGGGGGGGGTCTGTCTGGCAAGTTACTGGAGGCCTCCAACCCAGCACTGCTCATTAGAGGCAAGAATCATGGGGCACCTGGGTGGCTCAGTCAGTTGAGTGTCTGACTCTTGATTTCGGCTCAGGTCATGATCTTGTGAGTCATGAGTTCAAGCCTCGCACTAGGCTCTGTGCTGATAGCATGGAGCCTGCTTGGGATTGTCTGTCTCCTCTCTCTCTCACTCTCAAAATACATAAACTTTAAGAAAATGAAGCAAGAGTCACGCCCTGGGCCCTGCTCTTCCCCACTGCCTTAGTCACCCCATCTTGGTCCCATCCTGGCCAGGTGAGTTTCAACGGGCTGCTTCGCTTCTCTGAGGCCTTGGGTCTGTATCTGTGAAATGGGGGACTTAATGTCAATGTGCCACTTAGGGTCACAGCTCTGAAGTGAGAATCCGGTGAGACTCTGAATGTCCTCCTCTCAAGTGTGTTCACACACCATGGTTTGGTGCATTGTCCTAGGGCACTTGGGCATGTGAGGGGATGTGGATGGAGATTTTGTTTTATGTTTCTTACCTTTCTAAGAGGAGCTTCTAAGAGGTAATGGTAAACCCGCCATTACCTCTGACTTAGTCCAGAACCTGTTATTTGTGTACCTACGCTTTTGGACAGAACATTCCAGAGCAGGAGCAGTCAAAGGCAGAAGGACCTGGGCCTGCCCCATCTGTGTTTCTTTCATTTACTTCCTTGGAGATTATTCATGTAAATCTGTTTCCCATTTGCAAGTTCTTTTTTTTTTTTTTGGTAGTTTTATGGTTTTATTAACACAAATATCACATGCACATAAGCTGTCTGTCTCTTCAATTTCTTTGCTGTGCAGGCTGGCGTTGGGATTGGTGGCTCTGATGGCCAGCTAGGCTGCTCTTTCTACAGTAGCTTTGTGGTTCTTGGAGGAGATACTGTGAGCAATCTCTGTACAGTAAGATTTGTTACACATCAGCAGCACTTCAGCCTCCTTGACATTGTGAACTAGGAACTTCTGGAAGCCACTGGACAGCCTGTGCTTTGTTTTTTTATTGGTCCTGTAACCAGTGTTGGGCATTAAGATCTGACCCTTGAATCTTCTGCACACCATGTTGTCAATGCCTCTGGGTTTCCACCGGTTGCACTGAATTTTGACATATCAGTCTGAAAGGCACCAGATGAACTTCTTGGCCCCCTGTTGCACAATCTTGGACTTCACCAGAGGTCTGAGAGTGGCCATGATGCCAAGTAGGAGCTGGCTGCCACCTCCGCAGGTAGCCGAGGAAGAGAGGAGAAAGTGGCGTGTGAGGGCTTTGCATTTGCAAGTTCTACAGGGGCCAGACCATGTCCTTCTTGGTCACCATTATACCTCCAGTACCTCATAGGGTGCCTGGTGCATACTAGGTTCTCTATAAAGACATGTTGAGTGGATAAAAGTTCATCAATGCATGGATGAATAGATAAACGGGTTGCATTTTTTTTTTAATTTAAAAACCATTGGTATACTGAATCCACAACAAACCTATGATGGACTTCGGATCGCCCAGTTTCTACCTCATCAGATAAGCAGGCAGCCTGGATTCCTAGTTTCCTTGTATAGATGGAGCAGCTGTGTCAGGGAAAGCAAGGTGGGGCATAGTGCTAAAGCCCACCAAGGGAGTCGCAAGGATAGTCATTAGCCATTTGGGTAATTAGTTCCTTAAGTATCCATGTTACTAGTTGTTTTCCAGCCACCTCAGGATCTCATGCTTCTGTTGCCCGGCCCTGCCCATTCCCTGTGAAGGAGACTGCAAAAAGGTTTAGAGCCACTGTCCCTAGACATTTGGGGAATAGTGTTACAGGCACTCTATCTCCAAATCCTGCTACAGGAACCGGGACGAATCCAGAGGAGAAAGGATGATCCTATGGGTCAGCCTGGAGGAGTGTGTGGCCAGCACAGCATAGGACAAACCCAGAGGAGTGTTTTGGTATCAAGGGTGTGGCAATGCAAGCATGTTAGAGACTTGCTTCAGGATGGCACCCCTGAATGTGGTGCCTGTGTATGGGTCTGATGTCCTAAAAAGCATGCTTCTCACCCCCAGGGTACAGGAGCTGCAGTAAAAATAGTTCATTTTCCCAGAGCATTGATTTTATTCAGAGATAAGTAAATTGAGTTTATTTGTTTAAATTCAAGTTAGTTAACATACAGTGTAGTGTTGGTTTCAGGAGTAGAACTCAGTGATTCATCACTTACATACAATACCCAGCGTTCCTCCCAACAGGTGCCCCCCTTAGTGCTCATCACCCATTTAGCCCATCCCCCCCACCTCCCCTCCAGCAACCCTCAGAACCCTTTGTTCTCTGTATTTAAGAGTCTCTTATGGTTGTCTGCCTCTCTATTTTTATCTTATTTTTCCTTTCCTTCCCCTATGTTCATCTGCTTTGTTTCTTAAATTCCACGGATGAGTGAAATCATATGATGGTTGTCCTTCTCTGACTTATTTCCTTTAGCATAGTACACTCTATTTCCAACCACATTGTTGAAAATGGCAAGATTTCATTCTTTTTGATGGCTGAGTGAATATTCCATTGTGTGTGTGTGTGTGTGTGTGTGTATCACATCATCTTTGTCCATTCATCAGTTGATGGACATTTGGGCTGTTTCCATACTATGGCTATCATTGATAATACTGCTTATAAACATTGGGGTGCCTGGGCCCATTCAAATCGGTATTTTCATATCCTTCAAGTAAATACTTAGTAGTGCAATTGCTGGGTCATAGGGTAGTTCTATTTTTAATTTTTTGAGGAACCTCCACACTGTTTTCCAGAGCGGCTGCACCAGTTTGCATTCACACCAATAATGCAAAAGTGTTCCCGGGGCGCCTGGGTGGCACAGTCGGTTAAGCGTCCGACTTCAGCCAGGTCACGATCTCGCGGTCCGTGAGTTCCAGCCCCGCGTCAGGCTCTGGGCTGATGGCTCAGAGCCTGGAGCCTGTTTCCGATTCTGTGTCTCCCTCTCTCTCTGCCCCTCCCTCGTTCATGCTCTGTCTCTCTCTGTCCCAAAAATAAATAAACGTTGAAAAAAAATTAAAAAAAAAAGTGTTCCCTTTTCTCTGCATCCTTGCCAACACTTGTTGTTTCCTGAGTTGTTCATTTTAGCCATTCTGACAGGTGTGAGGTGGTACAGAGATAAGTAATTTTAACTGCATTTTTATATAAAAGCAAATGCATGAACATGATAGAAAATACAAAATTTGCACACATTTTTAAGATAAAATACGGGGCTTCAGAGAACTCTCCCATTTGCAGTGATCTAAAACCACAGGCCCCTTGAGAAACACAAATTCAATCTTCTCTGGCATTAATGGTACTTCAGTAGAAAAGTTTCAGAAGCACTGGCCTGAAAGAGCCATGCAGAAAATACCACCCATTGACAGTGTCCCCACCTTCCATGCATGATGCTAGACCCTTACTCCATGCAGGGAAGGTCCCCTTGATGAGACAAAGGCATCGGTACAGCAACAGCCTCTCACTTCATCTGGGCTGACCCTTGGATCCCAAGAGATCAACTTGCTGTCCTTCTTCTCCCAGGTTGTCTGAGACATAAGTTTGAGAGGAGAGGAGTTACATTCCTTTTGTCATTTGCTGTATTTCCCGTGGCTAGTACAGCGCTCAGCACAACGAAGCACTCAGTTAAGTGGGTTAGGATGAACTTAACTCCAGACACCTGCACTTCCTCCTTCCTTCCTCCTGAGGGCAGTGGCAGCTCTGGTCTCGGATCCCTAGGGAGCCCAAAGCAAACAGCACAGGCCCAGCTAACAGCAAGTGCAGCTCTAGCTGGGACGTGGTGAGGAGGGGTGGGGGAGGGGGGGCAACTTACACTTCCTTTGTTCCCAGGCTAACAGCTTAAGAAATTCTTTCCAGAGACACTAGTTTTTTACTTTTATTCACATTTTTGAGCCGAGGACGCTGAGATGACAAAGGAAAAAGGCTAGACAGGCAGATAGTGAGTTAGCAGCTCTGCTCTGAGTATGCAGAGATCCATAGTGAATGGGATCTGAGTCTGGGGTTACCTGCAGTAAGTTTACTCTTTGGCAAACTATGGTTGCCCAAGCAGATTCCCTGGGGGCCCCCAGCTCTAGCTCCTTCCTGAGACCTCCTGCCTAGTGAAGCTCCTCTGGGTCTCCCTGGCATAAGCCCCCCCTGAAAGCGGGAATGGTGTCTAAACAATCTTTGTGCCCCTTACTGCTTAGTGGAGCCTCTGCACATAAGACACCCCCAATAAATATTTACTAGTGATGAGAATGATGGCAACTTACCAAATAGTTATGAGTCATTTAGCGAAGTTGTATTCTGTGCAGTCTGCTGGGCCTAGAGTTTCAATGACAAATAAGAAACAATCTCTTCCCTCAGGGGGCTCTTGGCTCAGCAGGGAAAGCTGCCTTCTCAGACAATATGAGTGCTGCCTGCTCTCTAGCCAGTGGACCCAGTAGCTAACGTGAAAACTTCTAAAGCCTCTGAGGTGGGCTTGGCCTCCCACAGCTGAAATCATGGGGGGCCAAAGGGTCCCTTTGGCATTAAAGGGGACCTTTCACAATCACAGGAATGCCCAGAGTGGGTGGGCTGGAGGGTGACCTTCCCATCACCCCGTAGGAAAGTGAGGCCAGGCTAACACCTGTTGAGACAGGTAACTCCCATTTGCCCATTGTCCTGTGTTTGCAGAGGAGAAGCAGAGAACTCTGGGGAGGAAGGGGATGGGTCACAAGCAGGTGAGCCTGCTTTGGCTGGCACCAAGGCATCAGCACTGAGGTGGGGGGCCATCCCAGGAGGATGTATAACTCCAGCTTTCCAGGTCTTACCGCAAACAAGCTGTTTCTCAAGCACAACATTGGGGGGAGGGGGAGGGGAGCAGGTAGGTGGGGACAGACTGGAGAGGGGCACTGGGGGGAGGTAGGAATCTAGCACAAGTGTGCACATTAGGTTGTAGAGATATAAGAGTTCAGGAGGGAGGGAGAATGGGAGGAGGGGAGAAAGAGGGAGAAGGAAGCTAATATTGTATGGGATATTGAGTTGATTAATAATAATGCTTGATCTCTTGTATCATTCCCTGTGGCCCAGGGCCTGAAAGGTCTTAGCCGTGCTTTGGAATGCAGTGAAATCCTGAGGCAAGCCCAGAGAGCCAGCCCAGTGGAAACACTGTCTTACCCAGGTGTCTACTCTCTAGAAGTTTCTCCCCCATCCCCAGAGTTCCTCAGTGAATTTCATTGCTTGGGGGAAGGGGCCGGTGGGCAGTGTCTCTGGTCACAACTATAGCTTCTGAGTCAGGAGCACAGCAGAGGAAGAGCAAACTGTCCACTGGCGCTGCTTTTTTGGTGGAGGGGAGATGGGGAAGAGGAGACTCTAAGCAGGAGGGGCAGGCCCATGGCCGTGAAGCATCAGTGCTGCCTTTAGATGCCTCTTTCTCTCTTCAGGTCTTTCCCTGCCATTCATTCTTACCTGATGCCACTTGAATAAAAACCTCGCCCAGGGGAAGCAGCACACTGCAATTCGCCCTGGACCACACCCCAGTAGACCACCTGGAGGAGAGGAGACTAGGTATTTCCTTCTAGGTGGGAGGCCTCCTCTGGACTCTGGCCCCAGTCTGCATTCTGCTCCTGGGTGAGACTGCAGGCTCAGCAGGACTTGAAAATATCCCCCCCTGAGGACCCCTGGAGCATGCCTCCTTCCTCCTGCTTCCCCCAACACATCAAATACAGCAGACCTGGGTGGGAGGGTGGAGTTAACAAACACAGCCAGGCTTGGGGGAGGCTTGCAGGCCTCTCCTTCACACTCCCAACTCCAGCCGGAGGAAATCTCACCACCGCCCCTCCCAGGACTTCAAAGCCAGCTGTTTGTTTGCCTGGCTACAGAGCAGCAACAATGCTTTCCCTTTTGACCTAAGAAAGCATCCCTCCATGTTGCAAGAAGACTACTGGCCAGGGGGGGCAGCCTAGAGCACAGGACCCTGCTAACAGGGCTGTGAGGTGGGCATTCCTGTCAGCCTGCCCTGCCAGTATCAGACCAGAGAATGTGTTGAGAAGGCCTGATAGGAACTGTGTCCCCAGACCCCTGGATACACCTCTGGAAAGACTGCCCCAGCCAGGACTCAGTTCAGAGAGGGCAGGTTCCAACCCATCACAGGATGGTGTAACTGGCCACCAGAATGTACCGGGGAATGGAGACCACAACCCTATGTACTACCTGCTCCCTTGAAGGCTACCCTTGGTTCCAGGAACTGCTCACCACAAAAATGGTTGTATGGTGTGTGTGCTTGTCCATGTCAGGTGTATGTGTGTCCATGGGCATATGTGTGTACAGGAATGTGCATATCCCAGTGATCCCAGACCCAGCATACAGTTCTCGAGGAACCATGCCCTTGACTTACATTCTGAAAACAAACTTTCATGCTTGATCTGAATGCAAGAGCAGAGAATGGTACATGAGAAGCAGTACATTAACCCAGCCAATCAGCTCAAGAAATGGAGAAACCAATCTTAGGACTTACTTAGGCCTTACTTAGCCTTCAACTTACTTCTGCCAGGTCAATGATACACTCATATTTTCAGGGATCCTCAAAGAGGCATGAAAAGTCATCCCAGGTTGTAGCACCCAGCATGCAGTTAGACCTTTAACAAGATTTTTTGGTAATGATGATGATGATTTTTCCCTGAAGAATGCCCCCCCCCCACCACATTCTCTATCCCACGCAGAAGAGGATACTGAGAGCATCTAGGCTCTTTCTGAAGAGATGGCCCCACAAGAGACACACTGTAGTGTAGGGGAAAATGTGTGGACACTAAAGTCACCAACCGCTGGGTTCACATCCTAATTGTGTCACTTATTCCCTGCATGACCCTGAGAATACAATTTAACACTCTGATATTACATTTCTTCATCTATAAAGAGACTGAAGCCTATCAGAAGACTCTACCTTCAAAAAGGAATATTGCTGGTGATTATCATAAGAGGAAATTATTTGGCGAAGGACAGCCTTGGGGCAGGAACCCAGGTCTGGGCTGCAGGTTCCACGCATGTGACGTCCTTGGTAGCTCCCTTCACAGTGTAGAGACACAGCACCCATGGTAGTTTAGAGTGCAGACATCACTGCTGGACTGCTGGAGTCCAACCCCACCTACCACTTTCAGCTGCTTGACCTTGCACAAGCAAGGCACTTAATTTCTGTGCCTCAGTTGCCTCATCTGTAAAACAATGCTAATAACAGTCTCTACCACAAAGCACTGTTGCCAAGACAAAATGAGTTAATGCATATGAAGTACTTAGAAAATGGATGGCACATCGTAAGTGCCATGTAATGTTTGCAATTTTTATTATTGGAATGCCAATACTGGATTCACATAACACTGTCCTTGTAAATACTGTTCAGGAGAAATTACAAATATTTGGTGAAGATGAGAAGCATGTGTCAGAGTAGGAGAAGGCTTATTGATTTACAAGTATGGATTGTGAGCAAGACAGGGGCAAGGCAGATTTGGGCAGCTAGGATTTCAGTCTCAAAAGCAAACCCTGAATTCATTTGTGTTAGTCAGATAGAAGGATGGATGGTAACCCCACTAAGCCAGGTAGTATAAAGCTGAGCAGAGAACTCTGTCTCCTGCTGTCCCCTCCCTTCCTGGGGTTCTTCTATCATCTCTTAAGAACATTTTAAAAACCATGAGCTTCCTGGTTTCACATAAGAAATTTAAGTTTAACTCTATGGCAAAAATCTCAAAGTACCAATGCTCTGAAATTTGAGTTTTATCCTGTCCCAGAACAGCAGCCCCAAATGACTTCACCTACCCCTGACTGATCAGGTGTTTGCCGGTAACCTGTCGGCAGCCTCCATATTTCCCCTTTTGTCTCTGTAACAGAATAGATTTCTGTCCTAGTTTCTCCCTACAGACCTCGCCCTGACCTAGAGAGCTCCAAAGTGCTTCAGGAAAGGATATGGGGGATGGAATGGGGAAAAAGCCAAATAAGCCACCATGGCTCCTAGCCTGAATTAGTAGGCAATGCAGAACAACCTCTCTTTGCATTCTCCAAGTCCAGATCTCACTCTACACAAGGCATGCTTTATCACATTTATAGATGGCTGGTTATGAAGTAGGAACACAAATGACTAAATTTAATGAGAATATGCATATATATATATATAAAGCATATATATATATATTTCTTCTTTTGGGGCTTTTTTCTTCTCTTTTTAACAAATAACAGATTTCCAGAAATGTAACTCAAATGAAAAACATATGGGTTTAGTTAACCCTAAACTTAAGTCAACAATGTGCCATAGTTGTTGAGAAGACAAAAATCTAGAGTGCATCAATAGAAGCAACTGTGTCCAGATCATGTGACATAAGAGCCCAGCCATGTTTGCAATCAGACCCCACCTTAAAATCTGGCCATCACTTTTCTTTTCTTTTTTCTTTTATTTTCTTTATTTCCTTTCCTTTCCTTTTCTTTTCTTTTCCTTTTTTAAGTTTATTTACTTTGAGAGAGAGAAAGATAGCAAGCTGGGGAGGGGCAGAGAGGGAGAGAGAGAGAATCTCAAGTAGACTCCACTGCCAGTGCAGAGCCCGATGAGGGGCTCAAACTCATGAACTATGAGATCATGTCCCAAGCCGAAATCTAGAGTTGTTCACTTAACTGACTGAGCCACCCAAGTGCCCCACTGGCCATCACTTTTCAAGAGAGATATTGACCAACTGAAAAGCATTGAGAAGAGAATAATCAGAATAGTGAAAGGTCTGGAAACTCTCATTCAGACAACAGCAAACATCCTAGAGATGAGTAGTCTCACAGGGAAGATCTAATGAGAACATATACTTGAAGAGGTGTTATGTAGAGGAGAAAACACATTGCTCTCTGGACCAGTGGGCAGATTGTGGATCCACATGAGAATTATTTAACTGTTTTCAATGAGGAAACCCTACCCTAGCAGTTGGTGAAGGCTGGAGGATGATCTTGCTGGGATGTGGTATAGATATAACTACATTCAATAGGAGGTTGGATAAGATAAGCCATTCAACTGTAAGAGTCTGTGAGTTTATATTTTTAAAAAAGTTATAAGTAGGCCAAGTCTTCTGTTTAGGCAAAACAGAATATCTGCCTCACACTCCCAATATTAGAGTCATTTAACTGGGTAAAGCCATTGTTTGTTCTGAAATATCTTTTTTCTTTTCTTTCCTTTTCTTTTCCTTTCCTGTTATTTTGAGAGAGAGAGCAATTGAGGGAGGGGAAGAGAGAGAGGGAGACAGAATTCCAAGCAGGCTCTGAGCTGTCAGCACAGAGTCCAATGTGGGGACTCAAACTCATGAACTGTGAGATCATGACCTGAGCTGAAATCAAGAGTCGGCACTTAACTGACTGAGCCACCCAGGCGCCCCTGAAATATCTCTCTTAAAGTGAAATATGTTATCTAAGAAGCATGACACATTAGCACAGATAGCTAGTTAGAGGGAAGTTTGGAATCATGGAAATAGCATTCAACTATGAATGATATTGAATAGCATTCAACTATGAATCAGATGATTGTGGTTTGAACCTTCCACTTATTATCTATGTGGTCTTAAGCAAGTTATTTACCTCTTTGAGTCTCTGTTTATTCATCTATTAAATGATAATAAAAATGCATATTATCAAATACCAAAGGCATATACATTTTGCTGGTACAGATCTAGCAGGCACAGCATAGCTCCAGAGCCAATAATTCTGGTGACATATCATAATTAAGATACTATGTTCCTTTAATAACAGCTATCAACTTTCACCACTTTCATTCATATTTTAGCAGCTATCCCAGGCAATGCAATAAGGCAAGAAAAGAAATAAAGGGTATAATGATTGGAAAGTAAAAAACAAAATTACTGCTATTTGTTGACAATGTGATTGTCTTCATAGAAAATCCAAGAGAATTTATACACAAATTATTGTAACTATTACAAGAATTGTGCAAGGTTGCTGAATTCGTACTCATCATATCAAAAAAATCAAAAGCATTCTTATACACCTGCAAAAACGAATTAGGAAGTGTAATCTTTAAGAGTTCCTGTCACTATATGCACAAAAACTAAAAAGTATATTGGTATTAGCAATGGATCTAATAAAATTATGTTGACCCAAATGGAGAAATTATAAAACCTTGACAGTCAGAAGGCCTAAAAACAAATAGAGCAGTATACCATGTTCATCGATGGAATACACAATATTATTTTTTAAATCCCAAATTACTCTATAAATTCAACATAGTTCCAATAACAATCCCAATTTGGCCATATCTGTGCATAGAGAACTTTCAAGCTAATCTGAAAATATGATAGAAAAGAGCCAAGAATAGTAAAGACAATTTTGAAGAAGAAGGAGGCATTTTGCTTTACCACAAGTGAAAATTTTTAATAAGGCCATAGTAATTAAAATGATGTGATTCTGACACAGAGAGAGATAAGTAACTCCAATGGAATGGAATAGAAAGCTCAGAAATAGATCCACACATTTAGGAATTTGGCATTTACAGCAATGGTATCACAAATCACTGAGAAAATGATGGACAATTCAACAAATGGTGCTAAAATAATTGATTATCAATATGGAAAATTAAAATAATATTATCTTCTTACCTTACACTGTATATAAAGCACAGCTGAAAGCTTTGATGTGAAAAAAGCAAAAATTTAAAGCTCTTAGAAGAAAATATTGGAGAATAGTTTTGTGCCCTTGGAGTAGGACAAGATTTCTTAGGTAAGATCCTAAAAACACAATAGTATAAAGAATAAATTTGAGTATGTTAAAATATAAATTTAATATATTAACTGTGTTTAATATATTGATTATATTGAACTGGGAAAAAAATCCACAACAAACAAAGTTAAAAGTCAAGCCCAGAGTGGGAGAACATCTTTACGATGAATATTACTAACAAAGGGTAAGATCCAGATTATTTAAGAAATTCTAACAAATCCACTTTTTAAAAAAGGATCAGGGGCGCCTGGGTGGCACAGTCGGTTAAGCGTCCGACTTCAGCCAGGTCACAATCTCGCGGTCCGTGAGTTCGAGCCCCGCGACAGGCTCTGGGCTGATGGCTGGGAGCCTGGAGCCTGTTTCCGATTCTGTGTCTCCCTCTCTCTCTGCCCCTCCCCCGTTCATGCTCTGTCTCTCTCTGTCCCAAAAATAAATAAAAAACGTTGAAAAAAAAATTTAAAAAGGATCAACAACCTAAGAGAAAAATATGCAAAACATATGAACAAGAAAGTCACAGGAAAGGAAACGCAATGGGCAAAAAACATATGTAAAGGTACTTGACCTCACTGGTATTTTGAGAAATGCAACTTAAAATCATAATAAGAGCAACTTTCAGGTAAAGATACCAGGTTGATATCCGTGAAGAATATCACGATTAGATAGAAATTTTAAAAAGCCAGTAGGTTCCCAGATGTCCTTCCTTGCTTTATGCAGCCAGAACTTTGAAGAAAATAAAACAAAGAGTCCTTGGAAAACAAAACAGCAGACAAACGTGAGGGGCGGTAATTATACAGAGAACAAGAGGATTAAGTGAATGTTCATATACCAAATGCTGATGAAGTGAAGGGACCCTATACCCTCCAGGAAAAGATTGGGAAATGCTTCTCTAAGGATTCTGACTGGTCCAAGGGGAAAAGCTTAACACTTCTGACATCAGGGGCTCCCCCAAGGACATGACCCAGCCACATAACCCTACAGTGAGCCCCATAATCTCAAACTCAGAGCTCTCAGTTTTTTAGTGCCCCATGTTTATATATTAGTGAGCATCTGGGGATCACCAGACTACTAAGGAAGACCTCTACCATAAACAATAGAGATGAAAACAAACACAGAAAAAAGCAACCTGGAGAAAACAGGTTCTAAGTAGGAAAAGGAAACTAAAGACAAATAAACAAAATCTGAACAAATAAAAAAAGATTATTATTCTTAGGTAAGAGTAGATATTACTACATCCATAAAACAAGAGCAGGAAGCTTTGAAATGAACAGTTAGGGAATTAAAAAAATGTTAGAAATTTAAAATAAAGAAATTTAAAATACATATGATAACACCAATGGAAAACTTAATAAGTGGATTGGAAGATAAAGTTGAGAAAATTCCCTGAAAGGTGAATAAAAGACAGAAAAAAAAAAAAAAAGAGAGAGAGAAGATAAAATAAGACCAATCCAGGAATTCCAACATTTGAACTATAGGAGTTCCAGAGAGAACAGAAAAAATGGAAGAGAGGAAATTCTCAGATAAATAATCCAAGAAAAATTTTCCAGAGGACATGGCTTTCCAGATGGAAAAGGCTCACCAAATGTCCAGCATATCAGATGAAAACAGATCAATCCATCCATACATATTCTTAAACACATAAAACACAGAATAGATTCAAACCAACTTCAGAAAAGTAGTTACTGTGAAAGTATGAGAGGGGAAAAGAGTGGGAAGGAATACAGAGTGAGTTTCAACTAAATCTGTAATGTTTCTTCAAGAAGGAACTGGATATGGCAAAATGTTAATTTTTGTTAAATATGGGTAGTAGTACATGAGTATCTGTAATCTTCTCTGAACTATTCTTATATGTTTCATAATTAAAATATAAATGCAATGAGGCTCAGGAAAATACATAAGAATAATCACAGCAGCCAAAAACTGGAAATAAATTAAATGTCCACCCCAGGAATATAGATAAGTTGTGGTATATTCATATGAGGGATTGTTCAATAAAAAGGAATGAACAACTAACACATGAATAATGTGAATGAATATCAAAGATATCTTAAGAAAGGGAGCCAGGTACGAAAATGTGTAGTATTTAACAATAGGCAAAATGAATAGAGGGTGATAGAAGTCAGAATAGCCTAAAGAGAACAGAAGGATTAGGGGATTGAATGGAAAAGACAATAAGGGAACTTTCTGGGTTGATAGAACTGTTCTATACCTTGCTTTGAATGGAAGTTACATGAGTGTATGTAATTATCAAAGCTCACTGAACTGAATACTTACAATCTGTCATTTTATTTTCTGTAAATTACACTTCAATGATGAATGAATGAATGAATGAATCAATGAAGTGGGAAAAACAGGTGACAAAAGGGAACTTCAAAATTAAATTTTGGGTAGAAACTGGTGGTCTCCACTCTGTGTCCCTTCATGTCCACAATGTAAAAGTCCCACGTGGGTTTGGAGAGCAAAGGTTTATAGAGAGGGTCTATGTCTCTTTTGTATTTTCATCTTTTTATTTGCTCCAGAATCCACATGTAATGGTACCAGTGTGATGGTCTGCTTCAGAAATCTGGGAAGAGGTAGACAAAAATGCTACAAAGAAAAATCACAGAACTCACATCTCATCTTGGCCAGCCTCCTTCCGATCCTATCTGTGAAGCTCCCTGACAACATTCCTGACCAGGGGTGAGTCAGTCTCATGCCTGAACCTCTACAGTGACAAAGAGCTCCCTCTTTGGTGCAAACACCAATAATACTAAGTGGGAAACCTTAGTGAGTGCTGTGCCTGTCACCATTCTCAGCCCTTTTTGTGTATTGACTCATCCCAAGTCAGCTCGTTCTAAATTTGGACAGCTCTACCTGCAGAAAGTTCAGACAGGACTCCCAAATTTCCCTGCTATCTTCATAGGTCTCTTAACTGAGGGGGAATGAGGATTTTCGCTTTGGAACGAGTTGCCCATGGAGATGACAGGGGAACAGGGAGCTGGTATTCATTGTGCTACACGTTTATCTTCGTAAGAACATCGTTTCCTGGGCTCTGAAGTAATACCAGTAAGTAATAGGAATAGTTAACATTTATTGAGGCACATGCTCACTTTACTTGCATGTGCCTCATTTAATCCACAAAACAACCCTGTTTTTCTATAGACAAGCAACTTGATGCTTTGAAAGTTTAAGTCACTATCTTAAGGCCCCGGAGCTGGTTGCCAGAATTCCAGCCCAGGCTCTCTGACCAGAGGCTGAGCTGTTAAGCATTCCAGTCCTCTTCTGGTACCTCTCTGTGGTCTGAGCAAATTGCCTTCCCCGTTTCCTTAAGTATGAAACAAGAGAGCGGCATTTGAAGACCCTAAAGCCCAGGCCTCACTCCCATAATCTGTGTTCTAAGCTATAGGTGTCTATAATCCTTTCCCATCTGGAATGTGCCCAGCATAACCTTTCCTAGGGCATCCAGCTAACATATGGAGATTAGGAAGAAGGGGAAGATGAAGAGATACATGACCCTATGACCCAGCAATTGCACTACTAGGAATTTATCCAAAGGATACAGGAATGCTGATTTGAAGGGGGACATGCACCCCAATGTTTATAGCAGTGCTATCAACAAGAGCCCAATTATGGAAAGAGCCTGAATGTCCATCAACTGATGAATGGATTAAAAAGATGTATGTATATATGTACATATATATATATACACATATACATACATCTTTTTAATCCATTCATCATTTTATATATATGTGTGTGTGTGTGTGTGTGTGTGTGTGTGTGTGTAATGAAATACTACTCGGCAATGAAAAAGAATGAAATCTTGCCATTTGCAACAATGTGGATGGAACTGAAGGCTATTATGCTAAGTGAAATAAGTCAGTAAGAGAAAGACAGATATCACATGATTTCACACATACGTGGAATTTGAGAAACTTAGCAGATGATCATAGGGGAAGGAAAGGAAAAATAAGATAAAAACAGAGAGGGAGGCAAACCATAAGAGACTCTTAAATACAGAGAACAAACTGAGGGTTGGGGGGGTGGGAAAAATGGGTGATGAACATTAAATAGGGCACTTGTTGGGATGGACACTGGGTGTTATATGTAAGCAATGAATCACTGGATTCTACTCCTGAAGGCAAGACTACACTGTATGTTAACTAACTTGAGAATTAAAAAAAAAAAAAGGGTTAAATTCCAAGCTTTTGAAGCCAAAGAGAGAGAGGGAAAGAAAGAAATACATGAATGAATGAGTGAACGAATGAAGAGGAATCTAGCATTTTCCTTCCAGAAGGCTGTCCCCAGTCAACTTTTCCTGGAGTGAAAAAAAAAAAGAAAAAGAAAAAGAAAAAAGGGTCCTCGTCTTACTTTTTAGTTTCAGTTGCTTTTCACCAGTTGGCTTCAAATCCCAGGGCATGAATAAAGCCAGCTTCAACCCCAGGGCTTTCTCTCAAGGCCCAGCTGTAGGCTAGAAGCAGAAAGTGAATATGCGCAGAGTGGCCAATTAGTTCACTGACTGCCCTCATGACCTCTGACCCCTGCTGGGCCACCCCATCCATTAGCTGTCCTCTGCCCCTCCACACTCCTCTCTCCCAGTTAGAGTCGATGTCGGGCCATTCTCTTTCAGCAAAGAAACATGCTCCCGCATTCAGCCAGCCGCTTCCACTTGCTGTTCTTTTGTCTCCTCCCTCTGTTGCCCTTGTTGCTAACCTGGTCACCACTCCTTGACCCTAGGCTGGGCTCTCTCCCCGCCTGGGAGTGGGGAGGGGCAGTATGCCAAGGCAGGGCTTGCTGGGAGGAAGAAGGCACACTCTTGCTTTTCCTTTCCGCTTGGATTTCAGCCCACAAGCTTTGAGTTTTAATCCCATTCCTCATCGTGAGAGAATCCCTGTAATGCTTTCTCTGGGATGATGATTTCTTTCAAAGGCAAGTGTTTTTGAAGATTTCTGTGAGTTGGGAAGTCAGCAGTATGTTCCTTTGAGATGTTGGCTATTCCTCTATGAGGTTGGGGGGAAAAACTATATGTATAGAATTTCTGTGTATATATATATATATATTATATGTATAATATATATGGTTGATTAAGAGAGAAAAGGCTAGTTCAAGATTATGGGTGTGTGAGTACCTATTTGTGAAATAAGGTAAAGCATCTATCAAAAGAGGAAAGTGAACTAATTTCATTGCACTTGAGAAAAGCCTTCTAAGTGTTCATTGCATCTGCTAATTCTTTAGCCTTCCAGCTCAGAGAGCAAGGGAGCTAGTGGTGAGTTTACTAGAAAAGGCTACGTTTGGGGAAGTCAGACCCATTGCATTGAAATCCACGTCCTTCCACTTGTCAACTGGGTGACTTTTGGTAAAAACAGTGGCTTCCAATTTTCTGAGTGCATTCCATGTGCCGATCACTTTACATACGTCATGTCATTTAACCTCATAATATAAGCAGCAAGGCAGACGTTACTAGCCATCAACCTCTCTGTTGTCCAATAAAGAAATGAAGGCTAAGAGAAATGAAATTATTTGTTCAGGGTTGTATAAATAGTAATTGGCACGAAAGGAATGGGAGTGAGGTATACATGACCTCAGCATCCTTAAAAGCAGTGCCATACCACCTCCCGGTTACAACGCACCTGAGTTATTTAAGCTTTATGAGCTTTGGTTTCCACACCTGTGAAGCACCTGATAGTAATGACTAACCAGTCCCGAATGCTTATTATATCTCAGGCATTTTTCTAAATACTGACATTCCATATCTCACTTAATCGTCTCAAAGTTCTTTTTTTTTTAATGTTTTATTTTTGAGAGAGAGACAGAGTGCAAGCAGGGGAGGGACAGAGAGAGAAGGAGACACAGAATCCGAAGCAGGCTCCAGGCTCCGAGCTGTCAGCACAGAGCCAGATGCGGGGCTTGAAGCCACAGGGCCGTGAGATCATGACCTGAGCCAAAGTTGGTCGCCCAACCGACTGAGGTGCCCCAATCGTCTCAAAGTTCTAAACACAAGAACTGTCTTATTCCCCTTTTACAGAGAAGGAAACTGAGGCTTTGAGAGGTTGAGAATCCAGATCGTACACGGCTAGTAAGTAGCAGAGCTGGGATTCTATTTTGAGCCTGTTTGGCACCAGGCCCAGGCTCTTTCTTTTTTCCGCTCTAGGATAGTTGCCTCAAGAAGGCCTGCTGACCAAGAAGATAGAGTCTGTACACGAAGAGAGGGCTACAGGAATGTAAGGAAGGAGGAAACGAATCCCAATGGGGAGCAACGCGGCCGGTTTTGTGGGTGGAAATTCACTTTAATGCCAGTAAGGCTCAGAAATACCGCTGTTTTATCAAGTGAGGCACACCCTAATTATGTACTAGTGTTTATGCTGAAGAGGGGGGCAGAGTCCTTGCTATAATGTCTAATAAATAGTAAGGCAGGTGCTGTATCTTATTTATCTTGGTCTTACTCTCCCTTTCCCTTCCCCTGCCCACCCCCATGGCAGCTTGCATAGTGCCTTGCACCATAGTAGATAGAGGTCCCTCTGCCCCTATCTTTCATTCCCTAAATGATAAGTTCCTACCTCAGGAAGGATTTGGTTGGGGCTAAGTGGCTTTCTTGGTTTGGAGGACGCTGCAGTCCCACAGCTGGAAGACCCCATTCCCTCTCCTCTCTCTCCCTGCAGCACCTCTGTCAAGAAGCCCACAGGCTGAATGATGGGGGGCCCGCTGCACCAGCAATGATTTATGGTTCTTTGTTATACAAGCCCTTTCACATTCCTCCCTGTCCTCTTTTTTGCAACCAATTCATCATGACATTTAAATGAAACTTCGGATAGGGAACTCTGGTTCACAGTCCCGAAGACAATCATTCAGGACACCTGAGCAACAATAGATCTAGTATTCAGATCTATAAAAAGACCACTCCTCCATCAGGATTATCTCAGATTTCCCTGCTTTTCCCAAGGACCCAGGGAAATGCTTTTATTTCTACCTTAAAGAATCCCAGGACTCAGCCTGAACAGTGAAAAGAAAGGGGCCACATGCAGCAAACTGCCTGGGGAGGACAGTGCTCTGTAATTTCCCCATAATTAAAATAACAGAGGCCCCACGGAAGATATGAAAACAGTATATCAGTCCGGGCTGCAGAATAACTTTGCAAAGGTGCCTCAGAGTTGTTTTACTCAGTGCTCTGGGAACCCCGGCTTTGTTGGGTCAATCAACCATCAAAATGATGATGGCAAAGTGAAGTGAAATTTTCTTGGTTCTTCATTCTATTAATATGCGCTGATGTCACACTAATCAAAGTAAACCCGTTAGCATGGCTGTAGGAGTAAACCAGCAGTGAGCATCTCCTTCTGCTTGTTATCAAGCCTCTATCACTCAGACCACTCATGGCATACCGTATGCTGCCATTATTTTGACTATGTCAGTACAATCAGCAGAATTGAGACTTCAATTCTTGAGGAAAAATCACATACACTAACTTTAGTACAAAATCATTGTAAAAAAAAGGGCATTTTAAAATGTTTATTTAGGGGCGCCTGGGTGGCGCAGTCGGTTAAGCGTCCGACTTCAGCCAGGTCACGATCTCGCGGTCCGTGAGTTCGAGCCCCGCGTCGGGCTCTGGGCTGATGGCTCAGAGCCTGGAGCTTGTTTCCGATTCTGTGTCTCCCTCTCTCTCTGCCCCTCCCCCGTTCATGCTTTGTCTCTCTCTGTCCCAAAAATAAATAAACGTTGGAAAAAAAATTTAAAAAAAAAATAAAATGTTTATTTATTTATTTTGAGAGCGAGCACAAGCAGGGGAGGAGCAGAGAAGGAGGGAGAGAGAGAATCCCACGCAGGCTCTGTGCTGTCAGCACAGAGCCCAACGTAAGACTCAGACTCACAAACCGTGAGATCATACCCTGAGCCAAGATCAAGAGCCAGACCCTTAATGAACTGAGCCATCCAGGAGCCCCTGGGCATTTTTTTAAAAAAATTTTTTTTTAACGTTTATTTATTTTTGAGACACAGAGAGACAGAGCATGAAGGGGGGTGGGTCAGAGAGAGGGAAGCACAGAATCGGAAGCAGGCTCCAGCCTGTCAGCACAGAGCCCGACGCGAGGCTCGAACTCACAGACCGTGAGATCGTGACCTGAGCCGAAGTCGGCCGCTCAACTGACTGAGCCACCCAGGCGCCCCCCACTGGGCATTTTTAATTTTATTGATTGACTGTTGTGTATCATCACCTTATTGTGAAAAGAACTATGATAGTTAGAGACTAGCATCCATACATGATTTTTTTTCACATGATTTTTCATAACCAAGATGAGTATGTGATGCCTTCTAATTTCTTATTGCACAATGCTAAACTCACTATTCTCTGTGCCTCATTTTCCCTTTGTACACAATTAGGAGATGAATGTTTCACTTCCTACCCTTCTCAAAGACAAAACACAAAATGCAATGTAAACAATGAGATATTTTCTATAATAATGTGTCCAAAAAGTTAGGCATACATCTTAATTTCAGGGAACCACATCCTACTTTAAATGCACCAAGGACTCTCAAATCATATCATTTGTAAGACAAATAAGTCCCTTGTATACTGGTTTAAACCATCCACATTTTCAAGTAATAAGGTTGCTTAAAAGAGAAGTTCATTCAGTTAAACTTGCAAAGTTCCTAGAGTTCACTCTATGCACTTGGTAGTATAAAGTTGTTTTTTTTTTTTTTAATTTTTTTTCAATGTTTTTTATTTATTTTTGGGACAGAGAGAGACAGAGCATGAACGGGGGAGGGGCAGAGAGAGAGGGAGACACAGAATCGGAAACAGGCTCCAGGCTCCGAGCCATCAGCCCAGAGCCTGACGCGGGGCTCGAACTCACGGACCGCGAGATCATGACCTGGCTGATGTCGGACGCTTAACCGACTGCGCCACCCAGGCGCCCCTAAAGTATTTTTAAGTATATATATCAGCTTCAAATGTTTATCATTTCAGGAATGTCTTTGCTTCCCATTCCTTAAATGCAGTGATTTACCTTTGACCTTAAGATGTAACATTTCATTGTTCATTCCAGATGATTCTGTTTCTGCTTTGTCATTTGCAAAATAGGAGTTTATCCCAAAGCAATTAGACAAAACAAAGTAAGAGACATGCATTTAAAAGATACATGGAAGGGCACCTGGGTGGCTCAGTCATTTGAGTGTCCAACTCTTGGTTTCTGCTCAGGTCATGATTTCACAGTTTGTGGGATTGAGCCCTGCATTGGGCTCTGCACTGACAGCATAGAACCTGCTTGGGATTCTCTCTTTCCCTCTCTCTCTCTGCCCCCTCCCTCTCAAAAATAAGTAAATAAACATTAAAAGAATTTTTAAGGGGCGTCTGGGTGGCTCAGTCGGTTAAGTGTCAGACTTTGGCTCAGGTCATGATCTCACAGTTCACGAGTTCAAGTTCCACGTCAGGCTCTGTGCTGACAGCTCAGAGCCTGGAGCCTGCTTTGGATTCTGTGTCTCCCTCTCTCTCGGCCCCTTCCCCACTCGTGCTCTGTCTCTCTCTCTCAAAAATAAATAAACGTAAAACATTTTTAAAAATTTTTTTAAAAAGTAAAACAAAAAAGATACATGGAAAATAAATAAATAAATAAATAAATAAAAGATACATGGAGAGCAAGATTTTTAAAATACTAATGTTTTATAAAATTTGTTAACATTCACACAAATTAAGTAATATCAAATATGACAATCTGAGTTGTATTTTTGCCCAAGAGTTCTGTCCCTCAAACTGAAAATAATTCTGTGTTAGATCCACAGTTCTTAAACTGTAGCCCAAGATACCACAGGGTGCATAGCAATAAGCCTATGGGGAAGCACAGAATATTTAATTTGTTTGTTTATTCCAATATGCCTAACATATAGTGTTACATTTGTTTCAGGTGTACAAAAAGCTATTCAATAATTCATACATCACCCAGTGCTCATCACAAGAGTACTCCTTAACCCCATCACCTCTTTCACCCGTCCCCCTACTCACCTCCCCTCTGAAACTATCAGTTTGTTCTCTATAGTTAAATTTCTTGGTTTGTCTCTCTCTCTCTTTTTCCTCTTTGCTCATTTGTTTTGTTTCTTAAATTCCAAAAACGGGTGAAATCATATGTTATTTGTCTTTCTCTGACTTATTTCACTATAATCATATATATGCCATGTCTTATTTATCCATTCATCTATCAATGGATGCTTAGATTGCTTCCATACTTTGCCTACTGTAAATAATGCTGCTATAAACATAGAGATGTATGTATCCCTTTGAATTAATGTTTTTGTGTTTTGGGAGTAAATATCCAGTAGTGTGATTACTGGATCGTAGGGAAATTCTCATTTTAACTTTTTGAGGAACCTCCATACTGTTTTCCACAGTGTCCGCACCAGTTTATATTCCCATTAGCAGTGCACGAGTGTTCCTTTTTCTCCACATCCTCTCCAAAACTTGTTTCTTGTGTTTTTGACTTTAGCCATTCCAACAAGTGTGAGGTGATATCTTGCTGCTGTTTCAATTTGCATTTCCCTGACGATGAGTGATGTTAAGCATCTTTTCATGTGTCTATTGGGCATCTGGAAGTCTTTGAAGAAATGTCTGTTCGTATCTTCTGCTCATTTTGTAATTGGATTATTTGTTTTTTGGGTGTTGAGTTGTATAAGTTCTTTATATATTTTAGATACTAATCTTTTATCAGATATGTCATTTGCAATATCTTCTCCCATTCCATAGGTTGCCTTTAGTTTTATTGTTTCCTTTGAGTGGAGAAACTTTTTATTTTGATATAGTCCCAATAGTTTATTTTTGCTTTTATTTCCCTTGCCTCAGGAGAAATGTCTAGAAAAATGTTGCTATGGCTGATATCAGAGACATAACTGCCCATGCTCTCTTTTAGGATTTTTATGGTTTCAGGTCTTACATTTAGGTCCTTAATCCATTTTGAGTTTACTTTTGTGGATGGTGTAAGAAAGTGGTCTCATTTCATTCTTCCACATGTAGCTGACCAGTTTTCTCAATACCTTTTGTTGAAGAGGCTTTTTCCCATTGGATATTCTTTCCTGCTTGGTCATATAATTGTAGGTTTATTTCTGGGTTTTCTATTCTGTTCCATTGATCAATGTGTCTATTTTTGTGCCGGCACCATACTGTTTTGATTATTACAGCTTTGTAATATAACTTGAAATCTGGAATTGTGATACCTCCAGTTTAGCTTTTCTTTTTCAAAATTGCTTTGGCTATTTAGGGCCTTTTGTGGTTCCATACAAATTTTAGGATTGTTTGCTCTAGTTCTGTGAAAAATTCTGTTTGTATTTTGATAGGGATTACATTAAATCTGTAGTTTGCTTTAGGTAGTATAGACATTTTAACAGTATTTATTCTTCCAGTCCATGAGCATGGAATATCTTTCCATTTCTTTGTGTCAACTTCAATTTTTTTCATCAATGTTTATAGTTTTCCGAATACAGGTCTTTTACTTAGGTTTATTCTTAGGTATCTTATTAGTTTGGATGCAATTGTAAATGGGATTGTTTTATTAATTTCTCTTTCTACTGCTTCATTATTAGTGTATAGAAATTCAACAGATTTCTGTACATTGATTTTATATCCTGTGACTTTACTGAATTCATTTGTCAGTTCTAGTAGCTTCTTGGTGGAGTCTTATGGGTTTTCTATATATTGTATCATGTCATCTGCAAATAGTGAAAGTTTTACTTCTTCCTTACCAGTTCAGATGAATTTAATTTCTTTTTGTTGTCTGCCTGTTGTGGCTAGGACTTCCAGTACTATGTTGAATAAAAGTGATGAGCGTGGACATCCTTGTTTTGTTTCTGACCTTAGGGGGAAAGCTCTGTTTTTCCCCATTGAGTGTGATATTCACTGTGGGGCTTTCATATATGGTCTTTATTAGAAACATATAATTAAATTTTTTAAGGGCAACATAGTGATACTCAACATCTGTTAAATTATGTGAACTTCTAGTATGAGGTAGATTATGGTTTCAACATTAAACTTACTCTTTTAATGATGTCATATCTTTGCAAAGATGAGTTTTCTGCACTTGCTGTGATGAAAAGCAAGTACTGCATGAATACCATCAGTATGGAGCAGGAAATGAGTATGGTGGTGTCCATTATGAGCTCAAGGTTGGAGAAGTTGTGCAGCACCCAACAGCCTCACATCTCCCATTAGCAAGTAATTTGACTATTTAAAAATGAAATAGGGGCACCTGGGTGGCTCAGTCAGTTAAGCATCTGACTTTGGCTCAGGTTATGATCTCACAGCTTATGAGTTCCAGTCCCACGTCGGGCTCTGTGCTGACAGCTCAGAGCCTGGAACCTGCTTCCGATTCTGTCTCCATATCTCTCTGTCCCTCCCCTGCTCACGTTCTGTCTCTCTCTCTCAAAATAAATAAACATTAAAAAATTTTTAATGAAATAAGAATACTATTCGCTCTTTCAATTTGTATGTATTTTAATGGCTACTCAATTGTGAAATCATAAATATGTGTTAAGATATTTGGATCTAGGGGCGCCTGGGTGGCTCAGTCGGTTGAGCACCGACTTCGGCTCAGGTCACGATCTCGCGGTCCGTGAGTTCGAGCCCCGCATCGGGCCCCTGTGCTGACAGCTCAGAGCCGGGAGCCTGTTTCAGATTCTGTGTCTCCCTCTCTCTGACCCTCCCCCGTTCGTGCTCTGTCTCTCTCTGTCTCAAAAATAAATAAATGTTAAAAAAAAATTAAAAGAAAAAAAGATATTTGGATCTAACAACTTAACAAGTGGAATTACTAGGTATTTCCTTTGGTGTTAGTTGTCATGAAAAAATTACTAAGACTTGAAGACCACAGTTAATCAAGAAAGGTTGAGAACCTTGGTTTTGTCGATTGTAAACTGAGTCTAATAATAGGGTCTACTATGCAGGGTTGCTGTGAGATTAAATAAATTAATATATGAACAATATTTAGAATAGTA
Source organism: Prionailurus viverrinus (assembly GCF_022837055.1). NCBI lineage: Eukaryota > Metazoa > Chordata > Mammalia > Carnivora > Felidae > Prionailurus > Prionailurus viverrinus. The sequence goes on from NC_062574.1 coordinate 23,472,381, forward strand.
TCTGGCAAGCTGTGATAGTAGAAGTATTATCACCTCATTACCAGCACTTTTTTTGTTTTGTTTTGTTTTTTTGTTTTTTTGTGGGGTTTTTTTTTTTGTTTTGTTTTTTTCCTTTTTAGTTCACATCTTTTCATTTACTCTCAGCACTTAAAAACAAGGAGGCTTGTGGGTGCCTGGGTGGCTTAGTTGGTTAAGCGTCTGCCTTCAGCTCAGGTCACAATCTGATGGCTCGTGAGTTTGAACCTCACGTTGGGCTCTGTGGTGACAGCTCAGAGCCTGGAACCTGCTTCAGATTCTGTGTCTCCCTCTCTTTCTGCCCCTCCCCCACTTGCTCTCTCGCGCGCGCTCTCTCTCTCTCTCTCTCAAAAGTAAAAATAAACATTTAAAAAAAACATGAAGGCTTAATAAAAACAGAGAAACTTTTTTCTGTACTCTCTCTCAAACACACAAGACATAATGAATAAGGCCCAATGGATCCCTCATCTCCAAAAGTCTAGGATCACTCAGGCAGGTAGCCCTACACAAAGCACAATGATGAAGGGTATAACCAGGAGCCACAAGTATGTTTTTCTGTCACCTTTTCTTAGGTTATCAATGCATTCAAGAATCTCGTGATTTCTTTGCAATGATTCAAAATCCCTAGAATAACAAGAATGTGATCAATGTCCCAAGGTTCCACACCATGTCATGTTTTTGTTTTTTCAAACTCAGAGCTTGCCAGTGCAAGAACTTTGTCTCCAAAGCCAAGGTCTGTAGAGACTTTCTCAAACTGGCTGAGTGTAGCACCTGCATGTGCTGACAAGAAGCCTCATCACCTGCAGTCAGCTTCTCCCTAAGTTTCCTGAGAGCTGCTAGTATCTCCACTTTGTCTTGAGTGTACAGGCCTCTTTCCAACTTTCCTGCCATGAGATCTCCATCCATCCCTGCTCACCTTGTCTGAAGGTGCCCTGGTTCATTCGTTTTCTTTCTTTCTTTCTTTCTTTCTTTCTTTCTTTCTTTCTTTCTCTTTTAATGTTTATTTAATTTTTGAGAGAGAGGGAGACAGAGCAGGAGTTGGGGAGGGGCAGAGAGAGAGAGAGAGAGGGAGACACAGAATCTGAAGCAGGCTCCAGGCTCTGAGGCATCAGCACAGAGCCCGATGCAAGGCTCAAACCCATGAACTGCAAGATCATGACCTGAGCTGAAGTCAGACGCTTAACTGACTGAGTCACCCAGATGCCCCTGTCCTGGTTGTTTCTTTGCAAATAATCTGATGACCTCCAAGGTTTTGTTTTGTTTTGTTTTGTTTTGATGTTTATTTATTTTTGAAAGAGAGAGTGTGAGCAAGCAGGGGAAGGGCAGAGAGAGAGGGGGACAGAGGATCTGAAGTGGGCTTTGCACTGACAGCAGAGAGCCTGATGCAGGGCTTGAACTTGAGAACTTTGAGATCGTGACCTGAGCCAAAGTCCTAGGCTTAACCAACTGAGCAACCCAGACACCCCTGAAAACCTCCAGAGTTTTAAAGGCCTGGCTGATAGCTGCCTTCCAGTTGCTCTCCACTTAGCAGTTGCTTTCCACTTAGCTCATCTATCACAAAGTCGTATTTTCAGACTTTTTAATTTTCTCCGTTGAATCATTAAATTCACTTAGTTGTTCCAGAGTTTCCTCTTTGGTTTCTTCATATTCATCTCTATCACCTTCCTCTTTGCATTCCTCCAGAGCTTGTAATTGCTGCATTAGTCTGTTCAACTTTCTTCTTCCAATTTAGTTCTCTAAACGCTGCTTTAATTTACTTGTCTCTGTCTTTCCTCTGGAAGCCATTTTGATCTCTTGTCTCTTAGCACTTTGAACTCTGCACCGTGTTGACTGGTCCCAAAGTGCATAGACCCACAGCTGTTGAAGTTCCAACTGTTACAAACTTGAGGAAAGTGAAATTGTTCATCAGGACTACAAGAGGCTCAGAGTTCAAACAACTTGGATGTGCAGTTGGGTCCTCAGGCCGTCGGGTTCCCCTCTCCCCAGGACAGTTCTTTTCAATGATCTTTTTACTTATTTCTGTGTAAAAGGAAAGAAAAAAAAATCCAATTGCTTTTTTTAATAACTAGAAACAGAATTTGTCTCTGGTAATAACAGGAAGTTTTTAAAAATGCTATCAAAAACTCTTTTCCAACAGGTTTACAGCTTTTCAAAACAAAATATTTTTAGGGCACCTGGCTGGCTCAGTCATTAGAGCATGCAACTCTTGATCTTAGGGTTGTAAGTTTGAGCCCCACCTTGGATGTCGGTAGAGGCTACTTACAAAAAATAAAATCTAAAATAAAAAATGACCAAAATATTTTCTTAAAATTTTGTCCAAGGAAACATCTAATAAGATTTTTGACCTCCCACCACTCCCCTCTCCAAATTGATGGCTAAGGAGGCAGGCAGAATCAACTTGCTATGCTTTGATTACAGCTTTTGTCTTGCCGTAGCTTAGCAAACTCCTTGGAGGTGTTTTAATTACCATTTATTTTTAATTTTTATATAATCTCAACCTTACAGAAGAGTTGTAAAAATAGTAAAAAAAATCCCTGTAATCTTCACCAAGATTTCCCAAAATTCATATTTTACCACTATAAATTTACTACTTTTCCCTTTGTAGTTAGTTAATATTTTGTGACAGCATACTTTGTAACTATGTAAATATCCTGTTTCTCATCCAAATGTCACCCACTAGCTTAACCATCCTCTACCAATTCAACTATTACTATGATGGTTGCCAAATAGTGATTTTCTAATCCCATCATTCCTTCTACATTTATTAGCTACCATTCTACTGTAAGGACTCACTTTCCCTTCTCCCACATTTGTTATTTACTCTCTTATTTACTTATATGTTTTTATATTCTTATTTTAGTCCATAGGTGGTACTATGTTACTATTATTTTTTATTTTTATGCTTAATTGTCCCAGATTTGGCTGGTTGGAGACTTTTCAGTATGGCTGTTTATCATTTGGACATGCCCCACCATTGTTTGAGCGCTTCCTAACTTAGTAGCTTAAAATGATGCATAATATGAGGTTCATCATATTCCTTCCCAGCTCAAGCTCTAGAATCAGCCAATTCTTCAAGGAGCTCTGGCTCCTTTCAGTAGCAAACAGGATTTAGAAACCACATTCTGGGTGCCCAGTGTGCTTATTACTCCTGGGACGTTATTGCTTCTGAGATTTCTCAGTGGACAGAGCTAGGAAATTATATCCACATCTATCCACACATATCCATATCTACTATGTTAAACACCATGAGTTTGAACTGTCTTGTCCAATTCTAATCCATTATTACAAGATATATTCTACTCTTCTCTCTTTCCCTATTTGTAACTCTCTTTTCTCTCAGTGAGAAAATTGAATTCCATTGTTCATAATATTTTTACTCATTTACCCAATCCCAGAATACACGGCAAGAAGTTCTAGAATTGCTACCAAAAACAAACAAAAACAAAGACAAAAAAACTAACCATTGTAAAAACAAACCCACAAAGTTTTTGTGTTTTTTTTTTTTAACATTTATTTATTTTTGAGACAGAGAGAGACAGAGCATGAATGGGGGAGGGTCAGAGAGAGGCAGACACAGAATCTGAAACAGGCTCCAGGCTCTGAGCTGTCAGCACAGAGCCCGACGCGGAGCTCGAACTCCCAGACTGCGAGATCATGACCTGAGCCGAAGTCGGCCGCTTAACCGACTGAGCCACCCAGGCGCCCCCAAACCCACAAAGTTTAATATTCATTTATAGTTCATTTTTTCTGTAGTCTGAGAATATACAGTTTTTTAAAAATTGTATTCTTAAGTTATTTGGCTTGAATTAGTTCCCTCCCAACCCTCACACCTACATTTCAGTGTGATTTTATTATTCATTTGAAATGTAGTTTGATTTGTTTGTATTCCGTTGTTAGGGTTTCCCTTATTTGCGTGTGTGTGTGTGTTTCTTTTTTTTCCTCAATATACGAATCATGAACATGGCTCTAAAAGAACCATACAAAAAGGAATCTTCAAAAGAAATGTCATTTTCCATCTTCTGCTTAGTGTCCACCCTCCTCACCCTTTCAATCACATTCCCACCCACCTCTGGTAAATAACCAATCTCATTAGTCTCTGGTGTATCTTTCCTGTTTTCCTTTTTGACCAAAAAGCAGGCACAGGCCTATTTTCTCACTTTCCTTTTTTTCTTAACACAAAGGTAGCATTCTCTTTTATGTTTTGCTTTTTTCATTAAACAATATATACTAGAAATCATTTCACATCTGTATGCAGACATCTACCACATTCTTTCTAACAGATGTAGAGTGCTCTATTTTGTGCTTATATCATAGGTTATCCAACCATTCTTTTATAAATGGGCATTTAGATGGTCTTCAATATTTTGTAAATACAAACAATGCAGCAATAATTGACCTAGAGCATATGTATTTCCATATTGTTGGAGGTATATATTTAGGGTGAATTCTTAGAAGTAGGATAACTAGACCAAAAGTAAACATATTTGAAGTTTTTAAGATACGTGGTAAAGTTCTAATATAGAGCTTTAAAGTAATTTTTGTGATAATGTTCACTACGTATTTATCCATATAGGTATTTTTGTTTTAGATTCTGGGCTACTAGACTTTGTATGTCTTTTAAGCAGCACAATTATATCTTAGCAAATGTGTTCTGGTGATTATAAGCAATTGAATAATGAAATCCTTCTTAAGTAGATTAGATTTTGTACATGTGTATTTAATTAGATTTTAGCACCAACAGTAGTAATGTCAAAAATAATGAAGGAAAAATCCCTTAGATCTGAAAAGCAATAGGTATATAAGGCTAGATCACATTCTATCTATGGGGATGATCAGGGACATCATATTTTTACATCTCTAAGGAGGAGGTATTTCCTCCCAGTAGAGTTGATGATCTGAAGTCACTGGAAAATGATGAATAGTTAAGGGAGCCAGTTTTCTGGTGCTACAAGGCTGGTTAATTATACTGTAAATCATGCAAACACCGACATTTTGAACAAAAAGCTCTCCAGACATCATTTCCTTCTCACTGAAAGAACAATTCTTTTAAAAATAGGCAGACTGGTAATTATCTTAGGCTGAGAATATACAAAATACAGACATTAATCCCTAGAGATGCAGAGAAGCTTTATGGCTTTGAAGTCTGTGAGGCATTTTAAAAATGCTTTATAAATATGATTTGACACTCTTGATTAAGCATTGTAGAAGCAAGAACAACCAACTCCCACCTCTGTAGTCTGTGGTCAGTATAATAACATTATTCTTGACTTTTATTATTTATGTCTTTCTTTTGGGAGTCTTCCTTTATATAAATTCTGGGATTCCCCAGTAATTCTCTACCCTTTAGAAAGGTGAATGTTTCATTTGGAAACCTTTGTGGGATTTGAGTTTTCACAGATGAAGATCAAAGATAGAAATTAGTCCTCCACTCCATTGCTAACTGACGTCAACAGATCCTCCCTTGTCCCTTTTGTTTTTTCCACTATAAAAGGAAAAGAATTTCTCTATGGCCCAAATATTGCTATTTTACCACATTTGCTTTATCATTTGTACTTTGATGATTTTGTTAATATAGTGTCTGCAAGGGTTCTCCACTGTAAATTTACTATTTTTCTCTTTGTAATTAATAAGTACCTTGTGGGACATACATGTGATTCTAAATATCCTCATGTGTTTCTCACAGGCAGGGAAGAATTTCATGAAGAGGCCTCAAATTCACAATAGGCGTCCTCACTAGATCTCTTTAAATATGGTATTATTGAAATTACCTCATGCCAAACATCTATACCCAAAGAAAACCACATTTCATCTGTTACTGCTTTCATCTTGGCATCAGTAAGATGAGGCAATGCAGCCTTGCTTAAGGCTGGAGTCACAAGTTTGGGAATCACACAACCTGGGTTCAAAATGTAGCGTGGCTATATACTGCCAGCTACTTAATGTCTTTGAGCCTCAGTGACTTCTTCAGAAAAACAAGAATAATTACCAATCCCATAGGGTTGTTGTGAGGGTTCAGTGAGCCCTTCTAATATGAAAAGTACCCAGAACTGTGTGCAGCATTCAATAGGCACCAATAAATGGTAGCTATGGATAACTAATAATGAGAATATTATTTTGGTTAGTTTTCAGCCCTGATGGAATTTCTGTTTCGGATGGAGACATTCTGCTATATTAAATACCTATACCGTTGATCCAGCCTCAGGCCAGAGCTGATTTAAAACCAGAAAAGCATACCCTCCCCTGCAATTTCTCCCCAGGAAGTTCCACTGTGGGGTCTGTGGATCTAGAGTTTATGCCAACTCTTTACTTCAATGCGGACTGTCCTCTTGGAGGTTAGTAACAGGATTCCAGAGCCCTTTATTCCGACAAGACTGGAGTGCCACCATGAGGTCAGCTTTGGTCCTGATGATATTTACTTGAATTCTGTCCTGATGACAGGAATATTTGAGTAGTTACATTTATATTGCATTATACTTACATTAAAGCCTAAAAAGTACACTCTATTGACTCTTGATGGGAAGAAAACAATGTACAAAAGGTATAAAAATTTGGATTTCTTAAGGTACTTGATTTGGATTTCTAAACTACCACAGTACTGGTGACTCTTGAGAATTTGAAATTGAATACTTAGCTCCAAGGAAACTGAGATTTTTATCCAAGTGTGAATGGTTGCTGATTTGTTACCTTTGGCCAATCACCCTCTCCTCAACTTCTATTTTAATTAAGCCCCTGAAGCTGTGATCTAGAAGTCTCTAGCTCCCTTTGCAAAGAAATAATTCCTATTTCCAAATGTCCCATTAGAAACTCCACTCAGGTACCCCATAGAAATCTCAAACTCAGCCCACACAACATTAAAGTGACTATATTATCCTCACACAAACCTAGCCCTCCAATATTCTGCATCTCCACAAACAGAGCCACCCTCACCCAGTCACCTAAGTTTGAGACGTGGGAGTTGTCTTAGGTTTCTCCCTTTCCCCATCTTCCTACATCACTAAGGGAGTCCTCTCATTGTCACCTTATTGTCCCTTAATTCTGCTTCTTTATCCTCCTCCCTCTTGCTACCACCTTTTCTCCTCCCTAGACTACTACTGCAATATTCTTTAGGTCTCTATAACTTCAGACTTGCCTCCCTTCCATGCTGCTGCTAGAGTGATCTTGTAAAATGAAAAACTGCTTATACCACTTGCTTAACATCCTTTAATGGCTCAGTGCCTTCAAGATCAAGTCAAAACTCCTTGGTATCCCATAAGGGATAAGGAGCCTAGTCCTTACCCACCACCCAGATCCAACTCTCGCTGCATGATCTGCTTCTACCTTGTTTTTAAGTTAACACAAATGCATGCAAATTATTTCTTTACATTATCTCCTTCATTATTAGAATTTGTAACCTCATGTCAATAAGTAACTTATGTCATACATCTTTCCATCCAGAAATAGGGCATTTAATATTTTTTATATCAATGGCAAACAGATTTGCTGTTTGTTCCATTTGGGTCACAGCTGTGACATTTCTGTGCACGTGCAGAATGAAAACACTGTAGGATAGCCCTATACTGAGGTTCATGGAGTGAGGAATATTAGAAAGTTGGAGGCTGATCTCTTTCTTCTGTTTGGCAAACCACTAGATCTCGGCACTAAGCTTCTATTTTTTTTTTTAATTCAAGTATAATTAACAGATAGTGTTATATTAGTTTCAGGTATATGGTATAATGACTCAACAACTTTATATGTTACTCAGGACTTATCATGGTAAGTGTACATCCCCTTCGCCTGTTTTATCCAGCCCCACCACCTCCCCTCTGGCAGCCACCAGTTTGTTCTCTGTATTTAAGAGTCTGGTTTGGGGCTTATGGGTGACTTTGTTGGTTAAATGTCCAACTCTTGATCTCAGCTCAGGTCATGATCTCACCGTTCATGAGTTTGAGCCTCCATCAGGCTCTGTGCTGACAGTGCAGAGCCTGCTTGAAATTCTCTCTTTCTTCCTCTCCCAGTCCTTCCCTTGCTCTCGCTGTCTCTCTCTTTCTCAAAAATAAATGAACCTTTTTAAAAAAGAGAGTCTGGTTTTATCCATTTCCAGCTTTGTTGAACCACTAGTAGATCCCCAAACACAACAGGCTTTTTTCATACCTCTTTATGTCTGTTGCTACTGTTTCCCTTACTTAAAATAGTTTTACCTGTCTTGTCTAATTTCTCAACATCTTTTTAAGGGTATGCAAACTTTATCTCCCCTATACACCTTTCCTAACCTTCCACAAAGTCCATACTGCCACCACAGAGCAACTACCTCCTTACCTTCTATAACTTACACAACTGTACCTGTAGAATTTTCTTGCTTTCTCTGAAAGAAGCTCTCTATCCTTAGCAGACTTGATGCTACTTGAGAGCAAGGACTGTGTCTAATCTGTCTGTATATCCCTAGGCCTAGGGCATGCCGAGCACCCTGAAAACAACAATCACAAAATTGGGGGAATAATAGGCGGGGAGTAGAGAAGAAAAATATTTTCAAAGACATAATTTGAAGGCATGGAGTCATCACTCTGTTTATAAAAACAAGATATCCCAACTAGCACCCACTGCAGTGTTATCCAGACTTTGTGTTCTCAGCTGTCCACTTGAGAAACCATGTGTGTCTACCAGTCAGACCATACTGGTTTTTGGAGAAATTCCAGTTCTACAAAACCATGATTCAATTTCCTTGCCACTTTTATTGACGATGGTTTTAAATTGCTTTGTTTCTTTTTTTTTTTCCCCCAAGAGGAAATGGTCTCTTAATGAGTCACTTGGACATTGTCAAGATCAGAATTGATAGAAGTCTGACAATTTCCATTTGACTTTTTCATTCCTTCAGCCCAAATTGATTACAAAGCACCAAACAAAAGACATAGGTCCTTTCCTAAATCCACAAAGTTGGCAGTTTCAGAGATCCTTGTCTATTTTTATTTCACCTCATTAATTCAACAAGATTTATTGACCACTTACTATGAAACAGGCTCCATGAGAGGCAAACATAATATAAGGATAAGTGAGATACAGGCCCAGCCCCCCAGAGGCTTAAAGTCTGGTGTGGGACAGATTTGAAACAATTACAGTGCAATAGGAAAAGAGCTAAAATAGAGGTATTTACGAAGTGGCATGAGAACTCATAGAAAGAAGACAGATTATGTCAAGGAGGGGATATTCAGGGTAAGCTTCACAAAGGAGAGGAGATATAAAGCTGAGTTTTGAAAAATATAGGAGTTTTCCAGGGAGGAAAAGGAGAGAGGACATACCAAAAAGAAAGAAAAATATGTAACCAAGGTTCAGAGTTAGAAGAAGCAAAGCCAAAACGAGATGATAAAATTAAAGCTTAGAGGAGTTAACTTGCTTAAGGTCACACAGTTGGTAAGTAAAGGGCTGAGGGAGGCGGGGTGTTGAACCCAAGCTGGAGTTATTTGTGGGAGGATGTCATATTTCTTAAGAGTGTTGAGAATTATTGCTCAGGGCCTGGCATACAAGTTACAGGAACTCAGACTACATTCAGTAGACAATGGCAAATTACGAGAGGTTTTTAAGCAGAGAAACAACATGGCCCCATTTGGGCTTCCAAAAGATAATTCTAGCAGTGATTTTTTTTTCAAACATTAAAAATAAATTTATTCAGGGGCACCTGGGTGGCTCAGTCAGTTAAGTGTCCAACTCTTAGTTTCAGCTCAGGTCATGATTTTGAGGTTTCAAAGTTCAAGCCCCTCGTCAGGCTCTGTGCTGACAATGCAGAGCCTGTTCGGGATCCTCTCTCCTCTCTCTGCCCTTCCCCTGCTGCTCTCTCTCTCTCTCTCTCTCTCTCTCTCAAAATAAATAAATAAACTTAAAAAAACTAAATTTATTCATTAATTTTTTTGAACAGTGCTATTATGAACATGCATGTACATGTATGTATTTGAGTTCTTGTTTGAGTGCCTGTTTTCAATTATTTCAGGCATATACCTAAGAGTAGAGTTTCTGGGTCATATGGTAATTCTATGTTTAATGCTTGGAGGAACCAACAAATTTTTTTCCACAGAGGCTGAATCAGTTTTGCCTTTTTAACATAAATATATTTAATGCACATACATATATTTTACCACAATGTATGAGAGTTCCTATTTCTCCATGTTCGTTAACTTAGCAAATACACACGGATTACTTTAAATGTTCAAAATATAGTGTGAGGCTATAAAGAGGAAAGAAATGGAACTGATATTTTAAGACATAATGAGGCCAGACGTCATCTAGTTGATTAAATTATGAATGTGTCATCTAATTCCTCAAATTCTTCACAACTCATGATTTAAAAAAATTTTTTTGAATATAGTTGACACACAATGTTACATTAGTTTCAGGTGCACAACATGGCGACTGAACAAGTTTATATGTTATGCCATGCTTACCACAACTGTATCTACTGTCGCCACACAACACTGTTACAATATCATTGACTATATTCCCTATGCTGCACCTTTTATTCCCATGACTTATTCATTCCACAACTGGAAGCCTGTGTCTCCCACCCCCCTTCACCCATTTTGCCCATCCCTCCACACCCCAGCAGTGATTCTTAACCCTGACTGCAATTAAAATCACTTGAGAAGCTTTCAGAAATTACAGGCCAGCTACTCTGATCCAAGGCAACTTGCTGACTTTGGTGTTAGGCAACAAATGAAGGTGGTTCCTAACACAATCAAAACAGAATTTCTGGGAATGGGACCCAGTTTTCTTTTGTTTTGTTTTTTAAGTTGCTCAGAAGATTCTAATGTGCAGTGAGGGTCAAGAACTACTTAACTAGGAGAAGGGCTGAAAGATGGAAAAGAACTATTACGTATTAAGCACTTACTATACATGAGATTTTGTTCCAATAACTTTAAACAATAACTATAATCTCTATACGTTAGGAGATGTGTATATATATAGTATCTTGAGCCACTTAAACCATTTTGAGCCCTGTGTGATGAACAATTCTATTGTTCCTAGCCTTCAAGGTAAATATTATAATCCTATAATCCCTATTTTACCAATGAGGAAATTGAAGCAGACTGGTGAAATAACTTGTCTAAGGTTGTCACCATTAGTAGATACAACTGGATTCACCTGTAAGTCTTTCTGATAGCCCAAACCCATGCTCTTTTCACTATACACTATGGCCTATGAGCCAAGCTCAATTCTCAGAACAATCCTTAAGTGTCACGATCATCATTTCACAAATGAGGAAATTGGTCCTGATGAGGAAATTAGTCCAATCAGGCTCATCTGAATAGGTCACAGCTTACATGGACAGGCTGGGAGGGATTTAAACTCAGACTTCTTAAACTCCAACTACATGCTTATGAGAATTAAAGTATAGAGCATATATATTCAACACTCAATACAATTCGTTCCTCTGAAAGAATGGAGGCATAATGGATTAATATAATCTAGAGTATTCTTTTTTAAAAAATGTTTATTTATTTTTGAGATGGGGAGGGCAGAGAAAGAAAGAGAGAGTCTCAAGCAGACTCCACACTATCAGCACAGAGCCTGATGCAGGGCTTGGACTCAAGAACCATGAGATCATGACCTGAGCTGAAATCAAGAGTCCAACACTCAACTGACTGAGCTACCTAGGTGCCCCAACCCAGAGTGTTATTCTTAACAAGGAGAACCATCCCTAGGTCTCAGGGGGCTAACCCTCTGTTGAACCACCAATTCCAGGGGGCTTTTGCGGGCGGGGGGAGGCGGGCGGAGATTGGGTCACAAAGAATTCTGTGACAACCCTGTATCATATTTACCTGAAAAATTTTAACCCTGGCTAAATTCAACACTACAACGTGTTCATACCCTTATCTAAGCAACTGAATCATGCTGATTGGTTTCTTTTTTAAGTCACTATCTCCAACTCCTATGGGCATTCACTGCTCAGCAATGTTACACATTTTCCTACTAAGTTCATTTTCTCACTCTTAGAGGACACTATTTTCATATCATTTCTTGCATCCTCAACCCTCCAATGCTCCCTGACAAAATCTCATCCCATTCCCTTCCCATTAGTTTGCCTCCATTCTCTGTTGCATCAACAATTTCTATCTTTTCACTGGATCATTCCTTACGATTTACAAGCATCCCTTAGCATCTATCTTTAAAAACATCAAAAACAAAAAGCGAAACCTCCTTTGAGCCCACATCTGCTTCTAGTTAACACCCTACTTCTCTGTTTTCCTTCCCAGCCTAACATATTGCAAAGAGTTCGCTTCAACACAGTCCACCTTTATCAATTCAATCATTTGCATCCATCATGCCACTGAAACTGATATTATCAGGGTCACTAATGACCTCCATGTTGCCAAATGTAGTAACCTTTCTCATTGGTCCTCAGTCTCTCAACAGCCTTTAAAACAGCCTACCTTGACTTCTTCCTGAAATTTTCTTCTGTCTTTGGTGACACCACATTCCTTGTCTTCCTACCTCCCTGGTTACTTCTTCCCAAACTTCTGTGTTATAGGTGTAGTCTTCTCTAATCTACCTGATCTCTAAATGTTGGGGTACTCTAAGGGTCAGTCCTGGGTCCCCTTCTCACCCCTATTCACACAATCTAAGTAACCACCTTCATAATCATGCTTTTATTTTTTTATTTTATTTATTTTTTTATCATGACTAGTCTAATCTTTAATCCCCATCCCCTATTTGCCACCCCCCCCACACACACACCTTCCCTGTGGTAACCATCAGTTTGTTCTCCATAGTAAGAGTCTGTTGGGGGTGTCTGGCTGGCAAATCTTGATCTTGGGGTCTTGAGTTCACACCCCACACTCGGTGTAGAGATTACCTTAAAAAAATTTTTTTAACTAAAATAAAATAAGGGGTGCCTGGGTGGCTCAGTCTGTTAAGTGTCCAACATGGTTCATGGGTTCAAGAGTCCTGCCTCCTGCTCTGTGATGACAGCTCAGAGCCTGGCGCCTGCTTCAGATTCTGTGTCTCCCTCTCTTTCTGCCCCTCCCCTGCTCATGCTCTGTCTCTCAAAAATAAATAAATGTTAAAAATTTTTAATTAAAAAAATTTTAAATATATTACCCAAAAATTTTTTTTAAATTTAAAGAAGAGTCTGTTTTTCGGCTTGTCTCTTTTTTCCCCCTTTGTTGTTTGCTTTTTAAGTTCCACATATGAGTGAGATCATATAGTATTTGTCTTTATCTGACTTATTTTGCTCAGCATTATATATCATCTCTCTCTAGTTCCATCCAAGTTGTTGTAAATGGCAAGATTTCGTTCTTTTTATGACTAATATTCCCATATATATATAATGACAAATATGTATCTAGATAGATAGATGATAGATAGATAAATAGACAGTTATCTCACAGTTCCTTTATCCATTCATCTATCAATGAACACTTGGGCTGCTTCCATACTTTTGCTATTATAAATAATGCTGCAATAAACATAGAGTTGTATGTATCCCTTTGAATTAATGTTTTTGTATTTGGGGGGTAAATACTCAGTAGTGCAATTCCTGGATCATATGGTAGTTCTATTTTTAATTTTTTGAGGGACCTCCATCCAGTTTCCCACAATGGCTGCACCAATTTGCATTTCCTTTTTCTCTATATCGTTGCCAACACCTGTTGTTTCTTATGGTTTTGATTTTAGCCATTCTGACAGGTGTGAGGTGATATCTCATTGTAGTTTTGATTTGCATTTCCCTGATGATGAGTAATGTTGAGCATCTTTTCATGAGTCTGTTGGCCACATGATTATGCTTTTAGATATGGCTTGTCACCACTTACATAGGGATTGGGTTCTGAAGTCAATTCATGAAGAGAAGAAAATTCATGAAATAGAATTATTCTTGGAAATTCCTTAAATCTCCTATAAAGCATGGTAGTTGTGGTTTCACACGTTGATTTTTTAAATAGTTATGACCATATTTATGTGCCAAATTGAAGGCCAACATTTCACTTCCTAATAAGCTCTACGTCAATTATTTTCCTCCCATGTTGAGATAAATTGTTTTCATGAAGCAACAGATAAAGTACTTCAGGCTTTCACTTATGGGTCAGGTTTCATGAAAAATACTTATTTTTAAAAAGTGGACACAAGTTGAACATCACGATTCTCCTTCTATGAGAGGGAAATGGGGGGGCTGATTCCATCTGAGAATACAGCAGATTTACATTCCCCATCTCATGCTTACTCCACACTTGCTTTCCTTGAATGTAAAGGAATTACCCACACTATTTAAAGTATTTCTTACACTCTTTGGTTGAATATGTATAACTCAATTTTAATAAGTTAAATGCTTTTTAGATAGTATTCCATTGTACCATTTATATTTTGATGGCTCCTAGATTTATTTCTCCAGCCTTGACCTTTCTCCCTGAGATTCAGACTTAGGGAACCAACTACCTACCCAGACTTCTCCGCTTAAAGTCAATTAGGTATCTTAACATGTCCAAAACATAGCGATTAATTCCTCACCACCACCACCACTCCCATACCTCATCCTCACCAAAAACCTGTTCTTCCATAGTGGTTCCTAGCTCAGTAAACGGCATACCATCTACCCAGGGGTCTAGGCAAAAAACCTCGGAGTGATTTGTGTGATTCCACCCTTTCCATTACCTCCACATAAAATCAATCAGGTGCATTTAGCTCTACCTCCAAATAGATCCCAAATCTATCCATTCATCTCTATCCACACAGAGACCCACCCTAAACTAAGCCACCATCATCATTTCTACTTTGACTAGCCTTCCTGTTTCCAGTCTTAGCCTTTCTGCATCCATTCTTTAAATAGCCAGTGTAATCTTTTATAAAACATTCACTCATTCAGTCATCAAATATGTATTGAAGAGTGCACAGAAACTGGGAATACAGTAGTGAAGCAAATTAGATTCCTGTGCTCATGGACTTTCATTCTAGAACGGGGAGAGGCAATGCATAAGTGAATAATTTTGTACAGTACAAATACAATGAAGAAAATAAATATAATGTAGTATGCTAAATCATGTTCTCGCAGCAAAAAAAAATAATAATAATAATAATTAAATAATTAATACCTTCACAGCAAGTTTAGATTAAAATCCAAACTCCTTACTATGACCTCCTTATACGACTCAATGAGATCTGGTTTCTATTTGTCCCTCCAACCTTATCTGTACTACACTTCCTCATTGCAACTTGGCTCCAGTCACCCTGACCTTTCTATTTCCTCAATGTTTCAAACCTTTTTCCCCCCTTCTTCAAATACATGTTTCCTCTACCTGGAATGCTGTTCCCGGATCTGGGAAAGACTGCCTTCTCCTAGCTCAAATATCACTTCTTCAGAATGAACCTGACTAATTTGCCTAGAAGTTGCTCCCGGTGCCTTTCTCTATCAATTACACTGTTACTTGTTTCATTCACAGCGCTTTTCACTTTCGAAATTATCTTGCTTAGTTAACAATTTTGTCTCCACTTGTATGTAAGTTTCCTGAGGTGGGGAATCTTAAGGTGTCGTTCACCAAACTACCCATAAAAGTCTAGAACAGTGCCCGGCATAAGAGCATCTTGATAAATAATTTTTTTAATCAACAAAGACAGGATATACGATCCAGACGCTCAGAATCGCCAGGCTCCGCCCCCTCCTCCCCGCCCCCCCGCAACCACTTCCGCCCATGGCTCGGGCCCCAGACTTTCTAGGAGAAGAAGTTCTCTGCGCAGGCGCCCTGCGGTCGCGGAGCTGTCTGGGTAAAAATGGATGCTCACGATCTCTTTCGCCGGCTTGGCGTGGGGGCCAAATTCGACGTGAGACGTTTCTCTGCGGACGCGGCGCGATTCCAGGTACTGTGCGCAGAGCAACAAGTCTGAGTAACAGAGAAGGCGCAGGAGCCCGAAAATGATCTGGCTACTGGTAGAGCCGGCACGCGGAGGCCGTGGCCTGGTCGTGAGGCATTTCCCTTCTTTTTGCGTTGGGTTGGAGCGCAGACCTATCCGGTCAAGTCCTGCCTTCCGAGTGAACTCTTACTCCTCTTTTATAGTCTTAGGTGGGCCTGGCACGGAAAGCCTTGCCCCCTCACCGGTTTCTAGTTTATTCAAAGCACAATTAGAATCCTTTCAAAAGTAGCTATTTCTCCAAAACTGGTGGAAAGGGATTTCAAAAACAGAATTAACCCCAAATGAAGAGAACAGTTTCTTTCACTGTAGTCTACCCAGGTTGGCTTGCCGTGCGTATAGCTTTAGTGGGCATGGGTCTTTTTATTTCCACCACCTCATGGCGTGTAAAGTTACCTATGAGAAGAGTGATTTAGAAATGGGGACTCTTACATAGGAAAGTGGCGGGTGAATGATAAGCCAGGAGAAGTTAGTTGGAGCCCGATTATGGAAAATCTTAAGTATCAACCTTGCCATTGGGCGACACGTGTGTTTCACCTTTCTCTGGCAGTATGGTGTTAGTTAAGAGTCTGAACTCGAGACAGATTTTTGGGGTCCAAATACTTTTGAGACCTTGGTCAAGTTGTTTGACCTCCAAATGCCGAGAATTTTTTCATTGGTAATATCGCTGTTTACCTCTTACCGTTGTTGAAGGCTGAGGTAATTTAATATATACAAACATGCTTAGAAATCTGCCTGACAGCATATAGATGTTATGCTGATAAGCATATATGTGTTAACTGCTATTATGATTGTTATTACTGTTAAAAGGTCAGGAAAGTTGTCATCTTGTGTTCTATTTGCCCAAAACACACTTGTCAGTTCAACAAACACCTTTCACCCTTGGTGAAAGGGTAAAAAAAGATGGTGAGTTATTAGACCCACATCCTTACTTGCCAATACTGCTTGGGTGAAAGCAATGTCAGTCGGTAGATTGCTTTTTAAATTTTTTGGGTTTTAGGTAGGAAAAAGGAAATATGACTTTGATTCTTCAGAGGTGCTGCAGGGACTGGACTTCTTTGGAAACAAGAAGTCTGTCCCAGGTGAGTTTGGAGCATCAAGAACTCATCAGGAGCTTCAAGATGAAGAGAAAAAAGAAAGCCTAACTGAAAGGAAGAGGGAGCAGAACAAAAAAAAGAGGAAGATGATGACTTCAGGTTAGTTCTTGGTTTCTTTTTTTCCTTCTTTATTATTTTTTTTCAGTTACAAAAATATTAATACAGGCTTAAGGTCAGATAATATACTGTCATTCCATTAGTTAATGGCATTCAGGTTGTTTCCAGGTATTTCCCATTACAGATATTGTTACAATAAAGATATTTGTGGAGGGCCTTAGATATTTGTGGTTCATTGGTTGAGCCTCCGACTCTTGATTTCGGGCTGAGATTATAATCCCAGGGTCGTGGGATTGAGCTCCAGGTTGGACTCCGCACTGAGTGTGGAGCCTGCTTAAGATTCTTTCTCTCTCTGCCCCTTTCCCCCTGCTCACTCACACTCTCTTTCTCTCTCCAAAAAAAAAAAAAAAAAAACTTGTACATATATCCTTTTGTCCTGTTATTTCTTTTTTTTTAAAGTAAAAATTTAAATAAATGTTTATTTACTTATTTTTGAGGGTGGGGAGGGGCAGAGAGAGAGGGAGAGAGAATCCCAAGCAGGCTCCACACTGTCAGCTGTCAGTGCAGAGCCTGACTTGGGGCTTGAATTAACGAACCTAGAGATCATGACCTGAGCCAAAATCAAGAGTCCTCAAAGGACTGAGCTACCCAGGTGCTCCATAGGTCCGGTTATTTCTGTAATTAGCATCCCAAAAGTAGAATCACTGGCTGAAAGAGTATGCTCACTTCTTTCTCTAAACATATACTGAAAAATGACTTCCCACACCCTTGTCAATGCTGGATACTACTGGTCTTAAATTCTTTGTCAATCTAATGAATGAAACTTTTTTTGTTTATATTTTCTTGATAACTGGTGAGGTTGAGCATTTTTTTATGCTTTAGTGGATATTTACATTTCAACATTTGTGAACCATCTGTTCTTACTCTTTGCCTATTTTTCATAGGTTTGGTTTTTTTTTTTTCTGTACTGTATCTTCTTCGTTATAGCTGTTAAGTTTCCTAGCTATTTACCTTTTTCAATAAAATCCTTATACATGGTTTTTAAAAGTTATACAGTGGTTAGAAGTAAATCTTCTCATTCTTCTCACTATTTTTAGTCCCCTATTTCTCCAGAGGCAACCACTATTAATCATTTTCTTATGTATTTTTGTAAAGATATATATTCATTATAATTATACTTCCTTTTATTACCTGAATAATAGCATACTGTATATGTTATTCTATCCTGAACCCTTCCTCCTCCTACACTTTGTTAAAACAACAACAACATATTTTGGAGATTGTTTGCAACCAGTAGGAATTGCACTGCCTTTCTCATTTTAACAAAATAGTATCCCATTGTACATTCCATAATCAATTTAACAGATTCCTTTGTGATGGACATTTAGTTTGTTTCCTCACTTTTGCTATTATGGTGTTGGCAATAAATGCCATTCCACTTATCTTTGTGTGTATGTGGGGGTTATATCTGATAAATTCTTAGAAAAGAAATTTCAGGGGCACCTGGGTGGCTCAGTTGGTTAAGCGTTTGACTCTTGATTTCGACTCAGGTCATGATCTCATGTTCCTGTGATGGAACCCCACGTTGGGCTGTTGGGCTCTGTGCTGAGTGTAGAGCCTGCTTGGAATTCTCTCCCCCAGCCACTCCCCTGCTTGTATGCACTGGCGATCTCTTTCTCTTTCTCTCTGTCTCTTTCTCTCTCTCAAACTCAAAATAAATAAACATTAAAAGAAAAAGAAATGGAATTTCAAATAGATTAACAAATCTGTTCATCTATTGTTAATTTCAAATAGATTAACAAATAGATTTAAATTTAGGTATTTTGGAATTGTCCACCAGAAACATTGTATCAACAGGAAGTCCACTGCTGTGTTCATTGAATCATAGTATAGGGTATGCCATTACACATTGTAGGGATGTTATTACATAATTGACTTGACAAGTCCTTGTATAAGGACATTTACTTTGTTTCCACAGTTTTGCTGTTACAGTGTTACAATAAAAGTCATTTTACTTCCCTGGCTGCAAAGCCTTCCACCAACATTAGTTAAAAGAAAAAAAAATGACCAGCCACAAATTTGGGAAAAGGATTCAAATGTTAAGCAACCAGAAATATAACTTAGCACATATGTGGCATAGTACAGAGTGGTGTGGCACGCCATGTTTTTGTTTTTGTTTTTGTTTGAGAAAGAGAGAAAGCACATGCACACATGTGTGGAAGAGGGACAGAGGTAGAGAGTCTCAATCCTACTACCTTAAGATCATGACCTGAGCCAAAATCAAGAGTCAGACGCTCAACTGACTGAGGCACCTGGGTGCCCCATGGCATATCATGCTTTGATTGTTCAACTAAATATTTTCTCCCTAAAATGATAATGTAGAATCAATGTAAAACAAACTCAGTTAAAATTCCAGTAGGCTTTTTGGTTAGAAATTGACAAAGGAATTAAAAAAAAAAAAAAAAGTTAGACATACACCTACCATATGATGCACGTATTTCACTCCAAGAATTTACCTAAGAGAAAGGAAAGCCTATGTCCTCACGAAGACTTGTACACACATGTTCATAGCAGCTTTATTTTCAGTAGCTAAAAACTGGAAATGACCCAAATGTCCTTCAATAGGTGAAGGATAAACAATTTGTATATCCATACAATGGAATGCTACGTATAAGTAAAAAAGTTAACTAACTATTGATACATGCTCAGCATGGATGAATCTCAAAATAACTATTCTCAGTGAAAGAAGCCAGACTAAATTGAGTATATACTACATGATTCCATTTATATAAAATTCCAGAAAAAGCAAATTATCTCTAGTGATAAAGCAGATATGTGGTTGCTTAGGGATAGAGCAGTGCATTAAAAGGGGCCACAAGGAAATTTGGGGTGGTGATGGGTATAGCTTGAATGGGGTGATGATTTAACAGGTGTATACATATGTTAAAATTCCTCAAATTTATACTCTTTTTTTAATGTAATTTATCTATTTTTGAGAGAGAGAATGAGAGTGCAAGAGGGCTAGGGGCAGTGAGAGAGGGAGAGAAAATCCCAAGCAAGCTCTGCACTGTCAGCACAGAGCCCAACACGGGGCTCAAACCCATGAACCGTGAGATCATGATCTGAGCAGAAATCAAGAGTCGGACATTCAACCAACTAAGCTACCCAGGCGCCTCTCAAATTTATACTTCAAATAAATGCAATTTATTGTATGTCAATTGTGCCTCAGTGAAGTGAAAAAATTTTAAAAGAAATATCAGAAGTGGTCTTGCTTGTTGTTCTTCTTAGAATTTTTAAGGTTATTCTTACATATTTATTTTGCCATGTGAACTTTATTTTTTTTTTACGTTTATTTTTGAGAGGCAGAGAGAGCTCAAGCTGGGGAGGGGCAGAGAGAGCGAGGGAGACACAGAATCCGAAGCAGACTCCAGGCTCTGAGCTGTCAGCACAGAGCCCGACACAGGGCTCGAACTCATGAATCATGAGATCATGACCTGAGCAGAAGTCAGACACTCAACTGACTGAGCCACCCAGGTGTCTGCCACATGAATTTTAAAGTCAGCTAGTCTGGTTTCCAAAACAATCCTGCCATGACTTTTCGTTAAACTAATTTTAGTTATAGTGAGAATTGCTATCTTTATATTACAGTAGTCCTTACTATGCTGTGTTCATTGCTATTATATTTTCTTTCATATTTTCATATGAAATATTTTCTTTCATAGTATTTATTTTCTAACTGTTTACATACAGAAAAACTGGTTGTCTCATTGAAATCTCTCTTAAATTTTTTTAAATGTTTTTATTTATTTGGAGACAGAGCAAGAAGGGGAGGGTCAGAGAGGGGGGCGGGGAGAGAATCCCAAGCAGGCTCCAAGTTGTCAATGCAGAGCCCCATGTGGGGCTCAATCTCAGGGACCATGAGATCATGACTTGGGCTGATATCAAAAGTCAGACACTTAACTGAGCCACAGAGGCGCCCCTGGAATCTGTTATTTAAGTATTTTCAATTTGATCTCTTGTTGTTTTCAAGTATACAGTCATCTACATATTACACAGCTGAAATAACTTCAGAGCTCTGATTTTACCAACAGAGAACTTGCCTCTCCGTTTCCAGTTTTTATACCTCTTATTACTTTCTTTTCTCTAATTGTATTAGCTAGTGCTTTACTTTTGTTTAGTGTGAAGCTATGGCCTGTTTGCTACACTCAAGAATGTTGCACTTAAGGGGCACCTAGGTGGCTCAGTTGGTTAAGCATCTGACTTCGACTCAGGTCATGATATCACAGTTCATGGGTTCTAGCCTCACATTGGTCTCTGTGCTGACAGCTCAGAGCCTGGAGCCTGCTTTGGATCCTCTGTCTCCCTCTCTCTCTCTGTCCTTCCCTGCTCATGTTCACTCTCTCTCTCTCTCAAAAATAAATAAACATTAAGAAAAAAAAGGATGTTGCATTTAAAATCTTTTAATTTTTTGATATATATTTTAGAAATTACTTCTCAAGAAGAAGGTTCTATACAGTGGATATCATCTGTGGAAGCAAAAATTGAAGATAAAAAAATTAAAAGAGAAAATAAACTAACTTCAGGGAAGTTGGAGAATCTCAGAAAAGAAAAGGTTAGAAAAATGTCTTAGCCCCAGTTGATTTTCTGACCTAGTGAATTTTCCCTTGTCCTTGGAGTGTTCTGTTGGTAAAAGTGAATACAGTATGTGTGTATACACACATACACACTATTCTTATATAGTATACTATATTTATATACTACATACTATGTAATTTCTTGACCTGTTCAAATTTCAAGATTGATAATGTATTTGGAATGAATCTTTTTAAATTTCATATCCCCTTTGATAAACAAAATTTTCCCCCTTTCTAATCTTTGTTAAGCTGGTTTAGAAAGATTTCCTCTGACAGGGATTTGAGAGTTAGAAATCTTAAGAAACCTATTTTATACCTTGGGACTAGGGGGAGTAGAATACAGAAAAAACAACAAATATATCATTGTCATGTCTGTTGCACGCCTGCCATGTTACAGATGGAGAATATTGTTCAGCTCACTTCAGGAACCCAGAATCCAGAATTTGGCTCTCTATCAGAGAATGGAAAATAAACCAAATCAACACTCTAGACTCTGTTTTTGGTCCTCAGTTTTAATAAGTAGAGTTTAGAGTAAATCATCAAAAAGCATTGGCACTTGTGTGGTTAAGTGGCATATAAAGAAAAATACTAGATGGATTCAATTTCTGCCTTCTAGAAGCTTATATAAAATTACAAGTTAATAATGATCATGGTAGCATATTAATATGAATAACACATTACTCATGGTATTGACACATTGATATGAAGAAAGTGGATGGATGGGTTTTATTGTTATGAAGGTCTTCTGTCTATGAAAGAGCATGAAATATATCTAGTATCTGTATGTTTTAGTGCTTGGAATTTCACCAAAAAGTTTCATGCTACTAAAGCTTATCCTGGAAACTGTTATTGTTGCTTTATAACATCTTATAAAGTATATGACCATAGTTATGGTGACCCCTTTCTTTCACTTTTCAGATAAACTTCTTCCGGAATAAACACAAAATTCATGTCCAAGGAACTGATCTTCCTGACCCAATTGCTACATTTCAGCAACTTGACCAGGAATATAAAATCAATTCTCGACTACTTCAGAACATTCTAGATGCAGGCTTCCAGATGCCTACACCAATCCAAATGCAAGCCATTCCAGTTATGCTGCATGTGAGTATGAAGGTCTATGATGCCTCTAACATTCCTTCCTCTGTGTATTAGCTCATTCTCTTCCATATTTGAAGTTTTCCTTTCTACCTTATCGCCCCTGTTGAAATCCTCCCTTTACTTTTAAGGTCCATCTCAAATGTCTGTGCCACCATATCACTATAATTCGATGTGATCTTTTTCTTTTACCAACCCTGTTTCCTCTACCACCAGTTCTCCAAGGTATTCAGTGTGTTCTTTTTCTTACCACATTTATCTTACACTTTACTCTATGTTTATACTAATTATGTTTACCTTTTGCATTTTTCTAGAGTGTAAACCCTCTGAGGATAAGGACTGTTCTGTTTATTCATCCCTGATTAATTTATAATTCCCAGGAACTATTTCTGAAATATAGAATTCTTGTACAGCCTGACTTTTTTTTTTCCCAATACTTTTTGCTATTGAAGTATACTTTATATATTAAAATGCATACATTGTAAGTTCACAGTTCAGTGAATTCCAACAAGGCATATCCTATGTAACTGTCACCCCAGTGGGGATGTGTAACATTTCTGTTGCTCCAGAAAATTCTGTGCCCTTTCCATTCAGTCCTCACTCCTGCCCAGAGGTAACCACTGTTCTAGTTTCTATTGCATGTATATTAGTTTTGCCTCTTCTAGAATGTCATATAAGTGGTATCGTCCATTATTTATTTTTATTTTTTTTATCTCTGGTTTCTTTCACTCTGCATAGATTGTTTTTGAGATTTATCCATGTTGCATTGATCAGTAATTTGTGAGTAGAATTCTGTTGTTTGAAAATACCACAATTTGTTTATCTACTGGTTGATAGAGGTATGGATTAATTTAAGAGTTTTGGAAATGAAATTTTTCTGAGGTTTCTTTTTGTACTAATGAGAGCTGACTCCCCCCCCCCTCCCGCCCCATGTAGCCAAGATGGCCTTTGGTTCTGGTAGCCAAAAGATATGTGTTACCTTTTCATCCATACTTGTCCTTTCTGTTTTCTTTGGGAACTGAAGTGAGAGTACTTTTGAATGATGTTGACTCACATTATAGTAAATAATGCTTCTAATTTTCATTTAAGATTATTTCTGTTGCAACTTAAAGCTTTAAAATCATAGTGACTTTTTGAAGACTGCCACATAAATTACTGTCACTCAGGATATTGCCAGTTTTTATTTATTACCTTCAGCCATTCTGTTATTTATTAAAATCTTCGCTATGGAGGGGTGTCTGGGTGGCTCAGCTGGTTAAGTGTCCGTCCGGCTCTTAATTTTCAGGTCAGGTCATGATTTCATGGTGCATGAGATCAAGCCACGAGTTGAGCTCTGTGCTGATGGCATGGAGCCTGCTTAGGATTCTCTCTCTGCCTCTCCCCCCACACTCACTCGCTAACTCGCTCTCTCTTAAAATAAATAAATAAACTTAAAAAAAAAAAAACATCTTCCCTAGGGATTGAGCAATACTGATATTGGGGGGAAAAGTTGGTTTTAGAATTTTGCTTTGGTAAGAGTTTAGTGCAAAAGAAAAATTGAAGTAATGGAAATACTTGAGGTTTTGAATTATCTTTGGATTTTAGTTATCCATATTCTTTACCCAGTTCAAATGGAATTTGGTGGCAATGCTCAAACTCCACTGGGGCACTGGTGGATGATGTTAGAAAAGCAAATGTGGGAAAAGTTAGATTAGCAGTGGGAATATGAATGACTGCATTCATTATGATTATTTTATTATTTCTGTGGCTGGTTGCATTACTTAACCACGCTCTGAAAAGTTTATGTACTTATATGTAATATGCCTTGTTTTTAGGGTCGAGAACTTCTGGCTTCTGCTCCTACTGGATCTGGAAAGACTTTGGCTTTTAGCATTCCCATTTTGATGCAACTAAAACAACCCACAAATAAAGGCTTCAGAGCCCTGATTATATCACCAACACGAGAACTTGCCAACCAGGTATGACTTGTAGCTTTGAAAGAGGATGGGTTTGGTGTTTGCTTCAGTCATTTCTTTTATGAGGGTAATAAAAAGATCTCAAAAAGAGTAAGGTCCTTGTTTTTTGGCATGGGCAAGTATTCTGTACAGGCACTCTATTCTGTATCTTACTGTTCATGGGCAAGTTTTTTGTCTTTTTATGATGTTCTAAAACAACGATTTTAACATTAATGATTCTTTGGTAAATGCTCTAAGACCTTTTAAGCTTAGGCTACGGTAATATATAGGTCCTCTCTAAAATGTATTTTTCTCACCTAGATGAATGAAACCTCATCTCAGGTTTTGAAAGGAAAAAAAAAAAAAACATACAGTGACCTGTTCTACCCTTCCAATGTGCTTAATAGAAAATACATGCCAAGCATGAAATAGTTTTATAATAGCACTATGTTCTAAAAACAGTACATAGCAGATTAGAAAATGCCGAGATTCCAGGTTAATGTACACGTGTACATGTGTACACGTGTACATTAATGTAAATGTGGTTTAATTTCCCACATTGAGTATAGGGTTTACTTAAATAAATAAAACTTTAAGATAAATAAATAACTTATTCATGGGTTGGTAATAGATTTATTTTAATAATGTAAACAAGACAATACATCTCATTTAAGTATCTTAGCTAATGTTTTTATCATTTTCCATTTTAGATTCACCGAGAGTTAGTAAAAATCTCTGAGGGAACAGGATTCAGGATACACATGATACACAAAGCAGCAGTGGCAGCCAAGAAATTTGGACCTAAATCATCTAAGAAGTTTGGTAAGGGATTCGTGTTTGAGCTGTAGAGCATGCAAGGGACTTGCAAATTACAGATATTCTGTCACCTAAGAGTTCTTAAAAATGTAGGCATGCACACAATCAGTTTGGTTTTTAGAGAAGCTAAAAGAGATCTCCCCGTTCCCACTCAGTAGTTATATAAATATATACCAGTGATTCTCAACCGAGGCAATTTTGCCCCCACCCACCTTCCACCCCAGGGACATTTGGCAATATCTGGAGACACTTTAAGTTGTCAGAACTGGGGTGCTACTAACCTGTGGTAGGTAGAGGCCAGGGATGCTGTTAAACATCTTGCAATGCACAAGACAGTCCCCTACAACAAAACATCTGGACCATAATGTCAGTAGTGCTAAGGCTGAGAAACCCTGCCTTATACTATTGATTTTTAATCTGCCATGGAAATACTCTGCAGGTAAGAATGGCTCACATCCCTACCCTTGTATCAGTCAGAAAACCAGCTTTTACCTGTCTCTCATCTTGAGCTTCTAAGTAAAATTTCATTTAAAGAAAGGATTTTTCTGAAAAACAAAATGAAGTATTTGAAAATAACACTGTTGGATTTTAGTGTTCTTGCTTCTTAGAAGTTGAGTAGGCAGATCAAATATAAAAGAGTAAGCATAATTTGTGCTATCATGGATTAAAAAAATATATATGTTAGTTTACAAATAAGAAAGAACTCGTGTTGGTGTAGTAAGATGGCGAGTATAACCTCCCCCTCCTCTCCCCTCTTCAGGTTATTCACTGAAATTCAGGAGACTTAATTCCCTAGTTTGAGGGAGATGAATCTTGCTTTTACAATCTGTACTATTTGTTTCTCCTATAGATATTCTTGTGACTACTCCAAATCGACTAATCTACTTATTAAAGCAGGATCCTCCAGGAATAGATTTAACAAGGTACAGATAACATTTTAATCTCTCTTATGTGTATTTTCACTTGGTTGATTATATTTTGTCCTTGATTGCTTGTATTATTGCCTTTTGAAGCTTGCAATCTACCAACTTCTAGTCAGTGTTTGTGCTGAGAACAATGGTTTTTATTAAACACAGGAAAATAACTGTCTGGTCTAGAAGAAAGTTACAGATTCTGATAAGCAGTTAGTACAGAATTCCCTTAGATGTTTTCATAGCTTTCAGCAGTGGTGATGGAGTTTATAAGGTCTATGTGAAGCTCTGTTGTTGCTATTGGGACCTCCTTTCTTTGAGGCTAACAGAATAGAACACTACTTTATGTTTATCTTGTTTTTACCTTTTTCTGGTATGATGTGTGGATCTGAAAAGGAGCATAATGGTTTGACTTCTTGTGTCCCCACAATTTAGTGAAGCATCTTAGATCTTCCAGTTCAATACCCACAAATTGTGTTGTTATTTCTTAGTGTTGAGTGGCTGGTGGTAGATGAATCAGACAAACTGTTTGAAGATGGCAAAACTGGGTTCAGAGACCAGCTGGCTTCCATTTTCCTGGCCTGCACATCCCATAAGGTCAGAAGAGCTATGTTCAGTGCGACTTTTGCATATGATGTGGAGCAGTGGTGCAAACTCAACCTGGACAATGTCATCACTGTATCCATTGGAGCAAGGTAATTGTTCTTCTGTGTTATCCACTGATTTTTGTTTTTTTAATACAGGTCCTTTCTTTTTTAGATTCAAGGAGATAGGTTGTTTGGCCTTAGATTAATAACAGGGAAAGTTTTACTGAATTCTTTAAAGTCAAGATTGATTAAGCATTTTCTATTTTAGAATAATCCAAGGGGAGATTCTCAAGTTGTCATGTTAGTATTTCTGTCATTCAGTTGATTTTTCCCATCCACAAAGCATGACCTGAGTTCTGTAGCCACCCAGGGGATTTAGTTTCTTGGATGGCTTAATTAAGTAGGACGACAGAGGAGAAAGCTGATATTACCAAGCCCCTTGATTTATAATTCCTTTAAAAAAATACTTGGGGGAGCATTTTATGCTAAGTGAATGTGCACTAGTAGAAAAAAGTTGTAGGAAATTATAGCCACTTGATAGAATATTGTGCAACCTAAGAAATGATAAGTATGAAAATTATTATGAAAAAGTTCTTTATAATACCATATTAAGTTAAAAAAAAAAAAAAAAGCCAAATGGGACAATAAAAAATACCCTGCCTACTTTAAACTTAAAACTTCTGTTATATAAAAAGAAAGTAGGGGCACCTGGGTGGCTCTGTCAGTTGAACGTCCAGCTCTTGGTTTCAGCTCAGGTCATGATCTCGCAGTTTGTAGTTCAAGCCCGGCATTGGGCTGTGCAGTGACTGCCCAGAGCCTGCTTGGGATTCTTGGTCTCCCTCTCTCTTTGCCCCTCCCCCACTCTTGCACAAAATAACTCTTTCTCTCTCAAAATAAGTAAACTTGAGAAAAAAAAAGAAAGCAGAACAAATTCACCATAAATATAAAGGCAGACAACAGAAGGGAAAAAATATTTATGACATAGTGTAATGTACTACAGCATCCTACAATGTTTATAAAGCCTTAAGATACCTCCCCTCCAACTGTCTACTCAAAAACTCTTGCTAATCATTAAGAAAAAAGCTCAGACAAGTAATAATGACCTTAAAATTGTTCTAATTATTTGATCCAGTAATTTTATTTTTAGAATTTTTTTGTAATTAAATACATGAAAATTTATGACCAGACTACAAAAAAAATG
This sequence comes from Prionailurus viverrinus, assembly GCF_022837055.1. Lineage (NCBI taxonomy): Eukaryota > Metazoa > Chordata > Mammalia > Carnivora > Felidae > Prionailurus > Prionailurus viverrinus. The sequence goes on from NC_062574.1 coordinate 23,500,592, forward strand.
TCAAAATTTATTCTAAAATGGTAGAATTATGGACAATTGGTTGTTTATTTTTGAGTGAGAGAGAGAGACAGAGTGCAAGCAGGGGAGGGGCAGAGAGAGAGAGGGAGACACAGAATCTGAAGCAGGTTCCAGGCTCTGAGCTGTCAGCACAGAGCCCAACGCGGGGCTCAAACTCACGAATCATGATATCATGACCTGAGCCAAAGTTGGACGCTTAACTGACTGAGCCACCCAGGTGCCCCAAATTTTCTTTAGATAACATTTATAGTTAGAATAAAACATTTAAAAATAACTTTGGGGCACCTGGATGGCTCAGTTGGAAGATTGTGTGACTCTTGATCTCGGGGTTGTGAGTTCAAGTCCCCCCTTGGGTATAGGGTTTATTTTGTCTTCAGATTAAGGTATAAATAATTAAATGCTTATATTGACAATGGAAAGGTTGATTCTTTGGGGGTTATATGTAAGTTTTTTCATTTATTTAGAATTCAGGCTGTGGGGAAACAAAAATTGGTTCTTGTAATCTTCAAGGTATGTTTTCCTTTCAGGAATTCTGCAGTAGAGACTGTAGAACAAGAGCTTCTCTTTGTTGGGTCTGAGACTGGGAAGCTTCTGGCCATGAGAGAACTTGTTAAAAAGGTATATTTGGATTATCTTCTTGAATTTGGATGAAACTCATCAAGACTTAGATGACTGGTGGGAGGCTGAGCACTATTCCTATATCATATTAGTAATCCAGTGGTAAATTTGTAAGCACATTAGGTCAACTGTTGTCCCAAGGCTGGGAGACTCACCACTTAGAATATGCTAAGTTTTCTGTTCCAGGTCAGGGTGGACTAGGAAAAGACCTACCTCCTGCCCTGAAACCCTCTTTTTTCCACATCTTCCATATCTGTATTGGCTCCCTTCATCTCCCACCATCCTTCTGCTGGTTTCTCATAGAACTGGAGCACTGTAGAACGAGTAGGACACTGAGTACAGTTTTCTGTTTTTATCCCTTCAGTAAGTATTGAGTAGAAGCCATAGTTAAAAAGTTAACTATGAGGGGTCAGGGCAGGGAATAATAAAACAAATAGAAATCCTAAGCCCTGCCCTTAGAATTTGTTCTTTTTTAGGGGATAAAAGAAATATACTTGTGTAAGATAGTTTGCAATAAAGTGTCATAAAAGGGTTTTTCTTAAAAAAATTTTTTTTTCCTAATGTTTATTTATTATTGAGAGGCAGAGAGAGACAGAGCATGAGCATGGGGGCGCAGAGAGAGGAGGAGACACAGAATCTGAAACAGGCTTCAGGCTCTGAGCCATCACCACAGAGCCCGATGTGGGGCTTAAACTCACAAACTGCGAGATCCTGACTTGAGCGAAAGTCGGACGCTCAACCGACTGAGCCACCCAGGCGCCCCATAAAAGCATTTTTCTTAAGCATCCCTGTAGTCTTCCTGGGGCCAAGAGGGAGAGTTGAATTGGTTGGGGATAGCCTTATGGAGGAAATGCTACTACTGTGGGCCTTGAAGGATCTGTGAGATAAAAGGGTGGGGGAAGTTAGTGGTTGGAGGAGTAGCTAGAGCAAAGTCTAAGCAGTGCACGTGAACACAGTGGGTTTGGGAGACTCATGAAGAGGTCACCTGTCTAAGGCAAAGAGTTTAAGGTGAGAATTAAAGATCAAGTTGGACAGGAAAGTAAGGGTCACCTTAAGAGAAACCACCAGACATTTTAAGGAAATGAATTTTAAGGAAAATTACTTAAACAGTGACTAAAAGTAAGGAAACCAATTAGTACGTTGTTAAATTAGGCTGCTTAGAGATGAGGAGGAAATAAATGAGGGAAATGAGGGTGACAGCCTCGGTGGTGGAAAATTAAGAGTAGTTGGAGGATGCAAGTACCTAGTGACTATAGAAGGGGTGAAGAGCTTCAACTTTGGAGCCACACTACCTGGACTGGAATTCTCGCTTTAGGCAAATTAGCCTCATGCCTTTGTCATGTATAAAATGGAAATAATAATATTTCCCTCAGGGAATAGTTTTAGTATTAATGAGTTAATATAAATATAGCGCTTACAATAGTGCTTGGCACATGATGCTTGTGCATTAGTTTCATCAATATTCTTAAAGATATCATTTGGCTCTAGGAAATTTAAGGTTTTCCACATGGATACTCAACCTAGAGATTATACATCAGGGATCTCTAGCCATGTCTGATCCTTAGGAAGTCTGTAAACCCTCTGATGATATGTCAGATTTTGTGTGAATGCATGGTTGCCTATTAGAAAGCTTCATAGCCTCGGTAGATTCCAAAAGGGGAGTTTGTGAACCAAAGTAAAAAGGTTAAGCCCTGGGGCGCCTGGGTGGCTCAGTCGGTTAAGCATCCGACTTCGGCTCAGGTCATGATCTCACGGTCCGTGAGTTTGAACCCCGCATCAGGCTCTGTGCTGACAGCTCAGAGCCTGGAGCCTGTTTCAGATTCTGTGTCTCCCTCTCTCTCTGCCCCTCCCCTGTTCATGCTCTGTCTCTCTCTGTCTCAAAAATAAATAAACGTTAAAAAAAATAAATTAAAAAAATTAAAAAAATTTTTTAAAAAAAGGTTAAGCCCTAATACAGCAGTTGAAAATATAGAAAGCTGGTTTGAAAGAGACATGGGGTTTGATGATAGAAATGTAAACATCTGGTTAGAGCTGGTAGTTGATAACAGATTCTGTCTAACATAGTAAGATAGCGGTTATATTGAGAGACCGGAGAACCAAAGACTAAGCTTTGGAGGAATACCCACAATTAGGATAAATAATGAATTAAAAAGAGAGTTAATACATTTTAGCAGAATTTAAAAATCTCTGAGGCACAGAAGCCAAGAGATGATTGTTTTAAGGAGTGGGCATCTATCATTGTAAAAGAGTAAAGGGGATTAATTAGATATTATTGGAATTGGCAAGATGAAATAAGAGTTCAAGCTGAGAATGGATGGTGAAGAAGATGGAAGCAGGTGTAGACCACTGATCTGAGAAATTGGCAATAAAAAGTGCATTAAATTGAATTTGGTGCTTTTATGAACTAAAATCATATGAAATACTGTGATTTTATTCTTGATTATGGGTTATATGTGCTGATTTTTGCCTTTATTTTAGGGTTTCAACCCACCCGTTCTTGTTTTTGTTCAGTCCATTGAAAGGGCTAAAGAACTATTTCATGAGCTCATATATGAAGGTATAAATGTGGATGTTATTCATGCTGAGAGAACACAGCAACAGGTAAAGCCAAATGTGTACTTTGAAAATGATAAAGAACAACTAAATTTTAAAATATTGGCATGAAATTTATGAAGTACTTGTTTTCTGTTCCCAGAGTGGTACTAAAACATATAACACGTGTTTTATTAAACAGAGAGATAACACAGTCCACAGCTTCAGAGCTGGAAAAATCTGGGTTCTTATTTGTACAGCCTTGCTAGCCAGAGGGATTGATTTTAAAGGTGTGAACTTGGTGATCAACTATGACTTTCCAACCAGCTCAGTGGAATATATCCACAGGATCGGTGAGTTGTGTCTCCTGTCCCCACCCCTGCCACCACCATTGGGCACCACTCATTTTAATGCCTCCTGTTCTCTTCTAATGTGCTTATTTTTTTAGTGCTCATTTTAGTGAAAAGCTAGGGCCTTATATGTAAATCTTGAAGTTCCCTTTCCCCAGAAAAGTGTTTTTATGGTCTGATTTTTTTTTTTCCTTAGGTCGAACTGGAAGAGCAGGGCATAAAGGAAAAGCTGTTACATTTTTCACTGAGGATGATAAGCCATTATTAAGAAGGTAAATTAGGAAAAATAACTTAGTATTAAGATGGCAAGATCACTTCATAAGTATATGTACACACAATTAACAGATAATTACAAGATGGTCAGGTCCCAAATTCTGTTATGGTGTTAGTCAACCAGATTTTAGCCATGACCAAGGGAAAAATGATCAAAGGGCCTTGATTTTGCCTATCCATTATTAGATTTTGGAAGTACTCATAATGGAATGTTTGTTGTTAAATTTCAGACTCAGGATTCTCCCAATAGCCATTGGTTAATATTACTTATAATTTAATAGTGAGGTTTTTGGTTTAGTGAATAAAGTTAACCCCTGAGTCTTGTCATCCCAGTCAAAATTATCCCTTAACCATGGTGCATCCTTCCCTTTAATCTTAGGGGCATATGGAATTTTATGTTTAGTCCTAGAAAAAACTATTTTAGTAACATATTCCAATATTATTCAGTTGCAGCCCCTTGAAGCCTGGGTAACATATGATATACTTTTAGAACCTTGGGTCTTAATTTAGCCCATCATCATAGATTTTAAAATAAAAGCGGAGTTTCCTACATTTTAGCTGCCTACAGTGAATTTAGACTCACGATAATTGATAGCACTTCACATTTCTAAGAAATGAGTTATGGCCAAAGGCAGTTTGTACTTTGATCTGTTCAATTTGTGCCTTCTGAACCTTGGCTCTGGCAGCCTTGGATTCACTTTGAGCAGACTTTTCACAAGTTCATGTGTAGAGTAGTATATTCCAACAGCCTAGATTGATCTACAGTCTCCTCAGTAACTCCAAGCATGTGAATATGATGACCTCCATATCAACATAACTATGCCTCTCAGTTTTCCATCTGGGAAATGGGGATAATGATAGTATTTCATTAGTAAAGGGTTGTTGTGTATGTTGAATAAGTTATTATATACGTGAAAAGCCTAAGATAATGCCAAGTGCATAGGTAAGCACTAGTATCTAATAAATTAAAGCTTGTGCCTTCTTTAGTTCGTGCCTCATCCAGGATCGGGTTTAGTAGCTTTTTAGGGCTTGATAAATGTTGAGGAGAAATAGCTGCTAGATAAAATTCCTCATCGTCACATGGATTTCAGTCCAGCAGATAGTTCTAATTCAGTGTGATTACATCTGGTGGTAATTTACAGCAGAACACTATACTACATTAGTTTTTTTGTGTGTAGTTTTAGTTCCTCTTGAGTTGCACAGAGGGTTTAATGCATAAACATCACTTTAATGCTTTATGGGTTTATACAGATTTATGCTTATGGGTTCCTTTTTCAGTGTTGCCAATGTTATACAGCAGGCCGGATGTCCTGTACCAGAATACATAAAAGGTTTCCAAAAACTACCAAGGTACAGTCTTGAATTTACCTAGATCTTCTCCCTCTCTTTCTCTCTCTCTGTATGCATTCTTGCTTTCACACTCTTACAATTACAGTTCTAGCAATACTACTACTTTTAGAAATTTTAAAATAAAAGTTAATTCCTTTTTAATATCTGTGAATGTTATATCTTGTCAGTTTTTTCATTCTTGAAATATTAAGTATTCAGATTTTTAAAAAATTATTCAATGTAAGTGACGAAATATGCTTAGAATTGATTTTAGTTCATAGCACTAATAGAAAACAGTTGCTCAAAATCAAACTGTAATGCTTGTTGGCACAGGCTATAAGTGTGACACAGAACATATTTTAATCATAATCAGTGGCTTTTTAAGAAATTGAATTTATCATCCCTTTGGGTTACCTCTCTAAATGCTATTAGGTAATTTGGCATTTTAAAGTGGATACAGTGTCATCATAAACCCGTAAGTAGATTAAAAAGTGAATTTTTATGATCAAGAATCAAAACCAGTTTTAGCTTTAGCTATTTTTGATTAAGTTCCACTGAATTTAATTCTTTCCTCTCTTTGTAACTTTCAGCAAACAAAAGAAAAAGATGATTAAGAAGCCATTGGAAAGGGAGAGCATTAGTACAACTCCAAAATATTTCTTAGAAAAAGCTAAGAATGAACAGTAAGTATATGATGAGAAAAGTTGGCTGTTCGACTCTGTCATATAGTAGGCGCTATTTTTCCTTAGAATAATTTTTTGAGGTAGAATTGATAGGTTCAGTCTGTTATATAGAATGTGATAAAAGTAATACATCTTAGGTTGCCTGTGATTTGGGAACTTGGATGATTCAATCTTGGAATTTTTCTGTATTTGTATATTAATAATCAGGTTTTTTCTATCTTTGAAAGTATGATTTCAGTTCACTTTGAATTAGGATTGCACTGCCTACCACCTCCACACAGCCTACACCAGGACATTTTGCTGAGGCAGTTAGGGCTATTGACTCACATTGATGGAGTCGTCCCTGAAGCTCCCTATTCAGGCAGGATTTCACTATGATCTTAGGCTTATGCTGAAGCACACTGTAACACCTCTAAAAAGTATGCTTTGGGTAAATTTGTAGTGGTTTAGCTGAGTTTTATGAGGATGTTAAAGCATTGATTTTTTTTGGCACACACAAGACTACCTTTTGATAGGGGTAGTCAAAACCATGCTAATCAATGCTACTCTTTACACTATTGAAGGAAAATGACACTTCAAATTCTACTGGTACCAGTTAATATATAATATATATAAAATGTAGGCATTTACCAAGTACCTTTTCTCCTGCCAGGTGCTTGCGTAAATGAATGATTATAAAATGAGGCTCCTTTCCTACAGTTAGGGAAAGGAGATTAGTATACATGAAAAAAATTAGAGAATAATTTAAAAAAAAAATTTTTTTTTAACGTTTATTTATTTTTGAGACAGAGAGAGACAGAGCATGAATGGGGGAGGGTCACAGAGAGAGGGAGACACAGGATCTGAAACAGGCTCCAGGCTCTGAGCTGTCGGCACAGAGCCCAACGCGGGGCTCAAACCCACAGACCGTGAGATCATGACCTGAGCCGAAGTCGGACGCTTAACCGACCGAGCCACCCAGGCGCCCCTAGAGAATAATTTTTTTTTTTTTTTTTTTTTCCAACGTTTATTTATTTTTGGGACAGAGAGAGACAGAGCATGAATGGGGGAGGGGCAGAGAGACAGGGAGACACAGAATCGGAAACAGGCTCCAGGCTCTGAGCCATCAGCCCAGAGCCCGACGTGGGGCTCGAACTCACGGACCGCGAGATCGTGACCTGGCTGAAGTCGGACACTTAACCGACTGCGCCACCCAGGCGCCCCGAGAATAATTTTTAAATAAAAGTTTAGAGATGAGAAATATTTTGAATTGGTGTCATTACAAAAAGCTTCAAGGAGGTAGAACTGTCTTTAAGGACAGGTAACATTTAGGCCATATAAAAGAGACAGGCATGAAAACTGGCATTGCACTTTCCTTCTACGTCTTACTTGACATTTTGTATTGACTATGAGAAAGTGACGTTTGGTTCAAGTATATAGAGTGAACACAGTGTCCCAAAGTTTTAGTGAAGTTTTAAGCTTTAATAACTTGGTAAAAATAAATGCTACAAACTTACAAAAGTGTCATTTGAAAACTTAAAACATTTTGTTTGTACTTATTTTTGTTAATTCTTAATATGTTTTTAAATTTTTTTGTGACAGCAGTTCTGGGTAACACTTAAACCAGTGGATTGGTAGAAACAGTCACCCTGCTTGGCCACCTTGGTCACCTAACCTGTCTTGTTAGATGTTTTCTTGTGGTGGGCTGTATCATAACTGTTGTGTATGCATCAGAACCTTATTCTTTGAGTGATCTTAAAGCAAGAATTAGAAATGTAATCTCTTCAGGCACTGAGCAGCAGCTGATGAAAGTTTTAACAAAAGTCAGAAATCAACTGGAGTATAAGATGCTGGCTATGTTGAATGTTAATAAGAAACTTCAGTATTTTAAAGAATTATACTTTGTTGATTTTTTAAGTTTGTAGCATTTACACTTGAGGTGTTAAAGCTTGAAGCTGTGCTTTGAGACTTTGAGGACACTTGGTATAAATCTCGTCATTGCAGCCCCCCATGTACAATGCTATCTATGGCTGTCTCCATTGTCCTTACATTTAAAAGCCATCCTTCGTAGAGCATGTAAACAACACCTGATCTGACCCTTGCTCACCTTTTTGGTGTTTCTTTAATGACCCTAGATGACCCTAGACCCAACACTAGATGTTCCTTTAATGACCCTACCCACACCTTGCTGATAACTCTGAAGTTCATATCTTCAGGCCCAGCTTTCCATATCAACCTGAATCCTGTTGCCTAGTGGACCTGACTTTAGTCCCTATAAACTCAATCTGGTATAGTGAAGGGAAAAATTGGATTTGGAGTCAGAAGAACTGTCTCTAATACCACCTGTTCTTGGGGTATTAGTGACTTTGGACAAGTCACTTATCCCTATGTCTGATGGAAATAAGTATGTAAATCATTGCCAACTCTGCTACTCAAGGTTGGTTGAGGATTAAATGAGTTAGTATACATCCAGGAGCTTTGCATTACTAAACTATAGTATGAAAACATCGGTTATCTTCTCAAAACTTTTTTCCTTTTTCTTTGTTAAACACCTAATTGATGGGATTCATCAAACTCTAAAATCAGACAGTCAGGGTTCATATTTAACATTAATTACCAGTGTGTGATAATCAGCAAGTTAACCCCTTTGGCTCATAAAATAAGGGTAATAATCGAATCTTTTTCATAAGTTTGGGAGATTATCTGAGTTGATACATATGAAGCACTTATAGCAGTATCTAGCTCTTAATCAATGTGAACCCTTATTAGGCTACAGTCAGGCTGTCTTTTATACCATGTTGTAGTGTGGTTTCCTGTGATGTTCTGTCTTACTTAGGGGGTTGTGGTTTTCTAAAGGGCAAAAACCACATCTAATGCATCCTTGTGTTCCTAGTGCCTCTTGTACTTGATTATACAGTAGGCTTCAGGAAACGTTTATTAAACTGGCAGAGTTTTAGACAGTACGTATATCTAGAATGTTAGATTCAACTTTCTTTAATTTTCTTGTCACAGGAAAAAGGTCACTGGTCAGAACAGCAAGAAGAAAGTAGCTCTTGAAGACAAAAGTTAAAAACCAACTTTCTAAAAGACTTTATCAGAAATGGAGTTTAATGATCCCAGCATGAATGTTGTTTTCATGGAATACTTCAAATCCTGTAATCACCTGTAACATTTGAAAGCAACTACAAGAACATGGGACTGATGAAAAATGATCCTAAACTATCAATGCATCATGTCAAATTTCAATCTGTAGGTGACTTTTAACTGATTACACAATGGAAATAACATTCATTGACATTTCTGCGGTTTGAATCCAGAGAGATACTTCTTATAGAAGAACAAAAGCTTATGCTAAAATTAACACCCAAATGTGGTGAACTCTTAAGGATTTTTCCCTTCAAGTATGAAGGAAGGTGTGATGTATGCTGTGGAGAGTCATCTGGAACCAGATTTAAAAGTAAAGCCTTGAGGGGCGCCTGGGTGGCTCAGCCAGTTAAGCATCCGACTTCGGCTCAGGTCATGATCTCACGGTCCGTGAGTTTGAGCCCCTCGTCGGGCTCTGTGCTGACAGCTCAGAGCCTGGAGCCTGCTTCAGATTCTGTGTCTCCCTCTCTCTCTGACCTTCCCCCGTTCATGCTCTGTCTCTCTCTGTCTCAAAAATAAATAAACATTAAAAAAAAAAAAAAAAAAAAGTAAAGCCTTGAGACTGAATGGCCCTTTCTACCACCACCACCCATTCCACCCTCACTTTTTGAGGAGGGGAGGGTGCTGGACAAGAAGCAGCACAGGCTGTCTACCAAGATTAACTGCTCTCTTTATTTTACTATTTCTTACTTTGTTGATGGCCTTTTGTGGCATGAGCCACAACAAACAGCCTCTTCTGTGGCTGATTATTCAAGTTCCCTAGGATTTTAAATTCTTTGATCTATTAAATATCCTTCTACCCCATTGGTAAGATAGCTTATACCTTACTTGTCATAGTGTTGCAACTGCGAGATTATGGTCAGCCTTTCTTCCATTTTCTATCACTTAATCATGCCCTTTCCTGTCTCTTTCCATTCAAGATTACTTTGCTCGAAAACTGATAAACACTTTATCCTGATAAGGAAGAATGTTCCTGTTACTTGATATACCTGTGGCTGCATTCTCTTACAGCTTGTCTTTCCTGAGGTTTTATGGCCCTGTATCTATTTAGTAAACAGGTCTCTGCCAAAGCTAAAGAATTAAGGTTATATAGTGATGGAGACTATTCACTCTTAGCAGATTTTTCTTAGTTGCTAGTTTTGTACAGCTGGAATAAAAAATCAACTCCATACATGTGAAGTACTTAGAGTGGCATCTGAGAAGATTGCTAGTTATTATCAGTACTACTACAGTACTATAAATAATCTTAGCTTAGTAGCATTTGAATTACACTTAATAATTTCCTTTATTGTCAGCCTTTTATTCGAAAGTCAGAACAGGTAGATTCCAACTTGAGTATTTTAAATGAGACAAATTGTTCACCTTCAGAATTTATGTAAATGGAGCCCATTTGCTATAAGGTGCAAAAAAATAACTACAAGCATGTGATTTTTCTCTGTTCTTGCAAACACATCCTTGCCACTATATATCCTGGAGGTAGTTGTGATGGTGCCACCTCTTTGCCAGCTGTGTGACTTTGAATAGGTTCTTTAATTTCTCAGAGCTGTTTTTTCATGTATGAAATGGGGGTAATACAACTATGTCTCAACATTGGAAGGACCCAGCTCTGTGCCTGACATGTTACAAACTCCTGCCAAATATTCCTTAAACAAACATGATATATTTGGTGAGGAATACAAAGCTTAATAACAGAGTCTGTGCCCTTAGAGTGTAGCAGTGACTATAAAGTAAGGGAACAAATAGTGTGGCAAATGTTGTGTTAGACGTAAGGCCAAGGTGCTGAAGCAAGGGAGGATTGAGGATTGGCATCTAACATGTCATGGAAGGCTGACATCCTGTGCTGAGTCTAGCAGATGTAGGAATCCACAGGCAAAGGAGAACAAAGTATCCAGGCAGAAACAAGAGATCACATCTTGATCCTTCATATAGTCCCTTCATTTGTCTTTATTTCCTTTTTTTTACTATTTTCTTCTGTGTAACTACCCATCCTTAAATAACAGTGGCGACATCAACTTGTATCAACTTGGTTTGTCAATGGATTCATACTGAATTTAGCATATTTATGTTATTTGGAACTATATGCTACACAAATTTCAGTTTCACCTAAAGAGGAGGAATGAAATTAGTTATGAAAAGAGAACAGGTGATAACAAATAGCTGGTCTAGTGAAATGAGCAAGGACTTTTATGTGAAACGTGGGCTTGAATCCTGGTGCTGCTGCTTTGCAGCTCTATGACCTGGACAAATTACAACTTCTTTTAACCTTGGTTTTCTCATCTGTAAAATTCCAATACTAACTCTTAGGGCCACTGAGGATTTGAAAAAATGCAGTAAGGCTCCCCACCAATGATTTGTGCCCAATAAAGGATAACTATGATAAATGGTTTCCCTGGGGGTACCTGGGTGGCTTAGTTAAGCATCTGTCTTACATTCAGGTCATGATCTCACAGTTCGTGTGTTCCAGACTGGCATCGGGCTCTCTGCTTAGTGAGCAGATCTCACTTCACATCCTCTGTCTTCCTCCCTCTGACCCTCCCTAGCTCCGCGTGTGCGCGTGCTCTCTCTCAAAAATAAACCTTAAAAAAAAAGTGGTTTCCTTGTAAAACACCTGAGGCAAGAGTGAAAGATAAAGCCAGTTATAATTAATCCACTACTTGCTAATAAGCAAACTGCTTTAAGACTTGAAAAAGTTTACATTGGACTTTTGTATTTTACTCACAGTAGTTCGCACAGGGGAAAAAAAATAAAAGTAAAAATATGCCCAGGTGGGTTCAGAATAATGATGACCTGCTTTCCAAACACCGTTGTTTTGCCCTGCTTGCAAGTACAGGGAAAACGGGTTTTGGGTGGCTTGGTGGCAGAACCAAACACAAGCACGTTGGAGGTTTATACGTGGGTTGTGTTTATGTGAGTTAGGCTGCTTTACTAAGTTAAAATTTAAATACCTTCATCTTCTGGGGTGGGTACCAAATGGAAGCTGCCGGGTTCTGGGGCAGAGAGATGATCACTCATCAGCGCTGTGAAGCTATCAAAGGAGCGTCCAGGATCCATCTATTCTTTACGGGTAAAAATCATAAAGGAATACCCGTGCACTCATCATTGCAGTTTTCAAAGCAGGATTCGATCTTCTCTTCACTAACCAACAAGGTGCTTTTTCAAACTGAGGAACAACAGTGCTTTACCGCTGGGCCGCCAGCCGGGCCCTGCAGAGAGCCTTGCCAGACAATGAATCAGCTACCCGAGCCGCCCAGACAGCCTCAGAACTAGAAACACACGTGGAGGACCCCGGGGGGGCGGTGGAGTCACGGGGCGAGAGCGCGCGGCCGCCGCCCCTGCCTCCGCCTCTGGGGCGCGGGGGATCACGTGGGCGCAGGCCCCGCCCCGTCGCCGAGTTCGCGGCTTGGTGGGGCTGGCTTTTGCCCCGGAAGTGGCTGTCTTCAGCTGACAGCTGCTTGTAAGGTGGCGACGGCGGGCCCGGAGAAAGATGGCGCTGCGGCCGGGAACGGGAGCTGGGGGCGGCGGGGCCGCGGGAGCCGGCGCGGGGGCCGCCGGGGCAGGCAGGTGGGTGTGAAGAGCCGAGTCGGGTCCCAGGGCTGGCTCCGCAGGGGCGAGGACTGTTTGGAGGTTATGACGATTTTCGCCCGCTTCGACCCCTTCTTCCTTTGGCACTGGGCTACGGGAGAAAGGGGTCCCCCCGGGGATCTAGGCCGAGTGGGTGGAGGAGCCCGACATCCGTGTCCTGTTTCCCAGGCTCAGGGGCACTGGTGCTGGGGCCGAGCAGTGAGCGAGAGCGTCCCAGTGCGGGGAGGAGAAGAGGAGGAGGAGCAGGAGGTGAGGGTCCGCTTGGCTGAGCTGGCACCCAGCCAGGCTGGGGAGAGCAGCAACCCCGACGCCTCGCTCCGAGCGACCAGACTTCCCTTTCCCAGGGCTTGCCGGGCTTGAGCAGGGATAGAGTCGGGAAGGCTCTGGTCACAAAGGGAAAGATCTGGTCACAAAGCTGAATAGCTGTTTGCAAGAGGTGTGTGTACTATTCATCTTCCCCCCCCCCCCCCCTTTTAGAATGTTCTGTCCTTTTTATCTCCTTAACACACGACAAACAGCAGGAAAATCTGAAGACGTTTGAATGGGCTCGTGTAGACGTAACTCTTAAGTCTTGTCTCCTTATTAAAATCAAATCACTATTAAACAGCAGTTACGCAGTTATTAAAACAAAGCTTCCAGGCTTTTACTTAGACCTTAAACAAATCTGCCCTCTGCCATATAAGTAATTCCCTGTGGTTCTCATGTCCAGAATGATAAAGGAGAAGAACGTTTGCAACTTGACAAGTTCATCACTGAAGGAAATTTTGTTCTGGGAAGTTTTCACCCCACTTGTATAATGACCTAGGCTGAGTTTGTTTTGTTAGCCAACACATAGTGCATACACATTTGAAGATAAAATTAGCGCTTTATCTTCAGCATCCTAAATTATTTTTGGAAAACAAAGTGTTAGTTTTTTGATAGGCAGTGTTTTAATTTTGGAGTCACAAACACTACTGAAGTGTAGGCTTTAAAATTATCACCTCCTGCAGGTGTTTATATATAGGCTAGGAAAAAAAGGCGGTGGCTGTTGAATAAACCACCTGTGTGCAGCCCCATTTTTCGTTTCCTCTACACATCTTTCACTTTAGATTTAAAACTGTTTTTCTAATTTACGCTGTTTCATCGCAGTCTTTTATGAATACTTGATATAAGTCAGGTTTTGGCTGCAGAAGACACATGTGTAATAATGTCTTTTCTATATGTGATAACAGTTTCTAAAATGTTCTCGAGTGGCATTAATTTGATCAAGTATATGATTAATCATAGCACGAAGTTCTGGGAAAAATATAAACTTAAAAGAATTTGGTATTTTAGGCCCAGGGGTTTTCTTTTGGTGGTTTGGTTTCGTTTCTATTTTGGGTGGGTGGGGAAGACCTTAGGTGCAGAAAGTTGAGTGGATCATTCTCCTTAGTTTACAGTATTTTAATGTCACCAGTCCATGAACACACATTTTAAAAATTAAGTGTGGCCTGAGTTGTGATAGAAGTTAGAATGATTGATTTTAAAATTTCTTTCATCTATAAAATTTGTTTAGAGTAACATCTGCCTTCTAAAACTAGAGGATATATATGAGAAGGAAAAGTAGTTAAAATGATCCTTGCCTCGAAAAATGTGTAGTGAGCGTTACATATATTGGAAACTTTCTGGGGCTGAAAAGCTGTATGCTCAATAAAGAAAGGATAGTATGGTTTTTAACATTATGGTAGCCTAAGTATATTTCTAAGGGAAGAGCCAGGCATCGTTTCTTAGCTTTTAGTGGAGAAAATCCAGAAGCTGTAAGGTACCATTTTTCTTAGATACTTGTTTCTATTCTGAGAGACTAAACAAAAAGCAGTGGCATTTTCCAGCTTTATTAATGTTAGCCTACTTTTGATAGGTATCCTGATTGGGCTACTTTAAAATAAATGGTAGAGTTACATAAAAAGGGCAAAATTTACCCAAGAGATGTGAAGTAGAAAAAAAAATTTTTTTAAGACAACTACAACAGAGAAAAAATTGTTGAAAGATCTTGATTAGTCTGTATCCTTCTGGAATATTATCATTTGTCTATTTTTTTCCTGCTCTTTTATAAACTCCTTAAGGGCTTCCTCATCTTTTTCTCTTCCACTTTCTCTTCCACTGCTTCTGGCACATTCTAACATAGAAAACATTCTAGGGGCGCCTGGGTGGCTCAGTCGGTTAAGCGTCCGACTCTGGCTCAGGTCATGATTTCATGGTCCATGAGTTCGAGCCCGGTGTCGGGCTCTGTGCTGACAGCCTGGAGCCTGCTTCGGATTCTGTGTCTCCCTCTCTCTGACCCTTCCTCGTTCATGCTCTGTCTCTGTCTCTCTCAAAAATAAGCATTAAAAAAATTTTTTTAAAAAAAGAAAACATTCTATAAATATTTGTGGATTCAAGACACATTGAAAGCAAAGGACTATTTTATCTGGGCCTCAGTTGGAGGAAGAGGAAGTGGTCAAGGGATTGTCATAGGAGATGTGAAGGCCTACTGAACGCAAGGGGAATAGCACATAGGCCAGATGGATTGTGACACTAAGTGGGAGATGAGATTTATGAGATAAAACTGAAAAAAAATTGTGCTGGAACAGGAGGGGGCCTTGGATATAAACTAAGGAAATTCCATATAAGGGGGAATCAATACATAGTTTTAACCCCAGGAATAGCCTTATCAAATGGTCCTTTAGGAAGATGCGCCTCACCTCTGCTATATGAGCTGTATCTTGTAGACTCTGGAGGTAGGGAGATCCTTGAGGAAGTGTTGCTGGAGTCCATGCCTGAGAAGTGCAGGTTAGTAGCAAAGGTAACTGAAAGGGAGAATGAGTGAGGTACGCATGTGGCAAGTAGACATCAGTTCTGCTTTCGTGCTAGGCTGTCAGTAAAAATAGTGGGTTTTACCTTTGAAAATAAATTGTTGGTCATCTTGCTGCCCAGTTTTGGGGGGCTTTTGTTTGGTTGGTTTTGGCTTTTTTTTTTTTTTTTTTTTTTTTGGCCAAACTTATGCTTTCTTATCAGTGTCTTAGCTGCTTGTCCAACCAGTCTTGAAGCACGTTGCTGTTAGTCTAAACATTCCAGAGAATCATACGAATGGTACATAGGTCACTAAGGAGTTTGGGTTGCTAAATAATTACTGGAGCAAATCATGTTTGTCAGTAATGTTCTTCATTCAGTTTTTGTTTGTGTTTTCAAGGTAACCTTTATGTGTGTACATTTATTCTTGTCTATTTGATTGTCTTAGTTGGGACCTTGGCAGACTTGCAGTTCTGTGTCCTCATTTGACAGAGGGGGAACAGGACAAGGTGGTGAAGGGGTTTGCATGGAGCTTTACAGTTAATTTATGGCTGAACTGGAAAAAATGTAACTTCAGTTTCCAGTTTTTACTTAGCCACTAAGACATACTGGTAATTGTAAATCTTTAAGATTTGGAAAAGTCTTGACAAGTTGATTATCTAAATGCATTGTTTCTAAGTTTATAAATCTTAGTGTATGTGAGTACCTTTAAAAAAAAAAAACGATACTACTGAATTTCAACTTGCAGTTTAAACATTCTATCCAGTTAACAAATTACTTAGCTAATACATCTTGTGTGCAGTACAGAAAAGTCCTCTCTTTGGGTGCAGGCCTGCTTGTCAGCAGTAGAATTTGCTAACAGTTCAGATCCTCTTCAAAGCTATAAATAACATATAGTCAGATAGATGTCCAACTAGAACTTGGTAAACCACCTGAGAACTTTTTTTTTTTAATTAAAAATATGTTAGAGCCAAAAGACTGTAAAGTTTGGTTTTTAGCCTTTTTCCTGGGAAGGGGGGGTATTACACACTAGAAAAATGCAAGGACACATAAATTTGGCAAATAATTTCTAGCTTTCACTAGATTCTAAAGATTGCCTGAAACCCCCTTCAGATCCTTGACTCCCAGATTAAGAATCTTTCCCACTCAGACGTTTTCTTCCTTGAATTGTTCCATTTTCTTTCCCTCCATTCTCAAAGAAAGAAGTCCCTCTTCCTTTTCAAAGCAGATCCCTTTTGCTGCCAGGCTGTGTCTAAGCATATCTTTTGTATCCTAAACCTTTCTCCCTACAGATCCAAGAGTTTCTCCTCCTCTTAAAACTGTTTACTCAAAGATCGGCATTTTCGGAAGCAGTGATCTTTTTTTGTTAATCCTCATTCTGATCAGCTTTTCTACAGCATTAAATACTGGTGACTACTTCCTTCTTCCTGAAATATGGTTCTTCCTTAGTTATAACTTGCAGTTATAACCAAGTCCCTTGGTTCTCAATGACCATTCTCTACTCAGTTTCACCATAAGAATTCTCCAAGTTGCTCGTTGTTGTCGTCTCCCTATATATGCACATTCCCTTGGCTATTTCATTCACAACCAGAGCTTAATTTTTTTTTTTTAACCTTTATTTAAAAGAGCCTAGCCATGGGCCCCTGGGTGGCTCAGTCTGTTAAGTGTCGGACTTCAGCTCAGGTCATGATTTCGAGGTCCGTGGGTTCAAGCCCCGCCCTGCGTTGGGCTCTGTACTGACAGCTCAGAACCTGGAGCCTGCTTCAGATTCAGTGTCTCCCTTTCTCTCTACCCCTCCCCTGCTCATGTTCTCTCTCTCTCTCTCTCTCTCTCTCTCTCTCTCAAATAAATAAATGTTAAAATAAAAGAGCCTAGCTAGATTGATCTGGACTCTTCTCCTGAGCTTGAGTTACTTTTCTGATTGCCTGCTAGATCGCTCCTCAGGGATGCACATCTACTGCCCTTCCCCCCAAACCTACTCAAGGGTTCCTTCTTTTAGGAAACAGTATTACCATCCTTGCCATTTGCTCAGGCTCAGAATCTCAGCAACGTCTTCAGCTCTTTCTGCTGCTTCACTGCTTTTCCCCATTCTGCCAATTGCCAGGTCCTCTTCATTCTTCCTTTTGAATAGCTTTCATTCACCGCCTCTTTTCCAGTATCACTATTCTGGTTATAGCTCTTTTCATCTCTTGTTAAGATTATTGTGGTAGAGGGTGCCTGGGTGGCTCAGTTGGTTGAGCGAGCGACTCTTGGTCTCACAGGTCATGCATGATCCCATGGTCTGTGAGATTGAGCCCCACTCTGGGCTCTGCACTGACAGCATGGAACCTGCTTGGGATTCTCTCTCTCCCTCTCTCTCTGCTCCTCCCCTGCTCACGTGCACATTCTCTCAAAATAAATAGGTTCTCCCAGAGTAAACTTAAAAATAAACATTATTGTGCTAGTTTTTTTGCTGATTCTTTTTGCTTCAAAGCTCTGCCTTACCGTGTTTCTAGAAAAACCTAAACTACATTTCTGATCATTTCACTCTCCTGCTTAGAACCTCTCACATCAGGGAAATGCAGATCCAAATCATGAGGTAATACTTCATACCCCTTAGCATAACCATTATCAAACAAACAAAAACAAAGTAACTACTGTTGGTGAGGATGTGGAGAAATTGGAACCCCATGCATTGCTGGTGAGAATGTAAAATGGTGCAGCTGTTGTGGAAAACAGTTTGGCAGTTTCTCAGAGAATAAACACAGAATTACTATATGACCCAGCAATTCTACTCCCAGGTATATGCCCAAAATAATTGAAAGAGGGACTTACACAGATACTTGTATACTAATGTTCATAGCATTATTTACAACAGCCGAAAGGTGGAAACAACCCAAGTGTCCATCAGCAGATGAATGGATAAGCAAAAGGTGGTATGTACACACAAGGGAGTATTTGTTATTCAGCCATAAAAAGGAATGAAATGCTAATACCTGCTACAACATGGATGAACCTTGAAAACATTATGCTAAGTGAAATAAGCTAGCTATGAAGTATAAAAGTATCATATGATTTCACTTAGTGTGAGGTAGCTAGAATAGCAAATTCATAGAAACAAAAAGTGGTAGCTACCAGGGGTTGGGGGAGGGAGTGATCGTGAGTTCTTGTTTAATTGGTATAGTCTTTGTTAGGGATAATGAAAACATTCTTGAAATGGATCATGGTGATGGTCGTACAACATTGTGAGTGTACTTAATGGTACACACTATACACTTAAAAATGGTTAAAATGGTAAAATTTTGTCATGTGTGTTGTACCACAATTAATAATCTCTGACTTCATACAATATTCAAAGTAAAATCAAACAGCTTAAAGGTCCTCTACTGTCTGCTTGCTTCTCTAATCCTGTATCTTATATTCAATCCTAAATCTCTAAACACAAAGCTCTGGCCTCAGAGCTTTTGCTCAAATTATATGGTATGACTCTCTTCAAGGTTCAGTTTAAAAGATAACTTCACAAAAGTCCCCGAGATATAACCCATCAAATTAATCTTTTTCTTTTCATCTCTACTAGTATTTGGGGCCTCTCATAGCACTTAGCACACTTTATTTGATGCTGCAGTTAGTAGCTTGCGTGCGTGTCTTCAACAAGACTGTGCACTAATTCAGTTCCCTCATGTAGTAGTTACTCAGTGAATGTTCGCCAAATTGAATATAATCCAACCTTCTCAATTTATGGATGGAGAAATTGGAATCCAAGGAAGTCACATAGTGACAGACCAGGACTAGTTTCAACGTCTTGTTTTCTAGTTCACAACTTTTCTCCCTGCACTGACATGCCTGCCGTCATGCATCCTGTGGATGTTCGATCTGTGTTGATATCGGGTAGTTCAGTATCGTACTACAGAACAAATGTCAGGACCCTGTCCACAGTTCTTTTGTGTATATAAAGAATTACATGTTTTGTTTGAAATCTTTGTACATAGAAGATCCTGATATGTTTTTCTTCTGTTTTTAGCTTCATGTTTCCGGTTGCAGGTGGAATAAGACCCCCACAAGGTATGTGAAAGCTGAAATTTTAAACTTTTTATTTTTCACTGTTATGTTTCTGAACTTAGGAACTAATTGGATAAAGAAGTCCTATTGCTGCGAAATAGAGTAAAATTTTCCTATAGTCTTGAACCCGTATGCCAGCTATGCTTGAAATTTCTCAAAAATTGTGTAATTCTAGATTGTTAGCTCCCTAGGGCAGAGGCTATGTCTGCCTTATGCTAGTCGGTATCTACAGCACCCAGTATGCTGATAGAAAATTATAGGGGCTCTGTGGATGTTTGTTGAGTGGATAAAAGAACCTCTTTAATTGTTTGATACTACCGTGTTTTCTCTGTATGAATTTGGTTTTATGTATATAAGAGATCACGTATTCTGATTCAGTATAAATTATTTTAAGTCTCATTTTTATTCTCTTCAATTTCTTTAGTGGGTATATTCCTTCTCTCTGTTTCAGACAAGGCCCCACCAAAGTCAGTTCTAGCTGTGTCTTCAGGGAAACCATAGTGAACTGATCTAATCTTGACTCATGGTACTTTGCCACTGGGACACAGTGTCAAAGAAAGAATATGTCTGCCCTTCTCTTCTTTCTGCTCACACCCTCTTCACTGTACCCCCGACACATACCAGTCTGCTTCTGAAAGCTGGCCCTTCTCACAAAGCCAATATTGATTGCTTATGGTAGAATTGCTGGAGAAACAGAGACTCCCAGATCACCAATAGAGATGAAGGATAACGAGTGGCTCAATAGCAGGTGGTCAGTGCCTCATACTGACTTTGTCTCCGTTTGTAATCAGTGATGGAGGTTGAGTTTCAGGTAAATTTTTCCAGGAGTCAGTTGTATTCCTTTCATTGTGCTCACATTTATGCATTATTTAAGCTATCTGTAATTAGATATGTCCCAGATTTGGATAGAATAGTTTGAGATCTTTTGTTCTTTAGGAAAGCATTACAGTTATTCGTTTTCATGGCTCAAGATTTTGCATTTTTATAAACTTTAAAGTAAGACTCTGTATGTAGAGCAAGAAGAGAGCCCCAAAGATTGCCTGATATTTTTTCTTTTGGAATTGTTTTGAGATTTTTTTCTTTTTATGAAGTATGTTAGAGTAGACTTTTCAGTCATTAGAAGACTTTAAATTATGCATGGATTGTTTCTCAAAGCATATACGAGAAGCTGACAGGAAGAGTCGCCAAAAGATCATGAGTAGGTGAACAGGAGACGAGAGAGACCAGAGTTTTCACTGTGCATACTTTTATGCTTTTAAACATTGTACCAAATACCTAAATTACCCATTCAAGAATTAAATAACAATAATTCAAATGAATAAGACTGTAGGTCCAAAGAGGCAAAAGGGAAAACATGTAAGTTCCATGAGGGTAAGAACCTCTTGGAACTTGTTCACTGCCATGTCCCTAGAATGATGCCTGACAAGGAGTAGGCCCTCAAATATTTGAATAAATGATTGAATGAATAAGTGAATGCCAATACTTCTGTTACTTACAAATGTGGATGTTCATGCTTCTAAAATTAAACTGTGAATAAGTAACCTTTAAGGTACACAGAACCCACAAGATAAGCATGGTTACTTTCTCAGACCTTTAATTTTTTTTTTAACTAGTTAGAACCAACATAGATGTAATAAATTGCAAAATTGGATTGAAATTTGTGTTCGGCACAGGTAGGGAGTTTTGTTTTTTATCTGTTTATTTCAAGAAAGAGAGAGAGAGAGAGAGAGAGAAAATCCCAAGCAGGCTCCGCATTGTGAGCTCAGAGCCTGACATGGGGCTCCATTTCGTGAACCATAAGATCATGACCTGAGCTGAAATCAAGAGCCAGATGCTTAACTAACTGAGCCACTCAGGCACCCTGGGATTTTATTTTATTCACAGTTGAATACCAGCTCTCTAGAACTGTGCCTAAAATATAGTAGGCACTTAGTATTTATTAAATTCCCAAAGGGATGTTTCTTCAGTCTCCTCCCCTCTTGGGAATACTAAATTGAAAAAATTTGGGAGATACTATCCTCATGATCATTTTCCTGCCATTGCATCATTTAATTGTCATGCTGATGGTTATTTGTGGTAAATGTTATATTAACTATTCATATAAGGAAAGACAAGAGGAAGATCATTCCTTCAAGCATATTAGGTATTAAACAGTTATACAGATGAGAAACCGAGGCATAGAAGTTAAGCAAGTTACTCAAAGTCGCAGAGGTACCAAGTGACATTTCTAGTTGGCATCCAGAGTTCATGCTATTTAGTATATGTGTTATTGTATTAGTTATATGCTGCTGTGTAAAAAATACCCCAAAACTTTTTTTAAAAAATCCATTTTATTATTTGACACTGTGTCTGCAGATCAGGTATCTGGAAATGGCTTCACTTGGGTGGTTTTGGCTCAGGGCCAGAGAGATTGCAGTAAAGATGTCAACTAGGGCTGTGGGCATCTTAAGGTTTGTTAGGGCTGGGTCGTCTGTTTCCAAGATGGCTCACTCTCATGGATGACAAATTGTGCTGCCTTTTGGCAAGAGGTTTCAGTTCCATGCCACATGGATTCTCTGTAGGACTGCTTGAGTATTTTTTTTTTTTTAATGTTTATCTTTATTTAAAAAAAATTTTTTTTAAACGTTTATTTATTTTTGAGACAGGGAGAGACAGAGCATGAACGGGGGAGGATCAGAGAGAGAGGGAGACACAGAATATGAAGCAGGCTCCAGGCTCTGAGCTGTCAGCACAGAGCCCGACGCGGGGCTAGAACTCACGGACTGCGAGATCATGACCTGAGCCGAAGTCGGCTGCCTAACCGACTGAGCCACCCAGGCGCCCCTGTGTTTATTTTTGAGACAGAGCATGAGCGGGGGAGAGGCAGAGGGAGAGGGAGACACAGAATCAGAAGCAGCCTCCAGGCTCTGAGCTGTCAGCACAGAGCCCGACACAGGGCTCGAACTCGTCAACTGTGAGATCATGACCCGAGCCAAAGTCGGACGCTCAACCAGCTGAGCCACCCAGGCGCCCCTTGAGTATTCTTATGATGTGGCAGTAGCTTTCCTCAGAGCAAGAAGGAAGATACATTGGCTTTTAGGAACTAGCCTTGGAAGTTACACACTGTCATTTCCACCATACCCTATTGGTTACACTGGTGAGCCCTATTCAATGAGGGAGGGAATTACAAAAGGTATGAATATGAAAGGGCAGAGATTGCTGGAGCCCATCTTGAAGGCCAAATGTCACAATTAGGTCATATATTAGTTTTTTTAATATGCATAAAAATTCTGTTATCTTCGCTTTACAGATGAAGTTTTGTAACTCGCCTAAGATCTCATAGCTAAGTAATTAACTAATGGAGTTGGAATTCATATTCAAGTCTGTCCCACTTCACGGCCTGTGCTTTTCCACTAAACTGTGCTGCTTCCCAAGTAACAAGTTGTTTATGTACTTACAGTTTTTGGAAAATAGACTGTAAAATATATTGACTTTAATGATGCCCTTATGTTTTTCAGCAGGACTGATGCCAATGCAGCAACAAGGATTTCCTATGGTCTCTGTCGTGCAGCCTAATATGCAGGGCATGATAGGGATGAGTTACAGCTCTCAGATGCCCCAAGGACCTATGGCCATGCAGGTACTGGCTTTTTTAACCAATAGTTTACACAGTTATTGTTTGTTGGTATGTGTCACATACTAAGAGCTGCATACTAGGAGCCTAATGTTCTATTTGGCAGTAAATGTAGTCTGAATGTTAGGTGGCTTCCTTCAAAATGAAATGAAGATATGTTCATAAGAGTGTGGGGGGAAACCAAGATAAATCATTTAAGGAAAATCTGGTGACTACTTATTTGATTAGTGACTTAGAATTATTATTATTATTATTATTATTATTATTATTATTATTATTAGGACAAGAAGAAGAAGAAGAAGAAGAAGAATTTTAGAATGACATCTTGGGAAGTTCAGGGACCTAATGCCATGAAGTAGCATTGATAGAAGTAGCATTGCTCTCATGAAAGGAACAGTGTCATTGTTTGGAAGACTTAGGGCCCTCTTTATATTGAATTATGTAATCCCCATAACAACTTTTAAGAGGTAGTGTCTCCATTTTTCTGAGGAGGAATCTGCAGCTTTGTGAGGATGCTCACATTGCATAGGAAGTTGGGATTTGAACCTAAGCCTTGAGTAAGTTTGTATTATCCAAATTATACATTGAATTCTCTCTTAAGAGCATTAGGGAGCCACTGAATAGTTTGAAGCAGTGGAATGACACAATCAGATTTGTATTTCAGAAAGATCATCCTGACTGCTGACTAGAGAATGGTTGGAGGGAGAGAGGAGGGCAAAAATGGATGGAAGGAGAACCATTAAAAGGCTGATGTAGTGAGAGCAGGTGAGATGTTGACTAATTAAAGCAAATACTATTACATCTTTATTTTAGAATCAGTAAA
Source organism: Prionailurus viverrinus (assembly GCF_022837055.1). NCBI lineage: Eukaryota > Metazoa > Chordata > Mammalia > Carnivora > Felidae > Prionailurus > Prionailurus viverrinus. The sequence goes on from NC_062574.1 coordinate 23,524,361, forward strand.
TGAAATTGATGGTGTCAGGATTTAGTAAGCACAGCCTAAGATGGGCTGATTCATTTTGGATCTCCATGTCTTTGTAAATTATCTTCTCTAGCTATGATATCCATTTAAACCAAGTAACCAAATAAACTGAATCCAGGAGTCTGATCTTTGAATGGTTGAATGCAAAGTGTTATGGTGTTATTTTTTAAGTAAACATATTCATTCACAAATCAGCCAGAATAAAAAGTTTCCATACTGTTAAAAAATATTTTCATGCCATATATTTTGATTTTACCCAATTATTTAAAATTTTCTATTTCAGTGCATTTATCACGTATAAACACATATATATGATTTATAAATAAGTAATATTTGGGATTTATAAGCAGAATTTAAGTTGAAACTTGTTATGTTGAAGTTGTATAGGCAAATGAGGCTTCATTTGTATGTAAAGATTTGGGAGGACTTTTGGAATCATTCCTTATTCCTCTCTAATAGAAAGAAATAGGAATAAATTGAGCTTTTGTAGGTTTTTTTTTTAATGTTTATTCATTTTGAGTGGAAGAGAGTGCGCATTCACAAGCAGGGAGGGACAGAGAGAGAGAGAATCCCAAGCAGGCTCCACGCTTAGCACAGATGTGGGTCTCGATCTCACCATGACATCATGACCTGAGCCAAAAACAAGATTTGGACGCCTAACCAGCCGAGCCACCCAGGCACCCTGAACTTTTGTAGGTTTTAAATCCGTGTTACTCAGTTTTTGCTAGGTTATGCTGTAGAAAAAGCAATCCCAAAGTCTCTGACTTACAAAAACAAAGGCATGTCCTTTGAAGGTTGGCTATGACCCCACTCTGTGTTCTCTTTATCCTGAGACTCTTACCTAGGACATCCCAGACTTTTGGCATAGGGCAAAGAGATGGCCAAACGCTGTTATAACTTTTAAAGCTTCTTCTCAGAGGTTGCATTCATTAGTCACTTCTACTTACCAAAGTAGTGTGACCAAAACGAACATCAGTAAGGGGAAGAACATACCAGGAAGAATGCACATCACATAGATGTGTAATCTTAGAGTAAAGGCAGCAAATAACTGGAAACAGTTTACCAGAGAATGCAATATTATGTTTTTTGTTGAAAAGTGTACAGTATAATGATTAAATAATTCTATACAGGGAGCCTGCTTGGGATTCTCTCCCTTTCTCTCTGCCTCTCCCCCACTTGTGTGCTATCTCTCTCTCTCAAAATAAACTAAAAAGAAAACAATTCTATACATTACTCAGTGCTCATCAAGATAAGTGTACTCTTGATCCCCTTTTTTCCAACCCTCCTCCCAGCCACCTCCATCTAGCAACCACTAGTTCCCTTTATGTATTTAAAATTTTTTTACATTTATTTATTTTTGAGAGAGAGAGAAAGACAGAGAGAGGGAGGGAGGGGCAGAGAGAGATGGAGACACAGAACCCGAAGCAGGCTCTAGGCTCTGAGCTGTCAGCACAGAGCCCCGTGTGGGGCTCAAACCCATGAACTGCGAGATCATGACCTGAGCTGAAGTCAGACACTCGACTGACTGAGCCACCCAGGCACCCCTAGTTCTCTTTATTTAAGAGTCTGTTTTGGGCACCTGGCTGGCGCAGTCGGTTAGCGTCTGACTTCGGCTCAGGTCATGATCTCACGGTCTGTGAGTTCAAGCCCCGCGTCCGGCTCTGTGCTGAAAGCTCAGAGCCTGGACCCTGTTTCAGATTCTGTGTCTCCCTCTCTCTCTGCCCCTCCCCCACTCATGCTCTGTCTCTCTCTGCCTCTCAAAAATAAAGAAAACTAATAAAAAAAAAAAAAGACTGTTTTTTGGATTGTCTCTCTTTTCTTTCTTTTCTCTTTTTTTTTTCTTGGTTGGGGGTGGTGGAGGGAGCTGTTCCTTTGTTCTGTTTCTTAAATTCCACATATGAGTGAAATCATGTAGTATTTGTGTTTCTCTGAGTGACTTGTTTCACTTGGCATTATAATCCCTAGGGTCTTTCTATATCATTACAGATGGCAAGATCTCATTCTTTTTTTTGGCTGAGTAATATTACATTATATATATATATATATATATATAAGATGTCATATATATGTATATTACATCTCTATCCATCTATCAGTAGACACTTGGGCTGCTTTCATATCTTGGCTATTGTAAATAATGCAGCACTAAACATAGGAGTGCATAGTGTTTTCATTTTCTTTGGATAAAAAATACCCAGTAGTGGAATTCCTGGATCATATGGTAACTCTATTTTTAATTTTTTGAGGAACCTCCATACTGTTTTCCACAGTGGCTGCACCAATTTGCATTCCCACCAAAGGTGCAGGAAAGTTCCTTTTGCTCCACATCTTGTCAACACTTGTTATTTCTTGTATTTTTTATTTCAGCCATTCTGACGGGTGTGAGGTGATGATCTCATTGTAGTTTTGATTTGCATTTCTCTGATGATAAGGGATGTTGAGCATCTTTTCATGTGTCTGTTGGCCATCTGGATGTCTTCCTTGGAAAAATGTCTATTGAGGTCCCATTTTTAATTGCCTTGTTGTTTTTATGGTATTGAAGTATATAAGTTCTTTATGTAGTACTTTGGATATTAACCCCTTATCGGGTATATTATTTGCAAGTATCTTCTTACATTCAGTAGGTTGCCTTTTCATTTTGTTGATGATTTCCTTTGCTTTGCACAAGATTTTTATTTTGGCGTAGTCCCAAAAGTTTAATTTTCCTTTTGTTTCCCTTGCCTGAGGGGACATATCTAGAAAAATGTTTCTGTGGCCAATTTCAAAGAAATTATTGCCTATGTTTTCTTCTAGGAGTTTTACAGTTTCAGGTCTTAAATTTAGGTCTTCAATCCGTTTTGAACTTATTTTTCTGTATGGTGTAAGAAAGTGGCCCAGTTTCATTATTTTGCACGTAGCTGTCCAGTTTCCTAGCACCATTTGTTGGAGAGGCTGTCTTTTCCCTATTGTATGAACTTGCCTCTTTTATTGTAGATTAACTGACTATATAAGCATGGGTTTATTTCTAGGAGCTCTGTCCTGTTCCAGTTGATCTTTATGTCACTTTTTGTACTGGTACCATATTGTTTTGATTACTACAGCTTTGTAATATATCTTGAAATTTGGGATTGTGATACCTCCAGCTTTCTCAAGATTGCTTTGGCAAATAGAGCTCTTTCATGGTTCCATATAAGTACATCTTAGTATATTATTTGTTCTAGTTCTCTGAAAAAATGTTGGTATTTTGATAGGGATTGCATTGAATCTGCAGGTTGCTTTGGGTAATATGAATATTTTAACAACATTAATTCTTCCAATCTATGAGCTTGGACTATCTTTCCATTTGTTTGTGTCATCTTCAGTTACTTTTATCAGTGTCTTATAGTTTTCAGAGTATGAGTCTTTTGCCTCCTTGTTTAAATTTATTCCTAGGTATTTTATGACTTCTGGTGTAATTGTAAATGAGATTGTTTTCTTCATTTCTTTCTGCTACTTCCATTATTAGTGTGTAGAAAAGCAACGGTTTTCTGTATATTAATTTTGTATCCTGAAACTTTACTGAGCTCATTTATCAGTTATCATAGTTTTTTGGTGGACTCTTTAGGGTTTCCCATTGATAGTATCATGTCATCTGCAAATAGTGGCAGTTTTACTTCTTCCTTATTTTGGATGCTTTTTATTTCTTTTTCTTCTCTGTTTGCTGTGACTAAGACTCCCAATACTATGTTGAATAAAAGTGGTGAGAATGAATACTCTTGTCTTGTTCCTAATGTTAGAGGAAAAGCTCTCAGTTTTTCACTGTTGAATATAGCTGTGGGTTTTGGGTATATGGCCTTTATTATGTTGAGATATGTTCCCGCTAAACACATTTTGTTGAGTTTTTACTAATGAATGGATGTTGTATTTTGTCAAGTGCTTTTTCTGCTTCTACTGAAATTATCATACAGTTTTTATCCTTTCTCTTGTTAATGTGATTTATCAGTGTTGATTGCAGATATTGAGCCACTCTTACATCCCTGGAATAAACCCCATTTGATCATGGTGAATGATTTTTTTAACGTGTTGTTAGATTTGGTTTGCTAATATTTTGTTGAGGATTTTTATATCTATGTTTTGCAGACATATTTGCCTATAGTTTTCTCTCTCTCTCTTTTTTTTTTTTTTGTTTTTGTTTTTGTTTTTGTTTTTGTTTTTTGGTAGTGACTTTATCTGGTTTTGGTATATGGGTAATCCTGGCCTCATAGAATGAATTTGGAAGCTTTCCTTCCTGTTCTATTTTTTGGAATTGTTTGAGAAGAATAGGCATTAACTCTTCTTTAAATGTTTGGTAGAATTCACCTGTGAAGCTGTCTGGTCCTGGACTTCTGTTTTTTTGGGAGTTTTTGATCACTGATTCGATTTCATTGCAAGTAATCAGTGTTCAAATTTTCTATTTCTTCTTTCTCATTCAGTTTTAGAATGTTACATATTCCTAGGAATTTATCCATTTCTTGTAGGTTGCCCATTTGTTGGTATATAATTTTTCATAGTATTCTCTTATAATCCTTTGTGTGGTTTTTTCTCCTTCATTTCTGGCTTTATTTATTTAGAGTCTTCCCTTTTTTCTTGGTGAGTCTGGCTAAAGGTTTATCAATTTTGTTTACCTTTTGAAAGAACCAGCTCCTGGTGTCATTAATCTGTTCTATTGGGTTGTTGTTGTTTTTTGTTTTTTTTTTTTTTTCAGTCTCTATTTCACTTATTTCTGCTGTAATCTTTATTATTTCCTTCCTTTTACTGTCTTTGGGCTTTTTTTTTTTCCTAGTTTCTTCAGATGTAAGGTTATTTATTTATTTAAGATTTTTCTGGTTTCTTGATGTAAGACTATATTGCTATAATCTTCCCTCTTAGAACAGCTTTTGCTGCATCCCAAAGATTTTGGACAATTGTGTTTTCATTTTCATTTGTCTCCATCTATTTTGAGATTTCCTCTTTGATTACTTGATTGACCCATTCATTGTTAAGTATGTTATTTAGTCTCCATATATTTGTTTTTTGTTTTTTTTTTTTTTTTTTTTTTTGGTTTTTTTTTTTTTTTTTTTTTTTTTTTCAGATTTTTGCTTGTAGTTGATTGTTAGTTTCATACTGTTGTGTTTGGAAAAACTGCATAATATGATTTCAGTTTTTTTAATTTATTGAGATTTGTGGACTAATATGTCATCTGTCCTGGGGAATGTTCCATGTGCACTTGAAAAGAATGTGTAGTCCACTGTCTTGGGGCCAAATGTTCCGAATATGTCTGTTAGATCCCTCTGATCCACGTGTCATTCAGAGCCACTGTTTCCTTGTTGATTTCTCTCTGGATGATCTCTACATGGATGTAAGTGGAATGTTAAAGTCTCTTACTATTTTTGTATTACTGTCAATTTTTTCCCTTTATGTCTGTTAATATTTGCTTTATGTATTTAGGTACTTCTATGTTGTGTATAGGTATTGGCGATTGTTATATTCCCTTGTTGTCCTTTTGTCTCTTGTTAAAGTCTGTCTTGTACGATGAAAAGAAAGCTAAGGTAACAACATTTACACTTCCATTTGCATGGCAAATGTTTTTACATCCCTTATTACTTTCAGTCTGCATGTATCTTTAGCTCTGAAGTGAGTCTTTTGTAGGCAGCATATGAATGGATCTTGTTTTTTATCCATTCAGTCGCCCTATGTTTTTTGATTTGAAAGTTTAGTCCATTTACATTTAAAGTAATTACCGAGGGGCTCTTGGCTGGCTCAGTCAGTAAAGCATGCAACTCTTAATCTTAGGGTTGTGAGTTCAAGCTCCCTGTTGGACATAGAGCTTACTTTAAAAAAATAAAACAGGGGCGCCTGGGTGGCTCAGTCGGTTAAGCGTCTGACTCTGGCTCAGGTCATGATCTCACGGTCCGTGAGTTTGAGCCCCACGTCGGGCTCTGTGCTAACAGCTCAGAGCCTGGAGCCTGTTTCAGATTCTGTGTCTCCCTCTCTCTCTGACCCTCCCCCATTCATGCTCTGTCTCTCCCTGTCTCAAAAATAAATATAAACGTTAAAAAGAAAAAAAAATTTTTTTAAATAAAACAGGGGCACCTGGGTGGCTCAGTCGGTTAAGTGTCCGACTTTGGCTGAGGTCATGATCTCGCAGTTTGTGAGTTCGAGCCCCACATTGAGCTCTGTGCTGACAACTCAGAGCCTGGAGCCTGCTTCAGATTCTGTGTCTCCTCCTCTCTCTGCCCCTCCCATGCTCATGCTCTGTCTCTCTCTGTCTTTCAATAATAAACGTTAAAAAATAAATAAAATAAAATAATTATTGATAGGCATGTATTCATTGCCATTTTGTTACTTCTTTATGATTGTTTTTGTCATTCTTTGTTCCTTTTTCTCTTGCTCTTTTTCCTTGTGGTTTGATGGCTTTCTTTAGTGTTACGTTTGGATTCTTCTCTATTTTTTTCTATTATAGGTTTTTGATTTGTGGTTACCATTAGGTTCTTTTATAACATGTTTTGCGTGTAGCAGTCTATATGAAGTTGATGGTCACCTAAGTTTGAGCCCATACTAATAGCACTAGATTTTTACTCCCCACCCCCACGTTTTATGAATACAATGTCATATTTTACATCCTTCTATTTTGCAGATCACTTGACTGATTCTTATAATTCTCTTTACTGCTTTTGAGCTTTAACCTCCATGCTGGTTTTATAAGTGATTAATCTGCTTTTATTTTATGTTTGTATTTACCTGTGAAATTGTTTTCCTTTCATAATTTTCTTACTCCTGATTATGGCTTTTTTTTTCTTTCCAAAGAATTCCCTTTAACATTTCTTGTAAGGCTGGTTTAGTGATGAAGTCCTTTAACTTCTGTATGTTTGGGGAACTCTTTATTGCTCCTATTCTGAATAATAACCTTACTGGGTAGAGTATGTTGTTCACAGGATTTTTTCTTTCAGCACTTTGAGTTTGAGTATTTCATGCCACTCACTTCTGGCCTGCAAAGTGTCTGCTGAAAAGTCAGCTGATAGCTTTATGTAAACTGTTTTCTTCTGATGTTTTTAAAATTCTCTCTTTATCACTACTTTTTAAATTATTGTGTGCCTTGGTGTGGACCTTCTTGGGTTCCTCTTATTGGGGGCTCTCTTATTTCTGGATCTGGATGTCTATTTCCTTCCACAGATTAGGGAAGTTTTCAGGTATTATTTCTTCAAATAAGTTTTCTGACCTCTTCTCTCTGTCTTCTCCTTCTGGGATCCCTGTACAGCGAATGTTACTACGCTTGATGATGTCACCGAGTTTGCTGAACCTGTTTTTATTTTTTTATTACTCTGTTGTTTTTGCTGTTCAGCTTGGTTGTGTTCCATTACTCTGTCTTCCAGGTTGCTGATCCATTCTTCTGCTTCCTCTAGTCTGCTGTTGATTTCTCCAAGTGTATGTTTAAATTTCAGTTACTGAATTCTTTAGCCCTGACTGGTTCTTTTTTATATTTTCTGTATCTTCATTGATGGTCTCACTTAGATTCTCACTATTTTCTCAAGTCCAGAGAGTATCTTTGTGACCATTACTTTGAATTCTTCATCAGGCATATTGCTTATTTCCATCTCATTTAGCTCCCCTCCTACCCCTTTTGATGTGGTTTTCTCTCTGTAATTCACTGTGGAAGGTCTATTCTGTCAGTCTGCAGGTTGTTTTCAGAATTAGTCGCATAGATGTAGCTCCTGTCTTGATGTGCCCATGGGAGGAGGTGAGCTCAGGATCCTCCTACTCTGCTATCTTTCCCAAACTACTCCCATTCTGGTTTGTTGTTGTTGTTGTTTGTTTGTTTGTTTTGTTTTTTCCTTATGCAGGCTCTACACCCAATGTGGGGCTTGAACTTGTGACCCTGAGATCAAGTCGTATGCTCTACCAACCGAGTCAGCCAGGTGTCCCCTGGTGTTTTTGGTTTTGTTTTGTTTTTTGTTTTTTTTATAGTAGCTGTCCTAATGTGCGTGAGGTAGTATATCATTGTAGTTTTGGTTTTCATTTCTCTAGTAAATGATGTTGAGTATCTTTTCATGTGGTTATTGGCCATTTGTATATCTTCACTGGAGAAATGTTTAAGTCTTTTGCCCTTCTTTGAATTGGGTTTTTTGTTGGTGAATTAATTGTGAGAGTTGTGTCTATATTTTGGATATTAATCCCTTATCAGATATATGATTTGCAAATGTTTTCTCCCATTCTGTGGGTTTCCCTTTTACTCTGTGGGTAGTGTCTCTTAATGTACAAATTTTTAAAGTTTCATGAAGTCTAAGTTGTTTGTTTTTTCTTTAAACGTTTGGTAGAATTTAATAGCAAAGCCATTAGGTCCAGGACTTTTCTTGTTGGGAGATTTTGATTACTGACTAAATCTGTGTAGCTGTATAACAAGTTCTCCCATGTTATTCTTCTTTTCAAAATTATTTTAACTCTTCTGGTTTATCTGTCTTTGCATATAAGTTTTAGAATAACGTTGCCTATATCTATCTATGAAAAGTCTGGTTGGAGTTTTGATAGGAATTACGGTAAACCTTTTTATCAATTTGGGGAAAATTGACATCTTTAATATGTAGATTCTTGCAATATATGAGCATGGTATGTCTCTCCATTTGTTTAGATCTTTGATTTCTGTCATCAGCACTGTATAGTTTTTGGCATTTAAGTTCCTTAAATTTTTTGTTAGATTTACATCTAAGTTTTTGAGTAATTATAAATGGCATTGTAGTTTTTATTTCAATGTTCTGTTCATTGCCAGTATATAGAAATGTGGTTGATTTGGGCATACTTGTTTTGTAACCTGCAACCTTGCTGAACTCACTTATTCTAGGAATTTTTTTGTAGATTCCTTGGAATTTTCTATGGAGATAGTCTTGTCCTTTCATCAAATGTTAACATGCTGTATTTGCTTCACATTTTTAAAAGAAATGAACAAAACAGTTATAATTTCCTTCTTCTACTTCCCCAGAGATAGTTATCACTATCATGAATTGAGTGCTTAGTGTTTTCATATGTCTTCTTGTACTTCTCCTGTTTTACATGTTTGAATATTCATGAATATTATATATTGTCCAGGTTTTAAAGGTTTATGTAAGCATGTACCCTTCTGCATTTGAGTTTTTTAGTTGACATTGTTTTGCCCCAGAATTTATCCCTGTTATAGAGTGCTGCCAAATATATTCATATAGCTACTGTGTAGTGTTCCACTGCATGAGTATATATTCTTCTGTTGGTGGACATGTAAGTTGCTTCCAATTTGTTGCTATTTGTTTTGTTTTTATTGATTTCTAAGAGTTCATTATATCTTCCAGATTCTTACCTTTGTGGTTATTTGTGTTGCCAATATCTCCTCCTATACTTTGGCTTGTTTTTTAATTTTTTGGTGAGGTCATGTAGAAGTTAAGTCAGATGGATAAATCATTTCTTTTATGGTCTGATCTCTTGTGTGCCTCATTAGACCTAGTCCTACCCTGCGATCATAATATTATTCTTCTTACTAAATCAACCTGGAATTGTTCTGTGCTATCAGATATGTGAGTCTAAAGGTCTAATTTTATTATTTTCCATTTGAGTAGCCAGTTTTCTCCAAATCATTTATCAATATCCCATTCTTTACTCATTGATTTCCAAAATGCTGTACTATCCAATTTCTTGATATGCTTTGGATTAGTTTCTGAGCTCTTCTGTTTGTCCCATTGCTATTTCTGTCTGTCCCTGCATCAATAAGTATCTTAGTCTCCTAATCTAGCCTAAGATAAGCCTTGATATCTGCTAGTGTGGATCCTCCTTGTTCTTCTTTTAAAGAATTATAGCTATTCATGGTTCTTTCCTCTTCATGATAAGTTTTAAGATCAGCTTGTCAAATTCCACATAAAATCTGCTGGGATTTTTATTGAAACTGACATTTTTAACTTTTTTGGTCTGTGATATCTCTCCAGTCACTCAAATCTTCAGTAGCCTTCAATATTCTTCATCTTGGGAGTGAACTTCTTTATCTTGAATGTCTTTAGCAGTTGATTGGATGTATCTCAGATTTCTGAGTTATTTCTTTTGTCCTGTCATTCACCCAGCATATAACTAATGATTAGTATTTCTTAACCTTTAGGTTTATCTAGATTTTAAAAGAATTAGACTGTATGAATGTATAAACTAACTTTTCAGGAATTTGAAAAAGACAAAATGCCATTTAGCAAGTTTGAATCTTCTTGAAGAACAGAATTTTCTAAATAGGAAGGCAAAGTGTATAATACCTTTCCTTCTTTTATTCTTTATTATTTTTGTGGAATATCTGGTCTGTTAGTCTGTATGAGTTGAGTGGTTTCTTTTGCATTTTATGTGCCTTGGGTAAATGAAGTCAATTTAAAAAGGAACTTAATCCCTCACCACAAAAAAGAAATGGTGATTATGTGACATGATGGAGATATTAGTTAATGCTGTGGTGGTAATCATTTTGCAGTATATAAGTGTATCAAATCAATAGGCTGCAATACCTTAAAATTACAGTGTTATATCAACTGTAGCTCAGTAAAGCTGGAAAAAGTAGGGGATTGATTAAGTAAATTATTTTATTTAAATAAAGCTAGAAAAAAAATGTAGTCCTAGGACTATGGTGCTAATTTTTAGCACCAGGAGAACCACGCTGTGATTAAAAGTAAGTATACATTGCCATCCCCACTCAAGATTTACAATAAAGAGTGTTAGTAATTAAGTAATATGTATTACTTATAACTCCTATTGTAAAGTCCTAAAGCCATTCATAAGGCTTCCAAGCTACTACTATTCATTGAGCAGGTGTATGCCTGAGCATATGAATAGACACAAAAACAGATTAAAATTTGTTTTAAGTCTGAATCTGTGGTTGTTGTTGGTAATTGGAGAAGCAGCGTAACATAATGATGGAGAATATGCACTTTGGAACCAGAAGCTGCCTGTTTCTAATCTTGGCTCTGTCACTTACAAGCAGTAAGTAAGGTAGTTGTCTCTTTTGTACTTCCGTTTCCTCATCTGTAAAATGAGAATAATAGTAGCACCTACTGCATAGGTTTGTTGTAAGGATTAAGTTAATTAATATACATAAAACCCTTAGAAGAGTCCCTGGGACATAGTAGGGGCTTCATTAGTGTTATTAATAAGACATTCTTATTAATAAGATATTCTTGTTGATCATTATCAGAAATTCTCTAACTCTAACGATCTTACGTATATTGAGAATAATGTATGTAAATCCCTAATTCTATAGCTGGCATATGGCATGAACACAATAAAATGATACCTATATTGTAACTGTTAAGTGTTCATTTTTCTTATCTAGTTGCCTTAATTCTGTATTTGCTTGCAGAATCTTATTTTGTTCCGGGAAAAAAATGGGATCATTATTGTTTTTGAGAGAGTACTTCTTTGTTGTCAGTAACTTTTAATAATTATAATAGCTGCTATTTACTCATATATGCTACACAGTGCTCTAAGTGCTTTACCTATATTATTTGTATCCTCCAATCCTCTGCTATTACAGGGAGGTGCACTTTTTTCAAGATTCAGTATGAGGTGACATTTTTTAAGTTTTTTTTCAATGTTTATTTTTGAGAGAGAGAGAGAGAAAGACAGAGAGAGATTATAAGCAGGGGAGGGGCAGAGAGAGAGAGAGAGGGAGACATAGAATCCAAAACAGGCTCCAGGCTCTGAGCTGTCAGCACAGAGCACAACGCAAGGCTTGAACCCATGACCTGTGAGATCATGACCTGAGCCAAAGTTGGATGCTTAACTGACTTAGCCACCCAGATACCCCATGGTGGTATTTTTGATAATTTCTAAAACAAATATTTTGAGGGAAACACTTAACAGGACTTCTTCAACAAACATTGTTAGATTAAAATTGATATCTTAGGGGTGCATGGGTGGCTCAGTCGGTTGGGTGGCTGACTTCAGCTCAGGTCATGATCTCGCGGTCTGTGAGTTCAAGCCCCGTGTCGGGCTCTGTGCTGATAGCTCGGAGCCTGGAGCCTGCTTTGGATTCTGTGTCTCCCTCTCTCTCTGCTCCTCCCCTGCTTGTGCTCTATCTCTCTCTGTCTCTCAAAAATAAATAAATGTTGGGGCGCCTGGGTGGCGCAGTCGGTTGAGCGTCCGACTTCAGCCAGGTCACGATCTCGCGGTCCGTGAGTTCGAGCCCCGCGTCGGGCTCTGGGCTGATGGCTCAGAGCCTGGAGCCTGTTTCCGATTCTGTGTCTCCCTCTCTCTCTGCCCCTCGCCCGTTCATGCTCTGTCTCTCTCTGTCCCAAAAATAAATAAATGTTGAAAAAAAAAATTAAAAAAAAAAAAATGTTAAAAATTTTTTTTTAATTTTGATATCTTAGTCTTGTTAAAAAAAAACGCTTCACTAAAAATGAATTGATGAAAGTCTGAATATATTAAATCCAATAGTGTGAATATAATCTTTACCTTAAGGTAATTTAACTTTTGGTGGTTTACATTAATTTTATATAAGTAGGGGAGTTGCACTTTATTGCAAACACATTCTTCACTCACTATAACTGAAAGAATCCTGGAATCATAGACTAGGCAATCTGGGCAACTAACATAGCAGGATGCATGCAGTCAGGTTTTTGAAGGAAGAGAGGATAGGTTTAGAAGAAGCAAGGAGAAATATTCCCCTTTTACAGGAAACGTGGAAGAGAAGCAGCAATCTCCAGATAAGAGGGCTTCCAGGGATAGCCATATTTCAATTAGGGAACAGAAGGGGAGCCTTTCAGGGAGAAGGCTGAGGCATAGGAGAATTTCCACTCAGTGTAAATTATTCATTATCATTCTTGTCAGTGCCATCATCATTATTATTAGATTTTGTGATTAGCTATAGTGTGATACTATTTTTACTTCTGGACACTTGAGTAAACTTTATACTGTGGTATTAGTATGTAAGTTATTACTGATTAAATATATTTTATTTTCTGTATAAGTTTGGCCATCAGGCCTGTGATACTGAACATCAAAATATTCATTATCCTAGCATACATATCAGAAAAGCATGTTTTAATCTCATTTTTGGATTAACTACTGTATGCCAGCCTCTTACCTATTGCTGGAAAATAGACAGGTAAGATATGATACCTCTTTTCAAAGAGTAGAATATATCTCGTGTGTGCACGTGTGCTTCCATGCACACACACCCTCAGACTGTTAGCAGTGGTCACATCTCAGACAATGAAGGAAATGAAAGGGGTGAGATAGTAAGGGGAACTTTACATTTTTTGCCTGTGTTTTTTGACTCTATTGTTTAAGAAAGTCCTATAGTTCGTTAATAAAAATATTAAGAAAGAATTTATGGAAGTTATAGTTTTTCTTTGTAATAATTAAGAGGAAGAATTGTATTTTCTAAGCCTTTGTTTCTTTCAGGCAGGGATACCAATGGGGCCAATGCCAGCAGCAGGAATGCCTTACCTTGGACAAACACCGTTCCTGGGAATGCGTCCCCCGGGCCCACAGTACACCCCAGACATGCAGAAGCAGTTCGCTGAAGAGCAGCAGTAAGAGACCTTGGGATTCAAACCTGAGGACACATGATAGCAGTTATTTTAGGAACAGTCACATGGTTTCTAATGCACATTTGAAGCCCAAACAGTCATGTTACCTTTAAGATTCATGAAATACTTCATTATATATAAGTTTTAAGCAAGGACAGACGTTAGAGAGCCTCTCACTCAACTCTCTAATTTTACATCTAGAGAAAGGGCAGTTCGGAGAAATGAAGCGACTTTGTCAGGCCAGATTACACAATTACTAGCAAATGTAGACTTCCTGATGCCCAAAGCATTGTTCTTTCTCCTGTGAGACACTGCCTTCCCAAGTTGGAGTTTTCTTTTTTGTCTACTTGCCTGTTTTTTGAGATTACTTTTGAATGCAAAAGATTTGTCTCTTCCCCTTCCAAATTAGACAAGGAATAAATTCATGTCTATAATTTAAGCATATATTTTTTTGGACACCTTTCATATATTTTGAAATTAATATATTGGGGAAATAGTACTGTCATAAGGAAATTATATCTAATTAGCAATGAAGTTGTTAGTTCTAGAAATGTAAGGCAATACTGCTGAAACTGTTAGAAGTATGAATAGAACACAATTGATAATGCCCCTGCAGTTAGTTCTTTACTATGTTGCTTTTCCTTCAGAAAACGATTTGAACAGCAACAGAAGCTCTTAGAAGAAGAAAGAAAAAGACGCCAGTTTGAAGAGCAGAAGCAAAAGCTCAGGCTTTTGAGTAGTGTGAAACCCAAGGTAATCTTTTCCACTGCCACAGCACACACACGCCTTGCATGTGCCTCATGCTCATTCAGTGGATTCTGTCACTGGGGCACAAGCCCAAGCTTATGCTGTGGTTGGTTGATTTTGCCTTATCTGATTCCACAAGTGAAGAATTCTCCTTTTCCTATAAGACGCTGTATGGTTGAGGAGGGTGGGCTATCAACCATCATCTGCTCAACTCCTTTTTACTACCACTGGTGTTTGTGATCTTTTCTTGGGAAGGTTAATCATGGATCTTGATATTAATTAATTCAGGATACTTAATGTCAGTTGTATCCTGAAGTATTTATAAATGGACCTTTTAATATTTTTTGTATTTTATAGTGTTGTTTTATGCCTTTGGTATACTTATAACACGTACCAGTGTTTTTCTGATTCAGAGAATTCCCTATCAGAAGTATGCGGTAAAAATTTTGAAAATAGACCAATCTCTGTACTTTTAATTTGGGAGGATCTAGGATGAAGTGAGACATAAGTGAAGATATATCCATACATTTATTGTCTTCTAGACAGGAGAGAAGAGTAGAGATGATGCTTTGGAAGCCATAAAAGGAAATTTAGATGGGTTTTCCAGAGATGCTAAAATGCATCCTACTCCAGCATCGCACCCTAAGAAACCAGGTAATTTTAATTTAAAATTTTCTTTTGGAGGGGCGCCTGGGTGGCTCAATCTGTTGAGCGTCCGACTTCGGCTCAGGTCACGATCTCGCAGTCCGTGGGTTTGAGCCCCGTATTGGGCTCTGTGCTGACAGCTCAGAGCCGGGAGCCTGCTTCGGATTCTGTCTCCCTCTCTCTGCCCCTCTCCGGCTCGTGCTCCGTTTCTCTCTGTCTTTCAAAAATGAATAAACGTTAAAAAAAATTTTTTTTTATTTTATTTTGGAGGCACTTGGGTGGCCCAGTCAGTTAACCATCTGGCTCTTGGTTTCAGCTCAGGTCATGATCTCAAGGTTCGTGAGTTTGAGTCCCACATCAGGCTTTGCGCTGGCAGTGCAGAGCCTGCTTGGGATTCGCTCTCTCCACCCCTCCCGCTCATGCACACGTGTGTTCTCTTTCTCTCTCAAAATAAATAAAACTTAAAAAAACTTTTTTCTTTCATTGGAAGGTGATTTTCTGTGTGTTTAATTGACCAGTGTGTGTGGGTATTATGTCAGTGCTCATCTAATCCTTCAAGCTAAGTGAAGATTTGGATGTTTAAAATTTACAGGGGGTTAAGAATAACATATCATTAATAGGTGAAGAGTTGTCAAATCATTCAGCCAACCAAGTACTTTTTTCTGCTGGCATATATTACATTAATAAATTTTATCCTAAACCCTTATATTGTAGTACCTTTTATAGATGGGATCAGGAGGGAATAATCTAATATTGGCACAGTAACCAGTTCTTGACTTTCTGGGACAGCTTTAACTCTGTCCTATTAATTTCACTTGTTAGATTATATACTTGGATGCAAAGTAAAATATACAGCAAGATTGAAAAGAGAATGGATATTAGGAATCAGATTGAGTTCAGACAGGAAAAACATAAGTAAAAATGAAAATTTTAAGCTGAATAAGCTAGTCAAGAAGTAATTTAAAAATAGATTTTGGGGGGCGCCTGGGTGGCGCAGTCGGTTAAGCGTCCGACTTCAGCCAGGTCACGATCTCGCGGTCCGTGGGTTCGAGCCCCGCGTCGGGCTCTGGGCTGATGGCTCAGAGCCTGGAGCCTGTTTCCGATTCTGTGTCTCCCTCTCTCTCTGCCCCTCCCCCGTTCATGCTCTGTCTCTCTGTCCCAAAAATAAATAAACGTTGAAAAAAAAAATTTTTTTTTAAAAATAGATTTTGGAATGCTGAAACTGAACCCTGCGTGGAACTTAGAAGAAGGAGAAGACAGGAGTGGTCATTGTTAGGGCATGTTCTGACCATAGAGAATGACCTTTTTGGACAACTAGGTGTAGTTTAACAATCTCATTGTTAAATAATAAATTGGTGTTTTGATATTTAAATAGACTCATGAGTTCAGTCAACATACATTCAGTTAATTGCTTCTTATCCAAAAAAATAGTTTTCTAAAGCAAACCCAAGAAGTTTCCAGAGTTTCTCCAGTTAGAGACTTAACCTAGGCCTAAAGTATATAAAAAGAGTTTCCAGCCTTTTACCCACCAAAGTCATCTTTTAATCTCCCCCCGTATCATAAAATATTGACTATACAAATTATCACATAATTTTGTACTTATCACATATATAACTGTGAGAGTTTATAAGCCAAAATATGTACCACGTAGGATTAACATAATTCCAGTCAAATGCAAAGAAACATTTATTTAGCCTTTGCAGCCTTATTGCTTATTAAGTAGGATCCATTTAAAAAATACTCATAGTAGGGCCACCTGGGTGGCTCAGTTGGTTGAGCGTCCGACTTCAGCTCAGGTCATGATCTCACAGTTTGTGAGTTCGAGCCCTGTGTCGGGCTCTGTGCTGACAGCTGAGATCCTGGAGCCTACTTCAGATTCTGTGTCTCCCTCTCTCTCTGACCCTCCCCTGCTTGTACTCTGTCTCTCTCTCCCTCAAAATAAATAAACATAATTTTTTTTTTTAATACTCATAGTAGCTCTTAGTTTTCCATTACTGCTGTTTTCTACCAGTGCTGCTCTAAGAACCCAAATTGAGAGCTTAAATCCACACTCTCCTAACCATTATTGGGAAGGGTTGGAATTCATTGGATCATAGCTTTTTTTTTTTTTTTTAACAAAATTAATTAATTTTGGGTACTCATTTTGCATTACCTGGAAGCATTAAAGGTTCTATTTCATGGATCTGAAAGAGAAGCATGTAGTATTCCCATTTTTCAGATAAGAACCTTTTTTTTTTTTTTTAATTTACATCCAAGTTAGCATATAGTGCAATGATGATTTAAGGAGTAGATTCCTTAGTGCCCCTTACCCATTTATCCCATCCTCCCTTCCACAGCCTTTCCAGTAACCCTCTGTTTGTTCTCCATATTTATGAGTCTCGTATGTTTTGTCCCCCACCCTGTTTTTATATTTTTGCTTTCCTTCCCTTATATTCATCTGTTTTGTATCTTAAAGTCCTCATTTGAGTGAAGCCATATGGTATTCGTCTTTCTCTGACTAATTTCGCTTAGCATAATACCCTCTAGTTCCATCCACATGGTTGCAAATGGCAAGATTTCATTCTTTTTGATTCCCGAGTAAAACTCCATTGTATATATATACCACATTATCTTTATCCATTCATCCATCGATGGACATTTAGGTTCTCTCTATACTTTGGCTATTGTTGATAGTGCTGCTATAAACATTGGGCTGCATGTGCCCCTTTGAAACAGCACACCTGTATCCCTTGGACAAATACCTACTAGTGCAATTGCTAGGTCATAGGGTAGTTCTATTTTTAATTTTTTGAGGAACCTCCATACTGTTTTCCAGAGTGGCTGCACCAGTTTGCATTCCCGTCAGCAGTGCAAAAGAGATCCTCTTTCTCTGTATCCTCACCAACATCTGTTGTTGCCTGAGTTGTTAATGTTAGCCATTCTGACCAGTGTGAGGTGGTATCTCATTGTGGTTTTGATCTGTATTTCCCTGATGATGAGTGACATTGAGCATTTTTTCATGGGTCAGTTGGCCATCTGGATGTTTTCTTTGGAGAAGTGTTTATTCATGTCTTTTGCCCATTTCTTCACTGGATTGGTTTTTGGGTGTTGAGTTTGATCAGTTCTCCATAGATTTTGGATACTAACCCTTTATCTGATATGTTGTTTGCAAATATCTTCTCCCATTCTGTTGATTGCCTTTTAGTTTTGCTGATTGTTTCCTTTGCTGTGCAGCAGCTTTTTGTTTTGATGAGGTCCCAAAATTCATTTTTGCTTTTGTGTCCGTTGCCTCTGGAGATGTGTTGAGTAAGAAGTTGCTGTGGCCAAGGTCAAAGAGGTTTTTGCCTGCTTTCTCCTCAAGGACTTTGGTAGCTTCCTGTCTTACATTTAGGTCTTTCATCCATTTTGAGTTTATTTTTGTGGATGGTGTAAGAAAGTGGTCCAGCTTCATTTTTCTGCATGTTGCTGTCCAGTTTTCCCAGCACCACTTGCTGAAGAGACTGTCTTTATTCCATTGGATATTCTTTCCTGCTTTGCCAAAGATTAGTTGGCCATACATTTGTGGGTCCATTTCTGGGTTCTGTATTCTGTTCCACTGATCTGAGTGTCTGTTTTTGTGCCAGTGCCATACTGTCTTAATGATTACAGCTTTGTAATACAGCTTGAAGTCTGGCAGATGAGAACCTTTTTAAAAAAAGACTACTTCTGTGACATTAGACTTTCATGAATGTTAAAACAACTTAAAGTAGTTAAAAATGTGAAAAAGCTTTACATATAGAAAACCCTAAAGACTACCAAAAGAATGTTAGAACAGGTAAACGAATTCAGTGAAGTTATAGGGTACAAAGTCAACATGCAAAAATCTGTTGCGCTTATATATACTAAGAGCAAACTATCAGAGAAATTAAGAGAACAGTTTCATTTACCCTTGAATCAAATA
Source organism: Prionailurus viverrinus (assembly GCF_022837055.1). Lineage (NCBI taxonomy): Eukaryota > Metazoa > Chordata > Mammalia > Carnivora > Felidae > Prionailurus > Prionailurus viverrinus. Next base: position 23,543,186 of record NC_062574.1, read on the forward strand.
GAATTAAATAGTAATAAAAATAGTAATAAATTTAACCAATGAGGTGAAAGACCTGTATGCTAAAAACTTTAAGACATTGATGAAAGAAATTAAGGAAGACACATACAAAAAAAGGAAAGATGTTTTTGTGCTCATGAATTGGAAGAATTAATTTTGTTAAAAATGTCTCCCAAAGCATTCAACAGATTCAGCGCAATTCCTATCAAATTCCAGTGGCATTTTTCACAAAAATAGAACCATCCTAAAATGTGTATAGAACCACGAAAGACCTTGAATAGCCAAAACAGTCTTAAGAAAGAAAGCTCAAAGCGTGATGTACCCTGATTTCAAACTATATCAAAGAGCTGTGGTAATCAAAACAGTATGATATTGGCATAAAAATGGAAACATAGATCAGTGGAACAGAGTAGAGAGCCCAGAATTAAATCCAACTGTACATGTTCAATTAATTTATGACAAAGGAAGCAAGAACACACAATAGGGAAAGTACGGTCTGTTCAATAAACAGTGTTGAGAAAACTGAACAGCCCATGCAAAAGAATGAAACTAGAGCACTGTTTCACACCATACACAGAAATTAACTCAACATATATTAAAGACTTGAATGTAAGATCTGAAACCATAGAACTCTCCAATGAAAATATAGGCAATAAGGTCCTTGATGTTGGTTTTGGCCATATTTTTTTGGACCTGATTCCAAAATCAAAGGCAACAAAAGCAAAAATAAACAAGTGACTTGGGGCACCTGGCTGTCTCAGTCAATGGAGCATATGACTCTTGATCTCAGGATTGTGAGTTTGAGCCCCACATTGGGTGTAGAGATTACTTTAAAAAATCTTTTTTTTTTATTTTTTTTAATGTTTATTTATTTTTGAGACAGAGAGAGATGGAGCATGAATGGGGGAGGGTCAGAGAGAGAGGGAGACACAGAATCTGAAACAGGCTCCAGGCTCTGAGCTGTCAGCACAGAGCCCGACGTGGGGCTCGAACTCACGGACCGTGAGATCATGACCTGAACCGAAGTCAGACGCTTAACCGACTGAGCCACCCAGGCTCCCCAGCTTTAAAAAATCTTTTAAAAAAATGGGACTGTATCAAATTAAAAAGCTTCTGCACAGCAAAGGAAACCATCAACAAAATAAAAAGGCAACCAGCTGAGTGGGAGAAAATAATTTGCAAATCATAGATCCATAAGGGCTGATATCCAAAATATAAAAGAACTATAACTCAATAGCAAAAAAAATCTAATGGAAAAAAATGGACAGAGGATCTGAATAAACAATTTGCCAAAGAAGACATACAGATGTTCAACAGGCACATGAAAAGATGTTCAACATCACTAATCATTAGGGAAATGCAAATCACATTGCAAACCACAATGAGATACCACTTTATACCTGTTAGAATGGCTGGTATCAAATAGACAAGAAACAACAAGTGTTGGCAAGGATGTGGAGAAAAGGGAACCCTCATGCATTGTTGGTGGGAATATAAGTTGGTGCAGCCACTGTGGAAAACAGCATGGAGGTTCCTCAAAAACTTAAAAATAGAACTACCATATGATCCAGCAATTCCACAAGTGGATATTTATCCAAAGAAAATGAAAACACTGACAAAAAAATATACTCACCCCTATGCTTATTGCATCATCATTTAGCCAAGGTATGGGGCCAAGGTGTGGGGGCAACCTATGTGTACCTTGATGAATGAATGGGTAAAGAAGATGTGGTATATGTATACAACGGAATACTACTCAGCCATAAAAAAGAATGGAATCTTGCCATTTGCAACAATGTAGATAGATCTTGAGGGTATTAGACTTAGTAAATAAGTCAGACAGAGAAAGAAATCCCATATGATTTCACTTGTATGTGGAATCTGAAAAAAAAAATAAAACAGAAAAATATAATAGAATGGTAGTTGCCAGGGTGGAGTGGGGACGTGGGTGAAATGGGTGAAGATAGTCAAGAGGTTCAAACTTCCAATTATAAAATAAGTCATGGGTAAATAAGATGTGGTATGTATATACAATGGAATATTACTTGGCAATCAAAAAGAATGAAATTTTGCCATTTGCAACTACGTGGATGGAACTGGAGGGTATTATGCTAAGTGAAATTAGAGAAAGACAAATATTATATGACTTCACTCATATGAGAACTTTAAGAGACAAAACACATGAACATAAGGGAAGGGAAACAAAAATAATATAAAAACAAGGAGGGGGATAAAACATAAAAGACTCAAATATAGAGAACAAACGGTTACAGGAGGGGGTGTGGGAGGGGGGGATGGGCTAAATGGGTAAGGAGCACTAAGGAATCTACTACTGAAATTGTTGCATTATATGCTAACTAATTAGGATGTAAATTTAAAAAATAATTAAAAATTAAAAAAAAAATAAGTCATGGAGTTGTAAGGTACAGCATGGGAACTGTAGTCAATAATATTGTAATGCATATTTGAAAGTTGGCTTAAAGTTCTCATGAAGGGAAAATTTTTTTGTAACTTTGGTGAAATGGTAATGAGACTGTGGTGATCATCTCACAGTGTGTACTAATATCGAATCACTGTGTTGTGCAGCTGAAACTATAATGTTATGTGTTAGCTGTACCTCAACAGTAATAAAAAGGGCAGATTGAGAGGTACTTAGTCCAGTTTGAATCTGGATGTGGATGATGGAAGGACAGAGATGGAGATAGGGATGATGTTGCCTTTATCTGCCTATGTGTAACTCTAGTTTTTATGTATTAGTTTTTAAATGTTTATTTATTTGTCTTAAGAAAGAGGTAGAGAGAGAATCCCAAACAGGCTCCGCACTGTCACTGCAGAGGCTGACGGAGGTGGGGAGGGGAGGGGGAGGGGGAGGGGGAGAGGGGATCTCATGGCTGGATCTCATGAACCTCGAGATCGTGACCTGAGCCGAAATCAAGAGTTGGACGCCTAACTGACTGAGCCACCCCAGGCACCCCTCTATGTGACTCTAGTTTTTTAAAGTTGCTTTATTTAAATTTTGTGGATTTTTAAAAAAGAATATGAAGAAGCAAAAATGATATTGTTAAATGATGCCCCTGTAGAGAAGGTTTATTACATAAGTAAATCTCACATTTAACAGTAAAAAGCCCCAATGATGTTGATAGACATTAGAGCCAAAGATCTTTTAAACATAGTCCTCAGTCAGGGTTTACTTTCTTAAAAGGACTGTTGAGTTGTTTGATTTAGCCCTTTATGGCATCCTGATTTTGATGCTTTTTATAATATCACCTTGGTAATGTGTGTAATATTCTTTAGTAATTTTCATTCCTCATGTGGTAACTTCACTGATGTGAACTACATATGCAAAGTGTATGGATTAGTCATGATACATCAAAAATGACAAGTATGTATCATGCATTGTTTCTGACTGGCATAATTAATCATCAGAGTATATATTTGTCCAAAACATATTCAGCAACATATAGGTAGATTTTCTAATATATGGAACATATTGGTTGAGAGGATATTATGCAACAGATCACTTGGGTGTCAAAAGTAATCACCACTTAAAAAAGTAATCACTACTTTCATGTAAATTATTAGTGGTCTCAGAGGAAAAAAGTGGTATTAACCTAATAAAAGAAGGAAAGAAGTTTTGAGTTTTACATTTTTCTGTTTTTGAACAAAATGCAAAATAGCTATAAAACTGCTTTTTGAAAAGAAATGAATTACGTGTAAATAGCCATCAAAGTGTTTTTCATTCACTTAATAATTCCATTTGGCTGTCATTACATGTTATTTCTTGTTCACTTCTGTTATTCATGTTTTAGTATATTCTTTTGGGATTGTACTGCATCTTAATTTCTTTTTCCTTGTTGATTTTCATTTCCGTGTGTTTCATTGCCATTTTCCGTTTTGCAGATTATCCCACACCATCTCATTCTACTAAAACTGTCTCCCCATCACCTGCCTTTCTTGATGAAGAAGAATTCAGTGACTTTATGCAGGGGCCCGTTGAAGTTCCCACATGTGGTCCTTCTTCCACTTCCCAGCCTTTTCAGTCTTTCCATCCCACCACCCCATTTGGCCAGTTGCATACACAGAAGGCTGGAGCACAGCCTCTCCCTCCAGGTCAGATTCCAGTGTCTTTTGCCTTACATGGTGTCCCTGGGCAAATTCCTTCTTTCTCTACTGCTGCAGCCTCATACAATGTACAGAAAGCAGGTAACTCCTAGAATGTTAATGAAAGTATTCTTAAAATAATCTAGGATAATTTACTTCTCTTATATAAGTAGAGTAATACATTGATGTTGGTAAGGAAATGTGTACCGGAATATATGAGTACTCTTGAAATTCACCAAAATAAGAATATCGATTTTTTAATTCTGGGAGCTTCACGTTCTGGAAAAATGATTTAAAACTTTGGCTCCTAAATTAGGAGCTATTTAAATCACTTTCAGACTTTAAAAGCAAACTGATTTCTACATGAGATTTCTCTTGTTTGGGAAAATCACCAATATTTTGTTCAGAGTAACGAGCCAAGAAGAGTTGCTTTAGAAAATGCTCTCTGGTTCGGTGGTAGAGCACTTGGGGGTCAGACGCCTGGTTCTCCATTTATTTTCAGTGTGTCCTTGGACAAATTTTGAAACTGAACCTCAGGTGTATCACTTGTGAACTAAAGGGGATGGGAGGCACTAATACACTGCTTCTTGAGACATTGTGCTGAGAAAGATCGTAGCAGATATGGACTTAGTCCAAACTTCCTCAGTTGGCAGATGTAGAAACAGACCCAGAGGTGATGTTACTGGCCAGAGGCCTCCCCAGCCGTGAGGGGAAGTGTCTCTCTCTGGTATAAGTCACCAGATTTCTAAGGTAGTACTCCTTCCACTATACCATTCGACCTGCTGGCTTACAGAATTCCTGAGAACCAAAGTAGGTAATGATGTTTTAAGTTCTCTAAACTCTCTAAAGCCTTTCAGGTCCTATACAAGTGTGTAGTGATGGGATTATTTCAAAAATCTACATTATGTGTGGCAGGGTCTACCCTTTAGAACCTGGGGGTGGAAATGGATGATTGAAAAAAATCAGAAATTTGCAATTATATACAAATAACCCTTCATGCTGTTTGTTTAGGCCCTTCCTTGGAGGAGAAGCTCCTAGTATCTTGTGATATAAGTTCATCTGGGCAGGAACAAATTAAATTAAATACCTCTGACGTTGGTCACAAAGCCCTAGGCCCAGGTTCCAGTAAGAACCATCCCAGTTTAACGGCCAAAAACGGGGGTGCTATAGATGGACGTGTAAGTGGTACCACCATTGCAGAGGCAGAAAAGACTTCAGACCAAAACCTATCCATTGAAGAGAGTGGTGAGCTCATGAAATATTCAGCCAAAGTTTATTTAACCAAATATCGCTCAAATGCTAACACCTTAAGCATTAATCTTAAAATGAATGCTGCTTGATTTTTGCTAATCAGTATTGTGCTTAAAATATTTTTAATGCATTCCTTTCTCCAATTAACCCCTACGATTTTGCTCTGAATTCTTTCCGCAGTTATTCCTTTTAAAAATGTTTGATAACCAGTTTTTTTAATTAGAATTATTCCTGATTTAAAATTTCTTTTCCTTTTATTTTATAAAAGCTTTTTCCTTTCTAACACTTTCTATTCTTCCATAAGGGTTGAAAGTTAAAATTTAACTGGAAAAGTCACCAATGAGAATATGATTTTGCTTCTGTGAAATAAATCATACACACTGCTGCCTAAAAGGTCCAAATTTTTATAAACTTAGCTTGCAGAGATGAATTAGAATTTGGGCAGCCTAGGAGGCAAACTTTTGGAGGATATTTTACTGAACAGAATAAAAAATCCTATACATCCAAGGCAGCAGTGTCATATTCAGGTGGAAAAAAGTCAGACTGTACAAAGAAATATTATTAAAAGCTGCAGGTAAAGCTTGAGCAATTACATTTTTTTACATAGGTAATTTTTAAACCACCAGCTGTCATGTTTTCTTCTTTAATTTGTAATACACATGAAATGGTGCAAGCCTTGTATGATTCAGAATATTGATTTGGTACATCTTAGGGTTTTTTTTTTTGTTTACTCTTTAGGACATAGTTAACGTACAAGAGAAATTTAGAAACCAAATATTTTCATTGTATTGGTGACTTTTTTTTAGTATCTCCAGCCAGCGCTCTTATAAAAAACAGTGACTCTGCGATTTCCCCATCTTCTGCATGGACTGTTATGTACATTAAATAATGTTTCTTATCTTCTAGGTGTGGGAGTATTTCCCTCACAGGATCCTGTTCAGCCCAGAATGCCGCCTTGGATTTACAATGAGAGTTTGGTTCCAGGTAAAAAAGCTACTTTGTCTAGGATTCCCATCTGGATATTTTGCTTCAGATGTTGAAAACGTAGTTGTGAATATTTACTGTTGTGATTACAAAATATGCAGAAGAAATTTTTACTTTTTTCTTGTTTATTCTTTTCTGAAAGAGTACAGAAAATTGAAAAGGATCCAGTATTTAAAACAGCCTTATAGGTGAAATGGCTATATAAATGTAGGAGAAATGTTTTGCTCTAATGTTTTATTGACCATCATAGACTTTTATTTCTAAAAGCTTTCCCTAGATTTACCATGCTTTAAAAGATATGGTTATTGGGGTGCCTGGATGGCTCAGTTGGTTGAATGTCCAACTCTTGATATTGGCTCAGGTCATGATCCCTAGGGTCATGGGATCACGCCCTGTGTCAGGCTCCACACTGAGCGTGGAACCTGCTTGAGATTCTCTCTCTCCCCCTCTCTCTTGCTCACGCATGCACATGCTCTCTTTCATGCATGCGTTCTCTAAAATTAAAAAAAAAAAGTTATTATAAATAAAAGATATTATTTATTTCATAGATTATTAATAACTTACCAATAATAGTATTAATACATTTAATGTAATTTTATGAACTCTTGGTGATTATATATTTTAAAAATCTATTCTTATGACTTATCATGTAGTATATGAAGTGAAAGACTAAGTGGCATCTTTTTCAGTCAACATTGGGAGGTGATGTTTACTTTTTTCTTTATAGAGATTATTACTGTTGAGCCAATAAAATCACGAAGGTGCATATTTTGTGATAGTATTCAGTTGATACCAGAAAATAGTCTAAGCCATGGCTGATGTGAATACAGTAATGACTATTACAGCAGCATATGTTAATCAGTTTTAATATATTGTGTCTTGTTCATTTTGCTCTATTTTGCCAACCCCTTGAAATCTAAAGGTAACTTTCATCAGATCTTTGGTTTTCTAGATTGATCATTAGACTAAAGTTCTATGCTTGATTAAATAAAAGTCATGCAAGGGTCCCTGAAATTCTGTTTGGAAAAAAACCAGTAATATCTACTTTACATCATTATCACATACTCAGTTGAAAGGCTAATTTCCCCAAATCCTGTGAGACTTCAGCTGTACATAAAAATAATAGGTTTTCTTCCAAGTGCCCATTAGATGATTTGCATCATCTTCTTCTCTGTCTTCAAGCCAAACAAACAAAAAGCCAGATCTGGTAAATTTTGGAGTTCTGTCCATTTTCTGCCAGCTTATACTCATTTTGTACCCTCCTTGTGAACATACATGCACACATAGTTTCCTAGCCAAAATATGTGTTCTTATGGCCAGCCTACTAACCTATAATCCATATTTAAATATTAGATGTAGAGGCACCTGGGTGGCTCAGTCGGTTGAGCATCTGACTTCAGCTCAGGTCATGATCTCACGATTCATGGGTTCGAGCCCTGCGTGGGGTTCTGTGCTGACAGCTGAGAGCCTGGAGCCTACTTTGGGTTCTGTGTCTCCCTCTCTCTCTGCCCCTTTCCCGCTCACATGCTGATGGTTTCTATCTCTCAAAAATAAACAAACATTAAAAAATTTAAATTTGAATTTCAGGTAAATAGTAAATTATTAATTAGTACAGAAGTGTGTCCCATGCAGTATTGGCATCCTAAATTTTATATGACAACCTCGTCTCTAATAGCCTTTCCCAACTTGTCCTTTGGAAACCCCATTTTATTGTGGAAAAACTCCCAACAGTCCCTTCCTTTTTTCAAACATGTATTCTGCTTTCTCACCTTTACTGAAACTGCCTTTCTCTGAAGGCTCTATTCCCATAGCACCTTACCCAGTGATGTTTTCTCTCACAGACTCTGACTGAGGCAGGAGATAGGTGGTATTGGTATAATTCTTGCCTCCCCACCACTGTTTTCAAACTATTCCCACCATCATTATTCTACAACTTGTCTTTTAAAGCATCTAGGGGTGCCTAGGTGGCTCAGTCGTCTGACTCTTGATTTCAGCTCAGGTCACAATCTCGCGGTTTGTGAGTCTGACCCTTGTGTTGAGCTCTGCAGTGGCAGCGCAGTGCCTGCTTGGGATTCTTTCTCCCTCTCCCTCTCTCTCTTCCCCTCACCTGCTTGAGCTATTTTTCTTCTCTCTCTCTCTCAGAATAAATAAATAAACATTAAAAATAAAGTCCAAAGCATCTGTTTATACCACCTCCATTTTAGTGTTGTTACTTTCTCTGACCTTTGGCCCCAAATCTTCATTTTACCACGCTCCATCCTGTCTTCTAAGCTCCAGACCCTAATTATATTGGATATTTCCAATTGAATGATCTTTATAGCAGTTCAAACCCTGACACATTTTCAGTTCTATTAAAGCAGTTTGACCTAAGATTATTCTTTTTAAAAAAATTTTTTTTAATATTTGTTTATTTTTGAGAGAGACAGAGCGTGAGCAGGGAAGGGACAGAGAAAGACAGAGACACAGAATCCAAAGCAGGCTCTAGGCTGTGAGATGTCAGCACAGAGCCCAACTTGGGGCTTGAACCCACAAGCTATGAGATTATGACCTGACTCGAAGTAGGACACTTAACAAACTGAGCCACCCAGGCACCCCAAGATTATTCTTATATAAGCAACAATGACAACAGAAAATAGCAATCACTTATAGTATGTTTACATTTGTAATCTGGTCTTTCCTTTGATAGATGCCTATAAAAAAATTTTAGAAATCACAGTGACTCCAACTGGAATAGATACTGCTAAACTTTATCCCATTCTGATGTCATCTGGACTGCCCAGGGAAACTCTTGGACAGATATGGGCCTTGGCTAATCGAACTACACCTGGCAAACTTACTAAGGAAGAACTTTATACTGTTCTCGCCATGATAGCGGTAACACAGGTAAGAGACTGTTTCTTAAGTTAGATCAAATAACTTTTCAATATAAATCCTTTTGACTACAACCATGTAGAACTCCTTGTATATTAAAGTTTAGATTATTTTTAGGATACAGTACTTCAAAAATGTACAGTTTGCATCATGCACATACTAGTAAAATGTTCCTTTGTTTAAAGACTATTAAATATATTAACATTCTCTGACCTAACTGTATCCTTTATGAACTTGAAAGTTAGTAATAGATGAAATGACTCTTTATGTTTTTGAAGTCCTTGTTTAAAATTCCTTAAAGTGTTCTTGATCTGCTAGCAATTTTTGTCATAATACAGAATCACTTTAAATGATTTGATTATAATGAATTAACCAAACATGTCAGAGAGTGCATTGCCACAATTGTTATATGTCATCCATTTCTTTGCCTGATACTAGGTCTACGTTAACCTTGTAAGTTCTTTTCTTATATCAAATTCATGAGTTTTGGGAGTCAAAGTGGAAACATACCTGGATTACAGATTTTACACTTAGGTCTCTCTTTGCTGGATTTAGACTGTATGTGGTTTGCAGTCCCCTAAAATGTTTCCATTTTCCTTCTGCTCTGTATAGAGAGGTGTTCCTGCCATGAGTCCTGATGCTTTAAACCAATTTCCAGCTGCTCCTGTTCCAACTTTAAGTGGATTTCCTATGACTTTGCCTACTGCGGTGAGTCAGCCAACTGGGATGTCTTCAGGCCCTGCCGGCTCCATACCCCTCAACCTTGGACAGCCGGTCATGGGCATTAACCTTGTTGGACCAGTTGGGGGAGCTGCAGCCCAGGCTTCCAGTGGCTTCATGCCAACTTACCCTGCGAATCAGGTAAATGCAGAAGCTGTATGTATTCCAAAGAATCCCTGAAAGTGAATCTGGGCAGCTTTTTTCCAAGGATGCAGAGAAGATTGCTGTATTATGATGGACATTGGAGGTGAAAATTAGGCAGTATTAAAATAATACAAAATTAATTTTTTATTATTTAAAAAAAAAGAAATTTCTTAAGCCTTAAGAGATTTGAATTTTGGCTAGAAGTTTATAGTTCCTTATAGTATATACGTTTTAAACATCAAGCTTAATAAGGTTAACTAAATTCCTAGACTGTGTCTTTTGGGGAAGCTACTAAACCTGAAATTTAAATGCTTCCATTTATTTTTCACTTCTCAGATTAGCAAAAAATTCAGAAAACATAATGTTTAGTGAAAATGTGGGGGAAAATAGTTTGTTGGTACAGCCTTTTTGGAAGGCAGGTTTGGTAATAGCTACCTAAATTCTAAATGTCTGTATCTTCTGACCTAGCAGTCACACTATTAAGGATCTATCCTACAGAAATAGTAACTTAAATTAGCAAAAATATGCAAAGATATTTGTTATAGCATTGTTTGTTAGAGTAAACAGTTATAAATAGCTTAATGTCCATCAGAAGAAGGAAGGTTAGGGGCTCCTGGGTGGCTCAGTCGGTTAAGCATCCAACTTCGGCTGAGGTCTTGATCTTGTGGTTTGTGAGTTCAAGACCCTCATCAGGCTCTATGCTAACAGCTCAGAGCCTAGAGCCTGCTTCAGATTTTGTGTCTCCCTCTCTCTCTGCCCCTCCCCTGCTTACACTGTAATTCTCTCTCTCCCTTTCCCTCTCTCTCTCTCTCAAAAATTAAATAATAAACATTTTAAAAATTAAAAAAAAAAAAAAAGAAGGAAAGTTATGGGGCACCTGGGTGGCTCAGTTGGTTAAGCATCCAGCTCTTGATTTTGGCTCAGGTCATGATCTCATGGTTCATGGGTTTGAGCTGAGAGTGTAGAGTCTGGGATTCTCTCTCTGCCCCTCTACCACTCATGCTCTCTCTCTCACACTCTCAAAATAAATAAATAAACATTAACAAAAAGGAAGGTTAGATAAAATTTGCTTTATTAATACAGTGGTAAACATTTGATTATTAAAATGAACTACTACATGTGCAACGTGGAAAAGTCCACTTTATAGATATTATTATATCTTTTTAAAGAGCGGAACAGTGTAGTATAAACTCATTTTTTAATAAAACAAATGAACTATCATGTGATTAGGAGTCAGTGTTCACTGTTGACTTTATACATACACATGATGGATTATAACAAGCTTGCATCACGCATGTAATTTACATCATGTATAAAATGTTTTTTTAAAGATGGCAGTAATCTATTAAATGTAATTTGTCTATTTAAAAATTGTATAGATTAGTTCTTTAAACAGTCTTTTACAATTTGTGCAAGAGAGTATCTAAAAATTCAAGACAGATTCTTATCCTAGATACTTGAATTGGTATTATATCTAAAGTGCGTTCTTTTTTTTAATTTTTTTAATGTTTATTTATTTTTGAGAGAGAGAGCATGAGCAGGGAAGGGGCAAAAAGAGAAGGAGACACAGAATCTGAAGCAGGCTCCAGACTCCTAGCTATCAGCACAGAGCCCGACGCAGAGCTCGAACCCTCGAACTGAGAGATCATGACCTGAGCTGAAGTTGGATGCTTAACCGATTAAGCCACCCAGGTGCCCCTAAAGTGCATTCTTCTAAACTTAGGCAGTCACACCTACCTAATATAGGTACCTAAATGGGGAGATTTAAAAGGTAATTTTTTTTTTTTTTTTTTTTTTTTTTTTTTTTTAAATTTTTTTTCAACGTTTATTTTATTTTTGGGACAGAGAGAGACAGAGCATGAACGGGGGAGGGGCAGAGAGAGAGGGAGACACAGAATCCGAAACAGGCTCCAGGCTCTGAGCCATCAGCCCAGAGCCTGACGTGGGGCTCGAACTCACGGACCGTGAGATCGTGACCTGGCTGAAGTCGGATGCTTAACCGACTGCGCCACCCAGGCGCCCCTTAAAAGGTAATTTTTGAGGTTGACAGTTATGAATTTGTTAGTTACTATTTTATCAATTCAGTCTTTCTATTTAAATGTCCTCTACAAACCTAGGTGGTAAAACCAGAAGAAGACGACTTCCAGGATTTTCAAGATGCTTCTAAGTCAGGATCCCTTGATGATTCATTCAGTGATTTCCAAGAGTTGCCTGCTTCTTCAAAAACAAGTAATTCCCAGCATGGAAGCAGGTAGAAAAGAGCTGAATATAGTTAACATTGTATTTAATAATTGAGAAAGAGGCATCAATAGTAAGAAGCCTAAGTAAGAAAAATTAAGACTTCTTACTCTCATGCTTTTCTTGATTATTCCCTCGTTATTCATACTTGTACCTTTGAAACTTTTCTCCCCTTAGTCCACCTAACAATTGAGCACCACCATTTCCTCCCAGTTTACAGCTGCTTGCTAATATATATATATATATTTTTTTAATTTAATTTAATTTTTTTTTTTTTTTTTTTTTTTTTTTTGCCTGTCCTAAACCTGATTATAGCAGAGTGCACCTTTGCATGATGACTTCATGTACTTGTAGCAAATGCAAGCCTTTGGCTATTGAAAAACTTTTTAGGCAGGGGAACATAATTTGATATTTTTGTAATATAATGTACTGCTGATTCTCCACAGAAATCCTAATTCAGAAATCTAAATATGTCGCCAATACCTTTCCACCATTTTTTTAAAGTTTTTAGATAGTACTTCTTCCACAGAGTAGAATATACCAGGCTTTGAGCAAGCAATATGAATTTCTTCAGTTATTTTTGGAACTTGTTTTTGTCAGGATACATGCATCATTTTTCTTATGTTCCTTGTTTGTGCAGTATCATTCATCTTTTCCATTTTAACGAAATGAGTATCTTTTGACGCTTCCTGCATGTACACTGTAACAAGAACCAAGGGATAGGTATTATAGGGAATGACACATAGAAATATTTGAGTGGTGGGACTATAAAGTACTGGGATTTCCAAGCCCACTACACCAGCACACACATGTTGACCTGATAGACACGTAATATTTTTCAGATCTTTTCCTTTGAATAAAATGTGTAAGTTCTGCTATCTATAACATATCTGAATGACCCAAGGCATCTCACATTACCTGCATAAAATTAGATTCATTATTTTGCTACTCAAAGCTAAATAAAAATTTGTTAAATTAGCATTCCCTCCCTTGGTGAATCATGTCACCATGTCCAGTCACCAAATCAGAAACATGCTATTTATTTTTGGCTCCTCACTCTCTCCTTTAACCACCATCGACTCTGTACTCTCTGCTTGCCGTGGAAAAAGGCTGTGTCTGATCTTGCTCCTGCCTAGTCTCTTGACTGTTGCCCTTTCCCTACAGCTCATGTCCCAACCATGCCAGAGCAACTCCAGACTAATGCTCTTTCAGGCTTCTGACCCTTTACCTTCTTCAATCTGAAATTCTCTCTATAGTTAATTCTAGTTCTATTTCAAAAATCAGTTTAACATAGGAAGTTTTTACTAACCCACCACTTCAGTCCCCACCTCAAAGATGAGGGCCACTTACTGCCCTGGTTCATTTTGGACGTCTGTGCCCTGATTATAATTACTGGTTTATCTGACTGTCTGTCTCACTTGGCTGTCATCCCTGAAGATAGTCTTTCACGGCTACATATGTAGTACTTAGCCATGATATATAATTAATAAAGGTTTGTTGGGTGAGTGTGATGTAGCATGAAGGTTATAAACCAGATTGACCAAATTAGTGGTTTACTCCTCTGGAAAAAAACACTCAGTAGATGGAATTGAAATTTGGGCATAGAAAGTTGTAAGATGGTGGCCAGACCTGAGATATATGGAATATTAGCAATTTTGTGTGGCATTATCTCCACATAATAGTTTACTTTCATACACAGTCATACTTTGTAGACTTGTTTTTCAGTTCTGACTTGATTACTTCCATGCTTACATGAAAACATTTTGCTCATGTCTAAGAATCCACATTCACTGTTTATTTACTCATTCAAAAACATTTACTTACCATCTGCTGTATGCCAGACATTGGGGTAGGCACTAGAAATACAGAAGCAGAAAGCACAGTTCCTGCTGTAAAGAAGCTTAGTTTTATCTCAGTATTTATATTATCTGATGAAATTCTCTTAGAATTGGTCCCTCAGTGTGTGTGTGTGTGTGTGTGTGTGTGTGTGTGTGTGTGTGTGTACATGTATAATGAATTCCCTAGTTTATGATCTGTAATGCATATTATGAGTTTATTTTAAGGGATATTTATTAAATCATGGTATAAATAGCTGAGCTTAAGTGAGACTGCTTTGGGCAGCATTTTAAAGCAAAAAATGGGCATTATTTTTCAAAGAAGATGAAAAGGCAAGTATGGTGTTAGAAGTAGGCTGGAGTAGAGAGTATTGTTAGTCTGTGAAAAAAATCTCATTAGTTAAGGGCAGCACCAATGTGGGATGTCTTAGGATTTGTGACGTAATCTGTCAAGCATTTTAGAAATAAGAAGTGGCATGATGAAAGTGATCTTGGTACTGTGTGGGATAAATTCAGCTGCCATAGTAATCCTGTTGTGAGATGATGAGGTGTACTCTGGGTTTAGAGTTAGGCACTGAAAAGTGTGCGTGTGAGAAATTGGTCAGGCTCAGGGTTGAACTGGATGTCAAAGGAGAAAGAGCACTTGAGCCAGCATGAAAGGGGATCTGGAAGTCAGCAATGTCTTTCATTTATCCATCCAGAAAATACTTACTGTGTGCTGGGCACTGGGGAGCTTAGAACAATAAACATCACAGATATGGGGCACTGATAATAAAACAGTTCACAAAGAATTAAGGTGTAGTAGGGGTTTGAGTTGGTTAGTTTCATTTTACTTTTTAAATGGCTGTATTTAGTGTGGTGTCTGTCCAGTCGGATGGGAGCCCCCAAATGCCAGGCAATGATCTGGTGGAAGCTGGTGATGTGGGGAGGTGAAAGGATTCACCCAAAGATAGTTTACTGAATACACTGCAAGGGAGGGGCAGGCAAGACTGCAAAGGAGAGACCATCTGCCAGGAGGCAGTGGGTAGGGGCCGTTTTTAAAGGGGGAAGAGGAGTAGTTATGACTGGTGAAGAATGGAATTTGCCCTTTTTGGTAACTGTGCCTGCCTGGTTGTAAGTAGCCCATTGGTCCCTTAGGGCCTATAGATAATTTGAGGTGGTCACCCCATGGGCATGTCTATTCAGCCAGGTGGTCGCTGTGGGTCCTTTTGCCTTGATCAAATTTCCATCGCTCACGCCTGTTTTCTAAAATGCCTCTACATTTAGCAGGGTAAGCAACTAAGTAAAAGCATCTACTACAGCCACACGGAGTGGTTGTAAAACAAATGGATTCACTAGAGAAAAAGCAAATACTTTTTTTTTTTTTGGCCAAATTCTCTTAAGGTTCTTAAATTTTAAAACAGTATGCCTCCTCACTGAGTACCTTTCATTAGTATTAAAGAGTAGAAGTAACAGTTCTCATGTTTGGAATAGATAACTACTTTATATAACTGGCATAAACACTGTCATGGTGATTATGGTTTTTTGGGTTTTTTTAAATAATTTCAGGGAACTAGAATGAATTACTCATTTGTAATATGCATAAAATTACAGTCTGAGTCTGCTTTTTTTTGAGTGGAATTTTATTTTGTTGACTTCCGTCAGTATTTCATTACCTTGGAGTTCCTCTATTTTTTTGCCAATTCTGAAAAGAATTTTAAACAATAATAATCAATTAAATGTCACATTTAGTAGAAGATTTTACCAATGGGCTTTATAAGACCACAACTAAAGTTGGCTATTCATGAAAAACAAATTGATTGTTCAACTTTGTGATGTTTTTTCTCAAATATTAATTACTTTTATTTATATGTAACATGCTGTTCAATGAGTTGTAGTTTAATTACTTATGAAACTTAAAAATCCACCTATGATGTATAGGCAATGACCTGTTTGTCAAGATCAAATATGTAGCAGCTATTTGGTAGTGATGTGAAATTCTAATATTTGATACACTGAGTCCTAAAGCACTGTGGACCTCCATTAGCATGCCTGTGCAAGAGCTGGGTTTTTTACCTTGCTTGTAGGCTCCTGATAAGACGATTTAAATGACTGTGGAAAGATTTTTGCTTCAGGGCAAAGAACTCAATAGAAATCCATTTCTATAACTTGTGTGTGTGGTATTGAATGACACAAACTAGTGGGGGAAGGTAGTCATTCATATGTAAAGTTGTTCTTCCAGGGAGCTGCCTGGGTGTGATAAGAAGGAAAAAAAAGGCAATGCTTTTATAGTATGTGTTTAAGCCATCCAAGAATTACCCACACAGATACTACTCATTACACTATTTTTCCATCCAGCGAGAAATATGTCCACAGGCAAAAGTATCTTTATCTAATTTTGAAGTGATTGTTGTTTTGCTACAAAGATAGCTTCTGGAACCGCTGATGTGATCCTTGTAAAAATGTAAATTGTATTAACTCCACCGCTGCTTATCAGATGTGTGAACTTCTGCCAGTAAGCAATGCAATAAGATCAAATAAGAACAATTTACATCCTGGCTTGAACAACATTTCATAAATAGATTTTTATCTTAACTATTCCACCTCTGCATTCTGAACCCATTTTAAAGAATGATTTGTACTAAGGTTAACATAATTTACTCTAAAATATTGGGTTTACATATTTGGAACAGTTTACTTTTCCAGTGTTACGGACCTTAAGTTAACATTCTAGGAGGTCATCATTCTATGAGAATCTATTTCCAGTGCCATTCCAATTGTTTCTGTGGTTTATAAAGATGATTAGATGGTCAGCATCGGTCTGACCCATCTTGAAATAATCAATAATCAATAATCCCTCTCACATGGAAGGCATTTCAATATATTTTCCCAAAAGAAAGAGTTTAAACCTCTGTGGTGAATATATATAGTTTCTGAGTTTTAAGGCAGGGAACCATGAATTTTAATCAGGTACCTACTTGCCATTTTAATTCTAAGCTCCTACTTGATGATAAGGGAAGGATTCAATGTTCTAGTCATTAAGAAATATTTCATTTTCCCTTTTAGTGCCCCTTCTTTGTTGATGCCCCTTCCTGGCACTAAAGCATCAGCTTCGATGGATAAGTATGCTGTGTTTAAAGGAATTGCAGCTGACAAATCCTCTGAAAGTAACATTCCATTTGGAGGTAAAAACACGTTGTCAGTTCACAAACTTATGAATGTAACCTATGAATGTAAACCTTTTTAATGGTGGCCTTTTATGAGAAATGTATAAAATGCTTACACCACTTGTCAAGTATGTGCGGTTAACCCAGTCCGCCTTACTTATTTCCTTGAGTTTTAATCTCAAGTTTCGTATTCTTAATAGACTCTGTCTTTTCATCATAGAGCCTGGTGATAAATACAGTGCTTTCAGAGAACTTGAACAGACAGCAGAGGGTAAAACTTCAGGTAAGTTTTTGATTCCTTAAATGGATAAATTTCAATTTTTAAAAAATTTTATTCATTTATTTTTAAGTAAACTCTACACCCAACATGGGTCTCAACCTCACGAGCCGGAGATCAAGAGTCATGTGCTCCTCTGACTTAGCCAGCCAGGCTCCCCTCAGTTTTTAATAAAAGATATTTTTGATGATTCTTTCAGGGACATTCCTGAACATGTCTTTATTATATTGTGTGGGTGAGGTTTTTTGGCTTTGTGCCTCTGGAAATTACAAGGAAACAAAATATGGTTCAGTTATTGGAAATTCTTTTCTAAAATTTAGGGCAAACTCCAAATTGAGGCAATTTCTTCTGAAGCTAGTTATGTTCCCTTTCACTGGAAACCTTCAAGCCCGGACAGACTTCTGTATCAAATGGAAGGCTGTGACTGTCCTCAGTTATTTTAATGTTTAACAAGAACTGGAACTGTTGGCAGTGCAGCGATCTGTGGACTGTGCAGAAGTTTTGCAGCAACCAGTCTTTTCAAGATTTTCAAATGTGGCTATAATTTAATAAGATGAAGTAAGCAGGATTTATAGAAGGGCTTAAAGAGAGTAGAAGGGAATACAGAATGATAGTTTAAGAACCGTATGTGTGAAGACCGAAAGTTATGTTTGTGGTTAAATCCTAACCGGATGTGTAGGGTTTAAATAATCCATAGGTCAAATCATGTCCTTCAGAGTTTAACTGCGCATGCTACGAAATTTGCATACTCTCATGAGGATTTCTTCCTGGGGACTGTCTTTGTGTACTGAATGCTCAAATTTAGAATATCCTTCGCTCATTTGTTGTCACCCTTCTGTCCAAGGGAGGGGGATGAGAGGAGATTGTAGGAAAGGTAATATAGGAGTAAAAGTTCAAGGAAAAAGTGTACTACTTAAATATCTCTAAAAAGGAAAAATCCACCTGTCCTAAAAATATTCATTCCTTGGGAATCCTGGGTGGCTCAGTCGGTTAAATGTCCCACTCTTGATTTCAGCTCAGGTCATGGTCTCACGGTTTATGGGATCAAGCCCCGTGTGGGCTCTCTGCAGGTAGCCTGCTTGGGATTCTGTCCCCCTTACCCCCCAACGCCAACCCCACATTTTCCCTGCTCATGCACATGCTCTCGTGTGTGCGCGCTCGCTCGCTCTCTCTCTCTCTCTCTCTCAAAAATAAATAAAACACTGAAAAAAATATTCAATCCCTTATAGTTGTCAGGTTCTAGAAGTATTTCCTTCTGTTGCATTCAAGCCTTTAGGATGTAATAACTTTGTTCCTCAGTGCCTATATTAGGCACTAGGAGTACAGAGATAAAACCCTACAGGAACTTTTGGCTTGTTAATTGGTCTTTGACTCCTAGCAGTTCTTTCATCACCTCTTGGACCAAACTGAGTTTGGAGTAAAGAGCATGGTTTACTATCAGAGTTTTTTGTGTAGTGTGGTATTAATGATCATATCATAGGGGTGTTATTCCTGGGAAAAAAGGAAATATCACTAAGCTCTGTCACTTAGTAACCTACAAAACGCACAGTTCTGAACACAATACTATATGAATTTTTTGTAAATTCTAAGACACCAACACACTTGATGCATTCAGGCCGATGTATTTTTAATGAGAATAAAATAAAATATATTCTCCTAAAATGAACAAAAAGTTGGCACCTCTACTGGAAGTCCTTAAAGTTAAGTCAGGAATGAAAGCACACCAACAAAAATGTCAGCAACAATCTGGGGTTCTGTTACTAAAGTACTATAAAAGCAGCACTAAGGTACTGCTTACATTTTGATGACAAATGTGATCTCTTTTGAAATGTTTTTAGGACGTAAAAAGTGACAAGTAGAGAGGGGAACTTATGAGGATTCAGAAGGATTCAGAGGATTAATGTACCCTCTGATATGCAAGCTTCCAATGACTGCAACTAATTTATTTGCTCCCAAATTCATTTTGCTTTTGAACTTGTAAACCCACCCATTTTATCTCTTTTTGACCCTTTCACCCAGCTTACATTTCTAATGGAAACGTTTACAATTCCTCAGTAAGTTTAGTTTGCTGTGGTGATTTCTTTTTAAAAATAACAAAACAAAACTTGTCAATTTCACAGATATTTCAAAGTAGCACATCAAAAATTTAGACTGACAAAATTGGCTGCTTATGACGTTTTCATTTAGGGAAATGATACAAATATTATCAGTGATATACTTACCTAAAACAGGGTAATTTTTTTAAGTTTTACATCTGCTTCTCCTGTCAATTTGTGAAATTGACTTTAGTCTTATTAGTGGTATGTCTTAAAAACATAAAATACAGAAATTATGAATGCTGTTCCTCTCTTTCTAAAATTTCCCTAATAATATTAAATAGATTTCTCTGTGTTGATAAATTATGCTGGTGAATTAAGCCTCAGATTAAGAGGAAAAATCAGCTTCCATTGTTTCCTGTGCTTTTTTCTTATATTAAAGTATTATCGTGTTATAAGCACTAAATATTTAAAGCCTGTTTTATTATAATGACAGTTTTAAAATCAGATTTTGGTTTGAAGTACACTTTTATGGCTCATATGTCTCTAGATCTCATTTTTAGGGACAAATAGAATTTGAAAAATGGATGAAGAATTACAGCCTATGTTTTAGAATAGCATTAATATTTTTAAATAATAAGTGATGTTGGTGTAGCTATATTTATATTTGGTTTAGCTCTGATTTTCACTACCTGGTAAAATCTAGTAGATTTTATGGAAGACCTTCAGACACCATTAGAAAAATTGAGATCATCTGTTTCCTAACCTCATACTTAAGAGTGATAACGTCACTCTCATAATAAAGAAAAGAAAACTCTGTTTAGAATCATGGATTCAGATTTTTATCAACATCTTAACTGAGTCTATTTAATTGTTTATTAGAAACACATTAGTACCTATTTTCTCTAAAAAATAATAACAAAACATTTCAGTAACTCCTTTTTCAGAGTAGCACATTATAAAGTTTAAATAGTGTCCCTTGAAATTTTTAATAGTGGAGTTGGTATTTATTCAAATCCTTTTGAATTTTAATAAATAAGAGTAATTACTAGTTGGTACAGTGACATGGCTGATTTTGAGATAAGCCCAAGTGCTCACAGATTCTTTTTCTGTGAGATTCGGCTTATTTGTTATATAGAGAAGCCACTTTAAAATGTGTCCTTAGCTGGAATGAATGCTTTGCAAATAAGTAGATACCTTTTCATAATTTTTCATCAAAGTTAGCTTCAAATTAATGCCTCCACGTACTTGAGCAAGACCACTTAATATCTAACAGTATGCTTGAAGTACCTAGTTGAGCAAGGTGTTTCACATCCTAAATATTAGATGCAGGATTTTTTGTAATACTTCACTAGAGCACCCATGATACTTTTTTCCTGATTGATCACCATGTAAAACATTTTATCTTTAAAGGATCATCTTAATGTCTCTCTCTTCAGGAACCTCCAACACCCATTTCTTCCTTTCTTGTGTGCTTGGCCAGCTGGCTGTAGTGAGAAAAAAGTCCTGAGAGCAGTGCTTTTGGCCACTTGAAGGGTATGGCACTAGGACACGTATCACGTTAAAATGAGCAAACAAAACTGACATGGTTAGGTGCTCTCGGTTTGATTTTTATTTATTTTGGTATCACTAGCCTTTGGCATGGAAACAGATGTGTAGTGTCCAAAGAGCTGTTTTGGTAGGGTGTAAGCTGTGGTTGAATAATGTCAAGCTAGTGAGGGGCAAGTCTTTAAAAGTATGCTTGTAATTTAATATGCTGTGCATCAGGTGGTGTTCAGCTCAGCATTCTTATTTATTTTGCCGTGTTTTTCTCTTTCAGGAGAAAACTTTGCAGAATTCAGATCTGCGAGCACTGATGACGGTTTCACCGATTTTAAAACTGCCGATAGTCTATCACCACTAGAGCCACCAACAAAAGACCAAACTTTTCCAGCATCCTTCCCCTCAGGAGCTGTACAACAGAAACAACAAACACAAGTGAAGAATCCTCTGAACTTAGCAGACCTTGATATGTTTTCCTCAGTTAACTGCAGCAGCGAGAAACCATTATCTTTTTCAGCTGCTTTTAGTGCATCCAAATCTGTTTCCACACGGCCACAGCCAACAGGATCTGCTGCAGCTACGACAGCACTGGCATCAACTAAGATGTCTAGTTTGGCTGATGATTTTGGAGAATTCAACCTTTTTGGGGAATATTCTAGTCCAGCATCTGTTGGGGAACAGGATGACTTTGCAGATTTTATGGCTTTCAGTAATAGCTCTGTTTCATCTGAGCAAAAGGCAGATGATAAATATGACGCCCTTAAAGAGGAGGCTAGTCCTGTTCCTCTAAGTGGCAGCTTGAGCAGCACAGTGAAGAGTGGACAGAACTCCGCTGCCACATCCACCAAATACGATGTCTTCAAACAACTTTCTCTGGAAGGATCTGGACTGGGTATTGAAGAACTGAAGGATAATACCCCTTCAGGAAAAAGTGATGATGATTTTGCTGACTTCCACTCTAGTAAATTTTCTTCCATGAACTCAGACAAATCTCTGGGTGAGAAATCAGTGGCTTTCAGACACACCAAAGAAGACTCTGCTTCAGTGAAGTCCTTGGATCTCCCTTCCATTGGTGGCAGCAGTGTTGGCAAGGAGGACTCTGAAGATGCACTCTCTGTTCAGTTTGACATGAAACTGGCTGATGTGGGAGGAGATCTTAAGCATGTCATGTCTGATAGCTCTTTGGATTTACCAACAGTTAGTGGCCAGCATCCTCCTGCTGCAGGTGAGGAATTGGTGAGACTACTCTGGTAATGGTGATGTAGATTTCAAAGATGGTTCGGTGGGTGTTGACTTATAGTAGAGTAAGGCTCTGGCTCTTAACCTTAATGGATTTCTAATAACCTCTTCATTGCCAGTCCCATTGAAGCAGTGTTTAAATTAGATTCTGTGGGTACTTGGATATATGGATCCCATGAGTACTCTGGAACTTAGACTGGATAGCTAAAATGTTTTTATTTTCAAACTCTAACCCCAACTTGGTGTTAGAGGCACATAAAAATCCACTGCTAAATGAACCCTACATCACCAGGAATTTTATAAAGACTTTTGCAGTGTGGGTACTGTTCCTCCATTTCTGTGAGTGAGGTCAGTGTTTTCCTCTCCTTTTCTCTTCTCTTGGGTCTGTTTGGCAGCGGCCAATATAGTATTCTGTTTGGCTGACAGAACTGATTCTTGTTAGGCCAAGCCTTAGTAAAAATTAGTTTAGCCAGTCGTACTGTGGTTTGCCACACCCCCACAAGAGAGGATGGAAAGAGCTTGTGTGTGGATGTCCTGTGTGCCAGGGTCTGGCAAGGAGGAGGGCATGAGTCGTTAGTGGAGTTCAGGTACGGTTTTCAGCGTTAACTCTATTACTGAAAGTATTGAATTGTAACACATCTGTAGATGGTAGAATAGGGTAACTACTCACTTTCTCATAAAATGTTTGAAAACATCCTATAAGGGAGCCCTCTTTAAATTCTGTATGGATTTACATGTAGCAGTTTATTCTCTAGTCCAACTTCCTGACATAAAATCTAGATTCCCAAGTGTCCTCGTTTTTATTTTGTTTTGTTATTTGCTATGTTATATAGAAAGATAAACCCATTTTGTGGCCTTTAATAATGAGAACTATCTCAGTATTACTGTATTATTCTAGAAAACGTATTATGCATATGAAGGGTTTGTTGTTTTTCTAACTAGAGAGGGACATGTAAGACACTTCCAAGTTTACAGATTCCAGCAGAAATGTTAAAGAGTATTACGGCTTTTGCATAGATCACATTGGTAAGTCAGAAAACAAAATCGCCTCCATCCTTTGGCTATTGAAATGTTGGAGGTATCCTTAAACGGGGTGCCGAATCGAGAGCAGGTGTTCAGAGACCGTGTGTGTCTCCCGTGGCGGCTTGCTGAGGCTTTGTCTAAGGGCGGTGGGCTGTCTGCGGGGCTCCTTGTGCCCCTGACTGTTGACTTCCTTTTTTTGTACTTTTCCTCAGACGTTTTCCTATTTTTTTGCTGCTCTTTGTTTGATAGGGTGATTTTGTTTCTCTTTTTTGTACGAGCTGCTTGAGCCACCGTGGTTGGTTGCAGAGTGCTCTGTTTTTTTGAACAATATTTGATTTTTATTTAAAAATCTCATAACATGTATACTAGCCTTCTGGACTCTCAAGTTACTAATTAGAAGCTATTTTTCTGAAAGTGAATCTATATTCTTTCATAGTGCCAAGCTAGATGTCTTTATGAGATGAGTCTAATCAGGTTTGTGATGTCTTTCTTTTTCCTTCTTTTAAAATTTTTCCATTTTATTTGGGGAGGGGAGGTCTTTTGACTGAGCTTGTTCTGACTGACCTGTTAAAATAATCTTCTGTGCACATGTTCTTTTATGTATGTTTGGAACATTCCCAGCTTGGAACCTGTAATGTTCAAGCCAAGTCTCTTCAGTTTGAGGATATCCTTAAAAGCATATTGTTTCCTCTTTTTGATCTGTAAACCTCCTGTCAGAAAGAGCAGTATCCCTTTAGAGCGGTTGTCACAAGGGGTTGATGTCTGACCAATGGGCTATATTGTTGTTGGACAAAACTGCTGCATAAATGTACTGTAGAAGGTAAATGGCAGGGACTTCTTCAACGCAGTTTGGTTTTTCTTTATCCTCACATTGACTGCAGTATCTCATGCTCTCTTGGTCTGAGGGTTAAAGATAACTTCTTACTGGAGAAATAAAAAATGGGCTGATGAAAAGAGAATAAAACCTAGCAAATTGCTATCTCTGGACCTTAGTGTTGTTGAGAAACCCTAACTTAACTCTGAAAGGGATACTGTCTCTTTTAACTCTTACAATAATTCTTTGTATGGAAGGTAGATAATACTAATAATAACATTGCCTGATTTCTCTGCGTATTATTACATTTAACCCTTTGGGCCCTTGCTGCAATATAATTTCATCTAGGCTGCTTTATCCCCACCACTAAATTTAATCTGGCCCCAAAGCATCTTGATGTGCAGTCATTACAATCATCTGGTTTTGTTGGCAGCAAGAGCTTACCCTCATTTGTGACACTCTCAAAGGGTTAGCGAGACTTCTGTAGCTCCCTACCTACCTGTAAAGTAGCTCTTCTTTGACATTGAAAATCGTTGTATTTTAATCAGCGCCTTATTATCAGTATTTTTTTCTTTTTGGCTGCTTTTCTGATGTCTTTTTTTCAATTTAGACATTTTCTGTGTGAATGTGCCTTTTCGAACTTGCTTTGGTATATTCCTCTGCAAATACTGATCTGCATGCTTATTCTGATGACTTCTTTTCCAGCTCTTCTGTACCACTCTCTTTTGTGATCTGTAAGTCCTATGTTAATAAATAATTCTTTGGCATATTTTGAAAGTGTGGGGATGTGTGTAATTTGTACTTTTTCAGGATTAGACCAAAGAAATACCTGGTCCATATCAAGTGTAAAACAATAGCACTTCCTGTGATTAAAGGGTTTTCCCTTTTGTCTCTTCAAATACCTTTCTTCTAAGAAAGTATTGGTTTAGCCCTTTCCCCTAATAATCCCATTGATATAAATTTTTAACATGGCACTGGATTAAAACATAACTTTAAATGTTTAAAAAATAAATGTAAACCTTACACACTGTGTAATAGGGAAAAGTTACTCCTTTCTTCTAGTGAGAAAATGGGAGTCGATTTTATTGCTTAGTAAACCTCACAGAGCCCACCACCATGAGGAGTTGCACTGTGAAGAGGGGCAGGTGAGGGACAGCTCTAATAGTTGAGTGTTGGGGACAGGGGATACATCTGTTAATAACTAGATGTCTGTAAATTTAAAATAAATCATGCAATGGTGTTGAGATGGGCTTCTGAGCACAGTACATGCAAACTGAATTTCAATTGATAATCTTTGTGATGGAGAGTGTTCAGTGTTAACATCAGGAAGTCTTCAGGTCTGAATTCAGTGTGGGTCTGAAATAGGTGCTCACCCTCTACTTGTAGAGCCTGTTATCTTTACAACTTCAGAATGTATTATAAAGCTCACAGTCCATAAAGCAAGTTCTTAAAACGATTTTAGGATATCTTCAAAGCAAGCTTTAAATCACTTTCATTTTTTGAGAAAATAATTCTAGAAAGATGCACAAAAGTTAGCAATAAGAGAATGCTAAGTTTGGAAAATATTTTTTCTATCTTAGAGAATATTAATAGCAAAAAACCTTAGGAATACTATTGTTTTTTAGATCATAAACCCAAGACCAATAAAAACCTTGGAAAAAAGGATTGTTTCCATGGTTTCCATTTTTTTCTTATATTTTGAAATTTTAGTTCTTTTTTTAAGAATTTGAGGCAGAAAGAAATTAAACCATTGAAAATGAGGATTTTGAAGAGGATTCCAGAGAGATCACTTACAGTATCTGCAATAGGCCATTTGGGAAAGAAAAAAGTTGCATGTTGGTGGTTAGATTAATTCAAAGAGGGGTACCCAGGTGGCTCAGTCAGTTAAACGTCCGACTTTAGCTCGGGTCACGATCTCACAGTTCGTGAGTTCGAGCCCTGCATCGGGCTCTGTGCTGACAGCTCCGAGCCTGGAACCTGCTTCAGATTCTTTGTCTCCCTCTCTCTCTGCCCCTCCCCTTCCCATGCTCTGTCTCTCTCACTCTCTCTGTCTCTCAAAAATAAATACATTAAAAAAAAAATTTTTTTAAGTAATGTTTAGATTAATGCAAAGAAAAGCTGAATCTGCCATTCAAACTACTGTGTTTTCCAGAAATTAATGCTTTAGAAAGTTGGATAATACTTGGTTTCAGAAACCTTGTGTAAATTATATTACATTTTAATTATGATGTATGCTGCTAACTAATTTGGAAGAAAGAGATCTTGGTGTAGCCTCCATCTAGTGATAATACCAACTGCCCTTTATTTAGAATTTTCTAGCGCTGTGTATGAGACTAATCTTGTGGTGGCTTTGGCTAAGAAATTGCTTTGTCAATGGAATTATCTAATGCTAAATTGGTCCATCTGGGACTGCTTTATTTTGTCCTTTCTGCATTTATCTGAGCAGGCTGAACTGTGTGTAAAACATAATCACGTTCATAAACTGAACAGTTAATTTTTCTAGAGTAACATTACTTTTCGGGAGGAAGTCTTAATAATATGGTAATATAAACTTGCAACAAAGACTTGAAGAACTCTATGCTACAGGTTCAAGCAAACAAACAAATACTGTTGTGTTTACTCCTATGCCAAGTAAAGTAATCCAGTTACTGCTGATGTCACACATCAGTGCCTGAGCAAATGTACAAGTGTATTCATATTCTACATTCACTCTGTTGTTCACATTAAAATCTCTATGGAGTTTTAAAAGTAGCAAATGAACAGGAAGGGGATGCTGGCAGTATTGAAGAAGCTGGGCTAAATCCAAAAATAATTCAAAGAATCAAATTATTTTTATTTATTGTTTATTTTTAGTCTTTTTAAAAAAATTTTTTAATATTTATTTTTGAGAGAGAGACAGAGTACGAGTGGGGGAGGAGCAGAGAGAGAGGGAGACACAGAATCTGAAGTAGGCTCCAGGTTCTGAGCTGTCAGCACAGAGCCCAAAATGGGGCTCAAACCCATGAACCGTGAGATCATGACCTGAGTGGAAGTTGGACGCTTAACCGACTGAGCCACCCAGGCACCCCAATTTAAAAAAGAAAAAGAAAAAAAGTTTGGGAAAGAGAGAGTACAAGTGGGGGAGGGGCAGAAAAAGAGAGAATCCCACACAGGCTCTGCACTGACAGTGCAGGGCCCAAACTCATGAACCGGGAGATCATGACCTGAGCCCAGACCAAGAGTTAGACACTTAATCGACTGAGCCACCCAGGTGCCCCAGAATCAAATTATGTTTAAAGAGCTGCTTCTAGCTTTGTTTTTCCATCAGTTGAACTCTTTTGATAAGTTGTTTTGGAAAAGGTTGGCCCAGTGGCTTTGAGAGCATGATAAGATTATGTGCATAAGAGGGTCTTCTGGGTGCTGCTCTCTCCCTTGCATGGCCAAAAGGCCCTAAATGTAATTGCCATCTTCTATGCTCATTTGGTGAGATTGTTAATGGTGACCATGAGCAGTCCTGCTGTACATACAGTTGATCCTTGAACAACATGGGGGTTAAGGACATTGACCCCCAGTGCAGTCCAGAATCCACATACAACTTTTGACTAATAGCCTACCATTGACCAGAAGCCTTACCGTATAAAGTTGGTTAACACATGTATTATATATTGTATTCCAATAAAGTAAGCTAGCAAAAAGAGTTATTAAGAAAATCACAAGGACAAGAAAATACATTTACAGTACTAAACTGTATTTATTTTTAAAGATCCATGTATAAGTGGACCTATGCAATTCAAACCCATGTTGTTCAAGGGTCAGCTGTATGTCCTGACACCATTCCTTAGCCTTCCAGCCCCCTCTGACTTAAAATACCCACAGAGTAACTGCTTTTCTTTATTGAACTTAAAGCACTGACAGGAACCTGAAGGTGCTTACAGATAGCATGGGTATCATTTAAACCCTGGATGTATGTGAGTCGGTACAAATGAAGAATGGGAGGTGTCTGTGCAAATTAGAAAACACTAGAAGGCAATCTATACAGCAGCCTTTTGTAGCCTGTCATACTTAACACTGTGATCACTTTCCTCTTTTCTTCAATAACTCTCAGAGTATTTGAGACTTACAGGACACAACCCAGGTTTTATAGTTAATAGAGAATGTAAAGGCAGGATAGGGCCAGGGGTAGAAAGAAGTTGAAATGTACACATATTTCATGGTTTGCGTTGGTAAGTGAAGTTTGGATTAAATCAGCATTGGAAATTAAAAGATATTTCTTCCTCAGTCCAATGTACATTTTTATTGCTATATAAAACACTGGAGAATAGTGGATTTTGCACATGTATCCTTTCTTCTTTTTCTAAACCCCCATCTCAAAAGCCAGTAACGTAATCATCTGGGCATATGCTTACGGCTTTAGAAAAGGTCCATGGGAATTGGTATGGCCTTTGTGTCTTGTGGCAGCTCACATTCTTTGTTCCAAGAAATACCTTGTTTTTGTGTTCAACATCCGTTCAGAAGGGATTTGAATAGAGGTTATGGAAAAGACTGATAGGGTTACTTGCCAGCATAAGCAAGAAATCCATGTCTTGATTTAAGATCCATGATGGAAAGGAGCTAGCATAGTTTATTCCTTTGGCCTCTGTAATAGGACATTCCTGGTTGCAAACAAATATCTGTATTACAGCACACAATTTGGCCTATTATCCGTGTGCAATAGCAGTTCTACCTAGCACAGCCTAAGTAAGAGTTCTCCTGTAGACTTGGAGATACAGTAGTGATTCTCTGTTTGTTTTATTGCAGCCCTTCTGCTTTCTTTTTCCTTTTTCTTTTGCAATTTTCAAACTTCAGCTATCGAATGGAAGACCCAGCAATAGAAACTTCAGTGATTACAAAGTGTGGGTTATTCCATATCATTTTTGTAGACAGGGCTTCCATCACTTATGTTGTAGTTCTCCCAGAATCTTTAATATTTTGAAGACTGTCATACAGTAATACATGTAATTTGCTTAGAAAATGTAAAACAGTTATCATGGGCAATGAGAAATTTCCTTGGCTTACCCTACCCCTCAGTGAATTGATTTATCACAGTTTTCTTAGAAAATGGTTTACTAATATTCACCATGCCAGGAAATACTACTCAGTTTAATATTATTTATAGATACTAAGATTTAGGAATACCACGTTCTCATATTCCTTATGTAATTCAGTTTCAGTATTTCCTTATGCGTTCAAATGAATTGCACTTCAGTACATTTTTTTTACATAATAATGGCCAATAAATAAGCAAAAGTAAACTTTTAAAATCAGCCTTGATTTTGGTATCCAGCTTGATCAGCTGGATTTTGGTATATCTTATATATTTACACTTCATTTTTTTATATATATAATTTTTTTTTATATAATTCATTTTTTAAAAATCTTTCATTTGGTCATTTCTGTGAGTTGCTCTAAAAGGCAAAATGTTATGTCTCTCATTTTTAATAAAAATAAGATTTGTTGAAGATCTGTAGTATTATAAAAATATTTAAAAGCTCTTCAGCTAAGGTAATCCCTTATTGCTCATAATGCCTTTTACCTCATTATAGTGCAATCATTTCTGGTTGTTTTTTTAACCCTTTTTTTCTTATTGCATAAGTGCACAAAAGGGTCTTTTTATTACCATAGCAACTGGATTGTGGTTTTCGAACTAGAGCCTAACTTTCTAATAAATTTACCGTCAGTCTTTGGGAAAATTGCTACCCTTTTAGGAGGTGAGATTCTTAAAGCAGTTCATAATACAGCTTCCCCAAAAAGCTTTCTGGTAGGGTCCAATAATAAAAATATCTGTATTCTGAGACATTTTTCTGAACGCACACGTTGAAGACCACTCTCATGTGTCACTGCGTCTGCCCCTTGATTGAAGTTTCCCTCACTGGAGTCAGGGCACCTTCTGATCCCTTTAAATAGTAGTAGCTGGGGGTGGGAGGCACGAAATGCTACAGCCAGAGATTAAGAAAGCATTTTGCCTGAAGCCTTGTTTTATTCATTCTAAACTGTACAGTTTTCACCTGAATCTTTGTCTCCCTCTTGTTCAATAAGCCAAATTTGAAAGGGTACCATTTGCACCACAGAGGTTTAAAATATACTGTTCTATGAAAGCTGGTACCCGCTTTTGGCTGGTTCGCCTTTTGTGTAATCTAGGGTTTTCCACTGTTATTATTCATTTAGTACCCTTTTCCTACTTGAGTTTAAAGCGAGAGAGGTTTGGTTTATACTGTCAGGAGAGCCATGGACATGGCAGGAGCCCCTTAACCCTCAGAGGAAAAAAAGAGAAAATGACCGAGTGTGGTTCACCTGTTGACTTAGTTCGGAAAACCTGGATCACCGAACTCGTGAGCATTTGCCTTGTAAAGTACACTTGTAGCCGTCAGAGAGAGGGAGTCTGCCTTTGGCCCTCCGGCCTCGTAGACAGCGACCAGGATGAAACTCAGCCCGCCAACCAGGCTGCATAGACTGCCCTGCTGAAACCGGGGTGCTCCGCACGAGCGGCTTTCGCCCTCAGCTGGGTGTGCTTTTTGAAAATGGGCAAGAAACTTTCCCTTGTCAGACCATTAAAGTGATGAGTTGGCCCTTCATTTGCACTCTGAGATAACTCCATCGTAGACCCTAAAGCCGCACCTAAATGTCAAATGAAGGCCCGGGGCAACTATGCTGTACAGATGTTGCTATTATATACTGCTCACCGGGCATCAAGCGGGGCGGCCCTTTCCACACATTACTGGGGAGTCGACACAACACAGGCCCTTCCGTGAGCAAGACAAGGTTAAGAAACATTAAATAACTTGCCTAGTGTCACACAAGTAGTAGGTGGCAGCACTAGAGTCGAACCCTGATGTGTCTAAATCAAAAACCTACATTTTTTCTGGTGTTTTATGCTACCTCTCAGATGATCTAAACGTGTATTAAGAATGCTTTGTGAAATGAGTCTTCTGCCCCAGCGTTTCCTTCTTTTTCTTCTTTCTTTTCTTCTTTTTTTTTTTTTTTTTTTTTTTTTAATGAGGGGCTGATACATAGTTGAAGGAGAAACAGGAGCCCACCAGGACCCAGACCTTTGATTCTATTTTTTAGAGGCTAAAGTAGATTAGGTTGATTTTTCTTTCCTCATACTCCATCACAGCAGTATGACATCATATTGACCAAAATAACAACTAGGTAAGTAACTGCTTAATTAAAATCTATCGTTCGATCTTGCGAGACAGAGACTCCTGAAAACTGGCTAAAAGTTAGATGACATTACTTACACTTTACTTTTGAGAAATTGTCAGTTTTTCACTAGTTTGTCATGTACATTCTGTCCATCCGTGTGTTAAAGGAACATTTCCCAACCAAGCTGGGGCAAAAGGCACCAGTTGTAGGCAGGGGGTATTGTAAGTACATCTTAAAACTTGTAAGTGAACAGTTTATCAAATAACCCTAATCATGTCATATGTTGGTAGATGATACTCCTGTCTTTTATAGTAATCTTTATATGCAAAGAAAATAACTCTGTAACTAAATATAAATGCCAACTCGGTTTTTAAAGATCAGATTTTATAGCCCAATTCCTTTAATTTTAGTACAAGCTCTAAATGTAGTTAACTCCAGCATAGCATAAAACTAATCAAATATGCTAGACATTTTGCTTCTGCAGAGTTTAGGGCATTTTGCCTAAATCATGAGCTTGCCTCTAATTGTGGGGTCTTATTTCCCTTTCAGATATAGAGGACTTAAAATATGCTGCTTTTGGAACCTACAGTAGCAATTTTGCAGTGAGCACACTTACGAGCTATGACTGGTCAGACAGGGATGATGCGTCTCAGGGCAGAAAACTCTCTCCATTTGTCCTCTCAGCAGGAAGCGGGTCCTCCTCAGCTGCCTCGGTTCTTCAAAAGAAAGAGACTTCATTCGACAGTTCCGAAAACATCACCATGACCTCTCTCTCCAGAGTTACAACCTTCACAAATGAAGATGCTCTTCCAGAGGCCACCTTCCCAGCTTTTGCCAGTTTTAAAGATGTGATTCCTCAGACCAGTGAGCAAAAGGAATATGAAAGTGGGGACTATAAAGATTTCATGAGACAGGACTTGCCTACAGCCGAACGGAGCCCGGACGCCACCTGTCCAAGCCCGGCCTCCAGCGGCACTTCTCACGACACTCCCAAAGAATGTGCAGATGACTTTGGAGAGTTTCAAAGTGAAAAGCCCAAAATCAGCAAATTTGACTTTTTGGTGGCCAATTCACAGAGCAAAATGAAATCCAGTGAAGAAATGATCAAAAGTGAGCTGGCGACCTTTGACCTTTCTGTTCAAGGTGAGTTGCTTTCAGTGTCGACTGTACTGTGGTGGTTTCTTCCACTGAGATATTAGATGTTCTTTCTAACAGAAAGTTGGTCTCTGGTTTAGTGGGAAATGGATTTGCAGCCTCTGAAATCAGGGTCTATTATAGATGGCTATACAAAAGGGTTTGCAGCTAAACTGAAGTCAAGGCTGTATCCCTCAGATAATTGCTTTTTGGGCTAAAAACAAGCACAGCATACAGTCTGTTCATTAGCTTGTTGGCTAGAGGGGTACTGTGTTAAAAGAGCCAGAGAAATGGATTTGATGCACTTGGGGACAAGTCAACCCTGCTCTTATTCCCTGGCTATGGGCTGTGTTTTTTAATCCAGAAGCTGCAACGTGGGTCTGGATCCAGTCTGCAGACTGTTTTTTTTGTTTTTGTTTTTGTTTTTGTTTTTTTAAGTTTATTGATTTATTTTGAAAGAGCGAGCACGAGTGAAGGAGGGGCAGAGAGAGAGGGTGACAGAGAATCCCAAGTAAGCTCTGCACTGTCAGCACAGAGCCTGATGAGGGGCTCGAACTCACGAAACCATGTAAACATGGCCTGAACTAAAACTAAGAGTCAGACGCTTAAATGACCGAGCCAGCCAGGTTGCCCCTGCAGACTTGTTTTGATTGAGCCACACAGAAGGTTTTTTTAATGTGCTGCCAGCCAATAAGAATCATGAGATTTCACAATCTGGATTTCTAGCTTTTCTTGAAAAGTAATATCTGGCAATACTAGGCCTGTATCCCCCCTTTTGACAATCAAGTAGAGCTGAATGGCACTGCCCCCTCTAACAGATGGGGTATGCTGTCCTCCTTGTCACAGTCCCCATCACCTCTTCTCTGGCTGACCCACTTCAGTCATGCACTTGACCTGCCTGCTCTCTGAAAGCATTTGAGTTTGCCCCTTCTGCTTTAAGCCCATCCTGACAGAAGGCATCATTGATTTCTGTTGGATCGAGAGTATGTAGGAGCTCAGTGCAAATCCGTGACTAATGACTGGAAAGGCAACACGACTCTTACGCACTGATATTTAAAAAGACACTTTGTCCTCCAGACTCCAGTGGCTTTGCACTTGTGCTAGATCAGGGAAGAGTAATGGAGAAAATTAAAGTCAGGGAAACCAAGCAGAAGTGAACAACCAGAAGGATTCAACATAGGGCATACTTCATTTTATTGCGCCTCCTGGGTACTGTGTTTTTTACAGTTTGAAGATTTGTCACAGCCTTAGGTCAAGCAAGTCTGTCAGTGCCATTGTTGCAACAGCATTTGCTCACTTGTGTCGCCGTGTCACGTTTTGGTGATTCTTGCAACATGTCAAACTTTTTCATTATTACATTGTTATGGTGATGTGTGATCAGTGATTACAACCACTGAAAGCTCAGATGATGGCTGAGCTTGTGATTTTTTTCAATGAAGTATTTTTTAATCTTTGCACATTGATTTTTTTTTTGGACATAATGCTATTTATTGCCCACTTAGTAGACTATAGCGTAGGGCAAACATAACTTTTATCTGTACTGGGAAATCCCAAAATTCATTTGACTCACTTTATTGCAATACTCACTTTATTGATGTGGTTGGGAGCCAAACCCGCAACATCTCCGAGATATGCCTGGATAGCTTGCCAGAGGAGAATGAACACGGATTGTGTTTCTGAATGCCTCATGACAGAAGCATCTAAAGAAGAGGGTCATGTTAGCAAGGAAGAGCCTCGGCTTGAATTAAGCTGAGTAATCAGAACCTTTGTGCCATCCACTTCTCCAGGATCACACAAAAGGAGTTTGAGCCTTGGTGATAAAGAAATAAGCCGTTCTTCTCCTTCTCCGGCTTTGGAGCAGCCTTTCAGGGACCGTTCCAACACTCTGAGTGAGAAGCCGGCTCTGCCTGTCATCCGTGACAAATACAAAGATCTGACAGGAGAGGTGGAGGTGAGCAGGGGAGTTTTCTACAGAGGGGCAGGGAAAAGACCAAGTGAGCACTGAGGGCCTCAAGAAAAACTGCTTTCAACTTTCTGTGGGGAAGCGAGGGACAGAAAGTCACAAGGCACCAGACACAAAATATTCAATTAAAGTGAGAGAATGGCAGCATTAGCCCTGGATGAAAATACTTCTCAGGTGGGACATCTGCTGAAAGGAGTCAGCGGCCCTAAAATTGAAATTGTTCAGGAGACTTCACGAGGAGGGGTGTTTGGGGGAGTTTTTCTTTGAGCACTTAGACTTTATCACTTTAGACTTAGTGAATGTTAAAACACCAGATAGAGGAGATGAGGAAAGTCTGGATTTGCTGCGTCTTAGTCCCACGCTGTCTTCCTCCTACAGCCAATACCCTTATGTCTCCTCTGTGCCCTCCTTGTCGTTCATACATGCTCACACACACACGGCCTCATAGCTGTGGAGTGGGAAGCTGGTGGTTTAGTATTAGCTCTTGTACTAGACACCTATGTGGCAAGTGCCTTTGGAGAAGCTTAAACTATTCCTAGAACCAGTGAGCCAACATTTGCAGAGGGAAGCTGCTACAAAACATTCCCCTCAGACTCACAGATCATGTGCTCAGAAGGTGCACTTAGTAATTGTGAAGAGTCATCAGTGGTTTCAAGAGATAAACCATGCTTGAAGTAGAGTGTTTTTAATAAAAAGTAAAGCCTTCCAATGCTCTGTACATTGACAGAAATCATAGAGGACTCCAGTCCTGCCTGTTTAACCCCGTTGTTTTTATAAATTTCACAGGAGAATGAGAGATATGCATATGAATGGCAGAGGTGCCTGGGGAGCGCCCTAGATGTGAGTATGTCACTTTTGCGGTGCTTTCACATGTGTGAGTGCTGTCTTGTGCTGTTTTGCCCTCTCCTTGGTGCCTTTGAATGGACAGAGGAAAACTTGAGGAGAGCCCTTCCTCCATGGCCTTGTGCAAAGGGAAGCTGGAGGGAAAGCCATACGGCTTAAGTGAGGCTTCTTTCACGTGTATGATAGCAAAAGTGGCTCATTTGTCCCTTGTGCCCTCACCTGTCACTGTGTTTAAGAAATAACAGTGAGGGGCGCCTGGGTGGCTCAGTTGGTTGAGCATCTGACTCTTGATTTTGGCTCAGGTCGTGATCCCAGGGTCATGGGATTGAGCCCTTTGTCGGGCTCCATGCTGAGCATGGAGCTTGCTCAAGATATTCTCTCTCTCTCTCTCTCTCTCTCTCTCTCTCTCTCTCTCTCTCTCTCTCCCCCTCCCTCCGTCCCTCCCTCCCCTTCCCCCTTTCTCTCTCTCTCTGTCTCTCTCTCCCTCTCTCCTCCTCCCTCCCTTTCCCTCTCCCTCCCTCTCCCCCCCACCTCTCCCCTTCTCACATGCACATGAGCACATTTTCTGTCTCTCTAAAGAAGAAAAAAGAAAATAACAAAATGATATCATTAATGCTGCCTAAATTAAAATAATATTTAAACTTAAAGAACTTCTGTCTTTTCCAAAGAAATGGAGGATGGTTTCTTCAAGGTTAAAATTAAATTCTCACATTTGTTTCAGCATGGTCATATACATATATCAGTCAGTCATGCTTTTTCACACCTCCTGGTTCTCTACTAATAGTAAATTGATTTGCAATGACTTTTCTCAATTATATAAGGTGATGTGATTTCATTTCTTATAGGTCATTAAGAAGGCAAATGATACCTTAAATGGAATCAGTAGTAGTTCTGTGTGCACAGAAGTAATTCAGTCGGCCCAAGGCATGGAATATTTATTAGGTATGTTCATTTATGTTTTACTTATTCAAAATCCTGACACTTGACAGTATTTTCAGTTTTCCCTTACATTAGGTATTTTAATCTAGATCTTTCAAGTTACATATGACTTCACTAAGTAGTATCTGCGTTTGTGGGTGAGATGCTTAAGTCACAGACAGAAACCACACTATTTGACTTAAGGTATCTGTGGCAAAGTTTTTCAGTCCTTACTATACACATACTAGCAGCAACAATGTAAAATTGCATCTGTGTTACTGGTTTACTAGAATGAAAACATTGGGTCTCTAATTAATGCCTTACCATGCTCTGTTGATTCTTCCTCTCCACCCCTTCACTTCATCACCGATTCCTTACCTCCCTGACTACCTTCAGCTGTTAAATGTCCCAGTCCAGCTTGAAACTCCGGTCTCTGTCCAATCTGGTGTTCTTTGCCTCCTGAAGCTCCCGCTTGGCCCGTAGCCAGAGCCACGTGCACTGGACCCTAGTCTTTGTCACATCTCTGCTCAGGTGTCACCCGCTAAGGGAGGCCTTCCCTGACCTCTCTTTCTCAAAACTGTGCCCTCAACCCCACCCTCATCCTTCCTCTCCCATTCTCTGCTTGATTTGTCTTTTGTCCCGTCAGCTTTAATATCTTGTATATTTTACCTTTTCTTATTTGTTATCTGTCTCCCTCCCCTGCAAGGAACCTCTAAGAAGGGAGTGATTTGGTCTGTTTTGTCCCCTGGGAATGTCTGTAATACGTACCTGAGCGCCTGGCACGTAGTAGTCCCTCACCAATACCTGCTGGATGAGTGGGGGGGGGGGGGGGGGAAACGTGGTCTCTCCTGCAGTTCCACTGCCGTGCTCTTGTTCCTCCTTCCTGCTCAGACGGCCACGGCTCTACTGCGGGAACACACCAGGTGGTAGGGCACCTGTCTTTCCTTGCACACATCGCCTAGTGTCTGTGAGGGGTTGTCTGAGAAGTCCCCTCACTTGGCATAGGATAGGCAGTGACTCCTGCCCTTCCTCTGGGGAAAGAAGAGGAAAAGCCACAGTGGGCTGTACACAGGTTGATGAGGTACTGCTCTGCAGACAACTCCTCCAGTCCTCGCTTCTAGAGGCTCAGGTAAAGGTTGGGGACGTGTCTGGTGACCGTCCTTAGAATGTGAAGATACTTGGCACCTGTCCTCCTTGCTTGACGAACTCAGCCGCAATTCAGAGACCACGGGAAAAGAGCCGTCCTGTGTTCTGTTAGGTTTATAAAAGATGCGTGAAGCCACAGGGTTTGTAAATCATTGGGCATTCGGAGAAGTGAGTTGTTTCTTAATTACTTTGTGGCGATACTGACATTCAGATTCTTTTAAGCTTTTGATATTCCCATTTTCAGCCAGTTAAATGGGATTTCCCAAACTTAAACAGATGGGCTTACAAAGAAGCCAGAAAGAAAATGAGCTAATACTGCATAGTGCCTAATGTTCTATGGGCACTCTTCTAAGCCTTTTACAGTATGAACCCATTTAATCCTCTTTGGTGAGGTGCTTTTAGTATCCCCATCTTACAGATGAGGAAAGTGAGGCTCAGAGAAGTTATGTGACTGGCCCAGGGTTACACAGCTAGTAAGCAGCAGAACTGGGATTGGAACCCAGGTAGTGTAGCTATAGGCTATGCTCTTACCAGTAAGTTACCCTGCAGCACTGGAGGTGGACTGGTCCCAAAGAGTGGTAAGTTCACGTCTATTGAGAAACAATCCATATTTCCAGCTAAGATACCTGCACGCAGTAGTGCCGCCTTGTGCCGCCCACCTCTCTGCACTGCCCGCGCCCAACTCCACTCTCTCACTCTGTAGGTGTTGTTGAGGTGTACAGGGTGACCAAGCGTGTGGAGCTGGGGATAAAAGCCACCGCGGTGTGCAGTGAGAAACTCCAGCAGCTGCTGAAGGACATCGATAAAGTGTGGAATAACCTCATTGGCTTTATGTCCCTGGCCACACTCACGGTAAGCCCGTTAGATGTTCAGCACTTGCTTTCCTTTCCAGAAACCTCAGTGGTAAAGCAAAGTGTACGTTCTTGTGGTGGCCCTGACTGAAGGGTGACGGTGAGGTGCCTGCTGGGTTGTGTTACGTTAAAGGACGGAGATAATTGTGTGGTTCACTGAGTAGCACCAGCTTGGCTTCTGGATTGCACAAAGGCCTGTGGGCCTCCATAAAATAAGACTGTAGGAGGACATTCACTCTGTCAACATCCTTCTTCTTTTTTCTTCTTTTAGAGATCATTTATTTAGTCATCTCTACACCCAACGTGGGGCTTAAACTCACAACCCCAAGATCAAGAATCACACGCTCTTCTGCCTGAGTCAACCAGGCTCCCTGTCTGCATCCTTCTTAAGTCACATGCGTATATGCACGTTTTGCAAAGCATCAATGTGAGTTCCTCTGTTCACACTTCTAGTTCTTTATGACCCTGCATGTGTCTTTTTAGAAACTGTTCAGTGTGACTTTCTTAAACGCCTTTTCCGTTTTTTAGGTCTGTGGATTATTTCCACTTCTTCCTGTTCTGAATGGTTCTACTCTGAGTATCGTTAAACAAATGACTCTGTGTCCTTTCAGGGATATAGTTCCTCCAAGACCTAAGAGGTCGGAGTGTGTGTTTGCACACGGATGCGCGTACGTTCGTATGTAGCTGTTTCTTTTATTGCGTGGCTCTCCAGAGAGCTCAGGCTAGTTGGCAGTGCTGCCAGCCACATGCAAGCATACTTTTCTTTACACTGTGCTCTAGCTTTCTTTGTCCGCTTTTTCATTTAGCAAGGGTATATTGAGTCCCTAACGGTGTTTTTATAGGTCTTTCATTTTGTAGGGGCTGTGCAGTATTCCAAATGATAATTTACTCTTTCTGTTTCCTTTACGTGTAAATTGATTACCTGTCTTGGCCATTTGACCATATGTTCAATGAGATATGGTTATTGACCTTACGTATTTCACATTTGTAATGGATGTACACACACACACACACACACGCACACACATACATCTATGGGAAAGCTTATATCAGTTATTTTCGTCACCTGTTCCCTTCGTTTTCCATTTCATTGGGTAAAACTACTTTATTTTTATATATTCACACCATTCAGTTTGTCTCTCTGATAATATCCTTTATTTCACAAAAGTCAGAAATTTATCTTCCTTCCACAGCTGGAAGAAATACGCTATTCCATTTTCTTTCTTTTTTTCCTTACATATAACTAGGTGGCCCATCTGAGCAGGACTGCGGCCACGTGGTAGGTAGCAGTTGTCCCTGAGCTGTGCCCACAGCCAGGCAGGGAGTAGCTGTCCCAGCACATGTCTCCCCAGTGTTCATTGTTTCTGGTTTGCGGTATTAAGTTCTTAAAGAGTTTAAATCATTGCCAAATTCTCTGTTTTGTTCCCTTGGACTATTTTTCAGTTTCTACAGTTTGGGTCATTATTTGTTAAAAAAAATACAGTTCTGGCCAGTACAATAAGGAATATAAATATTTGAAAATAAGAGATAAAATTATGCTTGTTTGGTGATATGAAATATTTATAGAAATCTGAATTCAAGAGGTTAAATTTATTGAGTTTGGCAAAAATTCACAGCATTCTTACATATTAATAATGGCTAGAAAGTGTAATAAAAATGGGAACCTTATTTTGTTAATGCATTCAATCACTCCAGTCCTTATCACTTCTGACCGCATAGCTGGAGTTGCTGGTTCATTTTGTTATCCCCTGTCGTAATCTACTCTGCACGCCCTTCTAGCCCATTCTTTCTGAAATGCAAGTCTGG
Organism: Prionailurus viverrinus; assembly: GCF_022837055.1. Classification (NCBI taxonomy): domain Eukaryota; kingdom Metazoa; phylum Chordata; class Mammalia; order Carnivora; family Felidae; genus Prionailurus; species Prionailurus viverrinus. The sequence goes on from NC_062574.1 coordinate 23,583,226, forward strand.
TCATGTCATTCAAATCCCATTTAAAATCTTGCAGTGGGCTCTCCATAGTCTTCAGGATCAAGTTTCAGCTCCTTAGCTCAGTGTATAAGGCCTCTTCTATCCCCTGGATTGCCTTTGCTTCTCATTCTCTGTTAGACTGCTTTTCCCTCTGGCCTCTGCATCGTTTCCCCAGAAGTCATTCCAGAGAGCCCTTCAGTCTGAATTCAACGCCCTTCCGGTGTGTGTCCACAGCGCCTTTCTCTCTGTCCTCGCACTTACTGCGCTTATTGGTAATCGTGTGCTTGCTTCTTGCCTGGTTGTCTGCCCCTTAAAAGCCAGACTGTGTCCTTTTTTTTTTTATTTTTTTATTTTTTTTTTTAACGTTTATTCATTTTTTTGATAGAGAGAGACAGAGTGTGAGTGGGGTAGGGGCAGAGAGAGAGGGAGACACAGAATCTGAAGCAGGCTCCACGCTTTGGACTGACAGCACAGACCCCGACGTGGGGCTCGAACTCACAAACCGTGAGATCATGACCTGAGCCGAAGTCAGACGCCTAACCAACTGAGCCACCCAGGCGCCCCCAGACTGTGTCCTTTATTTCTTGGTGTTCTAACACAGTGTTTTGTGGGACTTTGTACTTTTTCTTTTATACCTTTTGACCCTTCCAATTTTTTCAAACTTTTATACCTCATAATGTTAATAACTGGTTTAAATTTAAAAAAAAAATTTTTTTTACATTTATTTATTTTTGAGAGACAGAGCACAAGTGGGGGAGGGGCAGAGATAGAAGGAGACACAGAATCCGAAGCAGGCTCCAGGCTCTAAGCTGTCAGCACAGAGCCCAATGCGGGGCTCAAACTCATGAACTGTGAGATCATGACCTGAGCCCAAGTCAGACACTTAACCGACTGAGCCACCCAGTCGCCCCCTGGTTTAAATTTTTTAAATAAATGCATAAGAAAAATGAAATGGGGGGAAAAGAAAGGAAGAGAGAGAAGGTGAAGTGCTTTTAAAGTGCTTTACAGGGGCGCCTGGGCTGATGGCTCAGAGCCTGGAGCCTGTTTCTGATTCTGTGTCTCCCTCTCTCTCTACCCCTCCGCCTTCATGCTCTGTCTCTCTCTGTCCCCAAAATAAATAAACGTTGAAAAAAAAAAAATTAAAAAAAAAAAGTGCTTTACATTTGCTAGTGGTGAGCGGTAGTTAGTTGACTTTACCCTTTCTAGGAAGGGTAAGGAAGACACAATGAGTTCCATGATTCACTGTGTTCATAACATAAAAATAAACCCACTACTCAGGAGACACATAATTATTCCTGGTACTGATACCAGAAAGAAATTTCTTTTGGGGGCTCTTGTAAAGAGGAAACTAATGTAACCTGTGTTATCCTCAACATCCTTTCAGCAGATGAAGCAATAGATTTCACTAAGTCATTTCTTATGAAATCTCTCAGTATAGGCCAATTTGCAGAGCTCCAAGTACAAATTAGTGAGAGTCATTCAAGTGTGGAAAAATAGACTAAACGGGAAACTAGGAAATAGCACGGCAGTGCGTCCTAATGGTGGGCTCACATCTTTGCTCCATAAAGAAAACATAGCAAATCCATGAGAAATACACCAATATCCCGTAGAAGCTGAGCAAGACCATGAAGTGATTCATACAAGAGGAGGCACAGCTAACCAGTAAACATTAATTCAATTCAAGCAAGATTTCATTTTTTTACCTAATAGTAAACCCAGTTTTTGTTTGGCTTGTTTATTGGAATCCTAATAGTGTTGATGTGGTAAAATGGGGACTGTTTACTAGAAAACATAAATTGGTACCACCCTATATAGAGGGTATTTAGCAACATACTTCCCACCCCCACCCCCACCTGTGAAGTCCTTGAGGACAAGGACCAAGACCACGTTTTATTCTCAGTCTGATCACAGTGCCAGGCACTGCATAAATACCCAATGAAAGTTGAATGAATAAAAGGACTCACATTCTGAGTAGTTAACTCAGCAACTTCACTTACAGAATAACTTCCTAAGGCAGCAGTTCTAATACAAGCTCACAAAAAGAAGCAAGTTAAATGCACAAGTTGTTCTTTGTAAAAGTGAGAACTCGAGAGGGTCAATCAAGTAAATTGTGTGAAGCATCATATATTGGGATGTTGTGCAGCCATTTTTTAAAGGAACACAGAGTTTGAAATAACACAGAATTGTTACTATGGGGCTGGAAGGGAATGTGCCAGAGTGGCAACAGGGTTGTGCTTGGATGATGAAACCATGGGTTTTTTAATATTTCTAAGCTCCAGCTACAAATAAAGTGGGTTGATTAATGACGTATTCAAGGGTGGCTGTGGAATAGAGGAGGCTCTGTTACCAGTTGTTGATCGTAGAGTTCAGTGTGTTGTTACCTTTGCTTCATCGGAGCCTCTGTACCCAGTCTTACAGAGGTCTTACCTCAAAACTCATTCGTGGCATGTTTTTAGGGCAACAAGATGTATAAGACCAAGCATTAGCAGTCTAGAGGTCAGCACGTGTCTGGTTCTCTCCTAATTCATCCATCTTTTGCTTCCTAACTTTGTGCTGGTATGAACCAGGTAAAAGCCTAAATATCTTCATCATCATTAGCCAACTTTTACTGAGTGCTTACCATGTGCTGTACCCTATTCTTAACTCTTTATATTGTATAATTTACTTAATACAGAAGTGTTGAGGGTAGATACTATTATTCTTCACCTTTTACAGATGAAGAAAATGGGGGCACCAAGGTATTAGACCTGGATTCAATGTAAAAGACCTCTGCTTCTCCCCCACTATACTCTGTTGCCTCCTTGAAATGGGCAAGCTGGGTGGGTAAAACCAGAGATGAGCAAAAGCCTTTCTGGGGAAAGAGGGTTGTTACTTACTTAGTCGATGAGGTGAAACACCAGGCATCTCTCCTGGCAGCAACTTGATAGAAAGAGTCAAGTTCTTTTCTGTACATTTCCTCCCTGTTGTTATAGCCCAGGACTAAAAACCAGCTTAAGATTAGCCTCCCCTTTTCCATTTAGATTTTAAGATTCTTTGTTTTTTCTTTCTTTCTTTCTTTCTTTCTTTCTTTCTTTCTTTCTTTCTTTTATAATTAAAGCTTTTAATTTTTTTCATTGTACAATGCTTTGAAAACTAGATTTCTATACAGACCCTCAAATCAGCCACCCATCTCTTCTCTTCTAGCGCTGGTAGAAAAAAAAATGGCCACGATAGCAAAGCTTCTTTCTTTGCCATGAGCTCTTTGAAGAAAAATTATCACAAAAGACCCAGTGCACTAACCAAGCTCATTATGTATTAATCCTTTTCAGTTTGGGGCAAAGGATAATTGAGGAGAATCCTGGCTTGAGTTGCTTGCTATCTTGTGTTTCCTTCTTGAGGTAGCTGCTGCCACTGGGTGAGGTGGAAGCTAGTTTCATTCTTGTACAACTTCTTAGACATCCAAGCTCCCCACAGTGCCACCGCTGCTCATGAGAAAGGCTTGCCTTCTGGACTCTGCCCTTCCAGGCCTTCCTTCCTGCCTTCCTTCCTGTAGGAAAATGCAAAAAGCTCAGTTGTATCATTCAGTAAGTTTTGTTACTTAAATCATTCAGTGCATACCCCAAATAATAACCAACAGTAACCAATGCCCCTATACAAGTTAGAGGATATCCCATCATTCCAGGTTTCCTTGTGCTCCTTCTTCGTCATCATTCCACTCTGAGGTGATCCCTATTCTGATTTTTTATACCAAGGGTTAGTTTTGTTCAGACCTTTTTAAAGAAACCATAGAGGGGCACCTGGCTGTCTCAGTCGTTAGAGCCTGCAACTCAATCTCGGGGTCGTAACTTTGAGCCCCGCATGGAGTGTAGAGGTTACTTAAAGATAAAATCTTAAACAAACAAACAAACAAACAGAATTTGCTTTTGTGATCTTGGAGAAAGCCTGTTGGGTCTGGTTACCCATCTAACCTGGGAAGTGTTGCCCTGTTCACATATGGTGATTTTAATCCCTCAGTGTGTCAGAACGTGAGGTAAATGGGAAGAGTTGCCAGGCATTCATGCCCTCTCATTCAATCTCCCCTAAGGAACTTTCATATCTAGCATCAGGGTCTGGTGAGTGATTTTACCTGACATTTTTTTAGATACTGGATTACAGTATAGAGATTAATTAGTCTGCAACTACACAACACAGGAATGCATTCAAATTGTATATGAACACCGCTGAGTATTCATTGTTGTATTTACCCATGCTTTTCCAGTTATAAGTGCCTTTCTTCACCGAATTAGCTGTGACAGAAGAACAACCATTCTCTGCTCAGATATTATTCCTAATTATACCGTGTCATTTTCTCTTGATAACTGATAGGTCTTTGGTCTATAAAACTTACTTGAATTGCCTGCTGCTTGAAGAATAGCATAGTCTCCAGAGGAAGTCTAAGTCTTGTCACAAAGAAGCTTTTACCCTAAAAATAGATAGATGTGTGAATGTAAATGACACAAACCAACACGTGTGGAGTTCACTTAGTTGCAGCAAAACTGCAAGCCCCAGGGACTCTGGGAGCAGAGAAGTCACTAGAGAGGGGTGTGGCTGATGTTGTGGTGGAAGCTTTTAACTCTTTATATCACTGCTTCGTTTTAGGTAGAATTTGAAGTTCCTTAATGAACCAAATTGCCAGTGCCAGGCTCTTTGATTCCAGTAATATAATAGTTTATTTGCACCTGGATCCTGCCGGGCATTGTGCCATATTCTTGACATTCATTCTCATTTAATCCTGGTAACAATCCTGTAAGGTCAGTAGTATAATCCCCATTTTTACGGGTGAAGAAATTGGGGCTCAGAGATGAAACTTGCCCGAAACTGACAGAGCAGGGATTTGAATGTGTATTGTAGTTTTAAAAGTCCATTTTTCCTATTGTGTCAGTGCCAGCTTCGAGGATGCTTTTCCTCCATGAAGACATCATGAAACTGTTCCCGTCAAAAAGTGACCGCATTGCCTCTCTTCGGTGAAAAAGTCCTAGAATATTAGTGCTACATCACAGTAGTAATGCTTGGGCTAAGGAAAGCAAAATACACAATCCTAAACTCCAAACCGTGGCTCCTTGATATTTATTGAAGCTAGAAGTTACAGTGCAAAGTTTCCTGCTTCCCTTTCCCTGCAGCACGCATGTCATCGTGGACCAAAACCCCCCCTTGTGGTACAAGTACATCTCCTCTGGGCACAGACTGAAGGTACTGGTTGTTTCTCGGGAGGTGGGAATCACCAGTTTCAGGGAGATGAGTGAATTGTTGCCTAAGGGTTGAAGTTCAGTAGGTTTGGAACAAAGAGAGATTCATCCCTGGAAAACAAAACTGATCCACTTTTGCCATATAAAATCTCCAAAAAGAGACTGCGATCTTATTCTCCTGACCTCTAGTCCACTGAAAATCACACAGGCTTTGATGTCACTGTTATCCTCAGTATAATATAATCCTTTATTTCCTTTCTTTTTTGTTTTTTGTTTTTATTTATTTATTTTGAGAGAGAGAGAGCACTCACAATTGGGTGAGGGGCAGAGAGGGAGGGAGAGGGAGAATCCCAAACAAGCTCCACGCCAGCAGCCCAGAGCTTGACATGGGGCTCGAACTCCCGAACCATGAGATCATGACCTGAGCCAAAACCCAAGAATCAGACACTTAACCTACTCGGTACCTGTACTTCCTTTCAACGTGAAATAAGCAGTGAGTTTCAGAGTATATACTTCGTGTTGCTGTGGCATTTTAGGAGATCAGTTTATTTTTAGTAATAATAACATTTTTGTCATCTTGCCAGTGCCACACAATGTTTTAGAGACAGAATCTTTTTTTTTTTTTTTTTTTTTTTTAAGTTTCTTTACTTAGAGAGAGGGTGTGTTTGCAGGGGAGGGGCAGGGGGAGAGAAAAAATCCTAAGCAGGCTCTGCACCACGAGCACAGAGCTCGATACAGGGCTTGAACCCATGAACCATGAGAGCATGACCTGAGCTGAAATCCAGAGTTGGATGCTTAACCAACAGAGCCACCCAGGCACCCCGAGACAGAATCTTCATTGTGTTTCTGCATGGCTGTCCTCGTTGACAGAAGGTGATATGGTAGATGGAATAATGTGCCCCTCCCTTGCCAAAGATAACCATATCCTAATCCCTGGAACCTGAATTTGTTACCTTAGGTAGAAGGGACTTTACAGATGTGATGAAATTAAGGGTCTTTTGATAGGGGATTTATCCTGGATTATCTGGGTGGGCCCAGTGTCTCACAAAGAGGAAGGCAGGAAGTAAGCATGAGAAATAGAGATATGACAGAGCAAAGAGAAAGACTGGCACATTCTGCGCTATTGGCTTTGAAGATGGAAGGTGGGACCTTGATTCAAGGAATGTACAGGTGGTCTCTAGAAGCTAGACAAGGTAAAGAAACAGATTCTCCCATAGAATTTCCAGAAAGTACACTGTATTTCCAGCCCATTTTAGAATTCTGACCTGCAGAACTCTAACAGAATGTGTTGTTGTAAGCAGCTAAATTTTTGCTACTTTGTTATAGCAGCTATAGAAAAAATTAGACAAAACATTGCAACTAAGAATCCAGATGGTTACATTGTAACCCAAACCAAAAGTCTAGAATTACTTGTGGAACCTGTGTCCAGATAGTTTTTTTTGTATCAGATTAGGCTGGCTTATGCTGCAGTAACAACTCCCCCAACCCAGTTTTAGTGATGTAACACAGTAGAGCTGTATTGCTCCTGCTACATGTCCATCTCAAATTGGAGGGGTCTCTGTGGACGGGTCCTTCACTCAGGGACCTAGCTGACAAAGCCTCTACCACATGGATCATAGCTGATCCCTGTGAGAGGGTCAAGGGAACATGACAAAGAGCACATCGGTTTTAAAGGCTTCCTCCCAGAAGTGCCTCATGTGACTCACATGTACAAATTATGCAGCTCTGCACAATTTAAGGGGATCGGAAAGGCCCATCCTACCATTTGTCCAGAAGAATTATAATGAGGATGTTTGTAAAGAACACTAATTACTACCAAATTCTTCTTCTTCAATAATGATTTTCTTGGACACCATTTTAGCAACTTATTATTGGCTAAAGATTCAGGATTATGTATCCCAGTCTGACTCTGGGACTCAGTGTATGCAGTCATTTGTAATAGAACTACTTTTAGAAATACTTTACTAAATGCATGAAACACTTGCTAACTGATGTAGATGATGTTCAATTTAAAATGTCCTGTAGAGGGCGTACCTTCTTAAAGAATTATGGCCGAGAATTGGTGTCACTTTGTTACTGTGTACTACGGCAACCTCCCCCAACCCCCCCCCCCCCGCTTCCCCCCCTCCCCCCCGGGTTATGGCAGTGTATTTATAAAAGTTAATTTTTATCATTTCAAAGATTAATTTGACCACAGGATAGTTTATGCAGAGTCTTACGATTTTTACGGGAGATTACAAAATGACCTTTTCATTCGTTTTCCTTATGCCTTTGGTCAAACAGATACCTAAAGGGCTGGTATTGGATTGATTTCAAGATTCAGAGTTTTCCTAGATTCTAGTTATTTCTCAAATAGTCCTTATTCAGTAACATGATAAATATCTATAACGTAGGTTTATGGAAGTGCTGCTATGTTTTTAACCTCTTAAAAAAGCTTTTTAGATTTTGTCAAAGTGAGTAATTTTTATCACTTAGGGCATTTCAGAGCACTTTTTTTTTAATGTTTATTTTTGAGAAAGAGCGAGAGAGCGAGCACGAGCAAGCAGGGGAGGGGCAGAGAGAGATGGAGACACAGAATCCGAACAGGCCCAGGCTCTGAGCTGTCAGCACAGAGCCCGACACAGGGCTCGAACTCACAAACCGCGAGATCATGACCTGAGCCAAAGTCAGACGCTTAACTGACTGAGCCACCCAGGCGTCCCTCAGAGCACTTTTTATATATCTCTGAAGGTCCCAACAGCAACTGAGGAAGGCAGGTAAGACAATGAAACTGTTAACAGAATGGTGACAGAATGGGACAGCAAACAAATAATAGCACCAGCTGCCTCTAGGGTTGACCAGACTTGGTCATGATTGCACTAGAGAAGAAAAAAGGGGAAAAAGTGGGGGGGGGGGGGCGTTGGATTATCATCTGGATTGGTTAAGACCATGTAGATTCACTTCAAGGTCAGAGTCCTCATGCACATAGTTGAAACATCTGCCTCTTCTTTCTTTGAGAACTGTCTGTCCTTCCTTCCCTAGGTGTGATCTGAATGCAGCTCAAGTTAGTTTAAGAAAGGTTTGTGGGGGGGTGGGGGCGGGGGGTGGGGCACCAGGGTGGCTCAGTCTTTTGAACATCCAGCTCTTGATTTTAGCTCAGGTCATGATCCCAGGGTCGTGGGTTTGAGCCCCAAGTGGGGCTCCACACTGAGCATGGAGCCTGCTTAAGATTCCCACCCCCTTTCTAAACAAACAAACAAACAAGTAAACAATATCATCTGTTTCTTAAAAAAAAAAAGGTTTGTGGACCTAATGCATGGTTATTATTTCAAATTAGAAAGGAACGGTCAAACATCATATATAATCTATACACTTTTATAGGGAGAATCCCATTTTTTTCTCCTAGGGAAAAAATAATACAATTTTTCAAATACAAAATAATAACTCCTCAGTGGTTCAGCCTCAACTAATTGTAGAAAATGTGGCCATTATTTTGGCAGGAATTTGCCATCATCCTGGGTCACATCAGTATCCTTTAGGACAAACCAGCCAACATGCCGGGCTCCCGGATCCTTGGCCCCTGGACTCCGGGACCCTTGTCTCCATGGCACTTCGGCCACCCACTCACGTGATCACATCACACCGCAGTACCTGTGCCCTCTTAATTCAGACCTGTCTGAACCCAGATTGGTAACCCTCTAACTTGCTTATGCTTGGCTTACGCTGCTTTTGTTTCAGGTCCTCAAGATAGGACAGTTGTTTGATCCTTTTACTTCGTTCCTACCGACTCCCATCCTCACTTCCTTTCTACCTGCTTAGTCCTTAGCAGTTCTTTGTGTCTGTCCTTGGACGACCCCTGATGCCAGTTTGCTTAGAGCTGAGGGATTTTCTCAGAGCTGAAACTGGGACGGTCTTGAGCAAACTAGGAAGTTGGTCACCCTGGTCAGCATCCCTTCCCAGTGCCAGGTTCAGTGACCTCACATTGGTGCCTTGACATCAGCCGTGGTGGGAGTATTTTTATACCATGGAAATCCGCAACTGCTACAGATCAGTGCTTAATTTGTTGTACTGTTGATTGTCTAGACTTATGAAGGTTATCGAGCAGATGTTAATAATGCAGATCAGACATCAAAGTATACTGTGTCTATAGCCATTGTATTGTGAATACATCACAAAGCTGAGGGAATGTTCTCCAGCGTTTGAGAACAGTTACCCAATTCAACATAGTCACTCATGTATTTGACAGAGGGGGGACATTCTGAAATGTGCTGCCTCATTTCAGTCTTAGCCCTTCACTGAGAAACACCAGCCTGCACTTACAGCATCCACACTCTGGTGAGAGCAAGCACAGGCTGACTGTGGATCCCAGGATTGGGCAGACATTTTCAGAGAAAGCACTGTGAGAATCAAAGGATTATATGGAATTTTCAGTAAAGATAATTGTGTATTTATTATTTGTAAATTATGTGCTACTCAGTCTTTATATCAATAAGAATTTATAATAAGCTCATGTACGCACGCGCGCGCGTGTGTGTGTGTGTGTGTGTGTGTGTATTTGTATGTGTGCACGTTTCTTTCTCTTTGGAAAGTCATTTTTTTTTTTTTTTTGGAAAGTGGAAGAAGGGGATGATTTTGCCCCCAAATTGTCCACAGGTCTTGCTAAACATCCTACAGTGCAGAGGACAGGCCTCACAACAAGGAATTATCCAGTTTAGAATGTCAATGGTGCCAAGAGTGAGAAGCCTCTGCTCTAGGGCATATATAAGCAAAACAAATTGGTTCCGGTATATCTAAAACTTAGTACACTAAGAATGTAACTCTTCTGGGGCGCCTGGCTGGCTCTGTTGGTGGAACATGCAATTCTTGAACTCGGGGTTGTGAGTTCCTTGAGCCCTGTGTTGAGTGTAGAGAGATTACTTAAAAAGAAAATCTTGAAAAAATATATACAGCTCTTCTGAAACTTTTTTTTTTCCTTCTTTTGTTTTTGTTTTGTAATTCAAGTGCTTTTCGTAATTGAGGGATAACTTACAGTGAAATGCATAGATCTTAAATATATAGTTGGATCAGTTTTGACAAATGCATTTAGCCATGTAAGCCCACACCCCCAGCGATGTATGGAGTATTTTCATCACCTCCTAAAGTTCCCTCTTGTCCTGATCTGATTCCAGAAATAACCACCATTTTCCGTAGACTTCTGTCATCAGAGAGTTTCCTGTTCTAGAACTTTATATAAAATTAATATATATGTGCTTTTCTGTCTGGCTTCTTCACATGTTTTAAAAATTCATCTAAAAAGAAAAAAATTCATTAAAAAAAAAAAAAGGCGCCCCTGGCCAGCTCAGTTGGTAGAGCATGCAACTCTTGATCTTACGGGGGTGAGTTCGAAAACCCACGTTGGGCATGGCACTTACTTAAGAAGGGGTGGGGGGGAATTCATCTACATTGTTGCATGTATCCATTTGGTTCCTTTTATCAGTGAGTAATATTCCATTGTACTAATATACCATGAGTTTTTAACTCACTTTCTTATTTATAGATAGGTGCTATTTCCAGTTTGGCTTATGTGAATAGAGCTACCATGAGCACTTTTTGTGCAAACTTTTGTTAACATGTTTTCATTTCTCTTGGATAAATACCAAGGAGTGGAATTGCATATAAGTTCATATAGTAGATACGTATTTTAACTTTTAAGAAATGAACAGCTTTCCACAGGTGCCTGGCTGGCTCCATTGGTAGAGCGTTGGACTCTTGATCTCGGGGCTGTGAGTTCGAGCCCCACAGTGGGCGTAGAGATTACTTAAATAAATAAAACTTTTAAAAATTAAAAAAAAAATTGATAGCTTTCCAAAGTTGGGGCCTGCCCTCTTACCCCATATTCCACAGATTTGTTGTAAGGAAGAAATTAGATAATGCACCTGAAGAGCTTAGCGTGGTGCCTGGCAAGTAAGGGCTTCACTGATAATAGCTGTATGTGTATGTACTCTCTAGCTGATAATGCCTCATTCGTCCATCCTTGAGCAGTAGGCCCATCCATGTATCTGTCTTCCTGCTTCTCTGATGTCGGAACTTGGCTGCCCCCACACAACTCCAACTCCACTTAGACCAAACCGAACTCCTCCCAGCCCTCAGCCCCAAATGTGGGTCTCCTTTCGCATGCCTACTATGCCGAGCCCTCCCAGCTGCCTAAGCCTCACCCCTCCTTGCACATCCCACACATGACCCGGGCTTCTTCAGGTGGCCGGCCCCCGCCATTACTTCCCTACTTCTAACTTTCCTCACTGTCTCCCGGACCCCTTACAGTGGCGTTGTAACTGAGGTGCATGCCTTGAGGATTGCCATCCACAGTTCATTGCCCACACCTCACCCAGAGGGATCTGTCCGTAACACAATCCTGATCCTGTCCCGGTCCAGTCAGAACCCTTAATGGCTTCCCAAGATACAGTCTCTTCTAGTCCTTCCAAGACCTTCATGCTGGAGTTCCATCTCCTCCCTCCTTTCATAAGCACGGCTCCCACACGCTTATGAGTGTTCTTCCCACACTCTGTCTTCTGCTTAGAGGCCTTGCCCTTGCCTGTGTTGCTTGTTCTACACAGAATAAATACCGTCCCCTCCCTTACCTCGCCCTTCCCCGTTCCCTCACCTAGCATCTACCTGTCAAGACTCAGGATGTTTGTAAGTGCCAGGAAGCTTTCTCTGTCATCCAGCTCTTTTCCCCTCAGGTTGGAGTAAGTGCCGCCCAGCCCATGTGCTCTGGGGTAGTCCTTGTGGCCCTGTGCTGCCTGCTACCCGCCTGTCCCCACCCTCGACTGTGAGTTCTCAGAGGACGGGTACCGGGTTTTGCTCATGCTAGTGTCCCGAGCACCTAGAACACAGCAACTCTCAGTAAATGTTTGGGAAATTGAACAATTGTATCGATGGTATTAGAAGTTACTTCACTTGCTGCTGGACCTACTGGGGATGAGTGATCAGGGAGTAAAGCCAGCAGCATTTGGAATTGCCGAGTCCTTACTTGTTTGTCTTGTTCTCCTAGCCCGATGAGAATTCACTGGATTTTTCCTCTTGTATGCTACGGCCTGGGATTAAAAATGCTCAGGAACTTGCCTGTGGGGTGTGCCTTTTAAATGTGGACTCCAGAAGCCGGGTGAGTGACACACCTTCCCCCTGCAGATGGCACAGCGCTTCCCTGACATGACCCCTGGGGATGACCCCATCCAGCCCACTTCACTGCAAGGTCTACGACCACAGGTGGGGATTTTTATAAAGCCCTGAAGTCTGACACGGAAGTACATGTACTCTTACAAAAGGGCAGTAGGGGAAGCCATTGAGTGAATGGAGGTAGTTCCTCCCTCTCTAACAGAATGCTGTCTGCACTGTGCCCGCGACCTGTGCACAGTGGGGTGGTAGAGAGAGGTGAAGCCTGTAAGGCTTTGTTTGGGGGCAGGAGGCCCTGTCCTGGGAATTTTGTTGACCTTATGGTTTCAACGTTATTTCAGAAAGAAGAGAAGCCTGCAGAAGAACATCCCAAAAAAGTATGAACCAGTTATACACGATCTTAGCATCTCCATCTTAATTTTGAGTGTGGAAAGCCAATCAGATGATTCCACTGCCATCCTGAACTGTTGTGACCATGAATCCTCCCTTTACTGTCTGTTCCCATAGTCTGTTTGATTTGACCAGCTAGTGTGTCTGCGTGGGTCCACTTGTCTTGTTTGCATGTTCGTAGCTCTTGTAATTGGCTTCTGGTGTTACAAGTCATTTTTCCCTCTGTGATGAACAAGGTAACAGAATGAGCAACTTCTGGAAGACTGGAAGTTGTGACATGGAGCGAGATCAGAGAGCGTCACGATTTGGCAGTGATCAAAAACAAATTGGGGTTTAGAGTTTGTGTTACTTGTTTACTTGTAGTGCTTTAGGACACCCTCCAGGGAACTGAGGTGAGGACTGGCTGGCTGTGACTTACCTGTAAGCATTAGTCATCTGGAAGTAATTCTGACCTGTTCAATGTCTTTATTTTTACAAATCCTATACCTATTTGGACTTTTTAATTACGTTGATTCCGTTATCAGGTCCCAGTGGCATTCGACCCTGAGAGCTTTTAATCTTTTGTTTTTTCCATGAGAGGACTGTAATCAGCCCCAGAAATGGAAGGGACTGTACGTATCATTCAGTGCCAGCCTGAGGGCAGGGCTCCCTTTGGCACAACGAGGGATAAAAATCCTCCACAGCTATTTTAGTTCCCCGTAACATGAACACCCCCACACGCAACCCCCCGTAGCCTCGGTCTGCCTTTGCTATGAACCATTTGGCCTTCTTTTGCTGAAACTGGGTTTAATGGTAAAGATTTTTTTATGCCTTTAATTAGCAGCAAAAAACTTTCTCACTTGAACCCCTGTAGCCACCTGCTCAGCTTTTGTGTGTGTGCCAGTGTGGCCTCAGCCTCTGTGACCTGGCGAGGGATGCGTGCAGGGTGCCGACCAGCTCTTAGGTGCAGAAGCAGCCTGACTCGCCCCACATATCTGTTTATTTTTGGCAGGCATTCAACTCCGAAACGGACAGCTTCAAGCTGGCATATGGAGGACACCAGTATCACGCCAGCTGTGCCAACTTCTGGATCAACTGTGTTGAACCAAAACCTCCCGGCCTCATCCTGCCTGATTTGCTCTGAAAAGTACCTCTTTGAAGTACCTACTGGGTCTGTTTTCCCATCATACCCCAGGAAGAGACAGGGACCAACGAACAGAATGCAGGACTGCGCAGTTCGCTTCCACGAAGCTATAGGAGGAGTTCCCTGCACGGTCAGGGGTGAGAAAGAAGCTGCGAGCTCCCAGTCGTTCCTGCAGACATTTGTCCCCTAGGTCCCACCACAAGTCTTAGGGATTTGAGGTAAAATTGCCCTGCCCAAACTGCATGTGGCACCAGAAGTTTGCTAACTTCTCTCTAGTTCTGCTAAGATGTTTTAAAATATGGCACGATTTTCTTTAAGGAATCATTTGCTGCTGCCGTATATTGAAACTGTGAAGAATTGACATTTTGACGTTTGAAGAAAAATAAATTGTAATAGGATTGGAATTGGCAAGAACGTTTTGAGCCAGTGCTCGCTTCTATCTAGAACCCTGCTGTCCTGTGAAGTAGAATGCATTTACCCACATGTAGCTTGTTGATATCTGAAATGAATAAAAAGGGGACATTGTGACTAAACTGATGTTCTTTTTATCGAAAAACTTCCGTTCATCTCCATCAGACGATGGAAGTGGGTGAGGGCAGATTTACCGACTTTGCGGTCACAGCTGAACCAGTTCTTCTTTTGTTCATTTCTCAAACTATCAGCGTTCAAGAAGGCATTTTCTCAAAACACGCCTGGGCACTTTGCAATGGATTGAATGTTCATTTTGACAGAGGCCCAAATCTTTGTGTATCAGGATGAATAAACACCCTTCCCCTTTCGGAGCCTTCACTGAAAACTTTCTTTTACCTCAAAGACTGTGAACGTGGTATTTTTTGCAGACAAGTTTTGGAAAGGCAGCTGGATGAAACCTCTTGGCAGTGGCCTTTGTCCAAATGTCCAGAAATGACTGCATAGGGACCAGTACTGCCTGACTTCACAGTATTATGTGAGAGACCTGAAAATTCATTCACAGTTGGAAGGTGGAGTTCCTGGCCTACTGAGGCAAACAGATGTATGTATATTTATGGTTGAGGTACATGACTTAGAAACAGTGGAAGCAAAGTGTTCAAAAACTGCATGGAATTCTGGAAGGAAAAGGCTCATGCTTGCTATCTGGTGTAGGGAATTTGCTGCTTAGAACTGAATGCATAAAATCAGAAAGAAAGAAAAAAAAAAGCGAAGTGGCTAAGGACTGTGAAGCTGTGAAGCCCTGGGAAGAACAGGCCAACCTAGGACATACACGTCTCTGACTTGTAAATTCTGTGCTTTACAAAGAGATTTTGACTCTTGTGTTTCGCAAGTTGTGTGACTTAGGCTCTCTGACCTCGAGTCAGTTTTTATTTGTGAACTGAACAAGGTCATTTTGGGTATAAAATTGCCGTTTTACATAATTAAGTAGGTGGTTTTCCCTTCCTGGCACTAAACTTGAGGGGATCCTGTTCTATTCCCTTAGCGGTGTCTTCTCCAAGGAAGGTATAGGACGTTTTTGTTAAACAGCTGTTGATGAGGCTTCTGCTTTACCTTGCTGGGCCCCAGAATGCACAGGGAAGTGTTGACGAGATAAGTCTGCTTCTCATTTTCTCCAGATTCCCTTCCAGCTGGGTGACTGACACAGCCTGAGTTATTACCCTCAGGGCCTTTGTCCTCCACAGGGCTACCTGACTTAGTACCCACAGCATCAGGCTGGGTCCTCAGGCTTCCCTGAGGCCTGTCTCCACTTCAGCCTGAGCAGCACCTAGAGTTTCATCACGGTGCCAGGACTGAAGCGGGCCTCTGACCCGTCTGGTAGGGCAGGATGACCGAATCTGCCTTTGTTTGCAGTTAAGAATGTCTCCCAGTTTGACAGGATTCACAGCGCTGAGACAGTTTCTGGAAATGCCATATGGGCTGCTATTCTGTCGCAATGGCCTGTGTCAATGACATTTTTAACGTGTGCTCACCTGCTAACCAGAATGGTTCCATTCCTAGAGAGGTTGCAGAGCGCAAGGATAATCACTGCCGGCCTCACCAGGTACGGCAGGTCTGGTCACTCCATGGGAGGCGCTAGAGGCATATACAGCAGTCGCCAAAAGGCTTTGCTATGAAAAATACTGTTTAGTAGTGGAAATGTTCACTCACATACCACCAGTAAGGATTTCCAGAGTGTGCAGCCATACCCTTGCACTTTCTTTACGTGTGCAAGTTTATTCAGACGACTCAACACTGCGCTCCTCTACATCTCGGCTCTGACGCGCCAGAGTCCAGTGTCCTTGGAAACAGTAACCAAGGTTACTTCTTTCCGTACTGCGTGAGGTGCCGACAGCTCCCGCCCCGCTGCCTGAGTGGCGGTGAATAAGCGCTTTTCTCTTTTGGTATTGTTTTGCTTTTAGACGTTTTATGGCTTAGGGTGTAACTTAATTTTTGTCTGGAGGTGCTCAATGTAGAGGCGGCACAGGGTATGTTATTATCCGTGCCTTATTTGTCCTGTGACTACTAGTTAACACTCTAAATAGGTTGCATATTCTAAATTACTTGAATATTTTGTATGCATGTACCTATGTCTTGTTTAAAGATGCCTTCTACTTGCCTTTTGATAACTTGTGTGATCCTAAGCTTTGGTAAGATTATAGGGCCTCTACATTATAGAAACTTGAAATGCTTGCCCTGCACTGGGGATCACCACAGAAATTCCCCTAACAAACACCTTCTAGGTCATACGCCTTCCTTTTGTGACCAGCTAATAAACTCTGACATTTAGATTAGAAAGGTGTTAGGCTTCTTAAGTACTAAGAATGCTTAGTTACATCCCAGTAGTGGTGTTGGCCGGGATTTCTGCCGGAAACTTTCCTACCAAGAACATCTGTCACCCAGTGTTCTCTTACTGTAGTACAGTGGTTATTTTTGGACTCTTATCCAAAGACTACAGGACTTACAGTTTGCCTTCATACTAGAGAAGCCATAGCCTCCACAGCCACGAATTGCTTTGTTCTTTTCACTGCTTTTCGATCATGTGCTAATTGATGCAGCATTCATTTATGGGTTCCTCTGATTTCCCAAACTATTAACCTCATTTTAATTTTCCTATTTAGACTGTAGTACATGTTTATAAAAGTGAATGACTGGGAAGAAACAAGGTAGAATTTGGATGAAACCACTGCCACGGACCAGATAAAAATCTAGAAAATATAATTTATATAAATATGTAACCACCGGCATATTTATGGCTTCTTGTCAAGACGGGCCAAAAGCCTAGAAAATTATTCCACAGAGAAGCAAGCTACAACCTACATGGCAAATGAAGAAAGATAAAGCAGCACTGTGACTGAGCAGGGGCAATCTGATGGTTCCCAATAGTTTGTGAGGAGTGTGGAATAGGGAAGAACTAATTACACTTCTCCCAAGTCCCTGATGAGTTATGCTGTCATATTTATTAGGAGCAGTGAACCGGATGACATGGTTCCAAGTTTCAACAAAAGAAGTCATTGTTGTTTGATGGTCACTTCTATGGAGGTTTGGTTTAGGACATTTTGTGTAGAGCAAAGGCATAGCTTTTGTTAAAAAACAATTTCTTTGATGGAGGACTCACTGCTTTGGTGCACTCCAGTTGCCAAAGACATCCGAAAACTTTTTTTATCAGAGTGGACACTCTGTGCTGTTTTCCACAGCTTTAGCACTGTGACTGATATTAACGTCTGCCCATCTGCAAGGATGTGAAACGTTGACACAGTTCAGCCGAGAGGTCTATTTTAAGTGGCATAGTTGTCACCGGAGCCAGATTTTAATGCAGTTACTGGAGAGCATCTTTCTTCCAGCATCAACACACACATACACACACCCTGGAGTTCTTAGTAAAAATTCTAATAGGTTATGCAGATATATTTATTAAAAATAATGCTAATGTAGTCCTGGGGCACAATGATTCCAAGAGGGTGTTTGCAGCAGATTTCATTATAATTACTTAACAACTAGATAACAAAGGTTTTTTTTTGTTTGTTTTTGTTTTTTAACTTACAGAGTCACTAAATAGGAAAGGAAAGAGTAGGGCTAATCCAGTAGAGACTGAAGCTGGTATCAATCTTCCCTAAGCATTTGTGTGGTCAGCAGCCTTGGGCAAAGCTTGTCTCTAAAGGGTTAATCAGGACCCAAAGTGATTTTTGCACTGAGCTCCTCTGGCACCTGCCATGATGCCTAAAGGCATGGGATTCAGAATATAGCAGAACCAAACAGTTTATTAAACTGTTCAAATTGTTAAAAATGATTAAAAGCCAGTTAAAGATTTTCATAAACACTATTCCAAAATGTTAGTTTTAAAAATGTTACTAGCAATGTATGCATTCCCCTTATGTTCCTCCCCCCACCCCCCATCTTTTAAAATAAACCTGAACACCCAGTGTAAAAAACACTTCAGGGAGAGCCAGGAGTCAACCATTTGAAAAGAAAGGTGAAGAGGGGAACAGACGGTGTGTAGCAGATGCTGGTACTGCTCAAGGGGCTGCTGATGCAGGCTTTGGTGGCATTATATCCCCCAGTAAGGCATCAGGTGTCGGGACTCTTTCTCATAAACGTCTGGAACTATGCCATAAGGTGTCTGTACCATTTTAACTGTCGACTTCCCAAAGAGCTGGCGCTCGTAGTCTATCAACTGCCTCCAGAAACCTACGTTGGGCCTGATGACAGGCCTACGGGCTTTCACCCAGTTGTACGCCTCCAGCAGGCACACACTGTGGAATTTCATCAGGTAAGCGATGCAGAGAGTGGCCGAGCGGCTCACCCCCGCGGCACAGTGCACCAACGTGGCCCCATGCTTCCTGCTCACACTGTGGATCTTGTCGGCCACAGTGTCAAAGTACAGTCCAATGGGGGCATGGGGCATGTCAGCCAGAGGCACTTTAACATATTCAAATTGGGGCCAGTTGAAATTGGGGATCTCAATGGTAGCATTAACGATGCAGGTGATGCCACGAGCTTGGAGGAGGTGCCGGTTGGAGGCCACACTGCCTCTGCCCAGGAAGAGAGAGGAGGTAATTTGAGCGATGCCTCCTATGTCTCCCTCAGAAATCATCCGAGGGGCCATGAGAGTCCGTGGGAGCGTGCTGTGACCTCTGGAGCCCATGAAGATGCCAGCAATCACACTTGCATCGTTGGCAGCAAGACCAGAGGGTTTTGTGTTCCTCCACCAAGGAATCCAAAATCAGTGTCCTTCCTGCAAAACACAGGTATCTGTCAGTACTTTAAATGCTATCGATTCTTGATTCATCATGGCCTTCTATAGTTTTGTGGAATGGGAAGGTGAAAGGATTAGAAGTGGTCATTTTCTATAATAGACTCCATTCTTTCAAGGATGTAGACAAATCATTTCCTATTGATTAACAGGAAAAGTAGCCTAAAATCAAGGTTAAAACTCAGCTCTCTGGTGATTCTATTAAAAAAAAAAAAAAAAAGAGGTACTAAATGGAAATAGTCATTCTATTTTAGAAATAGTCTAAACTCAGAAACATGCCCAACTGGTTCCTGAACAGCAATCCTGCAGGGCCTTGCTCGAACTGAAGGGAGTGGTGTTCCTTGGTAATTAGGAAGAAATTAGAAATTCTGATCACTCCTGTAGCCATGTTCTTTCATACACTTCTTGCCTACTTATGCTGCTATGATTGCTATTATCTTCCTGAACCTAGTTCTAGACATAGCAATCTTATAAAGGTATAAAAATGATCACATTAGGTAATATATTAAAGGAACTGCCTTTATGAACTAAAAAGATACTGAATTCAGAATGAGTTCCAGAAAAGCCAGAACATTTGGTCACCTTAGCCCTTCGTTATTTAAAAAACAAAATAGCTAAATAGTAACTTGTGCTGTGGTGTCTCCATGGGAATAACCCAAGGCACTTTGAAGGCCATGATCTCAAACATACAATAGTCTTGGGCCACCTGGGTGTCTCAGTTAAGCGCCCGACTTCAGCAGGGGTCATGATCTCACAGTCCGAGAGTTTGGGCCCCACATCAGGGTCACTGCTATCAAAGCAGAGTCTGCTTTGGATCCTCTGTCCCCATCTCTCTGCCCCTCCCTAGCTTGCGTGCTCTTAGTCAGCAGAGCATGCAACTCCTGATCTCAGGGTTGTGAGTTCGACCCCCCAAGTTGGGAATAGAGATTACTTAGATGAGTTACATAATTAAAAAAAATACATTAGTCTAAGTTCATGAGCAATTTCGGCTGACCTGACCCTGGGTGTGGTTAAATGAGAATGTCACCTTCCTCAGACAATTCTTAGCAGCAAGATGAATCCCACTGGCTTCAGATGCGTGTTGAAATTAAAATGTAGTTTGATATTTGAAAATCTACATTTAAATTAGTAGAGTATTTGATATAAAAGACTTTAATATTATATAATGCCCATAGAGTAAACCAGTAACAAAAGAAATGGAAAATATTGGTTTCCTGAGATTTCAGACACATCACTTTCTCACACTGCTTTATAGTCTGGGCCCACTGGGAAGTGTGTTCATCCCCACCCAGGGTAGGGTAGGGGCACCTAAAGTGATTTCAGCTGAATGAGAACACTTTCAGTTCCACGGACAGAAGTGGTGCTGGAGCCACTCACTTGTGAGGAATCTGGTTACTCTGCAGTCCTGGGTCAGGATCTGGAAAGTCCTAATTCAGAGTGTTGATCACAGTGGATACAAATCAGATCTGCAGAAAGACAAAGAGGCAACAATGTAGCCAATCAGGAAGTTCAAAAGAATTCCTCCTGGGTTTTTACTACTAAATTGGGTTTGACTGGAATAAATCTAGGGAGTGGAAAGCACGCTAAATATATCTAGATGTGCATTTAAAGGATGTGCCAGTTTGGAAGTATCAATCTAAGTCTCAGCTTTTTGTGAATGACGTGTAACCCACGGTGTGACAAACATTAAGTGCAGTTTGGGCCATAACAAGTTTTTTGAAAGGAAATGTAAGGCACTGCTCAATGGGCCCAGAAGAGAGGCAGAACAAGCTAGTCTCTTCCACGTGCCCTCAGCTAAGCCAGGCGCAGGGGGCCAGCTTCACAAATGCTACCTGCAGGAGGTGCTGGTGCTGCGGACAGCATCGGAAATCTCATTCTCTCTTCCAAATTGGACATCTTAGTTTTTTGTTTATGTAACAGTATGATGACCACCAACAAGCATTGTTAAAAATGGGTTCCTCCCCTACCTGTCCCTCTGCTTTTCCCAGGTAACCATCACATTTAACTTTTTCCACAGCTCTGATGAGGTATGACTGACATACAAGTTGATACACAACTTGACCAAGTGTACAATTTGAGGAGTTTTCAATTTTTGAATTCTTTTTTATTTTTGGAGAGAGGAAGAGAGAATGTGTGCAGAGGAGGGAGGAAGGAGGGAGAGCATCCCAAGCAGGATCCACACTCAGCATGGATCTTGATCCCTTGACTCTGAGATCATGACCTGAGCCGAAATCAAGAGTCAGATGCTTAACTGACCGAGCCACTCAGGCGCCAATGAGTTTTGAATTCTGTGTATATTCGACACACCATGACCTCAACATAATTTGATCCATCACCACCTCCAAATTTCCTCACGCTCCTTTATAATTCATTCCTCCCTCACCCTCTAGCCCCATTCCCAAGCAACCACTGATGTTTTCTGTCATTATTTTTACATTTCCTAGATGTTTATAAAACAGAATGATAATATAGGTTTTTTTGTTTGGCCTGGCTTTCTCACTCGCCATAGTTTGACATTCCTCTATGTTGTTGCATGTATCAACAGTTCATTCCTTTTTACTGCTGAGTAGTATTCCATGGTATAGATGGTTTATTCACTTACTGATGGAAACTGGGTTTGTTTGTAGCTTGAGGCTATTACAAGCAAAGCTGATGTATAAAATGGTGTAAAACATTCATATATAGGTATCTGTGGAGGTATGCCTTCCTTTCTCTTGGTTAAATACCTAGGACTAGAAGGGCTGGATCATCTGACATGTTCCTATTTAACATTTTTGAAAAGCTTTAAAAATAGTTTTAGCATGCGGCTTGAGGGGCAGGCTTCTAATTAAACACACATGGATGTAATAAGCATCCACTGTCATCCTCTCCCTCCTCTCCCAGCGAGGAACTTGGGATTAACTGTTAAGTGCCCAGACATGTGTCTGGTGTCCTGGTTTTGGTGGCTGCCACCAGGGGACCCACTGCCTGCCAGCTCTGGTGGTCAGCAGGGCTTGCGCCTCTGCACCCCATGAGATTGTTGGAACTGAAGAGACTTCAGCTGGCTACCCCCAGGGCACTGCACAGACAGCCAACTGAAACATACCCTCTGCCTTTCTGTGAAAAAGGCTATTGCTTGTTCTGGAGCTTGAGCCTCAGGTGGAGGCCAGGGGATACCGTCTCTGTGCTTTCCCTCTGCCCCACTCTAGGTCTCCAGTATCTCCTGGAAAGGAACTTGTATACCTGTCTGGTGCCCTGATTTTTGTGACTGCTGCCCAGGGGGGCACCTCTAGACCACCTGGCTTGGCTGGCCAGTGGGACAGACAACTTTTGCAGTCCCACAGGATTATTATGTATATCTGCATATGTTAAAAGCTGCTGACTGAGATCCTCCCCTTTAGAACATGACCTGTCACATGGCCAACTACTAGGAGCCACTAAAAATAAATAGGCTGCTTGGACAATCACAAAGGTTTGAGAGAAAACCAAAACTAAGGCAGTATTGAACAATCAGGTTTATCTCCTACACGAGGCCACTCCTTCAAGACTGGGAGAGGTGGCTATCTAATGCATAGAAATCAACACAGAGTTGAGGAAAATAAAGAAACAGGAATATGTTCCAAATGAAAGAACAAGATAAAATCTCAGGAAACGAGATTGAAGCGATTTACCTAATAAAGACTTCAAAATAAGAGTCATAAAGATGCTCACTAAACTTGAAAAAGTGAACACAGAGCTTCAACAGATAGAGGATATAAGAAAGTACCAAACAGAAATCATAGCACTGAAGAACACACTAACTGAACTGGAAAATATACTAGAAATATATTAGAGGGTTTCAACAGGAGACCCGTATGACACAATCAGAGCAGCAAAAGAATGAGAAAAGTGAAGACAGCTTAAGATACTTATGGGACAACATCAAGTGGACCAACATTCACATTATAAGAGAAAGTAACACAAAATGTATTTGGAGAAATGATGGCTGAAAGCTTCCCTAACCTGGCTGGAGAAGGAAACAGATATCCAGACTGAGGAAGCTCAGAGAATTCCAAAGAAGAACCTAAAAAGACTCACACTAAGATACATTATAATCAACCTGTTGAATGTTAAAAGACAAGGAGAGGATAAAAGCAGTAAAACAACTTGCTACATAAAAGGGAACCCCCCCCCCCCCCAAGAGTATCAGATTTTTTAGCAGAAACTTTGCAGGCCAGAGGGGTGTGGCACAACATATTCAGGGCAGTAAAAAAAAACTTCCAAGAATACCCAGCAAAGCTGTCATTCAGAAGTAAAGGAGAGAGTTTTCCAGACAAGCAAAAGCAAAGGAAGGAGTTCATCACCACTAAACTAGCCTTGCAAGAAATATTAAAGGACTTCTTTAAGCCAAAAAGAAAGTAATGGGAAAACACGTAAAAGTATAAATCTCATTGGTGAAGGTAAATATAGTAAAATTTAGAATAACAATGTAAAGGTGGTAGATTAATCACAAGCTAGTATAAAGGTTAAAAAAACAAAAGTAATAAAATTGTAAATACAATAATTAGTTAAGGGATATACAAGACAAAAAGATGTAAAATGTTGGGGCGCCTGGGTGGCTCAGTCGGTTAAGCGTCCGACTTCGGCTCAGGTCATGATCTCACGGTCCGTGAGTTTGAGCCCCGCGTAGGACTCTGTGCTGACAGCTCAGAGCCTGGAGCCTGCTTCGGATTCTGTGTCTCCCTCTCTCTCTGACCTTCCCCCGTTCATGCTCTGTCTCTCTCTGTCTCAAAAATAAATAAACTTAAAAAAAAAAAAAAAAAAAGATGTAAAATGTGACATCAAAAATATAGAATGGAAAAATGTATATATAAAGTGGGGGGTGGGGGGAGGGAGTAAAACCATAGAGCTTTAGCATGTATTCAAACTTAAGTTGTTATCAGCTTAAGACAGACTCTTGTAAGTTGTTATAAATAAGCCACATGGTAGCCACAAAACAAAAGCCTATAATAGGTACACAAAAGGTAAAGGAATCTAAGCATACCACAAAATCATCAAATCACAAAGACAAAAGTAACAGAATTTACAAACAGCCAGGAAACAATTAACAATAATGGCAATAAGTATGTACCTGTCAGTAATTAGATATAAATGAACTAAATTCTTCAATCAAAAGATAAAATGGCTGAATGAAAAAAGACTCATGTTGCCTACAAAAGACTGACTTCAGATGTAAGGACACAAGCATGCTGAAAGTGAAGGGACAGAAAGAGACATTACATGTAAATGGAAACCAAAAGGAGGCTGGGATAACTATATTTACATCAGACAAAAAACACTTTAAAACAAAGGCTGTAATAAGAGACAAGAAGGGCATGACATAATGATACAGGGGTGCCTGGTGGACTCTGTCGGTGCAGTATGCTTGAACTCAGGGTTTTGAGTTCAAGCCCCATGTTGGGCTTAGAGATTACTTCCTAAAAACATGAAAAGTAGTTATGTACCTTACATAGGGACACCTAAGGATACAAAACAATATTAATAAACCCAAAGGAAGAAATAGACAGCAATATAATAGTAGTAGGGGACTTTAACACCCCACTTTCGATAATGGATAGATCATCCAGTTCAAAAATCAATTCAAAAATCAATAAGGAAACATTGGCCTTAAACAACACCTTAGACCAGATGGACTTAAACCCAAAAGCAAGAGAAAACATATTATCAAGAGCACATGGAACATTCTCCAGGATGGATTATACATTAGGCCATAAAACAAGTCTTAATAAAAGAAGACAGAAGTGATATCTAGCATCTTTTCTGACCACAATGGTATGAAACTAGAAATCAATTACAGGAAGAACACTATAAAATTAACAAATATGTGGAGATTAAACAACATGCTACTGAACTAATGGGTCATAAAAAATAAAAAACTACCTTGAGACAAATGAAAATGGAAATCTAGCATACCAAAACTTATGGAATACAGCAAAAGCAGTTCTGAGAAGGAAGTTCATAATGACAAATACCTACATCAAGAATCAAGAGAGCTCTCAAAAAAAATCTAACTTTACACCTCAAGGAACTAGATTTTTTAAAAAAGTCCAAAATTAGTAGAAGGAGGGAAATAACAAAGGTCAAAGTGAAAATAAATGAGACTAAAAAAATAGAGACTAAAAAGACAATAGAAAAGATCAATGAAACTGAAAGCTCGTCCTTTAAAAGGATAATAAAATTGCAAGCCTTCAACTAGGCTAAGAAAAAAAGAGGACTCAAATTAATAAAATCAGAAATGCAAGAAGTTATGACTGATACCACAGAAATACCAAAGATCATAAGAGACTATTATAAATAATTATATCCCAACAAACTGGACAACTTAAATGGACAAATTCCTAGAAACATACAACCTGCCAAGAATGAATCATGAAGAAGTAGAAAATATGAATGGACCAGTAACTAGGAAGGAGATTGAATCAGTAATCAAAAACTTTCCAACAAACAAAAGTCCAGGACCACAGAGCTTCACTGGTGAATTCTACCAAACATTTAAGAATTAATACCACTCTTCTCAAACTCTTCCAAAACATACAAAAGGAAGGAACACTTCCAAACTCATTTTACAAGGTCAGGATTATGTTGATACTAAAACCAGACAAGGACATCACAAGAAAATTACAGGCCAATATCCCTAATGAACATAATACAAAAATCCTCAACAAAGTATCAGCAAACTAAATTCAATACATTAAAAGAACAATACATCACAATCAAGTGGGATTCATTCCCCAGGGATGCATGGATGGTTCAACATCTGTAAAACAATGTGATGTATCACAATGAGATATCATTAGATATCTCATAGTTATAGTTAGAATGACTATTATCAAAAAGACAAGAAACAACAGGTGTTAGCAAGAATGTGGAGAAAAAGGAACCTGTGGACACTGTTGGTGAGAATGGAAACTGGTGCAGCCACCATGGAAAACAGTATGGAGGCACCTCAAGAAATTAAAAATAGAACTCCCAGGGGCAGCTGGCTGGTTCAGTCAGTAGAGCATGTGACTCTTTCTTTTTTTAAAAAATTTTTGTATGTTTATTAATTTTTGAGAGACAGAGCACAAGCAGGGGAGGGGCAGAGAGAGAGGAAGACACAGAATCCGAAGCAGGCTCCAGGCTCTGAGCTGTTAGCACAAAGCCCAACGCAGGGCTCGAACCCACAAGCCGTGAGATTGTGACCTGAGCCAAAGTCAGACGTTCAACCAACTGAGGCAACCAGGCGCCCCAGAGCATGTGACTCTTGATCTTGGGGTCATGAGTTTGAGCCCCTCATTGGGGGTAGAGGTTACTTTAAAAAAAAAAGAAAATAGGAGTACCATATGATCCAGCAGTCCACTTCCAGGTATTTATCTTAAGAAAATGAAAACACTCACTTGAAAAAACATACGCACCCCCATGTTCATTGCCAAGACACATAAACAACCTGAAGATCCACTGACAGATTGAAGAGACAAAGAAAATGTGGTATAAATACACAGTGGAATATTATTCAGCCATAAGGAAAATCTTACATTTGAGATAACATGAACACATCTTGAGGGAGATTTGCTAAGTGAAATAAGTCAGAAAAAGACAAATACTGTATCAGTTGTATGTGGAATCAAAAAAGAAAACAAAAACTGGAGCTCACAAGATACAGAAAGCAGACTGATCATTGCCAGAAGTGGGGGGAAGGGGCACTAGATGGGTGAAGGGCGTTTAAAGATACACTTCCAGGTATAAATAAATCATGGGGATGTAATGTACAAATTAATAATACTGTATAGTATATTTGACAGTTGCTAAGAGTAAATCCTTAAAATTCTCATCACACACAAAAAACTTATAACTATGTATAGTGATGCATATTAACTAGACTTATTGTGATCATCATTTTATACTAATAGAAATATCAAATCAGGGGTGCCTAGATGGCTTGGTTAAGCGTCTAACTTCAGCTCAGGTTATGATCTCGAGGTCTGTGAGTTTGAGCCCCACGTCAGGCTCAGTGCTAACAACTCAGAGCCTGGAGCCTGCTTCAGATTCTGTGTGCCTCTCTCTCTCTGCCCCTCCCCCACTCATACTCTGTCTCTGTCTCCAAAAATGAATAAACATTAAAAAAAAATTTTTTTTAATAACTTGAAAAAAAAGAAATATCACATTATGTTGGGGGCACCTGGGTGGCTCAGTCAGTTAAGCATCCGACTCTTAATTTCAGCTCAGGTCATGATCTCACGGTTCATGAGTTCGAGCCCCACACGGGGCTCTGCACTGACAGTGTGGAGCCTGCTTGGGATTCTCTCTCTCCCCCCACCTCTTACTCTGCCCTCCCCTGCTCATGCTGTCTCTGTCTCTCTGAAAATAAACTTAAAAACATTTTTTTTAAATCATTATGTTGTACACCTGAAATGTTATATATCAATTATACCTCAATAAAAAAAATAATAAAAGTTATAGCTTCATAATGGAGTGGTTCTCAAACTTTAACATGCATCAGAATCTTGTTAAAACACAGACTGCTGAACCACACCCCAAGAGTTTCCACTTCAGTAGTTCCAGAGTGGAGCTGGAACTCAGTAACTGGCATTTTGTAGGTGATGCTGCCAGTCAGAGGACACATCCTGTAGAGGTCATCCTGTAGAGGTCAATGCTGGAGTGAGCCACCCAGATTCCCTGCTTCAAGACTGGGGCACTCAGAGTGCTGGAACACAGAGATCCTAAGTCCCTCCCCAGAAAGAGCCCTTGTCTGAAGGGTCCTGCCCCTGATGGGGACCCCTTCTGATGGCAGCATACATGAAGTGTATAGGTGAGATCACATCCTGAAGAGAAACAAGAAATAGTTGCATAAGGAAATGTGTACAGATGTGTGTGTTAGTTGTAAATGGAAATGGGCAGAACTTTTATGAGAACATCCTGTCCTGCCGCAGAACACAGTCTCGTGCCACTTCCAAGTTTTTCCCTGGCACGATCCTAGTGATTTAAAAAGCAAAGTCACTGCAGTAACAAACACAGAATTAGGCTCTCAAACTGCTGGTGATCACTCCCTTCCTGAATGTGGAAAATCTGGAAGATGCTAATCAAATTTCCAACCAGGTTACTTGGTTACTGTCTAATTAATAGTGACTCAGTCTTATGGTCTCCCAAATCATCATTCTGTTTGGGAAGTCACTTGCCCTCCTGAGGAAAGGGTTCCAGACTTGCTGGTCTTTTCATCAAGGATAAGTAATGGGTGGCCTGGAAGCCTAACTTACTCTGTTAACTCTCCTTTGTTGGGCAGTGCTAAGCCACTTGGTACTGCAAAGACGACAGATTGTGAGTCCTCAGGGCAGAATCCAAGTGAGACAGACATGATGCTCCCTCCCTGCTGCTGCTAGTCAGTCTTGTGCCAACAAACCTGCATAAAATGCTAAAGCTAGGTCCAAGGTTTAGAAAAACAACGTCTGCCAAAGAGCACTCAGAGGGCACAAATATAACTGATGCTCCCCTGACAAACACTCCTGACCCGTTTTACAGATCAGAAAATAGAAGGTTCTGGGGCGCCTGGGTGGCGCAGTCGGTTAAGCGTCCGACTTCAGCCAGGTCACGATCTCGCGGTCCGTGAGTTCGAGCCCCACGTCAGGCTCTGGGCTGATGGCTCGGGGCCTGGAGCCTGTTTCCGATTCTGTGTCTCCCTCTCTCTCTGCCCCTCCCCCGTTCATGCTCTGTCTCTGTCCCAAAAATAAATAAACGTTGAAAAAAAAATTAAAAAAAAAAAAAAAAAGAAAATAGAAGGTTCAGAAAGCATGAGATGATTTCAACTTAGAAAAGATACATAACAGAACCAGGAAGAGAACCAAGGTTCCGGTCTCCTAGCTCAAGCCCACACACCGCCTTTCTGTGAGACTGTGGGGAGTGGCTCAGCACCTGCCTTACAGCACTCCCAACACCACCAGCCGACGCCTTCAGTGCGTCCAAAGGGTCTTGGATCTGCCTACGAAGAATGTGTGTAAGTGCTACTTACAGAAATGCCCAGATGGGCTGAGCTACTCCAGTTTCTCCTATCGCCCAGAAGAGGGACATACTGCTGCAGACCCAGGTAGCCGTCAGGACACAGAAAGCTCCCTGACAGCAGAGGGACCTCACCAAGGAGCAGCTCCACAACAAGAAGCCCTAGTGTCAGTGCCAAGCTCAGGAGAGTCTGATCATGAAGGGTACATGTGTACTCCATCATAGCTTTGTCAAAATTAACTTAGTAAATGTGTACTGGAAGACAGAGGAAGGGCATCTATTAGTGGAGTAAGAGACTGAGCCATGGTTGAGGGATCAAAGACTGCAAGGTACTGAGTGAACATACCACTCCCCCTGCAGCACACTTGTCTCTGAGATGACCAGAGGGCTCGCCAAGGAATGGCCATGTCGCTGTCCATGGTGTTCAACTCAGTTCTTCCAAGTTGCTCTGGCAGCTGCATTTACTTCTTGGAGGGAAAAAATGCTTTCCTGGCAAGGGGAACAGGGGTGGGGGGGGGGGGGGTGGTGGTGTGTGTGATGCAAGACAAAAAGGAGGAGCTGTCCTAAGCCAACCTCAGAGAGGTACTTCTTTGTTTACAAGTTACAAGAAACGTCTTGCTGGTCTGAATAATAACCATCAAAGCACTAAAGTGCTAAGAAAAATGCAGAATTAGTGTCTGTCCAGGTGGCCTGTAATCTCAGTGCATAAGCTATTAACACCTGATAGCTCCCTGCACTGGAGAACTCCTGGGGCACCAGCCTGGAGTTAGCACTGGGTATCCATACCTGGAGCTACCTGGAGTCACAATCTACTCAGAGCATCCATCCCCAGGCCACAGGGGCTAGTTTTCCTTCTTCTTCTTCTTCTTTTTTTTTTTTTTTAAGTCATAGCAAATAACCACTAGCATTAGCAATTAAAAACTGAAATTGTAGGGGCGCCTGGGTGGCGCAGTCGGTTAAGCGTCCGACTTCAGCCAGGTCACTATCTCGCGGTCCGGGAGTTCGAGCCCCGCGTCGGGCTCTGGGCTGATGGCTCAGAGCCTGGAGCCTGTTTCCGATTCTGTGTCTCCCTCTCTCTCTGCCCCTCCCCGTTCATGCTCTGTCTCTCTCTGTCCCAAAAATAAATAAACGTTGAAAAAAAAAAATTAAAAAAAAAAACAAAACTGAAATTGTATCTACTGCCTTCTCTCTTCTCACATTGAATAAGCAGAAAATGGCCATAATGATGCTAGAAATGACTGTGTTAAATGATCTAAATTATTTTTAACTTTAGGAATTTCAGAAGGGCATAGAATATACTGGAGGCCTGCAGAGTTATTTTTTTAATACCTGAAAAGCGTATGTAATCACATTTTCTCCTTCAGTTAAATGTTCAAGGTTTTTTTTGTTTGTTTTTTAGAACTAGATAAAGTCACCCTTTTTAAAATAGAAGCATGTTAGCCTCCATTGCCATAAATAAATAAATGTTACTGACTGGCCATCTCAATGTGCTCATGTGGACCACCATCCCGAGAACTAAAAGGCCAATCATTTTAAGGCTGTAACCAGCTGCTGGATGGAGAATATACCACACTCCAAAGAATGACATGGGCAGTCCACCTGAAGAGAGCAGGTTTATGAAGTTTAGCTCCAGGGGCGCCTGAGTGACTCAGTTAGTTGAACGCCCAACTCTTGATTTCTTGGCTCAGGTCATAATCCCAAGGTCATGGGATCAAGCCCCATGTCAAGCTCTGTGCTGAGCATGGAGCCTGCTTTAAATTCTCTGGTTTTCCCTCTGCCCTCTCCCCCACTTGCACACTCTCTAAAAAAAAAAAAAAAAAAGTTCAGCTCTGTAAATTCAGAGATTATTCCCGTGTATGGAGAAGAGACTGTCAATAACTATAAAAAGTGAGAACACATACTTATTTTGGTATCCTGGGGTAATCTGTTCATATTTGGAACTGAATCTTTTAATTTAGTCTTCATCCACTTAGGTGTTTAAATTACTTGTCACTCATTCACATAACAGTATTTACTGAGTTCAAGTCATGTGTTCAACACTATTCTAAGTGTTGTGAGGATTGTGGCAAGATGTCTTTGCCACAAATGACAATATCTCCCCCATCCCACTTGAACTTCTTACTGTGTGACCAACTCACCCTGAAGAGTACAGCAGGAATAACCCTTCTGAAGCTAGATTATAAACGTGGCACACACTTCTACCTTGTTGTCTTGGGACTTGCTCTTAGGACCCAGCTGCTATGCTCAACAGGGTTACCACGTGCAGAGGTCATACATAGGTCTTCTAGCCAGTGGCCCAGCTGATAGCCAGGATCAGCTGTGAAATATGTGAGTAAAGACAAATTGATGATTCTAGCCCCCAGCCACTGAGTCACCTACAGTCTTTGAATATCCCACTAGAGGCCCCAGACATTATGGAGCAAAGACAAGTTGTTCCCACTACATGAGGTCCAAATTCCTGACCTATAGGAATCTGTGAGCAACATAAAAAATGGTTGTTTTTACACCACCGAGTTTTGGAATGGTGTGCTATGCAGCAATAGCTACAACAGGGATAAAAAGGTAATATAAGCCATCACCCTGCGCTAGGATTTTATCATCCTAAAGAGATGATACAAGATACACATATAAAACTGTTGAATAACAATAAAAGATTGACTAACATTAAGTGAGTCAAATGAGCAGTGCAAACAGTGGGTGCCTTGGCAATTCAGAGAAGACACGGGGTCAAAGCAAAGTAAAACAGTCGATGGGGCCGGAAAAGAAAGCTGTTTCTTGGGGAGGTGCCTCATAGATGACACTATCATCCTTTTTCTCCAATCCATTTAAAACATACTGCCATTCTTGCTATTCAAGAGCCTTCTTACTTTCAGATCCCAAATGGAGAACATAAGCCCTTTTCTACAAACCCTCACTACAAGTAAGATCCAAAACCCAGCAGTGCCAACCTGGAGTTTAACAGAAATGCATAATCTCGGGCCCCGTCCCAGACCTATGGAATGGGATTCAACAGCTAATCTATATACATAGTAAAGTGTGAGAAGCATCACTTTCAACCTGCCTTGGTCTGTCCCGCTGGACTTGCTGGAAAAATCTCAAATGCCTGTTTTGTTTAAGCTACATAAACACAATCAGCCTCACATGGATCAGTATCCTTCTGCTGTCATGGTTCCCAGATGAGGAATCAGAGGTAAATGGAGGTTAAGAGGCTTTGCCAGACTCTACAGAGAAAAGTAGTAACCCCACTGGGGCCAGAACCCCTTTTCCATGAGTTGTCTGTTGATTAGTCATACAATCTGACCACAACAGGTCAACTGATCTAAAGACTACTAAAATGTCCCCATTTCATCGGGGAAGAAAATAAAAACTGCAAAGAAATTAAGGAACATAAGGTCAGTCTGATTGTGCTTTATCTATAATCTGGATATGAATCTAAAAAATCCTAAACTGCTATGTGGTATGAGATAGTCTCAGGGTGTGAAAAAATCTGATAAACCTGAACCAAGAAAATGCTTGCAAAATCCACAATCATATTTAAATTTGTTTGGTGATAACTAGCAACCAATTTGTGGCAAAGCCTATAAAATCTTCAAGGAGTTAAGTGGTAAAAATTAAATATGACTCATAGATTCTTGGTTAAGCAGTGAACTTTGATTTATATAAGTCAGAACATCAACATGCAGAATACTTAAAAAGAAAAAAAAAAGCATAAACAGCAATTAAACCCAAAATAAGTATAAATGTGCCTCAAAATTGCCAGTCACTACTACCTTCTGAGAGGCAAGACTATGAAATCTCAAAAATGCAGATTTTTTTTCATAAATAAGATCTCAGTCCTTGAAAGTTCATTATTACTTTAAGGAAGACAAAAAAGAATTTATAAATCAGAATGAAGTTCACAGAACTAAGAGCTCAACATTGAATAGCTGACCTCCCTTTGATCAGTTTATTCCCATCTTACTGGATGTAACAACATCCTTAAAACCCAATCAGTGAGCTTCAATTTTCTCCCTACAAGGATTTCTTTATCATACCTATGTCCCAATTCCACATTTTGGGGGATTTTATAGCAAATTAACTTCATTTATAAAGTACTGATAAATTAATTTCCCGTTTTTCTTTATAAATTAAAGAAATTAATTACTCACTACAGTTTTGGAGCAGAGTAAGATAACTAGGTAAATCTCTTGAATTAACTAGAAAGAAGGAACCCCATGAAGCTCCATACCCTTTCCCTGCGTAGGGATAACAGGCCTACTGCACTGAGGACAACTGGCTGTCTCCCTATAGCAAAGGGTGGAATCAAGTTTTATTTATGTTTTTTCTTCAATATATGAAATTTATTGTCAAATTGGTTTCCATACAACACCCAGTGCTCATCCCAAAAGGTGCCCTCCTCAATACCCATCACCCCTCAGTTTGTTCTCAGTTTTTAAGAGTCTCTTATGCTTTGGCTCTCTCCCACTCTAACCTCTTTTTTTTTTTTTTTTCCTTCCCCTCCCCCATGGGTTTCTGTTAAGTTTCTCAGGATCCACATAAGAGTGAAAACATATGGTATCTGTCCTTCTCTGTATGGCTTATTTCACTTAGCATAACACTCTCCAGTTCCATCCACGTTGCTACAAAGGGCCATATTTCATTCTTTCTCATTGCCACGTAGTATTCCATTGTGTATATAAACCACAATTTCTTTATCCATTCATCAGTTGAAGGACATTTAGGCTCTTTCCATAATTTGGCTATTGTTGAGAGTGCTGCTATAAACATTGGGGTACAAGCACCCCTGTGCATCAGTACTCCTGTATCCCTTGGGTAAATTCCTGGCAGTGTTATAGCTGGGTCATAGGGTAGGTCTATTTTTAATTTTTTGAGGAACCTCCACACTGTTTTCCAGAGTGGCTGCACCAATTTGCATGGAATCAAGTTTTAGCTAAATGGAAGTCCAAAGGCAGAGGACCCTGAAGTTATTCTCTTGTCTTGAATTGTCCCCTGAAAAAATTGTCTAATACAATAAGACAATATATATAAATCTTTTTAGATTATATTACTGTTATTTACATGCTATGAGAGAATGCAATGGCCTTGCAACCTCACTCTACTCTTGTTCAAATCAAGGGTTGGCTAACTGGCAGCCAGATCATGTCTAGCCGGCCACATGCTTTTGTACAGCCCATGAGCTAAGAATGCTAACAAATCAAAAGAACGGTATCTCATGACATATTAAAACAATATGAAACTAAATGACAGTGTTTGTGAATGAAGTTTTACTGTAACACAGATGCATTCATTTGTTACATATTAACTATGGTTGCTTTCTTGCCACAAAGGTGAGTTAAGCAGTTGCTGCAGAAACTGTATGGCTCACAGGCCTAGGATATTTACTACCTGGCCCTTTACAGAAAAGGCTTGGTTGAAATTATGTTATGAAGTCATCAGAGTATGGCAAAGGAATATTTTCAAAGTGTGGTCCCAAGGACTCCTGCATGTGAGCTTCTGGTTACCATCCATGTTCCGAGGCCCCACCTCAGACATAATAATCAGAATTTCTAGGGGTAAAGGTCTGAGAATTTATAAAAAGGTCTGAGAATTTATATTTCTAGCAAGTATCTTTGTAAAAGGAATTTAAAATAAAACTAAGCTATTGTGGAAAAGAGAAACATAATTTACTGTAATTTGTATGAGCATAAATGGAACAAGAAACTCCATAAATATACATTTCTAACCCTGAAAGTTCTGTCCCCTAAACATGACATATGTGATGGTACAAATTACAGGCTATTGAAGATTTCTGTGTCCTTCTGACATTTATTAAAACTGTACTGTTTTAGGGGCGCCTGGGTGGCTCCATCAGTTAAGCATCTGATGCTTTGATTTCAGCTCAGGTCATGATCTCACAGTTTGTGGGTTCGAGCCCTGCTTTGGGCTCTATGCTGACAGTGTAGAGCCTGCTTGGGATTCTCTCTCCCTCTCTCTGCCCTCCCCACTCATGTGCTCGCTATCTCCCTCTCTCTCTCTCAAAATTAATTAATTAATTAATTAATTTAAAAAAAAAGGAAAAATGCAGTTTAATTTTAAATAAGCAGATATAAATAAATCAAGTGAGTTGGAGTGAAACCTATCATATTCATGGGGGATGGCCGTCTCAGTGGAGAAGGAAGGGAAGGAGCCCAAGGAAGCTTCAACTTTATAATCCTCACCCCACTTTTTTTAATAAAATAGAGAAAGTATGACCAATTTGTTCTTTGTAATTTTCTGTATGATTGCAATTTCTAAAAATAAAAATTATTTGGAAAAGAAAATTAATTGTAACAAATGGCTGTCAACTCGAACCCACCCCACCCCCCCACCCCCTCCAGACTCTGGCCTGCACCTGCTCTTCACATGGGAGCCAGACTAACAGTTGATCTGGTAAGAGAACTTGGCAAGGATACCAGAGTGGCACAATGGCTAAGTTAGTGAAATTCTTAATTATAAATTTTGATTTCAGATTTGTATGTAACTTGTATGCTGACAGTACTCTACTGGATTTTATTTTTATCAGTACTTTCTCAAAACTTCAGGCAAGCTCACCTCATAGTCTCTCTCTTCCAAGCAAGGAAGGTTGGTGCTTGGCATGCTCTCTATCTGCCACATTAAGTGTTTACCAGTCAAAAGAAGCTACATGCTCTACTGGAAGAATTTTCTCATGTGTACCCACAAACTCAAAGACCTAAAGAGTCAAGAAGAGCTGCGCCTAAGGCCTTTGATGCTCAAACTATTCTGAGACAAAGGCAGAAGTTAAGACCAGCAGTTGCATGTGAATTTCAAAAGGACCTTTCTGTCCACTGAGACTTTGAGAAGGCAGGGGGAAAAGCTGGCCAAACTGGACAGGAGGTCACTCTCTGTCAGTGCTAAGAGCAAGAATTCGAAGTGAGCTGCGAGGGCTGTGGGTGGATGTGACATTATGCAGCCAGTATGGCCATGACCTCAGCACCCACACTCCACCCCTTCCCTGCAACAGGTGAACACAGAGCTCCTCCGCAAATCACTGCCCGCCCAAAGGGACACCAAAAGAAGACAAATAGGATTTCTACCCCCATCACTCAAATGAAGAAGCTCTGACACTACTTTTGATCCTTCCTTTAAAACTTTTTAATTTATAGTTAAGTAGTTTTTATAATCATGATTATTTTAAAGAATCTGAATAAAAACTTTAATACAAAAGTTAAAAAAGTACTCATGATTTATGTAAAGCCAGAAAATGGAGCATACACAGCCATTTTCTAAGATGCCTTACAGAATAAAAAAGGAACTACAAATCTCACATTCCTTGGGCTATTTATTCATCCTTTATCCCTCCAACTAAGAAAAAGGATATCCCTGAGGGTATTTTCTAAACCTACAGTGCTGTAGAACATTCTACTCTAAGGACAGAAACAAACTGTTAGCAGTTAATACTAGGCACTATAGATACTCAAAAAATACCTGAATTTAATCATTTAATAACTGTCCTGACATAACCTCCTTATCTCTCCCTATCCTCTCTTTCTCCCTTCCTTCCCCTTGCTCCCCTCCCCCAAATCTCTCTCAAGCACACTCGCTGCCACCGCTCCCCCCCCAACCCCCCACCTAGCTTTAAACCCAGCTAGCAACACCAAACACAAGCAATTGAAGTTAACCCGGCAACTGTCTACTCAAAAGCAGAAATTCTCTATTTCAAATCCAGTTTTAATTACCTCTACTATGGTATACCAAGGCAGATGTGGGGGGGGGGAGGGGGAGTACATTTTAAAGATCGTAAAAGAGAAACTTACCCCCGTAGCCAAGAAGCTGTGGTTCCTTTGGAAATGCCAAGGAAGCATGAGGCTTGGTCTGTTGCTCAATGCCTTTAAAAGGATCTGCACATGCACAAAGCATACTCAGAGGGTCCTTAGAGGATACTTAAACAAGGACTGGCCTGGGTTCCTGCACCCATCCACACCAAAGCCAGCACTGCTGGTCTACACATTCAGGGCTGGGCACATGGCAGGCATTCACCAGCATAATTCAAGTCACCAAGTCACAGCATATAGTGGCCTGAGAGGTAGGATTCACCCAAAGACATCTAGTCAGGATACCTGGCTGGCTCAGTTGGAAAAGCACTCAACTCTTGATCTAGGGGTTGTAAGTTCAAGCCTCACATTGAGGGTGTAGAGATTACTAAAAAAATAATAAACCCCCAAAAAATTGTTTAAAAAAATAAGACTTCTAGGTAACTAGACACTTATTTTTAATACTACACTTTGTATATTTAAATTTTCCTATAACTACACATCTGTTAAAAAAAAAAAAAAAAAAAAAAGAAGGGGAGGCACCTGAGTGACTCAGTCGGTTAAGCATCCAACTTCGGCTCAGGTCATGATCTTATGGTTGGTGAGTTCGAGTCCCGCGTCGGGCTCTGGGCTGACAGCTCTGAG
Organism: Prionailurus viverrinus; assembly: GCF_022837055.1. Lineage (NCBI taxonomy): Eukaryota > Metazoa > Chordata > Mammalia > Carnivora > Felidae > Prionailurus > Prionailurus viverrinus. Next base: position 23,620,693 of record NC_062574.1, read on the forward strand.
CCTGGAGCCTGCTTCAGATTCTGTGTCTCCCTCTGTCTGCCCCTCCCCTGCTTGCACTCTGTCTCTTGCATGGTCTCAAAAATAAATAAACATTAAAAAAAAAAAAAATGAAGGAATGATTCTCTTGGGTATTTGCCAACTAAATAGAGTAGAAAAACCATCTCTGGCCTTTGGGTGGTATGTCAGTCCAAACCATACAATTAAACACAAGGATATATAAATACACTAGTACACAAAGGGCCAGGGATCAGACCACCTAGGTGACATCCATTCATTCATTCACACTGTGGTTATCCAAACACACTGTGGTTAAACAACAAATACTGCAGATTATAAATTCAAGGCTGACACCACTGGAGGAATGTAAATTGGTACCAACTATTTTGGAAATTAGGCATCAGCTAATAAAGCTGCAGATACACACACGTGTGACCCCTGTTCATAACTGCCCTAGACCAGAAACAACCCAGATATCCACCAACAGATGGATAAATAACTTGTGGTATGTTCATATAAAAATGCACCAATCACAGTCACAGGTAACAATGTGAATGAATCATAAAAAGAAACACCATGCTACAAGAATTTTAAAAAATTATGAGTGGGTATATATATTTACATATATACATGTATACAATGTTGATTCCCCCCCAAAAATATTTAAAAGAATACCTACTTTGATTCCATTTGCATAAAAGTAAAAACAGGAAAACTGTAACTTGTTTAGATATTAATATTTAGGGGATGAAAATTACAGACAAGAAAGGAGGTGATTTCTACAAAAAGGCTAGGTTACCTCTGAGGTGAGGTGAGGGGAGATGCTGTCACTGGGAAATTATAGGAGGAAGGTGCTTCTGTGTTGTTTTTTTTTTAAGTTTTTTTTTAACGTTTATTTATTTTTGAGACAGAGAGAGACAGCATGAACGGGGGAAGGTCAGAGAGAGGGAGACACAGAATCTGAAACAGGCTCCAGGCTCTGAGCCGTCAGCACAGAGCCCGACGCGGGGCTCGAACTCACAGACTGAGAGATCATGACCTGAGCTGAAGTCGGACGCCCAACCGACTGAGCCACCCAGGCGCCCCGATGCTTCTGTGTTCTTAAAAAAATTCATTAACTTATCCATTTACGTTTTATACATTTTTTCCTGTGTTATAATTCACAATAAAAAAGTTAAGTAAATAAAACATTGATGTCCAGGAATTCAGAACCATTACAATTCTGGCCAATGTGGGGAAAGAACATTTCCTCTCTACATGTCACTCTTGGCCTGTCAGTTTCATGAGGTCAGGGACCTTATTCGCCTGCTACCCCAATATTCAGCACTTAATGATTTTACTTTTGGCATGGCAAAAGTCCTCTAAGATATAAACTCTTGATAGGAATTCTGTTTGAACTCACCCATCTCCTGAAACTACTGATTTGAACTGTGCCCACATTAACACTTCCTTTTGTCTCCCAGTGAAGCTTTCATAAATAACTAAAGCTACTACCTTAAATGTTCGCTCTGTAAGTTTATACCCAGGTGCTGTTGCTTTAGCAACACCCCTCCGCCTACCCCACCCCCCACCGCCTTCCGCTCCCTTTTATGCTTCCTTATAAGCAAAGATGAATACACTAGTATTCCAAGATACTTTTTTAATGGGAAAATTTTCATTTCAACCGAGAGTAATACCTAGGATCTTAATGATTTAACTGCTTTGAGGTTGTTTAAGAAGGGGCCATTTGCCCATCGTCCTGAGAAATACTACCATGCTACAGAAATAATAAATAAGCCTTTACAACCAGCTGTACTTAAAACACATGCTACCTATTCTAGACAGAAACCAATTCTCTATGAACAGGACTGGCTAATTTTATAATAATTCATTTCAATTAAAAAATCACTTTGTGCAAACAGACATAAAAATGCTTGGAAAAGTCTAAGAGGATACACACAGACCGATAAAGAAACACACAGCAGTTACTTTTGGGAATGATACTCAGAAGAAGGCTTTAACCTTATCTGTGAAGTTTTAATTTTTACAGAGAATGATTAATGAATTTCTGGTGATAGTGGGGAAAAAGCATTTTTAATCCACCTTGCCTTAAAATCCCAGTTGCAAAGGAATTCACCAAACACACATTCCTCCCCTAAAGACCATCATTTAAAAATGCTAAAGTTTTCATGCTAAAGTTTTAAAAGATTTCCTGGGTTTATACACCTGACCAGTTTATCCATATATATATCCATATATATGTACACAGACACACATTTATGCCATTCTATTAAGGAATATTACAGAAATCGTACCTGCAACCAATATGAAAGGTTTCAGATGAGAACTCAGCATAGACACGTTTGACACTGACGTTAAAAAGACTTGGAATGAAGGAAACTGTCTCCTGTTTTATGGGGGAAAGCCAAAAATATCAAGCAACTACCTCTCCTCCCCCAAGCGTCAGAAGATGAGTCAGAGCTGGAGGCAGGAATAGGGCCCATGTGTCAAGCCGCCTGTGCAGGGTGCCTTCCTACCTCCAGCCGGCAACCCTCTCCTCCCACCCAGGTCGGGGTCCCTGCCTCAGCCTGTCCCTGACATGAGTTCTCAGGTGTCCCTAGTGAAAAAGAGGCACTTATTTATTCTGGGGGCACCTCGTTCCCTGCATTTCTAAAGGGAGCCCAAGAATGGGAACCTTTATGAGTCCACAACAGCTAACAATCACCAAATGCAGCTCAAGGGAGTGAGTGGAACTTCCAGACACACTCACACAACTTTGCAAAGAATACAGCACCTTTGTTCCCCTCATTTTAAACAACAGGAAACACGCAGGGAGCAGCTGTGACTTGTCCAGTATCACTTAACTTCGTGACAGAGCTGAGTCTCTCACAAGGAGCTGCTGATGCCTGTCCCCGCCTCTTTGACTTTTTAATTGATCTATACAATCTCAGGGAAGATGTTCCAACATTCCATTATACTTCTGTGTGGCCTTATGGACTAGGAATTCCAGGAAACTCAGGGTTAAGTTTCTTGGTCCACATTCCTTTAAGATTAGTAGAGAATCAGGATTTGGTTCTTTGCCTCCGTTTTTACATCTGTAAAACAGGATGGTAATGCTCTCCACCTACCTCTCCTATAAAACTACAATGAACAGCTAGATAACACATGCCAAATGCCTTGAGGTCCTGCTGGATGAAAAGTACAAGGTAGTAAAAAAAAAAAAAAAAAAAAAAAAAAAAATTTCCCTACACTGTAGAATTGCACTTGTGCCTCTGGGATGCCCAGTTACCATAACACTGGCTGGTACCATTGGCAACATCCACCTAAATAAAATATAGTTATACAATCCACTTAAGGCAGCTCCAGCAGGAGACTCCTCTCGCACACAAACAACTCAACTTCGCTTTGAAGCGTGGGTACTTAGGAGAAACGAAAAGACACGTTAGCACTGTGCACCCCAATCTACCACCGCAGAGAACGCTCAAGTTGAGTACTTGGCATTGCTGAAAGTCAAGTTGCTCCTATCAATGCACCAGAAACCTATGGAAGATGCAAAAAGCCACCGACGGCTCCAGTGGCTCAGAGCGGTGGATGCTGACGGCGGGTGAGGAGGTGGAGAGACCATGGCGCAGCCGGAGAGCAGAGGGTCAGGAAGGAGGAGGAGGAGGAGGAGGGAAGGGGGGCCGACAGGATGCTGGCGAAAAAGCCCTAGGGCCGGTACGCGGGGCCGGGGCGTCGGCCGCACCGGGGAGCGGCCGGGGGCGCGCGCCCAGATCCGGCGAGGAGGGGGCGCTGCGGAGGGCCCCGGGCCTCGCCGCTCCCGGTCGCCCAAAGGATGCGAGAACCGCCGGGGGGGCAGGTGTGGGCACCGACACAAAGTTTCCAGAGACTAGGGTCGCGCGGGGCTCCGGCCGCCGGGTCCTGCCAGCCCCCTGGAGCCGTGTTAGCCTCAAGTCCCGCCCGCCCCCGGCCCCGTCCCCGTCCCCTGCCCGGCCCGCGGCCCCCTACCCGCTCGGCCGGGCGGCGGCTGGCGCTCCGTTCTCCTGCGCGGCTCCCGGCTTCTGCGGGCTGCCCGCCGCGCGCGCCCCTCCTTCTCCCCTCCGCCCGCGCCCGGGGCGGGCCGCGCGCACGCTCCCTGCGCCCCGCCGCCCTCTCCCGGGAAGGGGGGGGGGGGGCGCTTGGGGCGGGGGAGGGGCCTCGGCGCAAGAGGCGCGCTGCGGGGGGGAAGCCGGCGGGGGACGCGCTGAGCGGCGGGCAGCGCGCGTGCGCACTGCGCCGTCCGCCGCCGAGCGGAGCTGCGGGGCGCGCCCCTCCGCTCGCTTGGACGCCCCTCTGTTCAGGTGTCAGGCGTCCTCTGTGGTCTCAAGTGTTTCACAACATAAGACCCCTATTGTCGCCACTTCAGCGTCTACCTGCAAACCGGGTCTGGGGGGCGGGGGCGCAGGGGTGGTGTACTGGGATACCTTCTGGATGCGAGAGAGTTAAGGACAACAATACAAATATAAAAGGTGTGAAGACTGCAGTAAGTGACTAATCACCGCCTCTCACCCCACCCCCACTTTGTATCCAGCACGAGAGCGCCCAGGAGTTGGGACCAAAGAGTGAAGGGAAAATAAATGGCAACTGTTGGATGAATTTTGCTTGGGCAGGTACAGTTTCTAGTAACTCTGGGAGACTGTTTTGTCCGAGGCTCGAAAGTAGCTACAGATTTGAGTCCCGAGACCGGCAACCCACCGCCAGACACCGCAGGTGCGGTCGAAGCCTCAAAACACCAGATCCACAACCCGTGCCTCCCAAGGTAGAGCCATAAGGCGTCCGATACCTGGCTCAACACATGGATTCGCTGAGGGCTTATCTGCTGTGTCACTGTGAGGGTCTTTTTAAACTTAGGTTTGTTCGTCTGTAACATGAGTAGATAGATGCAAACGGACTTTTTCAGCCCAACCTGCCCCGGCAGGTGAGGGGAGGTATGAAGGACTTCCTCAAAGCTCCGCAGTGAGTCATACACCTAAGGGTCCTGACCACGCCCAGCCAGCCCTTTACTCACCAGACCCAGCTCCTCACCGTTGTAAATCGTTGGCATCAGAACTGCTGAACAAACGAGTAGTCCTAGCCTTGGGGGGAGGGGTTGGGGAGGGAAGTAAAAAAAAAAAAAAGAAAAAGAAAAGAAAAAACGCGCTTTGGGTTTACGTCTCCCCGGCTTTTTCATGCTCTTTCTGATCTCTGACTGGATTCAGCGTCATCCCGTGGGTGCAGGAATGTCTAAAAGTTCTGTTTCCCAGACAAAAATACAACACGAAGGCATTTTAGTGATAATCTTAGGGGAGCTAAAAAGGCCTGCAATGGAGAGATTTTGTTTATTTTTGCCTTCATAAAAAAGAATTAAAACTTTATTTTTTTTTAATTTTTTTTTTAACGTTTATTTATTTTTGAGACAGAGAGAGACAGAGCATGAACGGGGGAGGGTCAGAGAGAGGGAGACACAGAATCTGAAACAGGCTCCAGGCTCTGAGCTGTCAGCACAGAGCCCGACGCGGGGCTCCAACTCACGGACCGCGAGATCATGACCTGAGCCGAAGTCGGACGCTTAACCGACCGAGCCACCCAGGCGCCCCAAGAATTAAAACTTTAAAGTTAGGCAAAATTAATCTTTCTGCAAGAGAACAAACCAGAATCTGATTCAGGATGAAAACACTAGGAGTTCAAATCTTGCCTGGGAAAGGCATCTTCCGAGCACTAAACTTCTCCAACATCAATTCATCTAGTGACTTATTTTGACATGCGAACACCAAAATAGCAAAATCTCTAATAGAAACGATTGTATGCCGCTTCACTGGTGTCTCCGCCCCCCCCCCCCCCCCCTTCCTTCAGGCAATTCAATGACTCAGCAACACAAATAGATACATCCCTCTTCAGATTCAAGCTTGTTTGTTACACAGAAGGCAGGTTTCCAGTACAGCTCTAGTTAGCGACAAAGAGCTGGGCATTTTCACGGATTATAGGAACTAAGTCTACCTTAAGGAATCATATCCTCATCAGTAAAAAGGAAGGAGGAGGGCTAAAATAGTGTTCAATGTGATGTATGTGTAAAGATCTAGAGATTAAGGAAAAGTAGGAAGAAGTGCTAAAGTCAGTAAAACCATTTAGTGACTGTATATGCCTGTGGGCAGGGAGGTGCTTTATGGTTTTTTTTACAGAATGTGTGAGTATGCCTCTACAAAAATGCAATTTGAGGGGCGCCTGGGTGGTTTAGTTGGTTGAGCATCCAACTTTTCATTTCAGCTCAAATCATGATGCCAGGATTGTGGGATCAAGCCCAGCATTGGGCTCCACACTGAGAGTGGAGCCTGCTTAAGCTTTTCTCGCTCTGGGGTGCCTGGGTGGCTCAGGTGGTTAAGCATCCGACTTTGGTGTCAGGTCATGATCTCATGGTACCTGGGTTCGAGCCCATGTTGGACTCTCTGGTGTCAGCACAGAGGCACTTCACATCCTCTGCCCCCTCTCTCTGCCCCTCCCCTGCTCGTTCTTTCTCTCTAAATAACTTAAAAAAAAAAATAAAGACTCTCTCTCCACTGTCTCCCCCAACTTGCATTCTCTCTTAAAAACACACACATACAGGGGCGCCTGGGTGGCTCAGTCGGTTGGGCATCCGACTTCAGCTCAGGTCACGATCTTGCGGTCCGTGAGTTCGAGCCCTGCATCGGGCTCTGGGCTGATGGCTCAGAGCCTGGAGCCTGCTTCGGATTCTGTGTCTCCCTCTCTCTCTGCCCCTCCCCCATTCATGCTCTCTGTCTCAAAAATAAATAAACGTTAAAAAAATTAAAAAAACACACACACACACATACACACAAAACAAAAATGCAATTTGAAGGTATTCTCTTCTAGATCAGCACTGTCTAATACAACCTGGTATGATAGAAATATCCTGTATCTGCACTGTCCGGTAGAGTAGCCACTAGCCTCATGTGGCATTTGGGCTCTTGAAATGTGGCTCTAGTGTGCCTGAGACACTGAATTTTTGGTTTTAATGAATTTTAATAAATTTAAATAGCCACATGAGCCTGGTGACACATGAGGCTATCTTACTGGACAGCACATTACTAGACTGTAGGTAGGTATTTTTAGAGGTATCAATTATCTTAGATGTAAATACATCTTAGAAGCCATCTGCTACAAAAGTAAGACTTGTCTATGCCCAGGGAAGGGGTGGGTGCTCCCAACTACATCTAAATAAGCAGTGCTTTAGAGCAGTGCAGCTTTGGTGCAGAATGAGAGCTAATCTGATTAGATGCAGTAAGTAGAGGGTGGAAACTTCTACTCTGTTTGGCTACTGAAGTCTGCCTTTCCAAAAATATTCTTAATTGCTTGGGCAATGACTTAAATTAGATTAATCAGACCTTTATGAGTCCCTTAGAAAGAATGGTTGCATCTTCCATTCGTATCATTGCTTCTGGTTAACAAACTGGCAGCAGCTTTGCTATATCTGTCAGCATTGGGGAATAGCTGTGATCAGGGGTCCCCTGTCTACAGAAGTCTGATTTCAGGGTGCCATCAGGGCTCATGGCTCACAGATGTTTTGAACACCTGCTTGCTAATGTTCGTAATTCCAGAGTATATGCTATCGATAGCTACAAAAATGCAAATCCCCTAAAGAAGTAAATCTTTGTCTTTTGAACAGTGGATTCCAGACATATGGGAGGACACTCTATAAATATGGAAAAGATAAAAGAACTAGGAGGATAGAAGTCCCCAAACACATTTTATCTACTACAGAAATTTGCCTAAGGCTTGTGCTATTTTGTAAGTTGAAAGATAGTACCTTATATGTAAAATATCCTAAACTGCTACCTTGAGAGTTTTCATAATTCTCATAAAATTTATTTTCCCATTAACAAAGAAATGTCACATTACCGAAAAAGAGAGAAAGAGAAAGCATCACCCATAAACTTACCAGAACAACAAATAGCAACTCTTCTTTCTGGTCTTTTTTCTATGCATGATTTTTTAGTTTTATTTATACAGTTACAATCATAGTGTATATACAGTTTTCTACCCTGACTTCAAGCTCCTTGAGCTAGGTATTATATAAGGGAATATTACAACATGCCTGTGATAACTAGGTCATTTAATATCTGTCTCTGAAGTTTTCTGCCCTTAATTCAACCCTGGGGCTGTAGCAATGATGCACAGTGCTGAGAATCCCAATATAAACATTCTTGGAAAACACACATCTGCCTGTTTTAGGATTTGCTCTGTGTCTTTCCGATCTGTGAGACTTTAGCATGGTTCTGAATTGTATGGTATAGGAAAATCAAGTGCTTGTTCATACCTGGCTGGAGTTAAATGAAAATATCAAAGTCTTGATGGGAAGGAAAAAGAAAGGTGCCAGATGTGTTATCCCATTTCATTTTTATCACACCAGTCAAGTAGATATTATCAACCACACTTTAGACATGAGGGGTTGAGAAACTTGCCCAAGGTTGCATTATTATTAAGTAGCAGAACAAAGATTAGCCAGCCCTCAGGTCTTTCCAATACATTGGGGCAGTAAGCAAGAAAGCATATAAACGTCATTAAAAAAGGAGAAAACACGGGTTAATTTTTTTTACAACCAGAATATATTCGTGTATTTCTTGAGAAACATGTTTTTGAAGAAACCTTTAAGAAACAGTAAATGAAAAAATAAAATTAATTCCCCCCAAGAGACAGTTAATCATCTCTGGTAGTAACAATACCAGAATTGGTAAGAGATACACTTTTAAAGACATCCTAGGTAATTAATGCCATTTTGCATAATCTGAAGAGAAAAAACCTGGTCCTATTCAAGGGGAGTAAAAGTCCATGTTAACTCAAGTACCTGAAGACTTCTCCTATAGTTACAAATTGCTACTTGAAGTCAAGTCTGACTTTGTAAATGAGAGTGGAATGTGTATGGGGGAGGGGATAGCAGAAGTTCTTACATTGGTTAAAAGGCAGCATCTAACCTATGTTGCTCATCTGCTCTCTGCTTTGCCAAATAGTAGCAAATCTACATTACAGGAAGTTGGCTGCCTCAAATAATTCTTCACCAGACCTAGGATGTATACATTGTTGTTGCAAACATATCTTGGCTGCAAAGTGTATCCCCACTGCCCTGGAGTAACGGCTGGTTACATTCTGGATGCTAATCAGGGGTATCCCATTTCACCAGAGGGCCTCTAAGCTCCTGCCCCAGATATCCTCCCCATCTTGCCACATCTGCTGGAAATCCATGGCTTGCTTTTATCCCTCTCCTAGTTTCCATGGAGACCCAACAGTTTACTTTTTTCCCCCAACTCTAAGCCACAGTTATTTTTAACTGTAAAACTCTGAGCCAGGTCACAGCTGGGATCTGGAAGATGCAATGACGTCTATAGCCACCCTTCTCTCCCACAGACGCCTTCTTTTCTGCAGTTGCTGGGGGCGGAGGCACTCCTGGGAGATTTTGCTCTCAAAAGCATTTTGCTTTGCATCATGAAGTTAAACCTATGCTGACTTAGATCTGACAGGTGTCCTGAATCTGAAACCATGCACGCCCTAAACAAGGCAAAGATTTTCTTTGGGTGGGAGAGGAGGGCTGCCAGGTGAGGTTGCCGTTGTTGTCACAGTATCTGTGGCTAGCGATTAGGTAAATGCCCTTTGGTAAAAATAAATCAAAGTGCTATCTATCCTCTAGGCAAAAAAAGAAGGGCTCTGGCTCCTGCCCCCAGGAGAGTGACTTTTCCTGCAGCCTGCCCTTGGTTAGAAAGAGGCTCCTAAGCAGGATACTGTGTGAAGTTGTTCTACCTTCTCCAAAGCAGACAGCAAATTCCCAGGGGGTCAGGGCTGGCACATTGCTGCCCCCTTCTCCTCTACGGAGAGTTCAAATCAGTCCACCCATCTCTAAGGCCGCTGGTACTTGGGAGCTAGTGTCTTCACGGCATTTCTAAACTTTTCACTCCTTTTCAGTATTTTGTCGGGGGGAAGGCTATTAAATTACCCTTGAAAACTGCCCTTTTCATCTTAGACAACCTCCTAAGATCGGAAAGGGCAATAAAACATAAAACAGCCCCAATTCAATACCAGTTTTCTCACAGGAGACATTGATTGGGAATATTAAAATTAAGCCCCACAGTGCAGGTTCCATTAATGTTTTATTTCTTAAAATATTAAATGTTGGGTTTTTAAGGAATTCTCTAAATGAAGGGTGCTAAATAGGAGGGGGAAATCCAAATCAGGAGTTATCCATTGTTAAATGGGAGAAAAGAGGTTAGGTCATTGCAAACAATTTCAGAAACAGAGAATACACTTGGCAGACAGCTCTCCAAGAAGAGAGATGCATTAGAAGTGTCACGAGTTGGCACTTGGCTGTCAGTTCACCGAAGACAGGTGATAAGATGACAGCATTTCAGCATTTTTACTTTGATTAATAAAATGTTGGTTTCTTAAAACAACTATGAGGTCTTCTCCTTTCCACACTTCCTAAAATGCTACTTCTGTTCAACATAACCTGCACCAAGGCAGGATTGTCAGCAAGGTACCTGGAAGCTTTCTGTTACATTAAGACCTCAGGGGAAACCAGAGAAAGCTGAAAAAGTGTTGCTTGGTTAAGAATGAGATTAATTCCACCAAATAATTAGTGTGGTGCCACAGAAGTCTGCCTCCTGTGCTCCAAAGTAGAAAATGAGCACACCAGAGTTAATTATCCAGTCCTAAAAGACAGGAAACAAGCCTGGGCCGGCAAAGGGTAACTACAGGGCTTGCAAAGACAAAGGGAGGTACATCTATTAAATCAAAAATTTTTGTAGCTCTCAGTTTGGGGTTTTAAACCTTTTGATGGTCACTTTCTGGATTCTTATCTCAACTTCCTTATTATTCTTACTCCTAACCGGGAAGAGGGCCCAGCATACAATACATAACATGCAAGTAACTCATAGTGACAAAGGAATTTTAATGCCAGATGTTAAGACATTCACCATTCCCTTAAATACCTGTCTCTTGACTTGTAAGCCTGGTCAGTCAAATCAAAGAGCATTTGATATTCTTATCAAGGCAGTTGCTGGGGGCGGAGGTACTCCTGACAGAAGCCAAGGCAGTAGGCAAAACTGAACAGGAAAAGAACTCCCTCCCATTAGATTTAGAAACTGGCCTTCCAGACTACTCAGGAATGATTCACCTGTGTCCCCACCCCCCAGCCCCCAACCACTCAAAAGTAGCAAACTAAGTTCTGATGCATACTTCACGGATAGGCTTCTTTCCAAAACACTCACTAAATGCTCCCTACTGTTCTCCCAAATTAAGTGCCAATATCAGCAAGCCCATTACTCCCTAGCCAGGCTGCTCTGACTCTGCTTGCACATGGAGATCCTGCACAATCTCCCTTACTACGTTGTGCTCAGAAGAGCTGGTTATTGTGTCTGCTTGAAGAGAAATTCTGTCTTAGCTTCTACACAAGGCCACACAGTGCCCCACTGTACCAGACATGATCCTTTCCAGCAGATCAGGGAGAGGTTAACCACATCTGGCTAGGTATATTGGAAAGGAAAGCAAAACTTCTACATCAGTACCTCCTGAATCAAACTTTAATTTTTAGAAATCCAGACAAACGAAACATAGTTGTGGGAAAGCCTTTTGTGTTAACAATAATATAGGGGCGCCTGGGTCAGTCATTTGAGTATCTGACTCTTGATTTTGGCTGAGGGTCATAGGATTGAGCCCCGCATTGGGCTCCACGCTGAGTGTGGAGCATGATTCTCTCTCTCTCTCCCCCCTCCTGCCCTTCGCCCCTACTCCTGCTCTGTCTCTAAAAAAAACCCCCAAAAGACCACAACAAAAATACAGCGTATATCTAGAAGGTACTCACAAAGATATCCTGCAAGATGGACAGTATTCCAGAATGCTGTTTAGAACACAGTACCACTCTCTTGCCCAGAGACAAGTGTTAGAGTATGATGAATGAGTTTTTCCAAGCTTTTCTTTACAATTTGGGCCTCTGATTCTTTACACTGGAAAGTTTATTTCTCTTATTACATATCTACAGATTTCCTTAAGCTAGAGTGATTTACCACCTGGAATTCTGTTGTTCTTGATGAATGTCCATTGGTTTGCTCCCCTTTCCAGCTAACCACAAGCTGGTCTCATTACTGAAAACTGGAAGCTTGTTTTTACCTCTCAAAAAGGACTGGTTAACTGACTTCAGATTTAAATGGGGGGTTGGGAGAGACTAATGGGTCTCCCCATGGGTTGGGAGCAGGGAGAGACTAAAAAGAAGAATAAAAACTGGAACCTAAAAAGAGATAAACCATTGAGTTAGTTGGTCTCAAGAGAGACAGTCTAGATCTTTGAGCATGGGAAGGGTCTTGACATAGGAAGAAATTCTCTATTTCTCACCACTGCCAAAGAAGGATATGCACAGAATTCCAGCAGAAACCTTTAAATTGCAATAAAAATTCCTAACAGTAAAAGGTCTTTACTGATGTCATTGAATTTCAGGGTAAACGTTCCCTCTTTGTAATGATACGGCCTAAGAGAGACCTCGATTAGTGTAGCTGGTTTAAGGCCAACTCCATCTAGCAGCAAAGGGGAAGGATGGAATATACTTTGAAGGCCCTTGCTAGCTCTGAATTTTTAAGAACAAGAAAGGCCTTCCTTTGGTGATACGAACATGGAAGAAAATAATGTACTTAAGCCAGCCGCATCAAATATCAGCAAGTGCTTTTCTGTTATAAATGCACAAAGATGGTGATGCAGTGACTGAAGAGTAACCTTTACCCCAAATATGGCTTGATCCTTGAGAAACCTTAACCACAGTAATAATCCTAGTTTCTAAAATCCAGTCATTTGAAATCACAGCCTTATTTTACTGTCACTGTTTTCAACTCTGCCATTTTCCTCATCAAATCAACTGATTCCCCAGTTTTTTCAGAGTTGATTGGTTCCAAGGTTTCTACGAGACTATCCTCCCATCTCCCACTCCTAACTACTACAGCTGCCCCCATGTCCTAGCCAACTACACCTCTTGGTACCATCTTCCTCACTCCTACTGCTGCCTCCACATCGTCCTCCACCCACCATGTCTGGAACAGTCTCCCACTTCCATCTGCCGTTTTCTCCCTCTCTTCTCGATTGTTTCATTGCTTCAAGAGCTCACCTCTCTCAGGAAGCCTTCCTTAATCAAGGCTAAGGACTCTTGGGACTACAACAGACATCACTTGACATCCATGTCTAATGCACCCCCCACTTTAGAAGAGGAATTAGTTTTCAGGAACAAGAGGCAATCCCTTTATAACCAAGTAGGGGTGATGGTGGTAGAAGAGTACATTTTCTAAGAGATATGACAATGCAAAGAAAAGAGAGCATTTCCACAAGCCACCCTTTTTCAGATTGAAATCCTTTATTCCAATTCTCTGATCCTAAGAGTTTCCTTTTTTTTTTTTTTTTTTTAACGTTTATTTATTTTTGAGAGAGAGAGAGACAGAGCATGAACGGGGGAGGGTCAGAGAGAGGGAGACACAGAATCTGAAACAGGTTCCAGGCTCTGAGCTGTCAGCACAGAGCCCGACGCGAGGCTCGAACCCATGGAACGCGAGATCATGACCCGAGCCGAAGTCGGCCGCCTAACCGACTGAGCCACCCAGGTGCCCCAAGAGTTTCCTTTTCATTTATAACCCCCTAGATAAGTCTATCAGCAAGCTGCATGCATATTTGTATCAGTCAAAAAGTTTGAGCAAATACTTCCACCAAAGTATATATTTTAATTAGATATGTTGAATGCTGAAAGAATTAAGGAATCAGTGAGCTACTGAAGGCTATTTGTGCAGATTCTGAAATTCTTTCTATATACAGCTTTGTTTCTAGCAGAAATGGAATAACCATGACTCTGCGTTTGGCTTATTTTGTAGGAAGGTTTGAGGATCGTTTCAGATATGGTGGGGCTACTCACCCTCATATCTAGTGAGTCTCATATATGAAACTGCTTTACTTTTGTTTTAAAAGTAGCTTTTATTGCAGGCTAGCCTGTCACCATTGAGAAATCAGGGCTCAGGTCTCAATCCAAGCAAAGCTGAGGTTAGTTGTGTCATCTCCATCCTCAAGGGCCTGGTATCCTGGGAAACCCACGGTAAGACCAGGGTGACTCCGGGACACACATGTTAGCAGAGACAGTGCAGCGTGGTGAGGCAGGCATTCAACACCCTAAGTGTGCTTTAGTTACCAGAATATTTGACACACCCACAAATTAAGTAGCAAAACATTTTAATCCATTAATTCTAAAAATAACAGAGACATTTTAACATCCGGTGCCACCTCCTCAAAAGTCTACTGCAGATTAGACAGTCAGACAGCAATGTACAAAGCCAGACATTAAAGGGAAAGATGTAGTTTGGGACAAGACCATCACGGGGAAATTTTCCTTCCCTTTGCTCATAAACAGAAGTTGTCAGCTTAAGAAATCTTCAGAAGAGAAAGCTTTCTCATGCTCCATAACCTTTCTCTTTATTTTAAATCTTTCTGTAATGTTTGAAGGTGAAACAGATAATCAGAAAACCAACCTCCCAAGTACAAAGATCTGAGCTGGACTCCTGGGACTAAAGACTGGTTCATTTCTATTTCTACCAACACTCTGATGTGAGGTACTATGGTTCTTGTTTTAGCTACAAGAGGTGTTAGGAATAAATGCCCACTCACATTTAATAATAGCTTATCTAGCACATAACTCTGCAGCACAATACCAACAACAGGAGTGTTTTAAAGCAGGGCAGAGAAAAAAGTAGGTATTAATACAACTTAAGGTTTCCTTTGTCCTTCCCCTCTTTTTACAATGAGAATTCAGCTCAGAAATGAAACTCTCCAGAATGCCCGTACTGTCCTTTGGCCCACACATTCCAAACTTGTGATTTCTGATCGCAAGCCCTCAGAGCCTCAGGCTTTAGTGATGTATCCTTCTCGGATGAGGAAATCATAGATTTTCCGCGTTTTGTTCACATCTATCTTGATGAGTGCTCTTGCCTGTGCCAGTCTCAAGCCTCCTTGCTTGTTACATTCGTTCAATAGAGCAGATTTGTATTCTAAATAGGCTCCTGGGACCAACCTCACCATCTGACAGAGCTGCAAGACACGGCAAATTTAATAAACATTAACATCTGTCATTCTCGTAATTTAATCCAGTAGGTATAGCCAAAATAAAATTTAAAAAGTGACATCAACCTCCAACTATTTATAGGAGCTGCTGGGTGGCTGGACCACATTCCATTTAGTCTCTTCCTTGGAGAGAATACTCCCTAACGACAGACACTCAGGAAGAGAAAACCAGAGTATGATGCTGGGAGAGCCTTTAGTACCTGTCAGCTGGCTCACCTGGGTTTGTCAAGGAGTCCTAAGTTTGTGTCCAGAGGAGCAGCCTGGGTCCACACAACTCTTGGCCCAGCACATTCCAACACAGCCAGTCAAGGAAGAGCCACAAGGCACGGTAGGGGCGGGGGTGCAGATACTTGGATTCCCAAGTGTGAATCACATTATTTTTAGTATCAGCATAAAGTAGTTGTCCCTGCTTTTGTGATTACATTTCCTACTTTGGAGGAGGAGGAAATACAGAGACCTTGCGAAGAGGCTATTTCAGCGGCTGAAAATCTAGAAAGCTGGCTCCATTCCAGTTCACCTGCCACAGCATCTCATGACAATGAGCAGTGTGAGGTCACCGCTTGTGGGTAAGGATAAAAACTGCTTGAAACCCCAGGCCATTCAATACTTGACTTAGAATGGCCTGTGACCTTCTTCAGCAATACTTAAATATAACATATACTTCTGTCTACTCCCAAACTAATCTTTACTGTTCCTGGGGGATAAATTAAAAGACTAACAGCCCCTACCTACTCCATGACTCTTCCTCACTTGTCTGGAGTGGCAGATGGGGAGACTGATCTTGGGAACTGGAAGAGGAGCACATGAGGAGCAAAAGAGGAACCCCTCTTTTGGAATAGACTTCAGCACTGTGCACATTTTTTTGAAAATACTAGAGGAGGACTCTTTTGAGGCTGGATTTAAATTTTTAAAACAACCAAAAGTAATATGAAGACGAGTCTGATGATTATAGTGGAAAACAAAAGTAGGACATGGCATTTTTAATCAAAATTTGTATCTGATTGTATATGATGATGCAGCCCTTTCTTTACGGCTTATATACATGCTATGGAGACAATTCCAAACATCTTTTAAGTAAGGTTATATTATTTGAATAAGTGTAGGACTTATCTAAGTGACCATTCTAATAGGAAATAAACATTTTCATATAGGAGTTATTTTAGATTTATAAAAAATTAATTTCATTCACATGAAGCACTTAGTAAAGTATTTGGTACATGGTAATGCTCAATAAATGATGGTTGCCTTGATTAGATTTATATATCATATGGTCTTCGAATGGTAGCAGGGTGCTAAGGAAAGGAATTCTCTGAAACTTGCTGAGGTTAGCTCTTCAGCTCTTTAAATTGCAGGACAGACTACAGCTATACATGTATGTCACATGAGCAGAGCCAAACGGGTTGGATCCTATAATGTGTTTTAATGACAATTCAATGAATAATCAACTCTACTCTCTTTCCTTTAGCTCCCTTCTTTTTGTTACCTCCTTTTCTTTTTCATTCAGCTTCTCTGTGCCAGGGAGGCCAGTGAGGTTCAAGGGTGGTGCACTTCGTCTACCTACAGACACAGAAAAAGGTATATATTTTATAGGAGTGCCAATTCCTCAAGTGTAAAGTAGCAAAGTCCACTACAGCCAGGCCACTTAGGTACAAGATCACTATGTCCAGCTGAAAGAAATCTCTCCCCATCACCTCCAGCCTCAGTCTGGTGTGCAACGCAGGCACCCCAACGTTCACCTGAAAATATAAATGGTAATTCACATGCCCTTTGCTCTGCTAAAATACACAATTACATATACCTAAACATCAAATATGACTATTCTTCCTAACCCAGTAGGAGATTCTAAAATCTAAAGCCCAGATGTTATCCAGTTAAAAAAGGTCATATGCTGCCTCACTTGACAGCTGATGAATGGAAATAACAACTCTGCAGGAGAGACATTTCCTAATCCTCACTACTCTGCCAGGAGTACAAGGCAAACATGGTAATTAACCAAGTACCATTTGCCTTCAGATCAAAGGCAGACTGTTAGGCCAGCAAAAGGCCCTTCTTATTTATTATGTGAGGGAATATCTGTTCCTTCCAAAGTAGTCCTGTTTACCTGAAAGATACACACAGAGGAACAATGAGCCATTATATGGCAAACTAGAAGCTGAGGTGAACTCACACACGGGGAAAGAAACCCAAGTATGAGGTCACTGCTCAGGATGGGAAGTTTGATGGACAAAAGTTTTTGGTTTTGTTTTGAATGTATATTTGGGATTAGTGGGGAGATAGATGGGCTGGGTTAGGCAAAAGAAAAGTTTTATTGGTGTTGACTTTTAAGAGGTGGGGAGAGAGAGGAGGGACTGTTATAGGCTGCTCTGCTAGAAAACAGGCTTCTCTATAGGATCAACAATGGGATAAGGGGTTCTCCATAACCAACAGGTCTAGACTCACCCTAAACACTAAAAAAGGGAGACTAAAATCATTTAGTACCTCAACAAAGTTACCAGAGGCTAGGTTGTAATTAATGATCCAGACTTTCTACTTTGCACTGCCTTAGGACCAACTGAGAACATGAAGAGGAGCAAGGAGTCTCCTCAACCTAAACACAGGGGGTGAGAAAGGCTAACACCAGCCTTGGAAGCAACAAAGAATAAATCAGTACAGAATAAATGGTTCAGAAAACACAAATGCCAAATTATTAATTATTATCGTGTCACATTATTGCTGTTTGTATTTCTGTATGTAGATTCAGGGGGCAGGATTAGAAGTATGAAATTTGTAAAAAAAAAAAGTTGGATTCAGCTGTCCTGACTACTCTCTAAAAGGCTCTCTTTTCTAAGTATTAAGAAATAATCACCTGAAACAAAGGAATAAATTTTTAAAAAAGTATTCCTAAAGTAGCCTTCTCTGAGCCTGGTCTAGACCCTGAACCTGAGAGACTTTAAATGGGATCAAAGCTCTACTGTTTCAAGCGTGGTAAAAGTGCAGGTGCATCATCTTTCTGACCAGCTCAGGCTCCACAGTAGCATGGTCTGTGTGCTTTAATAAGGGAAAGTGGCAAATACAGCATATGGAGCAGGGGTGAGAATAACCACCAACAGAACTGGCAAACACCACAATTTTGGATCAGAACTCTAGAACTTATTCCACTCCAAATTACCATTCACTGATTACCAAGAACAAAGGATTACCAGATTATCATATGGCTTAATCTTGCTCTGTCAACTAACCCCAAAATAGAGGACACACCCAAAGAGGTAAAGATAACAAACAAATACCTCAAGTCTCCAAATTATTAAGAAATCCTTGAATTTCTGCTCAGGATACAAAGCCTTTAATTTACCCACTGTGGGACAAATCTCAAAAGCTGTGGTAGGTACAACTGCAGCAAATGAACTGCTCATGAGCATTGGTAAAATAAAGAAAAATCCTCTCTGGAGCTCTTTCTTCCCTTGTCTCTGTACTCAAACCCTGAAGAGACTGAAACTTACTAATGTTTACAAACTGGGATAACACTTACCATTCCTCTGCCTAAGCACACTGCTCACAGAAAGGGGGAAGGGACTACTGGGTGAATCCCTAGAATGAAAACTTCACCATCAAGTCTTGCTCCAGCCTGGAAAAATAATTACCTGAATTCGAAGCCATCGGAATAGAAGGGCTCAGGCCAGAATCACTAGAACAAAGAAGAGGAATTTAACTAATGTCACACCAAAGACGGCAATTTCCAAAAGCCCATGTGGACTGGGTGCCATTTATTAGGTTGGTTACTTTAAAGGGATGTAATGAGACAGACTTCACTGTTTTACAGGATATCCTACTATACTAAACAGGAAGGGAAATCTGTTCCGTGGGGTATAAGAAATTACTTGGATTTGTTAAGAAGACCTCTTAGTCTGGAACATAATGGAGACCAATCACAGGGAAAGGACAAGGACATGATTCACCAATGGAAATCATTCCAGTAGATATGGGGGAGAGAGGAGGCATGGGTGGAGGAATTTTCTAATTTTTAAAAATAAGATCAAAGTAGCAAAGTGGGGGGGGGGCAGCTATGTTCCTCAAAACAGTCAGTACCACAGTTCTGAGACAGACTGCTAAAGTTTTCTGAGTTTTTCTAGCTACCCAATTATTACCTTCTGCCATGTGGGTGGGGTACCCACGGAAATGTCTGAAACTACAAGTAAAAGCCAAAGCATCCAAGAAGATGCTCCTTCTTCCTGGACTAATTACTCACATGTCAGCTTGCCGGCGGAGCCACTGCTGGCAAGCACTACTGTCCTGGATGTACTGGAGAACTTCGGAGAGCATGGTGCGTTTAAGGCGCTCCTCCTCTCGTGTCTTCTTGAGGTGATCATAGGTTCTGGCACCTGAAGGTGTAGATGACACATAATTGCAATGACAATGCAGAACTAACTGAAGGGCTTCCAAACTGACCAGCAAGCAGTTTGCCTTTTTTTGGTTTCCTTTGCAAAACTGCTTCCACAATTATTGTTCTAAGGGCAACGTGATTTCCCTTAGTTTGAAATCCCTTTTTTGACAAGAAATGATTAATATTTTTATTCTTTTTCTAGCTTTAAGAAATCTGTGGACGGGGGGTGCCTGGGTGGCTCTATTGGTTAAGTGTCTGACTTCAGCTCAGGTCATGATCTTTTGGTTTATAGGTTTGAGTCCCACATTGGGCTCTGTGCTGACAGCTCAGAGTCTTGAGCCTGCTTTGGATTCTGCGTCTCTATGTCCCTTCTCCACTCACACTCTGTCTCTCTCAAAATCAATAAATAAACATTAAAAAAAGGAAAAGAAAAGAAAAGGAAAGGAAAGAAAAAAGAGAAGAAAAGAAAAGAGAAGAGAAAAGAAAAGAGAAGAAAAAGAAAAGGAAAGGAAAGAAATACAAGTTTGGGGGCAGGGGCACCTGGCTGGCTCACTGGGTGGAACACGCAACTCTTGATCTTGGGGCTGTTAAGTTCCAGCCCCATGTCAGGTGTAGAGATTACTTAAAAATAAAATCTTAAAGAAAAAAAGAAAGAGAAATATGGGGGCAAAAACCTGCAAAACAGAGAAGTACAAAGAAAGTAAGAGTCACTCATATATCCCACTTCCAAAGAGGAACTTAAAATACTATCACATTTGCATCCTTTTGTATTTTTTCTATCTATATGTTTTCCGAAGTTACACAAGGTTTATGAGCATACTCTGCTTTAAAAACCAATTAAAATTACAAATAAAAATAAGTCCTCATTGATTAGCACTATTTCTTTCCCTTCTTTCCCAGAGGCAATCAATATTGGGTAATCAAAACCTGGTATCAGTGTCTCTTATGTACATCTTGTCAAACAAAACCTTTGTGGTGTTTTCTACACATTAACAAAGCTGTACAGATTCCAAAGTTCCAAACCATATTCCATAAAGCCCAGGATATCATGAAAATATCTCAGGGGTTACTGTAAAGAGCAAAGGCACCACCACGTACTGGTGGTCCTGGGTTCCATACATGACCTGTACCACCGGAATTCAAAATAGTTTCACTTTCATCTTATTTATAGACTAGGTTCTACATAAAATTCCATTTTGAAATGGTTTCTGTTGTTAAAAATAAAGAACCATTACACGAGGCTGAATTTACACCCAATAAGGCTACTTCTTATGGGAAGTGGGCAGTAGCTTTCAACCAACAGGAAGGAGGGAATGTTAAAGATCTTTCCAATAAAACAACAGAAACTGCCATTTATTGAGCATTTGAGCCAGGTACTGTGCTATGTGTTTATGCATTATTTTAATTTAACCTTATTAGCTCTAAGAGACTTGGAAAACTGAAATCTAAACAGAGTTACAAATCTGGTAAACAAGAGAGCCAGAATCCAAACCCAACTGGCCCAAGTCTAGACCTCAAGCTCTTAACTACTGTAATCCACTGCCTTCCCTTAGGACCTGGGTCTACTACCTCTTTAACCACTTTATTATTTTATTATTTTTTATTTTTTAAAATTTATATCCAAATTAGTTAGCATACAGTGCAACAATGATTTCAGGAGTAGATTCCTTTGTGCCTCTTACCCATTTAGACCATCCCCCCTCCCACAACCCCTCCAGTAACCCTGTTTGTTCTCCATATTTATGAGTCTCTTCTGTTTTGTCCCCCTCCCGTTTTTATATTATTTTTTTCCCTTCCCTTATGTTCATCTGTTTTGTTTCTTAAAGTCCTCATATGAGTGAAGTCATATGATTTTTGTCTTTCTCTAATTTCACTTAGCATAATACCCTCCAGTTCCATCCACGTAGTTGCAAATGGCAAGATTTCATTCTTTTTTATTGCCGAGTAATACTCCATTGTATGTATGTGTACATATACATATATACATATACGTGTGTGTGTATATATATATATATATATATACACACACGTATATGTATATATATATACATACACACACACCACATCTTCTTTATCCATTCATCCATCGATGGACATTTGGGCTCTTTCCATACTTTGGCTGTTGTTGATAGTGCTGCTATAAACATGGGGGTGCATGTGTCCCTTCAAAACAGTACACCTGTATCCCGTGGATAAATGCCTAGTAGTGCAAATTGCTGGGTTGTAGGGTAGTTCTATTTTTAGTTTTTTGAGGAACTTCCATACTGTTTTCCAGAGTGGCTGCACCAGCTTGCATTCCCATCTTTAACCACTTTAAATCTGTTTCTTCATTACATGGAAATAACAGTGCCGATCTCATAAGTCTGTTATAAGAATCATAGTGTAGGGCCTGGTGCATGGTGAAAGATGCTGGCTGCTATTAATATAAGTATTATTACTACCTCAAAGAACTGGGATGCAAGCATGTAGAACCATTTGAAGCTTGGTTAATACAAATGATCAGACCATGCATTCACAAAATTTTAAAAGGTTGAGGCTAAAATTCAGAATATAAAATCCTTTTCTTAGAGGCCATAGCAGATTCCCACATCTAAAACAGCACCTCTCTTTTGTGTTGTCACTTTTATTTTACCTGAGATAACCATGTAAGGGTATTTATAAGGATTATACACATGAAACTTTACTGGAAAGATCAAAAACTCATTTCAAAAAAGGAAAACTTGTTTTAAAAAAATTCACAAAGCCTCAGAGACTTCCTTTATGTGTTTAGAAGACACTTGCAGGGAAACCTGGGTGGGTTAGCCGGCTGAGCATCTGACTCTTGACTTCAGCTCAGGTCATGATCTCATGGCTGTAAGATAGAGCCCTGCATTGGGCTCTGCAGTGGACATGGAGCCTGCTTGGCATTCTCTCTTACTCTCCCTCTCTCTCTGCCCCTCCTCCACTCACATTCTCTTTCTTTCCCTCTCTTTTTCTCAAAAAAAAAAAAAAAAAAAAATCCAAGAAGACACTTGCCCACTGATATAATGTGTAACTTAAGCGTACTTACTACAAAAATTGGTAATGCCTGCTGTTCTGTATTCCTGGAGCCTCTTGATCTCCCTTCGGAGTTCAAATTCCACTGTTTATCCCAAAAAGAATGAAGGAGAAAAATTGGAAAGCCAAAATCAACATTAAGAGGAATACTTCTGCTTTTGAGTATTTTCAGTAATTCTGTCTTATATAAAAGACTGGGCAATTACATTTGGGGAATCCTATATAATGATGACATTTCATTAGAAATTTTACCCAAGAGGGGTGCCTGGGTGGCTCAGTTGGTTAAGCATCCAACTCTTGATTTCAGCTCAGGTCATGATCTCATGGTTCATGAGTCTGAGCTCCACATCAGGCTCTGTGCTGACAGTGTGGAGCCTGCTTGGGATTCCCTCTCCCTCTCTCTCTCCCCTCCCCTACTCACACTCTCTCTCCCTCAAAATAAATAAACTTAAAAAAAAAAAAAAAAAGAAAAGAAATGTTACCAAAAGCTCAGAAAAACCTACTCTAGCTATCTTTTGGCTACCATCTCCAGCTGGAGAAAGCAGCTGGAAACGTCTCCCAGAAGGTGGTACAATGAACTGGCTGAATTCATTAGCTACAGAAGTAACGAATTAATTTTTTTAAACAACTAAGTTTCCTTGCTCTGTTTATCCTCTATTTATCTATCCAAATAACCAAATTCTTTTATAAAAGCTATCTCTGCTATTACTTGATGTGGCCCTTTTATAAGCAAAGGACAAAAGCTCTGTGCTCAAGTCCCAGATAGCTTCTTTACAGCTTTTCTCCTATAGGAACAAAAGAGCATTGTTTTCCATAAACCAAAGATTTCTGCTTCCTCTGAGTGGACAGATCAGGTTGTATTGCTTGCGTTATTATGTGATAGAACATTCAAATTTGGGTGCTTTGAAACAGAGGATGAAGGAAGAGCCCAGACAATTCATGGGGTGTAGTTCTTTGGAGTGACACATGAACCAGGGATGGCACAAACTGGGACAGGAAATAAAGGATCAGTCACCTAGTGCAAACCACACAAAGAATGCCAACCAAACAGGGTGTTTGATGAGGACAACCAACCAGGCTCAGATAAATGCCTATAATGCCATGCAACAAATAATTGCATGATGAGAACAGGGTAAGAGTCTTGGTAAAGCATTTTCCCTAAATTTGAGGGTCAAATACATAAATCTCACAATGAAACATACAGACTAAGCTGCCCAGTCCAGATTATTTTAAAGTGTAGGCCTTACTGCCTTAACAACTTCAATTTTTTTATAGTGAAAAATCAAATAGTAACTGGGCAAAGGTCTCTCAGAAAGATAGGCAAGAGGATGATGGAAGTACTGGGTTGGCTCAGTCGGTAGAGCATGAGACTCTTGAGCTCAGGGTTGTGAGTTCGAGCCCCATGTTGGGCACAGAGATTACTTAAGGAAATAAAAAAACATTGTTTTTAATTAAAAAAGAGAAAGAAAGGGGGAGGGGAGGGGTACCTGGGTGGCTCAGTCGGTTAAGCATCAGACTTCAGCTCAGGTCATGATCTCATAGCTTACGGGTTCGAGCCCCGCACTGGGCTCTGTGCTGACAGCTCAGAGCCTGGAGCCTACTTCGGGTTGTGTGTCTCCCTCTCTGACCTTCCCCCGCTCATGCTCTGTCTCTCTCTCTCTCAAGACCAAATAAACATTAAAAATAAATACATTAAAAAAAAAAGAGAGAGAGAATGATCGAAGTACTATCTCCATGAGTCATCCAAATCTTGTCCCCATTTTAAGAACTACTTTTAATGCTAACATATTTATGAATAAAATGATACGATGTCTTGGATTTGCTTCAAAATAATCCAGTTGAGCACGGGAGAAGAGGGGGTGATAGAAATGAAACTGGATGTGTTAATTGCTGAAGCTGAGTGATGGATACATGGGTGTTCATTACACTGTCAGACCTACTTTTATATATATTTGAAAACTCCCATAATAAAAAGTCAGGGGAGAAACTATAAAACTACTTTTTATCTGGGGAAAAAAGAAAGCTTCCAGGCTTTTAACCTCTTTTGTCCCACCCCCAAGTCATTTCAAGGTAATAAAGGGGAAGAAAAGATAAAAATATTCATTTATTTATCATTTATTCATAGAACTTCACCTAAAACATACCATTATCTCTATTTATATAAACACACACATACACAAACACAAAATATTTGCACAAAGTTTAAAAAGCACCTACATGCATGGCTTTCAATGAACTTGTCATGTTCCACTGGCCCCACTATCCTTGCAAATCGTCTCATTGTTTCATAAAGGTCTTGGACTTCCTTGGGATACCGCCGTTCCATTACTACAGAGAAAATAAAACACAACCATGCCATAGAGAATATAAAAATTTCTAAGTTAGAGTCTGTGTTTCTTTTACTAGAAGTCAAATGGAAGGATACTATGCCTAACCTCACATGACTAATTTACCCATGACAGGAAGCAAACAGGAAAGCCAAGAATGCAAAACATTAATCATAATGATAACAGCATCACAGTGACTATCACACAGGGATGCTGTTATCACTGGAGAATTGAAGGTCATCTGCATTACTGAGCACCCAGCTGACCTCCGCACCTCAGTCTGTTAATCTGTACAGGGGCAGGGACTGCTGGCAGTAATGGGAAAGACAATTAAAGGCAGATCATGCATTCTTAGGAACAATGTTGGGCAGAATTTTGGTATGAACTACCACAGGAAAACAAGGGAAGTGCATGTAGAAGGGGTAGGTTAGCCTAGAAAAAATGTGTGCTCTCTTTCTAATGAAGTTATATTTTGGTAATTATCATCTAAGTAAATGGTCATAGCATCCTGTATATACAGGTTCCTGATCCTCAGGTAGTTAACTCTGAGGATCACTAATGACCAAATTTCTAATAAAAAGAAGTATCAGCGAAGAGGATGGGGAGTAAAACCTACAAACAATTAAGTGGTAGGTTGGAAGTGCCAGGAACTGCTACTTGGTCATTTCCATCAGAAGAACTACACCAAAACCAGGTGATTAGATGAATTAGTAACTACTGATTAGATGAGCTGATTAGTAACTAAACTAATTCTGCGTACTTTTCCACTATAGATACAGGCTTTCACTTAAGATCGTTATTGAAATTGAGTTTCTTTTCAGTTCCATCTCTTCCCTTGTAGGAGACACTCTTATCCACAAATTCCAGGTGCTGATTTGATGGGCAGCCACAGATTATTTTCACTACCAAAAAACTCTCAAAACCAAAAGCAAAAAAAAAAAACCCTGCAGGGATAGTACAGAAAAATTTGGAGTAAAAATTTTAAATTTGATGGAAAAACCCCCTGCCTATGATATGAAGGTCACATACACTCACTATAATGGTAGTTGAAAACTCTGAAATCACATTGCACATGCTGCGTTTTTCTCAGAAGCAACAGAGCCTCCTCTCAGCTCTACACGTACAGTTAAAAGAATATAATCAAGCTAAACTGACCTGTGTTTACCAGCTGAGAACAGAATTTACATGAGTCAAGTTCTACTATGAGTAAAGGTCAAAATCCTATTGACCTGATATTGAAAACCCAGGCATTCAGACACAGGAACCCACTACTGTAGCTACAAGAATATGACCAATTATTGTCTATAAAAAGGGCAATGGAAATCTGATTGTGAGTTATTTTTGCAAACCCACAGTTCTCAATGAGGTTAAACAGGCAAGGAATATAAATTGATACAACCATTTTTTGGAAAGCAATCTGGCAGCACATGTCAAGCATTTTTAATGATCATATTCTTTGACCTATTAACTCCACTTCTGGGAATCCACCTTAAAAAAAATTCTATGGGACACGTGAGTGGCTCTGTCGATTAAACTTCCGACTCTTAAAAAAATTTTTTTTTAATGTTTGTTTATTTTTGAGAGAGAGAGAGACAGAGCACGAGCGGGGGAGGGGCAGAGAGAGAGAGGGAGACACAGAATCCGAAGCAGGCTCCGGGCTCCGAGCTGTCAGCACAGAGCCCAACATGGGGCTCAAACTCATGGACAGTGAGATCATGACCTGGGCCGAAGTCAGACACCCAACTGACGGAGCCACCCAAGCGCCCCTAAACTTCCAACTCATGATTTTGGCTCAGATCATGATCTCACGGTTTGTGAGCTCGAGCCCTGCACTGGGCTCCGCGCTGACAGCAGGGAGCCTGTTTGGGATTCTCTCTCTGTCTCTCTCTTTCTCTCCCTGACCCTCCCTCACTCACTCTCTCTCTCAAAATAAATAAACATTAAAAAATTCTAAATATATATAAAGCTTTATTCACAAATGCATCAGAGAATTATGTATGATGATTTAAAAAACTAAATACCTAATAATAAAAGATAAGCCTATTATTTAACTATTAAGAGTGACGTCCTCAGAACACCACAATCACTTGAAAAAGTGTAACAGAAAGTGAAAAAAAATGTCACATTATGATCACAAAAACATTTAACCCATGACTGGCTGACCTGCACCCTATAATGGCACAGAGTGTCAAGCCCTATAAAATTCTATCAACTAGGATACAAAGCACAATAATCATCAGGTACTTTTACAAAAAAGAATACTGTGACATATGAGTATTATAAACATTTCTATAAAAATGTTGTAATTATGAGATCATAATTCTTATTTGCTGAACAAACTGCAGTGTAGAAGAAGAAAAAGTACAGGGACTCTTTCTGCTCAGCCTAGGTAACTTCAATATTTAAAACAGTAACATCAAAGTGAACATTCACTTAAAAATCATTATAGTTTCACTCTCACCATCATACAGAGCTAAATGTCTTCTGTGTCCACTACCATGCACAATACGGGTTGACTTTTTCCATAAAAATGTTTAACAACCTGATGATCACGGTTGTGTTTAACATATAGTTCCTATCCAGTTCCAGAAAATGACCCATTAATATTCATGCTGTAATTACTATACTACTTTAAAAAAAGGAATTATCATATAAATGTTGATCAGATATTAATGATTCTTAACTCTCACTATGTAACAGAACTGCCTTAAAGATATTTTAAAAATAAAGATGTTCTAGCACTAATCCTCAGAGATTCTGAATTAATAGTCTGAGTTGATACCCAGGCATGAGAATTTTTTAAAGCTTCTTACATGATATGTTGGGGCGCCTGGCTGGCTCAGTCAGTAGGTCATGTGACTCTTGATCTTGGGGTCACGTATTAAGCCCCACGCTAAGTGTGAAGATTGCTTAAAAAAAAAAAAAGGCTCCCGATTGATGCTAATATGCAAGTTGAATTAAGAACTACTGCCATAGGGGCGCCTGGGTGGCGCAGTCGGTTAAGCGTCCGACTTCAGCCAGGTCACGATCTCGCGGTCCGCGGGTTCGAGCCCCGCGTCGGGCTCTGGGCTGTTGGCTCGGAGCCTGGAGCCTGTTTCCGATTCTGTGTCTCCCTCTCTCTCTGCCCCTCCCCGGTTCATGCTCTGTCTCTCTCTGTCGCAAAGATAAATAAACGTTGGAAAAAAAAAAAAATTAAAAAAAAAAAAAAAAAAAAAAGAACTACTGCCATAAATGATTTGTTCAAAACTGTTCAATAATGTTGGAAGAAATTTTAAAATAAAGAAAGCAGCTAATACTTACATTGAAACTTTCTAAGGTTGATTAATCCATGGTCTCTTATAATTCTAGGATGAAAACCACAATAATGTTTATTATAATTAGTTTCACATTTAATACTTCTTCCACATGCAGCTTTTACTAGGCATTTGAAACACTATGGGGTGGAATATTGCGGTTCAAAGACGTTACTCCTCACAAGTTTCTGAAGGGCAGTGAGTCTGCTAACACAATTTTAGGCTTTCAACCATCATATATTTTTCCTTTCCTTGGACATGGTAGACTCTCAATAACTATTTGCTGGATGAATGAATGAACACTCAAAAATACTGAAAAACACATCTGTAACTTGGCATGAAACAGAAGGGAGTCTGTGTCCATGTGATAAGAATTAAACTATTCAATTTAGGGAATTGATAATTGAGAATAGCCATTTAAGGGAAATAGCTAAACCATAAAATGGCACCATGATCATACATTCAACATTTATAACCGTACATGTGTACATTCACATAATGCTTTAAACCTATTTGAAATAAGTATCATGCATGTTTAATGGAAGTGTCTCCATAAAACATAAGATCAAACAGCAACCTCAACCACTGAGTTCTACAATACTGTTGAGCTTGAATTATGTGTTTTAAGCAAAACAGAATTTAAGTAAACCATGTGTCTGGAACCTTTCATTTTATATCACATGTATTTATTTATTTTTTTAATGTTTACTATTTTTGAGAGAGAGAGACAGAGAGCAAGCAGGGAAGGGGCAGAGAGAGAGGGAGACACAGAATAGGAAGCAGGCTCCAGGCTCTAAGCTGTCAGCAGAGGCCGATGTGGGGCTCAAACTCACAGACCGAGAGATCATGACCTGAGCTGTAGTCGGCCGCCCAACCGACTGAGCCATCCAGGCGCCCTATCACTCGTATTTATCACTAGTAATGAAGCTTCTCACAACAACTGGATAATTTTCTTCAGCACTTCTCAGAACACACAGAGAATAAGCTTTACTTTAGGTCACATCTTGGTCCCTCAAGAGTGCCTCCCAAGTCCTATTCCTGTTTTTGTTGTTGTGATGTCACTGTGTTTCTACTCTGTAACATCATGACAACATGCATTCACACTCATACCCTCTGCATACCCTTCTCTGAATTGTTAAAAGTCTCTGTAATCTAACTGCTAAAATTGTCTGGGATCCATTAATTTCTCAATCTGAATGTATGCTTTTTGTTCTGCTGCAAAGAGAAGGAAGAACTTGAGAGTGTCTGAAAATTGTTCAGAATTTTTTGAAATCCTCCTGAGTAAGACTTCTCAAAAAAATGAGCCATTAGAATGGAGCATTAAAGGAGCACTTGGGTGGCTCTGTTGGGTAAGTGTCTGACTCTTCATTTCAGCTCAGGCCATGATCTCATGGTTCGTGATATCAAGCCCCGTACTGGGCTCTATATTAACAGCATGGAGCCTGCTTAGGATTCATTCTCTCTCTCTCTCTCTCTCTCTCTCTCTCTCTCTCTCTCTCTCTCTTTCTGTCCCAATACCGTTTGCACTCTCTCTCAAAATAAATAAATAAACATTAAAAAAATGAGAGCATTAAAAGAAGCATAACAATTCTATAACAACTTGAATTTAACTGTTCCTGTTTTCTTTAAAATAGTGTACCCATATTAGGGGTGCCTGGGTGGCTCAGTCGGTTAAGTGTCTGATTGGTTTCGGCTCAGGTCATGATCTCACGGTTCATGGGTTTGAGCCCCACATCAGGCTTCATGCTGACAGTGTGGATCCTGCTTGGGTTTCTCTCCCTTTCCTTTTTTCTGCCCCTCCCCTACTTGCTCTCTCTCAAAAAAAAAAAAAAACAACCACAAAACAAACAAAAAAACAGTGTACCCATATTACTCAATGACCATCATAACATCAAGAAAAGGTAAGGAAGGTGGAGGCAAAAAAAGGACAAGTATTATTACCTCCATTTGACAGATGGAAAAATTAAGGATCAAGGAATATCATTGTCTTCCTCAAGGTGACAAGATGAGTCACAAGTAGAATGTTCTTATGGGCTATATGTGGTATTCAATACTGCATACCTGAAAGAAGGCAGGATGGTTTTCTGTACTTACTTTTTTCGCCTTTGTCTCTCCTTTAACCTGGAATGATAGATATCTACTACAGCCATCTTCAGAGCTATAAACAAACAGACATATGCATAGATATAAAGCCAAGACAAAAATAAGTCTTTTACCCAAACTGTCCTAAACTTTGAACATCATATTGCTTACTATTCCACACACACTGGTCTAGGCAATTTGTCTCTTGGAAACAAAAATGTCCTAGGATACTGAATTTCTTTATCAGTAAATTACAGTGAAGTTCTTTTTTTCCTGTGTACACATCTTATATGGCATCTCCTACAGATAACAACTTGTACTTTTTACTGAATACCTCTTTTGGCCATGCCTTGTGAGGTATATTACTAGCTTTAATATAAAAGGAGTCTGAACTTTGGTGACACACAGGCTAGACATTGCATCTATTAGAATAGCCATAAAAATGAATACTGACTGGAGTTATGACCTCACAGGTACAAGTTCAGTAGACAATGTCAAAACAAGACTGATGTAAATATCGTATAGGAGAGACATTTTCCCGGAGTAGCAGTTTTGAGTTGGGGAGCAACAACTATTTACGGGATGGTTTTGCATTCAGTACTAAAAAGTTCCACTAAATAGCCTAACAACCCCAAAGCTATGGCCTGCTTTGCCACCCACATGTTCCAATCCTTTCCTGGCTTTAGTCTCATGTTAAGGGCATGGGGAATTAGGAGAAAACAGACAGCAAAAGGTTTCCTCAATATAATAGTTCTGGTTCTCTTTCTTTCCCCAGCCAATTTTTCCATCTTCAGAATTCTTCAGGGTTCTATTCTCATCTTTCTTTTCACCCCTTACCTTATTCCTATAAACTCAGCCACTCCTATGGTTCTGGGTACCATCAAAAATATAATCTCACACTCAGATATTTATTTTAAGCTCCAGACCCTATCTGGATATCTCTACTCACATGTCTTCAGTTACAAACTTATACTCTACCTCTTCCCCAAACTCTGCTGTCCAAGACAGAAATCAATGGGACTCTCCCTCCTGTCTCTCCGTATCTAGTCAGTGAGTCTTATCTATTCTGAATGCTTCAGTCTCTCAAATTTCTCTCTTCCTATTTGTCCCTAATCCTATTCTTTAGCTTAGCCATCTTGTGTCCCCTAGATCACTTCATGTACTCTTTTAATAACTCCATTCCTGCCTTATGCTAATTCAACCCTTCATATGGTACCAGGGTAATGTTTTTAAGCATAATCCGCAGGTGTATTTCCCTTGTTGATAATTTTTCAGTGGCTTCCCATCTACTCACTGGAGTTCAAACCCTCGCATATTATATAAAACCTCTTACTGTCTTGAATCTGCCTATTTTCCCAGTCTCATGTCTTACCATTCCCTTATATGCCCTATATACCATGCACGCAAAACAATCTGCCCTAGATCACACAGCTGCTAAGTGCAGAGCAGGTATCCAAACCCAGATAGTCTGGTTCTAAGGCCTCGAGTAGGAAAGACACTGAAACCGCCCAACATGTTTACTTTCTCTGTGTTAGTCCGAAATTCTAAATCTGGCTTATCTAACAATGAAATATGTGTTAAAAAAACACTCAGAAGTAAAAAGTCCCACAAGTTTACAATCTGAAGACCCTCTAAAGTTATGAAATAAAGACCAACCATTAACAGCTCTAGAAGAAAATATGAAGACTACTTAACTTAGCACTATGCTATATTAAACAATTCTTCTTATCCATAGTCTACGATTCTGAAGGAAACTTAAAATTTAATGATTTTAGTAGATTCTGGAACTATCTTAAGTTGTTAACTTGTTATCTCCTTAGAATTTGTGTAAGTTGAGAGTTTGGTGGGTTTTACTTTAATTACTGAATGTATTCACAGAAGAAAGAGATTCTAGAGCAAACATAATGACCTGACATGTGTCCTTTGAAAAATAAAATATGCTATTCAAAGGTCAGGTAGTATAATTCTTAACACACCAAGTCTCACAGCAAAGGATTTATTAGATATGACAATCACATCTTCCAGGATAGTGAGCTTCGTTCCAAAATAGAGCCTAGAGCCTCTGTAATACTGATAAACAAAAAAGGTAATAGAATATCATTGCTCATCAGAAGGATGTGTGATACAAATTCAAGTTTACCCTATGGGGGCAATGAATCAACACAGATTTACATGTTATTCTAGAGTAACTTTTAAACCTTCTTTTCTTTTTTTTTTTTTTTTAATTTATTTTTGGGACAGAGAGAGACAGAGCATGAATGGGGGAGGGGCAGAGAGAGAGGGAGACACAGAATCGGAAACAGGCTCCAGGCTCCGAGCCATCAGCCCAGAGCCTGACGCGGGGCTCGAACTCCCGGACCGCGAGATCGTGACCTGGCTGAAGTCGGACGCTTAACCGACTGTGCCACCCAGGCGCCCCTAAACCTTATTTTCAAATATGTTCCTATTTGGAACAGACAAGTTAGATCTACTGTAGTTGAACCTCTTCTCCCATTCTATCTCCAGCTACCTTTCCCAGTAGTAGTCCCTGAGGGTACCTCCATGAACAGTCTGAAACCCACACTTCTGCTTCCTTGAAACTAGATTTTCAGGCAGGAAAAAAAATGGAACCAATCAAGTAAAACAGTACACAATGGCTCATTAGAATCATCAATTTCTTTCACCAGTAAAAGCAATAAAAGTTGAACAATGTACAATTCTAATGCACTGTCAATATGGTATCCCTGGATAAGATAATAGAAATAAATTCTGGATACTCCATCCTGACTCATTACTGTGTATCCCACTGCTACCTGCCCTCAAGATAGTCTCAGATTAGAAGGAAGAAATACCAAAATCTAACAAAATCTAATCTATAAGCAAATGTACTATATATGTAGGTAACTTCAATCACTGGGAAATGACCAGGAATATTTTATATAGGCCATTCTGCCTTGAGTCTGAGATAAAAATAACATAAGTTCTAGCTGGGTGATGTGAAGAGGTGAGTGGATACATCATTTTTTAAAGTTTATGTATAAAGAAAAAAGTATTAACTACTATGGATTTTTTGTTCATTTCTAGTAAGTTCAAAAATTAAACAACACTCCTTTATTTTTCCTTACAACTGCCCACAATTAAAAAAAAAATCAATAATATCAGAATCAAGATTTAAGGCAATGGTTTTCAATTTTTTTTTAGGTAGGGGCACCTGGGTGGTTCAGTTGGTCGAGCATCTGACTCTTGATTTCGGCTCAAGTCATGATCTCACAGTTCCTGAGTTCGAGCCCCACATTGGGCTCTGTGCTGACAGCATGGAGCCTGCTTGGGATTCTCTCTCTCCCTCTCTTTGCCCCTCCTGTGCTCTCTCTAAAAATAAATAAATAAACTTAAAAAAAAAAAAACAAAAAACACCTTTTTTTTTTTTTAGGCAAGACTCTCTCTGTAAGTGAATTCTTAATTTATAGGGCTGTTCCATATAAAAGCCCAAGTACCATGAAACACCCCATATACTGCCATTGCTTTCTAACACACTGCTGTAGAATGATAGGCTCCAGACTGCTATGCTGGTGGAGATGCACTTTACATGCCTGTGTGGTGGAATAGGCAGGTAGGATCAGGGAGAAGGTATGTCTCTAACCAAACACAGGTTTTATATCGGACTCTCTTTTTCAGATGAGAAATGGAATTACATAGTCAACAGTTCAAGACAGAAAGAGAAACCAAAAACAACAACAACACAAAAAACTAAGTAAACAGCTAACACACCCTGAGTACTTATCACGTTCCAAGCTCTTTGTATATCTTATCTCATTTATCTATCTAATAACAAGATGACTTCAATAG
This sequence comes from Prionailurus viverrinus, assembly GCF_022837055.1. NCBI lineage: Eukaryota > Metazoa > Chordata > Mammalia > Carnivora > Felidae > Prionailurus > Prionailurus viverrinus. Next base: position 23,654,727 of record NC_062574.1, read on the forward strand.
GAAAAACATAACCTGAAGGTCCAGTGAAATTATTGGTAATTCTGAAAACACATTTCTGTAATTTTTCTAAGATGTTAACATCTTATCACATTGTTTCCTGAGACTTGGGTGGGAATGACTTAATTAAAACAGGAAAAAGGGGTGCCGGGGTGGCTCAGTCGGTTAAGTATCCAACTCTTAATCTCAGCTCAGGTCTTGATTCAGGGTCATGAGTTCAAGCTCCACTTTGGTGGAGCCTACTTAAAAAAAAACAAAACCCCAAAAAACAGGAAAAAAACAAAGAGACTATGTTACCAAAAAAAAATCTATAAGTACTGATGATTGGTTTCACTGCTGGATCATTTCAGCAGTTTGAACTGTGCAACTGGTTCTGGAGAACAAAGGGAAGGAAAGGCACACACAGAAACAAATGGAGAACTGGAATTCTCCCAGAGGAAAATGCATATTTGAAGCTGTCTCTTTTCTTTATAAAGCACACAGATAGCAGCAACTGATTAGAAAATCTCAACTACATGAATAACCCAGGGAGGACCACAGCACAGCAGGCAGACAGAAATGAGAAGGCAGACAATGAAAGAATGAGAATCACTTGGTTCACATTCTACTTAAAGTGACTGGAAGTTCCAGCAAAGCGGGCAAAGAACCAGAGATCATTAAAAACAAACAAACCCAAACCACCCCTAACCTATTCACTCCTGAAATCTCAGCTTTGGGATAAGAATTGTCTCCCTGTGATTACAATGGGGACTGATAACAAAGTTTCCAAACGGCTAGCCTTAAAATATTTCAAGAAGTGGGCAGAAGTCAGAGGCAGTTCCTTCCCACTGCAGTGTATTTCTAACATTGTTCAAAATAGCTGGCAACATGTCTCTGTTTTCCTGACAGAAGGCACTTACTGCTTGCTTGGCAAGAAAACCAACTCAGAGGCCTTAACTGCAACAAAGCCAATCAAAATCCTGTGCACAAACCTGTGACTCAGGTATTCCCCAGAAGCAAAGCTTTTTAAAAGTCATCTTTCCCAAAACCTTGTGGTCAAGATGTACACAATTAATTCTAGGAGGGAAGGAAGACTATGTGACCTAATGGTTAAAGTCAGGAACTAGGAAGCCTAGGCAAGTTACTTAAAGTCCTTTGTGCACTTTCCTGAATGTAAAATGAGAAAATACCCACCCCTACTTCTGAGCAATGTGGTGAAGCTATAACAAATGTGACATCTCACAAACACAAACACACAAAAATCCAGCAACAAAAATGCAAGGTTGTAAAGACAATAAGTATAGAACAGTATTAAGAACATAGGCTCTGGAGATGGCTCTGCCACTAGCAGGCTAAATGACCTTAGGCAAGTTACTTGATATTTCCATTCTTTAATTTCCTCATCTATAAAATGGAGATGATGATGATGATGATGATGATGATGATGATGATGATACTGAACTCACAGAGTTTTGCTAGGATCAAATGAGGTCACATGTGTGAAAGGCTTAGCATGGCAAACAGTAAGGGCTATATGTAATAGCTATCATTAGTAGTAGCATTTATGTCTAAAATATCACAAAACTTTACATGCTTTACATGCCTTTAAAGGAAAGGGCACTGCCAGTAGGTAGGTAAGTAATATGTAGTGACAAGGCTGGACCTCTGATCTACAAACCATTAAGGGATCTAAAGGCTGATGATATGAGCCAAAGAAGTTAAAGGTGGGGGGGGGGGGGAGGCAGGGGAGTATCCATGCTTAGTCAAGAAATTTTGCTGAAATTAGCTTTCCAAAAAGAGGGAGTGTAAACTGTCCTAATGGGCAACCCTATGAAGTGGTGAAAACACCAACCCAACACATAGCAAGGAGCTCATAACGCCTGTTGCTTGCCTAGGTTATGGGACAGCAATTAGAAGATGCTGCACTCAGGATTTTAGAGCCTGTGAAACCCTGGGAAAAGGGGAATCCATAAACCTAGAAGATATTTTCCCAAATGAAAGCAGACTAGGGGGAGATGGCCCCCCAGAAAAAAGGTACAATACTGTGTCATCTGCACTGAGATCCCAAACATACCATGATACAGTAAAGTGCCAAGTTATGTCTTCTGCATCTCTCTTTCTGAACCAATAATTTCTGCTTATTTCAGTAAAATATATGATGGTGTCATTTAGGATCCCAGAAATTCCTTATTTTCTTCCTTAGACACTGCTTCACCTGCAGTATCCTCTCCAGGCCCAGCCTTCTGGTATGGCTGGAATGCAATTAACCTCCATTGTGTCCCAGGCCTCTATAATGGACCATTCAAACCCATCATATTAGACAAATTCCATGAATCATAGCAAAAGTCTTTGGGTGATGAAAAGGGCTTGGTGGCATCAGCTCTGGCATAGAATACAAAACCCAGCCAGTCTGTTTCCTTGCAGTAGTTATGTAAGTGAGGGAACATAAAAGGAATGTTATTAATGCTCAGTAATATTGAAAATATAATGGTGTAATGGAATGGTAATAATACCAATCTCAATTATGTACCATCTTTCATTGGAGACATTCACACTCTGACTAATCAGTGTTACCCCTTCTTTACAGGCAGTGGACACAAAGAAACAGCAAGCAAGATTGCAAGGACTTGCCCAAGATCACAGTGACTCAGAAGCAAGCCTGAGGTAGAATCACTGCACAAAATATGTGCCCCTCTCTCTGTTCTAAGTATGCTTAAAAAGCTCCTTCTTGTTCCTTCTTGAGTGTTTGTAGGCTCCAGTCCCTCCCCTTCATGGAGTGTTCTGGGAGAAAGCATTCAGCTCAGGGACCATACAAATGTCACACTGGACAGAGGGTCACGCTGCCAGAGAAGAGAATATAAGAACTCTAGAGCCATAAGCAAAGCATTCTTTTGTGGTACCAGCATGTCATCCCTCAAATCTCAAGCACTGCCAAACTTCTTTCAAATGTTAACATCTTTTAAAACGCACCCATCTAGGGGCGCCTGTGTGACTGTCAGTCAAGCATCCAACTCTTGATCTTGGCTCAGGTCATGATCTCATGGTTGGTGAGTTTGAGCCCTGTGTCAGGCTCTGTGCTGACAGCACTGAGCCTGCTGGGGATTCTTTCTCTCTTTCTCTCTTTCTTTCTCTTTCTCTCTTTCTCTCTCTCCTCCTCCTCCTCCTCCTCCTCCTCCTCCTCCTCCTCCTCCTCCTCCTCCCCCTCCTCCCCTGCTTGTGCTTTCTCTCTTTCTTAAAATATGTAAATAAATTTAAGAAAAAAAAAAAGCACCCATCTCAACATCTTATAGTTCCCTACTAGGCAGAGGAAAAAAGGAGGCAGGGATTATTATTTACATTGTATTACAGCTGCTTTATATGTAACAATCAGTAACTGATGTTTCAATTCTAATTCAAATTAACTAGAATCAAATGACTTACAAGGCTGTAGAAATTGTAGGAAGAACACAAATCAAGTATGTTATAGGTCTGAAATGCTAACTGAAATAAGAATTGCTAATCAATAGCTTCTTTCTGATTTTTTCCTGTTGCCCCCACTAATTACAGAAAGGACCACAAAAGCACCAGAAGAAACTGCAAATCTTGCTTCTACAAAGAATGAAGAGTGAAATTAAATACCAACCATTACTACCGTTTTCTTGATAATGTTGAAGCTAAAGAATTTGAAGACCTTGGAGAAGTGACTTGGCAAATCTTTGACATAGCTGAGCCATTATTGGCATAAAAAATTCTGACTTTCAAAAGCAGGTATTTTTGAATAGTATCTCAAAGGCTGATGTTTATGTAGCTTTTTTGTTTTTTGTTTTTGCATTAGGAATAAGAAAGATACAAGCCAGGAAACAATACAATTAATGAAAACTGGTATGTATTAGAAATACTGAATGGCAATTTGCACATTGTGTTCAAAGAGACACCAGATGAGGTGAGAAAGACCATCACACGAGTTACTAGGCTTGAAAAGAAGGCTGACATGGAAGACTGAACAAATACTGTGTTATCATCTAGTGAACGCTCAAGTGGTTTGCTTTCAAGCTTTCCTCTTTTAGTTCCATCCATATCACTTCAACTTTCCTTAAAGTTGTGTGGGAGAAAAGGGGACGAATGAAATTTTGAGAAGAGAACAGCTTAAGAAATATGTAGACAGGAAATCCTGAAGATAAAATTTTTATGAAGACTCTTTCTGGTCCCAGCTCTGGTGTAACAAATAACTAAATAGTTCTTCTATGGAGAGAAGAATCAAATTCCCTTTCTAGTGCAGAGTCCCAGTTAATGCATCATGAAAACCTGATTTACAAGTCAACAAGGATTCTACTTGCCTTTACTGCCTGGGATACAGATTTAAGAGAAACAATGGGGGCACCTGCATGGCTCAGTTGGTTAAGCATCCAACTTTGGCTCAGATCATGATCTCCCAGTTCAGGAGTTTGAGGCCCCTGTTGGGCTCTGTGCTGACAGCTTGGAGCCTGGAGCTTGCTTCAGATTCTGTGTCTCCCTCTCTCTCTGCCCTTCCCCTGCTTATGTTCTCTCTCTCTCTCTCTCTCTCTCTCTCTCAAAAATTAATAAACATTATAAAAATCTTAAAAAAAAAAGAGAGAGAGAAACAACGAAGATGCTGTTTGGGAAATACAGAATCCAAGGAAGCATTATTCACCTACTGTACCACATAATTCTGGAACAAAATGAAAGAAGATTGGGGATTATTTTAAATACATAGTTCAATGTACATGGAAAGAGGAAAAAAAAGAGATTCAATGAAAGTCTAACCATCACTTTTAAGAGCCCTGTTGGCATTAAGTACTAACATTTTAACAAAAGAATTGACATAAATCCTTAGACTGACTAATCTTAGATGAGAATTCAGAAGTGCTAAAAATTCAACAGTTCTGAGAAACAAGAAATTCCCAATCTTGGCCTAAAAAACCTCAAGGAAATTCCATTCTTTTTCTCTGCTATGGGAAATTTGGGGTAACAAATTTACAGCGAGCATCTAGCACCATCAGTTGCTACTGAAGTCCCAAGGTGTTCACACTGATTCCTTTCCTTCTAAGGGGGCAGTAAGAGCCATTCAACCTCAGTATAGGTTCGCCTCAGTCAAAAGATCACATAGTCCAAGACTGGGAACCAGCTATCATTACATGATACTCTCATCATCATCACAAATGATCTTTTTTATTGAGGTCAAAAAACAACAACAGGATAAATTTAGCAACTTAACCACCAGATTTTGACTCCCATAAGGGCAGGGAACATGTTTTATTCATCCTTATATTCCTAGCACCAACACAACACAGTGTCACCATGTACTTTACAATCAATAAAAATATTTGCTAAAATAAAATGTTACCATGTAAAATGTCCGAGTCATCTTCAACAAAATCGATGTCTCTCAAGTCCCATTCTGCATAATTGTCAAACTCCTGTTTGGGGAAAAAAAATTCCCACCCCAAACCCATCAGCACTGAGTAATGGCTTCACAGTAGCCATGCTTTAGAAGCAAACAGAAAATAAATAAACACTTGTTAAAAAGCACTGAATGGAGGGGCGCCTGGGTGGCTCAGTCGGTTGAGCATCCAACTCTTGATTTCGGCTCAGATCATGATCCCGGGGTTGTGGGATCAACACCTGCGTTGGGCTCTGTGCTGAGCATGGAGCCTGCTTGGGATTCTCTCTCTCTCTCCCCCTCTACCCCTCTCCCTGCTCATGCTCTCTTTCTAAAATAAAAAATATATATTAAAAAAAAAAGACTGAATGGAATATGAGGTTAGGATACTACTATAAGAAATAGGAAGTCATGGGAAAAATCTTGAGACTTTCAGGCAGTAGAGACAGCAAAAATATGAGAAAGTTATGAATCCAAGAATAAAGCCAAACCTAGTATACTAAAAATTAAAAGTAGTCTGTTCATAAAATCTAAACTCTGAATGTGTCATCAAGTATTTAGATAAGAAAATTATCTGCATTAATTCATTTACCTTTTTACTACCTTCTGAAGGCTCTATTTATTTGATAATATTACTTACAAAGTTTAATGGGTAGATGTTCATATTCTACTCAATGAGTACAATTTGTAGGAGCAGTATTTATGGGGTAGCTCTACAGTAACAGCTGCCATAAACAAAATACTAACCTGGGTAGGGCTAGCAAAATTATTTGTAGTTTGCTAAACTTTCAAATTAACTCCAGCAGCACTGTAACTGTGGCTCAGATGATAAATCAAGAGACTTATAATTACTTTCACATGGCTTTTAACTCCATGGGTGAACAAGTAACATACAGTTTTTATCTACATTCATCATTCTTTATACACTTGTGAATACAAAACAGAGGTCAGCCCACTGTAGCCTCTAGACCAAATTCAACCCACTGCCTGTTTTTGTAAATAAAACTATATTGGAGTATAGGCATGTTTGTTTGTTTACATATTATTTATGCCACTTTTACACAATAATGGCAAAGTTTAGTTACAAGAGAGACTTTGTGGTCTACAGAAAATATTTACTATCTGGTCCTTAAAAGAAAAAGTATACCAACCCTTGATCCTGCACAACTTTGAAACCCCCTAAGGGTGGAATGAGAACCAGGAACCCAATACCTATTAAGGAAGGGAGAGCCAACACCCTGCAACCTAAGAAATAGGTTTTTGGTCTGAAGAACTTTTACATTTTACATGTGAACATGTTTACAAATGAGAAAAGGTACTCAAATGGAAGAAAATGTGGCTGCCTAAGGCCCTACAAAAATTACAGTGCTTCAAAAATCTCTTTTTCAGTGGTATGGAACCTGTAGGGAAGAGATATACGCCTCATGCAAAACAAAAACAAGTTTCTCTTACCTCGATGAAATCTGCTCGAGCTGGCATGTACCCTGCCATGTCCCGAGAAAGCAAGGAGTCAAAGGTAGGTCGGGGAGGGTCATCTGTAGCTGGAAGAATTTAGGTTTTCTTAGTTACTTAATAAAGTATTGGCACGAAAATGTGACACAGAAATAGTCTTCATTTACACTCTGAAATATTTTTGTTTGGAGAAAAACAGTGTCTGAGAGAATAAATAAAATTCAAAAGATTTTTATAAATGGAAAAGTGAGAAAGATAAAGTATAATGGAAACAGACTGATTCCTTAAAAAGGAAACTAAGACTTAGGGAATTCTCTAAATAAAATGGGGAAATTCCCTCTGATTTGTACTTGCTTAACATAAGAGAAAACCAAGGATCTTTTCTTTTATATTATAGAACAAAAGTTATTTATCCTGTCTGCTTCAGCTCCCTTACCCTTCAAGAACAATTTCAATTTACAAATCTCACCCAACTGAGAAGCAAAAAATCCACAGGATTTGGAATTTAGTTGGAGTTGGGTCCCAGTTCTATCTGCTAGTCCCATGAGGCACAAATTTAACCTTTCTGAATCTCAGTTTCCTCATGTATAAAACAAAAGCACTTGCTCTGCTATCTCACTGGGTTCCTATGAGGAACAAATGATCTAATGGATTTGAGAACAAAATGCTAACATCCAAAGTGTTTTCCAAATAGGTATCATCAGGCTTTGAGTCAGTCAGCTATGAAACCATTTCTAGAGTATGAGGAAAGGGGTGGGGGGTCATGGTGGTGGTGAAGAAACATTCAGATCTTATTACTTGTGCTCTGGGAGCCATTTAGGAAGGATGTCCATTTATAATTCAACACAGGTTTAGTTATGTTTTGTTAGAAGACCCATGAGTCCCTTAGCCACATGAGATTTTTTTTTTTTTTTTTTAATTAGCTATTACTACCACAACTAAATGAAGTAAATAACACATTGCTTTTTGGACTTAACACTGGGATGATTAATAATGAGTTCAATACTGGACTCTCCTAAGTAACTAATATCTATAATCATAAACCCTCCAAAGCTTGGAAGATTGGTTCATTTTGGACATCTCATCTCCAAGAAGCATTAATGTTGACTGACATATTCACAACCCTCAGAGTGGGTGGGACACCACTGCAGATCTGGGCACCATGATTTCCAGTATAGAATTCCAATCCCTCCTTAGCCCATTATAGCCTTGACTCTTAGTAACTGCCATGCCAACTCCTCCCATCTTCCATAAGCTCTTTACTTGCCCAAACCACTATTTATCTGCTACTGGAACAGGGCCCAAGGTGAGCTAAGTATCTCTTACCGATACCAGGAGGCACTTACACAGAAACGGAATGGCTGTATCAGCAGTTTTTGCCTCCTCTGCTTGCTTCAGGTTCAGGAGGGTAGATGCAAACAGAGGGTTATTGATGAAATGCTTCATATAGTGTTTTTCACACTCTTCCTTGGTCTTGGTGCACATCTGATTGGCTACATCCTGCCTACAGGATTGTGAGAAAAAGAGAGGTTTGTTCTTTCCAAATTTTAAGTCCCATCTACATAACGTCTGGAATTTGATACCTCCAAACCAACATCATGGAGATATCAGCAGAACAACGAAAGAAATATAAGCCCAATTTTGGTGTAAACTGACATGCTAAATCTTGCTATTCCAAGATACAGAAACAATATCCAAAAAACCCTTTCCTTTCTACCAAAAAAAGGAAGATCACTAGAAAATCTGTAGATTTCCATGTGAGCTAGGCCTCAGGAAAAGAATTGCTATCATAAGCCACTTTAGAACATTCATAATGTACATAAGTATAGTTTTATATTTGCATAATGTTTTATATTTTACAAAACACTTCACATCAACAAACATTTCTTTACTAGAGTGCCTACAATAGGCCAAGCACTAAGCTAGAAACACTCACAACATAAGTTAATCCTTGCATTATCCATGTAGTGTTGAGTACTTCCTATCATCTCACTTTCACAGAGAAAAAATTAGGCCCAAAGAGATTAAAAAACTTGCTCAAGAAAATTAAACACATAAATGCACAAAACCAGAATCTATGCACAAAACCAGAATGCTGACTCCTACGCTCAGATGATGGAGAGGTAGAGGTAAAAGCTCTCCAGTTCCCTCTCAACCCCTTTCTTCTCCAGCACTTAACTTGTCTTTTTCCTATGCTCTGCTTTGTGTACTCCAATCATCTGTATGTATATTTTGATTTTCCTCCTGGACTATAAGCTTCTTGAGGACAGGATACATGTCATAATTTTTAGCTCTACCACCTTCACCACCAGGCTTTGTGTCTTACCCACAGTTGATAGAGAAACAATAGAAATTATTCATGAGAAATTATCTTAACTCCCTAAGCTTCAGATTATTTGTGAACAAAATGAAGTTTTGTTTGGAAGTTAGTTGGAGTTGGGTCTCAGTTCTATCTGCTAGTCCCATGAGGCACAAATTTAACCTTTCTGAATCTCAGTTTCCTCATGTATAAAACAAAAGCACTTGCTCTATCTCATTGGGTTCCTATGAGGAACAAATGATCTAATGGATTGGAGAACAAAATGCTAACATCCAAAGTGTTTTCCAAATAGATATCATCAGGCTTTGAGTCAGTCAGTGTTATCTACTTCACAAAATGAAATCATCAGTGTGAAAATATTCCCAAAAGGTAAAAATGCAAGTGATAATATTATTAGGTCGCACTGCCTCCTAGGGCAACACCAATTAGGGCTATTCACTTCTACTAGGCTTGGACTGACGTAGGTATTTGCAAGCTAAAAACAGGGAATGTGAATAAGAAGTCTCCCAAACTCAAGTCTCAAGTAAACTATGGCCATCTACCTAAAGTCTGACTCACTTAAATGATAAGGATATCTAGAGTCAAGAAAAATTCATAAAATTAGAAAGGAGAAGTAACTAATGTGTCTCAACTTCCGTACTATTCAGAGAGAAATAACCAACCTTCCCCCTGTTGATATAAACCAAAGTGGCCTTTTAGAACTGCCTAGTTATGGACAACTAAACACACCATGTCCCTGTGAGGCATTTCAGAGTGGATGATAACTTATCTCTAAGTCATGAATCAATAGGAAAGTAACATACGGCTCCCAAACTCCTCTTTCTAAGACTCCTCCCTTTACCCTTCAACAGCACCTTCTTGGAGCCCACTAGGGCAGGACAATCCTTAATACCAAGCTCTTACCAATTTCCAAAGCCACAGTCCATCACAGCTTCTAAAAGGGCCATTTCTTCTTGAGCAGTCCAGCTGGGGTCAAGAACAGGAAAATCTGAGGTCTAAGGAGGAAAAAATTTTGCCTAAGAACAGATATAGAAAGGGAACACAGCAAACTGAAATGTAATGCTAATTCATACTCAAATGACTGCCATTCTCATGGTTTTGAGAGGTTCCTAAAGTACATTCTTCTTCTTTTTTTTATATGTTTATTTATTTTCAGAGAGAGAGAGGAGAGAGAGAGAGAGAGAGAGACCACGAGCAGGGGAGGGATAGAGAGGAGAGAGAGAATCCCAAGCAGGCACTAAGAGCTGTCAGTGCAGAGCCTGACGCAGGGCTTGAACTCATGAATTGGGGCTCGAACTCACAAGTTGTGAGATCATGACCTGAGTGGAAATCAAGAGTTAGCTGCTTAATCTACTGAGCTACCCAGATGTCCCCTGAAGTACAATCTTATGAGTTGTCCATCTCCCTCACCTCTATTTCCACCATTTGCTAAAAAGTTTCCAAGAAATATTATCACTCATAAATGCCATGTAACTCATGTAGAGATATATATTTTTTAAACTTAGCACAAAGGTAAAGATAAATATTATACTATGCACCCACTTAGCTACGAAAGAGGGCAACACAAATATGTACGTATTTATATTTTTCTTATAATGGAAGAATAAACCTTACATTAAAAAAATGGTTACCTATGGCAAAGGGAGGGAGAAAACAAGGTGAAAAGGACAAGGATAGAAGCTAAACCTCTCTGAATATTCCTTATTTTGAGATCTGACTGAAATATATACATTGGATGCTCATTACTAAATTTAAAATCCTAAGAATCAGTGGCACCTGGGTGGCTCAGTCGGTAAGTGTCCGACTCAGCTCAGGTCACGATCTCGCGGTTTGTGAGTTCAAGCTCCACGTTGGGATCTGCGCTGACAGCTCGGAGCCTGGAGCCTGAATCAGATTCTGTGTCTCCCTCTTTCTCTGCTCCTCCCCCACTCACACTCTGTCTCTCTCTCAAAAATAAATAAACATTAAAAATAAATAAAATAAAATCCTAAGAATCAAAAGCAAAATGTAACAAAGAAACCTATGAATTAATTTCAAGGCATAATCAAAGAAAGAAACTATCCCAAATAACTTTAAAACAGTGATTTCATTATACATCTCTAGTAGAATACACCTTAAAAGTAAAAAGAACTGCCAAAAAAAAATCTTGCGGCACCTGGGTGGCTTAGTTGGCTGACTATTTCGGCTCAGGTCATGATCTCACGGTATAAGATTCAGCCCTGTGTTGGGCTGGGTGCTGGGAGGGAAATGGCTTAAGATTCTCTCTCTCTGCCTCTCCCCCACTCACATGAGCACTCCCACACACTTTCTCTCTCTCTCAAAAAGAAAAAAAACTGCAATAGCATTGGTCTAGTTTTTCTGAGATTATTGTACGCGGATGTGTTACGGGATAAAGCAAAGCAATTAAGTAATTGTGCTGTGGGTTAAAAGGATGTAAGATCTATGAGATTATGTAAAAACCTTATAATCTTATATTTGAATTGAAAGTTTTAGTATCAACTTACGATATATTTTGTCTCAAAAGAATAGCTTCCTAACATTGTTCAATGAAAAAATCCAGAAACAATGACCAACCCAGTAGCAACGAACACCTCTAATGCACAGTATGCAGCCACTAAATACTATTCCCACGAAAGGAAACAGGATTCTTTAAAGAAAGACCTGATTCTAAGTTAGAAAATGTACCAGATGAGATCAGAATATTTTGTCATAATGAACAACAAAGACACTCAAAGACTACAAGAGTCATGTCAAAAAGATTTGCAGGCCAACTTATAGATGCTCCCATTAACCATTTCGAGCATCAATAAGGATAACAACTGCAAAGGAATGAAACACATCAACTCTTCTAAATATCTAGAAGATGCCAGGGAATCAACTCATACTTTCAAACCTAGAACACAAAGGGAAATAATGTTATTTATCCTGCCTTTCTTGTACAAACTTTACCTCAGGGTAACCACATAATGATGAGGTGTTTCTTTTTACAGAATTGTTTTATCTCATAAATTAAGAGTGCTAGGATTAAAAAGATAACTATTTTGCAATCCCTAATGAACAGATCTACATGATGATCATAAATAAACCTGATGTAGCCGCTATATGTAACTACCAATTTATAGGAAACACAGAACACAGAAAAATATGTTAATCAGCAAAATCCAAACTGTACTAATATCTGTAAGACAAAGAACTCATATTTTTAAAAAAATCAAATAAACCAAAAGAAACAAGAGAAAGAGTGAGGGTAGGGGAGAGGGAGAGGGAGCACCCACAGAATAGAAAACAGGTAAGAGGGGCGCCTGGGTGGCTCAGTGGGATAAGTGGCTGACTTCAGTTCAGGTCATGTTCTCTCAGTTCGTGAGTTTGAGCCTTGCATTGGGTTCTGTGCTGACAGCTCAGAGCCTGGAGCCTGCTTCGGATTCTGTGTCTCCCTCTCTCTCTGCCTCTCCCCCACTTGTGCTCTCTCTCTTTCTCTCAAAAGTGAATAAACACTAAAAAAGAAAAAGAACATGTAAGAAACAACCAATTGGAATGTATGGACCTCATTTATAATCCAATGAAAACACACTGCAAAAGTTAAAAACATGTATGATACCACTACACACTCACAAAACCCACTAAAGAAGCTAAAAGTTGGCAAGCATGTCGGTCGAACAATCAGAATTCTCATTCACTGCTAGCAGAGGTATAAAACACTACAACTACTCAAGAAACTTTCTGACAGTTTCTTAAAAAGTTAAAAATGTACAATCATTTATTCTATGACCCACAAATTCCAGTCTTAAGCATTTATCCAAGAAAGACAAAAATATATGTCCACAGAAAGCCATATACAAGAATGTTCATCATCTGCAACTACATGGATGGAACTGGAGGGTATTATGCTAAGTGAAATTAGTCAGAGAAAGACAAAAATCATATGACTTCACTCATATGAGGACTTTAAGAGACAAAACAGATGAACATAAGGGAAGGGAAACAAAAATAATATAAAAATAGGGAGGGGGACAACACATAAGAGACTGTTAAATATGGAGAACAAAACAGAGGGCTACTGGAGGGGGTGTGGGAGGGGGGATGGGCTAAATGGGTAAGGGACATTAAGGAATCTACTCCTGAAATCATTGTTACACTATATGCTAACTAATTTGGATGTAAATTTAAAAGAAAAAAAAAAAAAAAAAAGAATGTCAATAACAGCTTTATTCATAAAAGCCCCAAACTAGGCAAAGCCCAGGTAACCATCAACAGTGTCATATTCATAACAGTGTCATATTCATGGAATATTATTCAGTAATAAAAAGGAATGAACTACTATACACAATATGAACAAATCTCAAAAATATGCTGAAGGAAACCAGAAATAAGAGTACATACAATATGAATCCACTTATATGCAGTTCTAGAATATGCATAACTGATCTATGGTGATAAAAACCAGAACAGTAATTATTTCAGGGGCAGAGAAGGGAACAGAGATATTTTTAAAAAGCTTTTATGACATGACTGGGAAACATGAAAAGTGATTGAATTACTTTTAAATTTTAGAGAGATCTAGTAAAACATTTATAGATGAACTGGTATGAAATCTGAGGGATCTGCTTCAAAATAATCTGGAAAAGTGGGAGTTTAGATGAAACAACATAGGCTATGAGTTGACAGTTTAAGAGGTAGTTAACAATCACATCCTGGTGCAGTCCCTTCTCACTTAATATGGGCTGGACCTGTGACGTGCTCAAGGCCTGGCCACTTCCATTTTTGTGGTCTTGGGAGCCCTGAACCACCATGTAAGAAACCTAGCTTCCTTGCTGGAAAGACCAGGTGTATAGGCCACATGGGGAGGAAGAAGCCCCAAGGCTACCTGATGAAGTAATAGTTAAGATGTCCCAGATGACTCCTAACCAAGCCATTCTGAGGTGCCAGCAGTGGTGTGAAAAAAGCCCCGTGGACTTCCAGCCTCAAACACATCATGTGGAACTGAAAGCCACCCTCACTGTGCCCAATCTGAATTCCTGACTCTTAGTTATTTTACACCACAAAGTTTTGAAATAACTATTCGGTAGCAACAGATAACTGAAACATATTCTATTTTAGTATACACATAAAATTTTCTATAAGTTTTTTTAAAAAGGTGACACAAGAGATCTTCAGATTTCATAGGCATTCAGAAATTGTTGTACCTTTTGCTGATGACCAAAAAAAAAATTTCTGTGATTTGTGAAATTACACTGCTATAAGCAATATGTTTTTATCTGAGCATATACTATGAATATGCCCAGCACATGAGGTACCAGAAGATCCAAAAGAGAAGCCTAAATCATACATTCAGAGTCTATGTCTATATTCATAATAATCAATCTGGCAAGTAACATAATAAATACATATGACAATTCATGGTTGAAGAGCCTATGTTATTTCTAAAACAGTATTTAGAATATTAATTAGCCCTCACGAGCTTTACTGTGAGAAGACTTTCTATACCAAATAAATAAATAGGCATAAGATAGTTTTCTTAAAGTTGAATCAGTGTTATTCAAATCCTGAACCCAATCTCAGCCTTACTAACCAGAATCTCTAAGAGCAGGGTATAGGAATCTATAATTTGAAGAAGCTCCCAGGTGATTCTTAGGCACCAAAGTTTAAGATCACTGGTATAAAGGGTGTGGCAGAAGGAGGTGCCTTGACTTATTCAAGGTTCTAAGAATTATAAGACAAAAATAGGCACAGAACTCAGAAATCTTGATTAATGCACCACCTACCACAGCATGAGTAACTTCCAAAAATACAGCACTGTGAGATGACAAAAGTACTAAAAAAACATTTAAAGTTTTCTGTGGTTTCAAATGAAAAAAAAAAAGGAAAAAATCAGGTTTTTAGTGGCTTCATGTGTAGAAAGCCAAAATTTGGTCATCAATCCTACAGAAGGAAAGATTCTTCTTTTCCTTATCTGGGAATAGATAAGACTGCAGGAAAAAAGGGAGTATTAGGAACCTCCAAAAACTCCCCAAAGGGCAGAATTCTGAAATGTGTTTGTATGGGTGTTGAATATGTGAGAAAAGGATGATGTAATCAGAAGAATTAATTGGACTTAGAGTGAAATTTAGTGCTTTCAGCATTATGCAGAAGGCAAGGTGCCCAGAACAGCTAGAGAGAGCTCATGGTCACTTTTCCTACAGTGGATAACCATCAATCTACCCTGCCTACACTAAATTATCTTTTAAGGAATTGTTTTCACAATTCAAATGAATAAATCTGTTTCGGTTCCAGGCATTTTGGTGTGAATATGAGAAAAATAAACCACCTTTCTAAAGATCTGATGTGTTAGTGAAACAAACTCAAAGTCATAGATAGCTTGACCATATTTTCCCAACCCTTCATTTATTTTGCAATGACAAAAGAGGAAAAAATTTTCATATGAGAAGATGTTTCACATCATATCTTATCAGAGAAATGTCACATCAATTAAAAGAGATGCCACTATATGCCTATTAGAATGGCCAAAATGCATAACAATGACTGGTATGAAATGCAGGCAAAGATGTGGAGCAACAGGAACTCTCATTGTTGCTGGTGGGGATGCAAAATGATACTGACACTTCAGAAGACAAGTTTGGCGGTTTTCTTACAAAACTAAACATACTCATACATGTGATCCAGCAATTGCATTCCTTTGTATTTACTCAAAGGAGCTGAAAACTTATGTACACACAAAAACTTGTACATGAATGTTCATAACAGCTTTATTCACAATTGCCAAAACTTGGAAGCAACCAAGATGTCCTTCAGTAGGTGGATGGATAACCTGTGGTATATCCAGACAATGCAGTATTATTTTTAAAATTTTTTTTAACGTTTATTTATTTTTGAGAGAGACAGAATGCGAGTGGGTTAGGGCAGAGAGAGGGAGACACAGAATCTGAAGCAGGCTCCAGGCTCTGAGCTGTCAGCACAGATCCCGACGCAGGGCTCGAGAACTCACGAGCTGTGAGATCATGACCTGAGCCAAAGTCAGATGCTCAACCGACTGAGCCACCCAGGAGTCCCTGACAATGCAGTATTATTTAGTGCTAAAAACAAAAACAAATAAACAATCAAGCCTGAAAAGACATGGAGGAAACTCAAACAAGTATTATTATCAAGTGAAAGAAGTCAATTTGAAAGACTATATACCATAGGATTCCGATTTAAGACATTCTGGGAAAAGCAACTCAAAAACCACAGAAACTGTAAAAAGATCAGTGGTTGCCAGAGGTGGGGCGTCGGGGGGATGGATGAACAGGCAGGGCACAGAGGATTTTTAAGGCCATGAAACTACTCTGTAAGACATTATAACGGTGGATATGTGACATTATATATTACATTACAGAATGTACAACACCAAGTTGTAATATATACATCACAGAATGTACAACACCAAGAGTGAACTCTGATGTAAACAGGCACTCTGGATAACAATGCAGTGTCAATGTAGGTTCATCAGTTATAATAAATGTACTACTCTGATGGAGGATGTTGTTAATGGGAGAGGCTATGCATGGGTAGGGGCAGAAGTATACGGGAAATCCCTATACTTTCTACTCAATTTTGCTGCAAACCTATAAATGCTCCATGAAACAAAGTCTAATATAAAAAAATTTTATTCCAAATCTTACAATGAGTGGAGAAACTATTTAGAAGACTGAAAGTGTTAAGAGAGAGATAGCCGAAGTCTAGCCAGTTGGTTGCCAAGAACTCTTACTAAGGAGCATTTCTTTAATTAATTATGGACCAGGCTCTGAGTCTCAGCATTGTAGTCCCAGAAACTCATCTTAAACAGGACCCCACAAATAATCAGACTCAGAGATGCTAAAATCAACCCTTTCTAAACTTTTAAGAGACTGAAGTAGATACATTATGGCACTTTGGTAGGCAGAATTCTAAAGATGTGCCCCTTTCCTCCCAAGATTCCCGATCCCTCATTATTCAATCAAATACTAACTAGATACTGCTGATGGGATTATGCTGATGGGATTAAGGCACTAATCAGTTGACCTTAAAATAGGGAGAGCAGCCTGGATAATTCAGGTGGGCCCAATGTAATCACAGGAGCCTTTAAAAGTAAAAGATGGAGGGGCGCCTGGGTGGCTCAGTCGAATAAGTGGGGACTCTTGGTTTTGGCTCATGTCATGGTCTCATGAACTGTGAGCTCTGAATCAAGCCCTGTGTGGTGCTCTGTGCTAACAGCACGGAGCCTGCTTGGGATTCTTTCTCTCTCTCTCTCCTCTCTGCTCCTCCCCCACTCACACTCTGATCTCTCTAAATAAACATACTTAAAAAAAAAAAAAAAAGTAGAAGAGGGAGACAAGAGAAGGGCACCTGGCTGGCTTAGTTGGAAGAAGATGAGAGAGACTCTTAATCTCGAGGTTGTAAATTCAAGCCCCTTGTGTGTAGAGATTACTTATAATAAATAAATAAAATTTCCTTTAAAAAAAAAAAAGAAGAAGAAGGGAGGCAGGAGAGTTGGAAATTCAGCAAAGATAGGCAGGAGAGGTCAGAGGGGCTCTAGGCATTTCATCAATAACCCTCAAGAACTCCTGGCCATTGCTAGCTTCAAATATGGAGGAAGTGAGGCCTCTAGAGGCCTAGAGCAAGCCCGGGCCAACAGCCAATTGAGGGAAGAGAGTAGCATCAGTCCTAAAACCTCAAGGCAGTGAATACTGTCAATAACCTGAGTGAGAATGGAAGCAGATTGGAAGCTGACTGGAAGCAGACTTTCTCCCAATGCATCTAGATAAAAGCCCAGGCTGGCAATACCCTCATTTTGACATTATGGGACCTATAGCAAGCTGGGTGAGCTTAATGGCCTACTGACCTACAGAATTGCAAGATGATAAATTTGTGTTGTCTTAGGCCACTTAATTTCTGATAATATGCTATGGCAGCAATAGAAAACTAATACAAATATCAATGGATTAATCCACAGTGTGAAATTATTACTGTTAAGATGCCTAGCCAGTCTTCTTTCTTGTAAGAAAAAGTCAATGGGAGGGCAAATGTAAGAAAACTACTTGGTGAACTAAGAGTAATGTTCTAATAACTGACAAAACTATCTTGACAAAGATACATATACCTGCCAGGTAGACCATATATTCATTTTTGTTTATTAAAGGGCCCATTCCTCTGACTAGAACTTGGAAGGACACTACCAGCATCTGCCTCTCATTCTTTCTTTAGAGGTGGCAATACAACCAATCAAGTTACTGCCAAGTCTTATTCTGGCCTATAAGCCAGTCTGTCTCTTCAAAGTAATTTTGTGTCTTATACCATTCACTCTATGTTCATTTTATAACTTAACTCTCAGAGGGTAACTAATTTCTCCAATGCAAGAGGAGGGAGTGCCAGACATAAACTTCACTACTGCCCACAGGAACCACATGGTATCATTAGCCAAAACACAGCAACAATACATTCACTACATGTTCATCAGTAAACCTAAAATGCCCTATACCTCTTAAACTTACATCAGTAAAACTCAGTAAGTATTTTTTTTTTCATTTTTAAATTTTATTTATTTATTTTGGGGTAAAGTTTGTTTGTTTGCTTATTTATTTATTTTGAGATAGAGTTCAAACACGGAAAAGGGCAGAGAGAGAGGAGAGAGGGAATTCCAAGCAGGCCCTGTGCTGTTAGTGCAGACCCTGACTCAGGGTTCAAACCCATAAACTGTGAGATCATGACCTGAGCTAAAACCAAGAGTCAGACGTTTAACTGACTGAACCACCCAGATGCCCCTACTTTTTTTTTTTTTTATAATCTTTAAAACTATTTAACATAAACTCTACCTTCAACATGGGGCTCGAACTCACAACACCAAGATCAAGAGTCATGCTCTACTAACTGAGCCAGCCAGGTGTCCCTCAATAAGTACTCTTAAATTCTTTTTAAATTTGAAACAAAAATCTGAGTATATAAAATGATTTTTTGACTTAAATGCCTTAGTAGATCCATAAGACCCTAAAACACTTACTGGCGGGGAGGGTGCCTGGGTGGCTCAGTCAGTTAAGCCTTCGACTTTTCATTTTGGCTCATATCATGATCTTGCGGTTCGCTGGATGGAGCCCCCTGTCAAGCTCTGTGTTAACAGTGTGGAGACTGCTTGGGATTCTCTCTCTCTGCCCCTCCCTCCCACATGCGCACACACACGCACTCTCTCTCTCTTTCAAAATAAGTAACTTAAAAAAAAAAAAACACTCACTGGGAAATGATTACCTAATTCGGAAGAAGAGGAAAGAAAAGGCAAGGAGATACTTGAAGATGAAGAAAAAAAGACATTCTCAGTACAATACTTGACAAATGAATGGAAATTCCCTGCAACTTCATCATTACCATTATTTCATAAGTATGATCACTTTGATGTTTCTTGTACTCAAATCCTCGCGTGAAACACTGCAAAAGAAAGGAAAATTAAGTTACCAAAAAACTACTTTTTGAAATGCTTTCTTACAGGGTAGAAGATGGTTTGGGGGTACTCTACTCTTGTGATGAGTTTTTAAGAATTCATTCAATTTTGTCTACAGCCACAAGAGGATGGCTACGTTCATGACCATAGCTCTTCAGTGGCCCTCACAATCTGGGGGAAAAAAACCAGACTTTTTCCTAAGACATCTTCTCTTTTGATTACAGCATAAGCCCTGGAATCAGATGGACTAAATTTGAATCCTGGCTCCATACTTATTTAGGCAACTCTGAGACATGTATTTTTTTTATATTTTAAAACTGTGAAATGAGGATTCATCTTGTAATAAAAAGTATATTACAACTTCCACCAGCCATTTAACATTTCTAAAACTGGGGTGCTTCATATAATCAACAGTGTCCTGGGTCCAATAAAATATGTATTTGCTGTGTGACCTTGAGTAAATTACTTAACCTCTCTTTGCCTGAGTTTCCTCTATAAAATGGGGATGCTAATCATACCTACTTCATAGGGTTATAGTGATAAACTAAAGGTTAATTCATATAAATTACTCAAGAGTGTCTGACAATAGAGTAAACACTTATAATTACTATTATTATTATCAATTACAGAATGATTATTCCCTTGTTTGTCACCTGCCCAAAGACCACTCTGCAGTAAGACAATAAACAATGTCATAGGTGCCATCAAAAGGAATAATCCTCCAATTCTGTTTCCTGTATCTCAATACTTTAAATCTATTGGCAAAAACAGTTTTGAGCATTAGGTTGATACAGAAATGTGCAATATTCAACAGTTTGTGTCATTCATCTGCTCTATTCCCCAACTTTTCACTGATAAAATATGTAATGAAAGACAAAGTAGAAGGAACTGATTTAAGAAAGTATGATCCTTCTGAATAATCTACAGTGATCTCTGAATTTACTATATCCATAAAATTAAGCCAGGAGAAGCAAGCATGTCCTTAATGAGTTACCTGTAAGCAGAGGAAAAAAGGGGGTGGCCCACATTCAGCACACTTGATGTAAGGCTCCATGAGGTAGGAGGAGCAGCCTCGGCAAGGTGGTTTATCAGAGGGATCATCTAGAACAAAAAGAAAAATATACTAGTTTCAAAACATGATTATACCTTAAGTGCCAAGAAGGTGAAAATTTGCAAATAACCATACAGGTGGTGAGCTACACGGAAGACTCCATTTGTCTTGGATACAAGATGAGCTCATTCTAAGTAAGAAAAAACGAAAATTATGTTCCTTTTTCTTCAGGGCAGCTTTGCTTCCTACAGTAGTATCTACTACTATACATAGCATTTAAGTAGATAAGTAATTTCCCCTGCAGAGAAATTTACAAACACAAGCCGCACCCCCTCCGGCCCCCGCCCCCCCCCCCCCCCCCCCCGGTTATTTCTGCAAGGGAGAAAATGTCACATACCTATACAACACATAGGTATTCTTAGGTAAAACAAATCTGACAAAATGTTAATGATTGTTAAATGTAGGTAGCAGCCAACAAGTAATCACTGTAGTGTTCTTTCAACTTTTCCTTAAGTTTGCAAATTTTCATAATGAAAGTTGGAGGGGAAAACTTTAAATGTATGTCTTGAGGGCTTGAGGGGTGCCTGGGACACTCAGTCGGTTGAGTGTCCAACTCTTCATTTCATCCTGGTTCATGATCTCAAGGTTCATGAGTTTGAGCCCCACACTGAGCTTGGGATTCTGTCTCTCACTCTCTCTGCCCCTCCCTCTCTCTCTCAAAATGAATGAAAAAATGTAACAAACAAATAAATAAATGTCTTGGGATATACAACTTTATATCTGAGTTGAAATTTAAACCCAGGAAAGCTCCCTTCCTTTCTCTCACAGTAGAGAACAAAGCAGACCTTCCTCCATTTCCAATGACCATATCATCTCTGAAATATTAAGGCAAGAAGTACAATCCAAACTCTTTCAAGTGATTTAAAGGCTGATATGTGTGTCCCTGGTTGCTCCAAACTCTGCCCCTCTAGAGTTAGGGCAACTTAGCCAAGTAGTTCTCTATGATCAACAGCAGAAGTCTTAAGAAAATACAGGCTTTGAAGGAAGATGAAAGGATTTAATTTGCTTATAGCCTAGGGCAGGATTTCTCACATTCTGTAATAGCATTTTCCTTCCTAGAGTCCAAGAAACACTCTTCAAGGCACCTTTCCCTCCTTCAAGTGATGATTATTTCTTGTTCTTTTCATTTGTTTCTAAATGAAGACCTGGAGGAAAATAACAGGGGAAAGAAACATAATCCTTCTGGCAATAGCTTCAAAATAAATATAGGGAACAGCAACTACCCCACTTCTCCCATTTTATTTTTAAAAAAAAATTTTTTTTTTCAATGTTTATTTATTTTTGGGACAGAGAGAGACAGAGCATGAATGGGGGAGGGGCAGAGAGAGGGAGACACAGAATCGGAAACAGGCTCCAGGCTCTGAGCCATCAGCCCAGAGCCCGACGCGGGGCTCGAACTCACGGACCGCGAGATCGTGACCTGGCTGAAGTCGGACGCTCAACCGACTGCGCCACCCAGGCGCCCCTCCCATTTTAAATTTTGACATGGAACAACAAATATTGTTTTATATTAAGTCAGATGACAATTTTTACCAAATTACCTTCTTCCTCACATTCTTTTATTTTAATGATGTAAGCTTGTTTTTCTTTCTTCAGGAAAAAAAGTCAGTCCTGGACCCAAGTAAAAGAGCTTTTAAACCTTTACATCAAGAAGTAATTTTTTATTTTTTTATAGAGAGAGACCACTTGTGAGCAGGAGAGAGGTACAGAGGGAGAGAGAGAATCTTAAACTGGCTCCACACTTAGTGGAGAGCTCGACATGGGGCTCGATCTCACAACCGGGAGACTATGACCTGAGACGAAATCAAGAGTCAGATGCTTAACCTACTGAGCCACCTAGGTGCCCCAAGAAGGGATTATTTAGTAAAAATCCAATTTATAGTTAAAAAATTTTAGACAACAAAGGCATAAAGTTATCCTTTATTAATATTTTGATTTCTAGTCTTTTATGTATGTGTGTATATATATTTAACAAAAGTGAGATACCATACACGATGTTTTGTAGCCTTTTTTTTTCATTCGACAATATACTGTCAAACATCTTTCGTGATAGTACACATACATCGTTCTTTTTAATGGATGAATAATATTCCATTGTAACAACCATCTAACCTAATGGTTTTCCACTGCCCCGTAAGAAGGCATTTTGGAAATCTGAGGAAATGTTTTTTCGTTGGCCACAATGACTAGAGAGCACTACTGGCATTTAGCAGGTTTGGGACCATGGATGCTAGATATCCTACAAGACTCAAGACATACCTACACAACAAAAAAGTGGCCTGTGTCCTACATAACTTTCAAATGTCCCAACAGACATTCAAGGTGGTGAAAAACCTGTTCATAATTACATGACCTAGAACTTAATTCCATGTTACATATAAAACATAATGTTTTTGATAGTTTTAAAATACATTTAATTTTCTAATAAGGCAACTACACATACTTCTACAGGAGATTATATCTTGTTTTGTTCAGAACTTTACCAAGAGTTATTCAAGCTTGTGGGGTTTCTGAGTCACCAATACAACACACATGAATCACTGTGCTTTTGTAGTTGTAAGATGCACAATGATTCAAAATATGGGTGTTAAGCATCTGACTACTTGTCATTATTATGTCTTCTACTGAAATCGTGTCTAAGCATATTGAGATACATATTATTTTATTATAAATTACATTAGTTCATTATTCTCTTTTATTTATCCTTTGTATTATAGTTAGGGCATAATTATTTCTGTTTCTTTAAAATCATGGGTGTAGATGTGCTATGTTATCTGTGTATTTCCTCTCCAAAGAGTGAAGGGGCTCTAAAAATATTCTAAAAAGAAAACATGGGGTCTTGTAAGGCTGAAAACAACAAATCTAACCAGTTCCCTACTGATGGGCATTTATGTTGTTTCCAACTTTTCACTATTACGAAGAATGCTGCTGTATTCCTCAGAAAATATATTTTTCTAGAACTGTCAAGCCTACAGAGGGTTTTTGATACATGTAGCCAAACTCTCCTTCGCAGAGACATTCTACAACTTTTCTATAACCTAGGAGTATGGAAAGACTTTTTTGCCATCATTCAAAATCTAAAGGCAATAAAAGGTCAGTAAGTTTGACTACATAAATAACAGGAACAAAAAACTTCCAGGGCAAAAAATACCATAAGCAAGATAAAAAAGGCAAGTAGCCTAGAAGAAATTATTTGCAAACGTATTACAGATAAAGGGCTAAAGTCCCCGATATACAAAGAACTTTTAAAAACTGAGGGGGAGGGGCGCCTGGGTGGCTCAATCGGTTAAGCGTCCGACTTCAGCTCAGGTCATGATCTCACGGTTCGAGTTCGAGCCCCACATCCAGCTCTGTGCTGACAGCTCAGAGCCTGGAGGTTGCTTCGGCTTTTGCGTCTCCCTCTCTCTCTCTACCCCCTCCTCAACTCATGGTCTCTCTCTCTCTCTCAAAAGTAAATAAACATTAAAAAAAATAAAATAAAATAAAAACTGAGGGGGAAAAAAGAACAAAAATCCTATTGCAAAAGAAATGAATAACTAGAAAAAAGGGAGAAAATTTAAAAATGGCCCTCAAACATATGAAATGACACTCAACTGCACTCATAAGAGAAAGCTATAGAGATATAATTTCTCACCCATCAGATTGGCAAAAATTCAAAAGCTTGATAATACTCTCTTACTAAGAATGTAGAGAAATAGGTATTCTCATATACTGCTAATAGGAATGCATTAGAACATTATTTGTAAATTACAAAATACTACCTAGATATCCAACAATGATACAATTTACAATCTAATACAGTATTTCCAAGAAGATACTATTAAGTGAAAAAAACCAAACTGCAAAAAAACTTACATAGGATGCTACCTTTCCTGTAAGAAATGAGAGGGGGGAAAAACCCAAACACATGTATGTCTGCTTTTCTTTGCAAAAAGAAATAAAGGACAGATAAACTAGAAAACAATGAAGTTAGACACCTACAAAGGGGTGGGGAGGTGATGGAATGGAGTGGAAGAGACACAGAAAGGAGTAACAATTCTTTAAATATATATTTTTGTATAGTTTTGATTTTTGGAAGTGTATGTTATACAAATTTACAAAAAACAAATTAATAAACATAAAAAGGGAAAACGAAAAGCAGAATCAACAAATGAACCCGATAGTACTTCAAAAGAATACTATAACCACACTGAAAAGGAAAAAAAAATCCAAGTAACTTATGAACATTTAATCATAAGAATAGGGGATATTCTTGGGTGATGCAGGGGAGAATTGCAAACAAATCCTGGACTTGTTGAAGTAGGTCTGTTACATGTAGCGGTATGTGAAAAGCAATTCTGAAATAATTTTGGATGTATTAAAAAACTGAGCAAATGAGTAAATGTGCTGATGTTGGGAGTCAAGGTTCTCACTGAGGAAAGGACATACAAATAAAGAATGGGAGAAAACAAGAAAAAAGCCTATGAAGATGAATGGGATGTATCAGTGTGAACTCACGATTTCTTAAAAGTGTATGTATGAACAGATATAATGTATGTTGGTATATACGTACACAGCATATATACACATATTTCAGAGCTCTGTGGGCCAAAGGACCAAGATAAAGACATGCTATTAAGCAATGAAAAATGACTAGATCTTGGTCTCTAATGTCATTCCCCTCTAAAAGGACCAGTGCTCCTCAGAGAAGTGGCTAATTTCAGGGCTGGGGCAGGGGAGATACAAGATGCACCTGGAACATATAGCCAAAAAGTAAGGAGATGCTCAAAAAAGTGATGGGTGTTATGTCACAAGGATGCAGGAGACAGAATGAAGGAGCTCTCACAGTGGTCAAATTGGGACAATCTGGGAACCAAAGTAATTAAGTATAATAATGAATTATAAACTCTTGAAAATAGGAATTCATGTGTCCACACTTAAGTCAAATAAATAAGGGAGATGGGAGGTGTCTTGATTATATAATCAAAAAATTATAAACACATATCATTATATATATTATCTGTAATACATATAATTATATAAACAGATTATATAAGTGCTAACTAGCAAATTTGGAGAGTGCTGGATTTGGGGGGAAAAAACATCATTTTGCAACCATGACAGTAAAGATTGGATCAGGCAAAAATCATAATGGATGTTAAATCTAAGGAGAAATTTGATGAGGAGCAAGATATTTTACGGCCTGAAAGTGTCTTCCTATGGATTATTTATTATATGCAAGAGAAAAATACAAAGTATACAGTGGAGAAAAACAAACACCATGACTGGGTCTTCAAACCATTATCACCAACGAGGGGTAGAGTAAGACCCAAACAAACCCAAAACGAGAAACCTCTATTTTAAAAAGGGGGAGGGAGGAAGGGTGGGCCTGTATTCTTCAAAAGTATCAACATCATGGGGGCACCTGGGTGGCTCAGTCGGTTGAGTGTCTGACTTCAGCACAGGTCATGATCTCATGGTTCGTGGGTTCGAACCCCACATCAGTGTGCTGACACCTTGGAACTTGGAGACTGTTTCAGATTCTGTGTCTCCCTCTCTCTCAAAAGTAAGATAAACATTTAAAAAAAAAAAAAGGTATCAATGTGACTAAAGACAAAGGCTGTGGAAATGTTTCAACTTAAAGAAGGCTAAAGAAACTTAGCAACTTAATGTTAGACCTGACCCCTGACTATATCCTGTACTGGAATGAAAAAACACCATAAAGGACATTGTTGAGTCAAGCTTACAAAACTGAACAACAGATGGTAGACTGGATAAAAGTACTTTATTGATATTAAGTTCACTAAAGTTGATTACTGAACTTATAAAACAGAATATCCCTATTCTTAGGAAATAAGCAATAAAGTACTTAGGGGTAAAGGGACATGATCTATGTCCCTTACCTTTAAATGACTCTGAAGAAAAAAGGGGGTATCTCTGTCTACCTATAAGTATATAATACAGTATATAAATATATATATTAAATCTAATTATATTAATTCTCTTTCTTTATAAGTATATAAATATATATATTAAATCTAATATATATTCTCTTTCTTTATAAGTATATATACTTTATATACTTTATAAGTATATAAATATATATTAAATCTAATATATATAAAATCTAATATATATCTAATATAATATAATATATATACAATATTAATCTAATATATCTAATATTAATCTAATATAAATCTAATATATATTAAATCTAATATATATATTTATATACTTATAAAGAAAGAGAATACGTGCAAATGAGTAAGAAGTTAACAAGTGTATGGGGATTATTTGTATGATTCTTATTTTTCTAACTTTCCTGTAAGTTTGAAATTATTTCCAGAAAAAAAGCTCCATAAAAGTTTCAAAATTATTTTATTTTATATTTTTTAATTTTTTTAAGTTTATTTATTTTGAGAGACAGAGGACATGAGCAGGGGAGCAGCAGAGAGAGGGAGAGAGAATTTCAAGTAGGGGCTCGAACTCAAACTGTTGAGATCATGACCTGAGCTGAAACCCAGAGTCAGACACTTAACTGATTGCACCACCCAGGTGCCCCTAAAAATTATCTTAAAAAGGGAAACAGGAGTGGTTTCTGTTTACACTTCCAGCATTAGAAAAATTCATTCAGGTTTTTTCCATATGTAAAATGAGAGATTTGAACTAGATGTGTTTGAAGACTTCATTCTGTCTTAATTTTATAGGAGTATGATGACAGAGTAAATAAGAGGCTTTTTAAGAAATTGGTGAGGGCATTCTTCTCGAAGCTAGAACAAGCAATCCTAAAATTCACATGGAACCACAAAAGGCCCCGAATAGCCAAAGTAATTTTGAAGAAGAAGACCAAAGCAGGAGGCATCACAATCCCAGACTTTAGCCTCTACTACAAAGCTGTAATCATCAAGACAACATGGTATTGGCACAAAAACAGACACATAGACCAATGGAATAGAATAGAAACCCCAGAACTAGTCCCACAAAAGTATGGCCAACTAATCTTTGACAAAGCAGGAAAGAATATCCAATGGAAAAAAGACAGTCTCTTTAACAAATGGTGCTGGGAGGACTGGACAGCAACATGCAGAAGGCTGAAACTAGACCACTTTCTCACACCATTCACAAAAATAAGCTCAAAATGGATAAAGGACCTGAATGTGAGACAGGAAACCATCAAAACCCTAGAGGAGAAAACAGGAAAAGACCGCTCTGACCTCAGCCATAGCAATTTCTTACTTGACACATCCCCAAAGGCAAGGGAATTAAAAGCAAAAATGAACTATTGGGGCCTCATGAAGATAAAAAGCTTCTGCACAGCAAAGGAAACAATCAACAAAACTAAAAGGCAACCAACGGAATGGGAAAAGATAGTTGATAATGACATATCAGACAAAGGGCTAGTATCCAAAATCTATAAAGAGCTCACCAAATTCCACACCTGAAAAACAAATAATCCAGTGAAGAAATGGGCAGAAAACATGAATAGACACTTCTCTAAAGAAGACATCCGGATGGCCAACAGGCACATGAAAAGATGCTCAACGTCGCTCCTCATCAGGGAAATACAAATCAAAACCACACTCAGATATCACCTCATGCCAGTCAGAGTGGCCAAAATGAACAAATCAGGAGACTATAGAAGCTGGAGGGGATGTGGAGAAAAAGGAACCCTCTTGCACTGTTGGTGGGAATGCAAACTGGTGCAGCCACTCTGGAAAACAGTGTGGATGTTCCTCAAAAAATTAAAAAATGACCTACCCTATGACCCAGCAGTAGCACTGCTAGGAATTTACCCAAGGGATACAGGAGTACTGATGCATAGGGGCACTTGTACCCCAATGTTTATAGTAGCACTTTCAACATTAGCCAAATTATGGAAAGAGCCTAAATGTCCATCAACTGATGAATGGATAAAGAAATTGTGGTTTATATACACAATGGAATACTACGTGGCAATGAGAAAGAATGAAATATGGCCCTTTGTAGCAACGTGGATGGAACTGGAGAGTGTGATGCTAAGTGAAATAAGCCATACAGAGAAAGACAGATACCATATGTTTTCACTCTTATGTGGATACTGAGAAACTTAACAGGAACCCATGGGGGAGGGGAAGAAAAAAAAAAAGAGAGGTTAGAGTGGGAGAGAGCCAAAGCATAAGAGACTCTTAAAAAATGAGAACACACTGAGGGCTGATGGGGGGTGGGAGGGAGGGGAGGGTGGGTGATGGGTATTGAAGAGGGCATGTTTGGGATGAGCACTGGGTGTTGTATGGAAACCAATTTGACAATAAATTTCATATATTTAAAAATAAAATAAAATAAAATAAAATAAAGTAAAGTAAAATAAAATAAATTGCTGAGGGGCTCCTGGGTAGCTCGGTTGGTTGAGCATCACTTGATTTTGGCTCAGTCATGATCTCACAGTTCGTGGGATTGAGCTCCCCCATCAGGCTCTGCGCTGACAGTGTGGAGCCTGTTTGGGATTCCCCCTCTCTTTCAAAACTAAATAAACATTAAAAAAAAAAAAAAAGAGGGGAGCCTGGGTGGCTCAGTCAGCTGGGCCTCTGACTCAAGGTCATGATCTCATGGTCCGTGGGTTCGAGCCCTCCATCAGGCTCTGTGCTGACAGCTCGGAGCCTGGAGCCTGCTTCAGATTCTGTGTCTCCCTCTCTCCCTGCCTCTCCCCCACTCACGCTCCGTCTCTCAAAAATGAATAAACGTTAAAAAAAAGAAAAAGAAAAAGAAACTGCTGAAGAGGAAACAACACCCAAAAGTGCCTTTTTATTTCTTCTCATTGGGACACTACTAATACCTAACAACAGAATTCCGATTTCTGCCAAATCTCTTATCAGAAACAAAGAAAAGACAGTATATTTTCTTCTCCATAGCTGTAGCTGCCTGAATTTATTTTACACATATACCATAATTCTCTGCATTATTACTATAGTGGTTCACTCTTAGAACACAAGTTCCACCTTTTTTTTTTTTTTTTTTTTTTTAAAAATTTTTTTTTTCAACGTTTATTTATTTTTGGGACAGAGAGAGACAGAGCATGAACGGGGGAGGGGCAGAGAGAGAGGGAGACACAGAATCGGAAACAGGCTCCAGGCTCTGAGCCATCAGCCCAGAGCCCGATGCGGGGCTCGAACTCCCGGACCGCGAGATCGTGACCTGGCTGAAGTCGGACGCTTAACCGACTGCGCCACCCAGGCGCCCCAAGTTCCACCTTTTTAAAAGGGGGAGAGGAGCATGTCTTTTATCCTACCACTGACGTTCTTTTTTTTTTTTCTTTTTAATGTTTTTATTTATTTTTGAGAGAGAGAGACAGCAAGCAGGGGAGGGGCAGAGAGAGGAGACAGAATCTGAAGCAGGCTCCAGGCTCTGAGCTGTCACAGAGCCCAACACGGGGCTCGAACTCATGAGCTATGAGATCATGACCTGAGCCAAAGTAGGTCGCTCAACTGACTGAGTCACCCAGGCGCCCCGCACTGACATTGTTTCTTATCAAGGCATCTGAAATATGTTCTTGTTCTAAAGAGTAATCCAACTGCTTTTTTAAGTCTAATTGCAGGTTAATCATACAATGCCTGAGCACAGTTTTCTTATGAGACCTAGAGTGATATGTTTATGTTATTTGTTTCGTGGACAATCAATAAGTATTGTTAACTTTTTTAAGTTTATTTATTTATTTTGATAGAGCGAATGAGAGAGGGACAGAGAGAGAGGGAGAGAGAATCCCAAGTAGGCTCCACTCTATCAGCACAGAACCTGATTCAGGGCTTGATTCCACAAACTGTGAGATCATGACCTGAGCCAAAACAAAGAGTCAGACATTAACCGACTGAACCTCCCAGGTGCCCCTAAATATTGTTAATTTTATTCTGATTTGATACCGTTATTCCTTTAGGATCAGATTCTCAGGGCTTTGTTTAACTTCAAAGTGCTTATTTTTCTTCTTTGATCAATTCTACTTCAATTTGCTGTTAATATTCGCCTGGGACTTGTTCCCACTATACTTACTGCTGAAGGAACCCAAACGGTCCATTCTCTAATTTGCAAACAATCTTGTTTTGATCTTCCTCAATGCAGTGCTCCTTCAAAAAGTCAGAACTGGCCAAAACATACACCAAAGCTTGATGCCCTCCTATGAACATACAAAGTGGCACACCAATCAGGAAATAATTCAAAGAAATAAGATACAGAGAAGATGATGCAATGTACTCAATTCTGCCACATCCTAGTTTTGTAATGATAAGCAAATTGTTTTACCTCTATAAGCCTATTTCCTCGTCTGTAAAGTGGGTATGATCAACAGTATCTACTTCCTAGAATTATCGTGAGGATTAAATACCAAAATCCATATAAATAATGTACCATGGTACCTGGTACATTATCCACAGTAAGCCCTTTATAAAGGTTATATATCTCGAATACACAACTACTGTTTTTCTCTACCCAGTATTACTTCTCTCCTTAACACTCTTTCCTTTGGTAACCCCACTAGAACGATATGAAATGTGGATGAGTCAGTTTCCCAATCACAATACTCTATACTTCATCCCCACAGCTAAAGCAACCAGCTATCTTATGGAAATCTGAATCTTCAGTAAGACCTGTAAGGAAGAAGGCAGTTGGAGCCCAGTAATTCACTAATCAAAGAATTTGGTCCATGAGCTCTGGCTGTTGAGATCCCCATCCCCAAGGGTGGCCCAACTGTTTAGTTTTTCTTCTCATTTCTCTACCTTTCTAATAATAGTTTAATATGAATGAGTTTCTTTTAGTAGAAACCAAGGAACCCTGTCTATTACAACATACATTTGTTCACTTAGTTACTCTTTGAACAAGTACTTAATGTTTGTACAATGTACAAAGTATTTTCTTGAAGGTAGAAATGAAATCACATTTCACACTAAGCCAAGAAAATATCCACCTTTCTTCTATAGTCACATAGCTCCTTAGCTATCTCCTTTCTGACATTTTTCATTCTACTTTGTGAGGATTACTTCTGGATGCATATTTTTTCCATTTCTAGACTAAATGAAAGCAGGGACTACTATCCAATACACATCTGCATGCTTTGAAGTGCAAACACAGAGAAAGAACTCAATAAAGAAAATGTAATGGACAAATGTTAGTTTTAACTAAACGTTCATCTGCAGTTCTCTTGGAGTGACTTCTTTAACATGGTATTCTGAGCTTAAGGTATAATTAATCATTAAGTCATATGACATTCAGATAGCATTGGCTAGCAACAACTTGTCTTTTCTGAAATGGGCTGGGATAGGATGGTTCTCTGCCTGCTCTAGTCCCAGGGAGTTAGTCTCTGAAGAAAAATGGCTTTAGCAAGAGGTATTATGTACTCAGTAATAAAATAATGGCCAACATTTACTGAACTTTTCTTATGTGCCTGGTACCGTTGTACCACTGTATGTGGATTATCTTTGAATCCTCCCAACCTTCTCAGGCATGCTGCTTTTTTAAAGAAGGAAGCTCTGAGACTACTACCTGCACAATGTCTTAAAGATTGTGAACAAAAGGGACATTTCAACAGAGGTTAACAGAAATGATCAAATAAAGGATGTATAAACACTCCACATCACAATCCCAATATCGCAATAAGCGTAATTTTCTTTTTTCCCCTCCTTTCTTCTCACAAGAGATATTTCTGACACTAACATCCATGAAAGGATGGGTGGTGGCTCCAGATTAACATCTGCCAAATTCAAAGTCACTGGGAGAAGGAAGGCAGGCACTGTGAAGAACGGCGTTCTGTGTGCAATCTTTGGATTGGTGCAATCTTTGGAATTTTGCAAACAAGGATGAGTTCCTCGCTTCGTTCCTTATTGAACTGTGTGATCTTGGGCAAGTCATTTCACCTGAGCCTCAGTCGGCCTCAGCTCCTACCTAGTGTGCGAGGCCTACTTGCAGACTGGAAAAGTAACGTCGGTCAGGTGCACGGCCCAGAGCTGCTGTTGCTAGCGTAATTAGGCGCGCCACTGTACAGACAGGAATCCCGAAGCTCTAAGCCGCTCACTGCTGCCCAGGGCCGCCCAGGGGGCGGGGCGCGCCAGACTCGCCGCCAGGCGGGGCCGAGGGGTCAGGCCGGGCCCGCGCCGCCCTCCCCCAAGCGCGGCGTAGCCCCACACCTCCCCTCACCATCCACCCGCCTTGTCCCGCAAGCCCCCAGGGCTCAACGCCCGACCCCTCCCCCGCCGCAACTCGCGGCCCCCGTCACCCCCTCGGCCGCCAGAGAGCTAGCGCCCCGTCGCCACCCACCCCACAGCGCCTCGTGCCTCACCTCGTCGCGTCCCTTTCTTCCGCGCCGCGGTGCCGCCTGCCGCGCGCGCCCCCGGGCGTGCGTGCTCGTTCCCGAGCGGCACAGGCGCGAGCGCGCCGCCGCCGCCGCCGCCGCCGCCGCCGCCGCCGCCGCCGCCGCCGCCGCCGCCGCCGCCGCCGCCGCCGCCGCCGCCGCCCTTCCCCTGCCTTCGCGGCCCCGCCGTCGCCGTCGCCGTCGCCGTCGCCGCCGCCGCCCCCGCCGCCCCCTCCGCCCCCTCGGCCCGCGCCCAGGCTTCGCCGCGCGCCCGCCGCGGTCCTCTGGCAGAGGCCCGGAGAGGGGTAGGGCTGACTGAGTAGCTTGCCTGACTTGAGTCCGGGCGGAGTCACTTTTGCGTGTGGCGCGTTGCGGGTCGCCAGAGGCTTACCGGTGCGTGGCGCCGTTCGATCCGCGCCAGAGTGCGGTGAGGTGGAGCGGGCCGGTACCGTCCTGCTTTTGTGTTTCTAACATTCCCACCCCCCGCTCCTGTTGCAGCGAAGGAAACTGGGGCCAGTCGGGTTTTGCAGTGCTGCTCGTGGATTAACCAGACTGACTGAATGGTGTAAGGGTAAACAGGGTACGTTTTATTCAGATGCTTCTGGAACGTCGAAATTCTCTTCTTTGGAAAGAACCATCCCCTCTTTGGGCTTTAGGGGCCCAGATAGAGGCGCAATGATGAGAGGATGTGGTGGTCCACTCTGATGTCAATCTTGAGGGCTAGGTACGTCCCAACATCTTTTTACTACTACTAATTATTATAATAGCTACCATTTGTCGAGTGTTTATTGCATGCCAGGCATTGTACAAAGGCGCTTACATCCATGGTGTCATTTTAATCTTCAACCTTGTGAGGTAGGCACTATTATTATCCCCATTTTCCAGGTGAAGACGTGGAGACTGGCTTATAAATAACTTGGGATCACGGGGCTAGGAAGTGTTGGGAAGGGGATTCAAGCCGTGGTTAATTTCACCGTTATGCGGTTACATCTGTTTAGAAGTCTGTTTCAAAAAATGCCCAACCTCTGTTTGAATTCATTTGCATTTTCTGCCGGTGTAGCCTCTTTATTCATCTTTCAGTATATGAATACTACAAATTCATCTGAAAAATAATCAGAAAATTCACACAAGCGAAAATAATGTGAAAACCAGCTTCTACTGGTGTTAAATAAGCAGTTAACATTTTGGTTATGGTCTTCCAGACATTTTCCTATGCATCATGCCAGTAGATACATTATAATGTAGTTTTACATTTGATGTAAATCAGAAAATCTATTCAGTCGTTTATTCAACAAATGTTTAATGAGCAGACACTGTTATAGGTGCTGAGAATTCAGCAGTGAACAAAACAGTCTCTGCCTCATATAATAGTGGGAGAGATTGACAAAACAGTACAGATATTACTAGATAATAGATAATGTCCAGTAATGTGTCAAGTTTATGAGGAAAAATAAATCAGAATGAAGGGATAAGAATGATGTGGGCATGGCCTTTGAGATGAGGTAGACAAGGAAGGCCTCTTAATTGAAAGAGCACATAAGCAGAAACCTAATCATTAAACAAGGAAGGCAGCACGTGGGTTTCCAGAGGGAAACTATTCTAGAAGAGAAGCCGCAAATTGCAGTGGCTCTGAGATAGGGACTTGCTTGACTTGTTGGAGAAGAAGCAAGGAGACCGATGTGGCTGCAGCACAGCAAATTAGGGAAATAAGTTGGGAAAAGGCAGAAACCAGATCATGCATCATCTCGTAAGCCATGGTTGGACTTTGGATTTTGGAAGGATGTGGTAGAGTATCGTGGAAGGGTTAAGAGCAAAAGAGTAATCGGATTTTTTTTTTTTTTTGACTGAAGGAAACTTTTATTTAGGGTTTAACCATTCGGAAAACTTATTTTGCCAAGGAGTGTGGATTTGGATTTTATTTATTTTAGAGCAGTTTCTTTGCAGAGATGGCTCATGAAAGACTCCATGATGTGTGGTGTGGGAGGTAATCAGATTTGTTTTGAAAGGATCACTCTGGCAGCTGTGTGGAGAATAGATGGTAGAAACTTTAAAATTACTCTTTAAAACATAAATTTTCCTTTTACACAGCAATCGTTCAACAGATGGTTTATCAACATTGGTGTTTCACCTATGCCTTTACACCTCTGCAACCACTCGAATCTTTACAAAGATGAGATAGGGTCAGTCACTTCA
The DNA here is from genome assembly GCF_022837055.1 of Prionailurus viverrinus. Classification (NCBI taxonomy): domain Eukaryota; kingdom Metazoa; phylum Chordata; class Mammalia; order Carnivora; family Felidae; genus Prionailurus; species Prionailurus viverrinus. The sequence continues at coordinate 23,689,892 of NC_062574.1, forward strand.
GGCCTTATCTTCATGTCTTTCTCGCCTAAACTGAAGGTTTTTGAGACTGGCTTGGGCATATATCCAGATCTGGACGTCATGATTGTCGAATATGAGTCATCAATGTTGTACTATTGTGGAAAAAACAATCCCCCACATAATCCTGGGATCTATTTGTTAAAAACATAGCATTCAAACACCTGAAAATCATCCTCTGCTTCAATTGATGTTAGGGTCTCATTAGAATTCCAAGTCCCAATTTAGTTATTGTGCTTAAGAAAGATGTGGAGGAATTTTTAAAATGCACAGTGAGAGAAGGATAACACTGATTAAGGCAATGCTTTTCTGGGGTTTTGCCTTCAGCAATGTAGTGGATAGTGGCATCAATTTTAAGACCAGCTGAAGGGAAGTGAAAGACCAGCTGTGGGAAGAAAAATTAAAAGTTCTGTTTTGGATTTGTGTTTTGCAATCTCAGTGGAAATGATATATGTAAATTTAGAGCTCAGAGAAGAGGCTAGAACTAAAGTTGTATAACCGTATTAAAATTATTTCTTTACATGTGTGTCTTCTTTAGACAGAGCTTGAGGACAGACACTGTCTTTTCTTCTTTGTAACTTCAGTGCCTTTATATATAAGAGAAGAGACCTGCTTTCACTGCAGGTCCAAGCACCTGAACATGACTTAAAAGTGAGGTGACCTGCGATGCTAGGGTGGCTCGGTTGGTTGAGCATGGGACTCTTGATTTTTGCTCAGGTCATGATCCCAGGGTCATCGGATCGAGCCCTGCCTCGCTGAGTGTTGAGTCTGCTTAAGATTCTCTTCTCTCTCCCTCTGCCTCTCCCCAGCGCGCGCGCGCTCTCTCTCTCTCTGTCTCTCTCTCTCTCTCTCTGTCTCTCTCTCTCTGTCTCTCTGTCTCTCTGTCTCTCTCTCACACACACACACACACACACACACACAAAATAAAAGTTAAAAAAAAAAAGGGGGTGACCGTAAGTCCCAATTTGCTCAGGTCAGTTCTGATTTGTTCTTGGCCTCTTATAATTAGTAATATTGTCCCATTTCACTCTCAGAAGCATCTCAGTTTGTACAATAAGTTATATGGCCACTGTTTGTAGAAAGACCTTCAGGGTCTAGAATCTTCCTATTTCTTTGTCAGCACCACCCCATCCTATTCTTCATATCCCAGCCCAACAGAAATACCTCCATTTCTCCCTCCGTATGCACTCTGATACTTCCAGGCTTCAACCTAGACATCGCTTCCTCAGGAACATCATTCCTGACCCCCCTCCCTGCCCCCAAACTCTGGGTTAAGTAGCCGCCTTCTCCTCCTCCTCCTCCTCCTCCTCCTTCTTCTTCTTTTACTTTTTAAAATGTTTTTATTTATTTTGAGAGACACACCATGAGTGAGAGAGGGGCAGAGAGAGAGAGGGAGACACAGATTCTGAGGCAGGCTCCAGGTTCTGAGCTGTCAGCCTAGAGCCTGACTCGGGGCTTGAACTCATAAACTGTGAGATCATGATCTGAGCCAAAGTCAGATACTTAGCCAACTGAGTCACCCAGGTGCCCCATAGGGTAGCCTTCTGAACATGTTTCTAGAGCACCTTGTATTCAACTGGTTACAGCCTTTTCCTCCCTCACTAAATATGTCTGTAAAGGAACCTGAAAAAAACTTCATAAGACAGAAATTTACATTAATAATATCCAAGATCAGTTTATGTTGGAGTAATATTTTTGAAGGTTGAACTTTAGGACAGAGCGATATCACATCTTCGAAGCCCTTCCATTCTTAAATTTTTTTTAACGTTTATTTATTTTTGAGAGAAAGACAGGGCATGAGCAGGAGAGGGGCAGAGAGAGAGGGAGACACAGAATCTGAGGCAGGCTCCAGGCTCTGAGCTGTCAGCACAGAGCCCAGCACGGGGCTTCAACTCACAAACTGTGAGATCATGACCTGAACCAAAGTCAGACGCTCAACTGACTGAGCCACCCAAGTGCCCTGAAGCCCTTCCATCCTTAATGGAGGAGGTTGGCTTTGGAACTTGAAATCCAAGAGGGAAAATTGTATCCTACTGCCAGGGTCTGTCTATGATGTAGGTGCCATTGACCAAGTCCACAATATCTCAGCAGCTCCTCTTCAACTGTTAAGCTGGTGTAATTAAAATCAAGTGCAGGTTCTAAGCTTCCCTCTGTATGGAAATGATTCTCTACCATTTCTAGTTACTCACTTGTTCTGAGTGCTGAAAGTCTTTATGAACTTTATCTCATCTAATACTTATTTTTCCTGTTAACTGAGGTGGTTCTTTGAAGTTTGGTATACAAGTAGATAAAAACAGAAAATCTAAAAGTCTATGCCTTCTTGTGGGTTTCAACTTCCTACCCTTTAAACTCTAAGGTATACCCAGTAAATGTAAGTTAGCCAGAGATTTAGGTCCTGGGGCAAAGTCCTTTGCCAGTTACAGGGCTCTTCAAGGCAAGGAATCTTCCATGACATACTTAGTAGAGAGGGTTTCACCCCACAGAAGGCATGAACCTCAAAGATTACAGTTCTTAGCTCTCAGCTCTTTGAGTTCACATGCTGAGTTACTTTCACAGAAGCACAGACTCCTCTGTGGCCCAGCTCAGAACTGGTTCCAGCCTCCTCAGCCTCTGCTGCTGCTTCTTGCATTCAGCAGCATTGCTTTCCTCCTTCCTGCCCGTCCTTACTCCTCCCTCCTTATCTTTCTCTTTTTGTGACCACCCTAGTCAAAGGAGTTAAGGGATCAATTATTTTCTTTCCAGAAGGTTCCTAGACTGCTTATTTAACTTGATCCACCCCCGGGCTATGGGCTGATGGCTCAGAGCCTGGAGCCTGCGTCCGATTCTGTGTCTCCTTCTCTCTCTGCCCCTCCCCCGTTCATGCTCTGTCTCTGTCTCAAAAATAAATAAAAACGTTAAAAAAATTTTTTTATAAAAAAAAAAAAAGAAAAATAAGGGGCGCCTGGGTGGCTCAGTCGGTTAAGCATCCGACTTCAGCTCAGGTCATGATCTCCCGGTCTGTGAGTTCGAGCCCCGCGTCGGGCTCTGGGCTGATGGCTCAGAGCCTGGAGCCTGCTTCCGATTCTGTGTCTCCCTCTCTCTCTGCCCCTCCCCTGTTCATGCTCTGGCTCTCTCTGTCTCAAAAATAAATAAAAACGTTAAAAAAAAATTTATAACTTGATCCACCCCAATTATGACCAGCCTGTAGAGGAAAGGTTGAAGCACTTCTGCTAATCTTTATAGAAATGTAAGGTCTGTGTAGCCCTTTCTCCACATGGTGGCCTGTCAGGATGCTTCTGCATAAGTAAGAGGGTCCTAAAGATCTCAGAGATGAACAAGAAGGAAAAAAATTTTTCCTACAGGGGCCTACTGCATCCTACTTTACAGATAAGGAAAAATAAGGCTCAGAAAAGTAAAACAAAACAGAACAAAACAAAAAATGCTTGCCCAAAGTCATTTAGTCAGTGGGTAGCACAGCCAGAATGAAAACCAGACCTGGCCAAATGTAACTAATAAACAGTCCAAATGTAACTTAAAATTGAAGAGTTAGCAGATAATCAGGATTTTCATAATGCCATGGCCATTAAGCAAAGTGTTCATGAATCTGGGCTTTTGCTTCCCACCTCTTCTGCCTCTTCCTCATCACACTGACTTCTTTTTGATCTATACAAAGTGCAAAGTATCTGTCTCATTAGTCACCAGGCTTCGGGTAGAATCCAAAAAGGTGAACTAGGAATATATTGGTGCTGAGTGACTTCTGTTTATCAGAAAAATTTTAACTACCAAATTTAACTACTACCCTTTACCACCTTCAAGTATTTAAGCAAGCTGTTATCTTTATGTGCTTTTTTTTCTCACGTATAAAATGAAAATTACAGTACCTAATCCATAAGAGTTTTGTAAGAATATGGCTATATGTATAAAATACCTAGTTCAGGGGCTGGCTCAGTTGGTAGAGTGTGCAACTCTTGATCCCAAGGTTATGAGTTCAAGCCTCATGTTGGGTGTAGAGATTACTTAAAAATAAAAAAATAAATGGGAATGCAAGATGGTGCAGCCACTCTGGAAAACAGTATGGAGATTCCTCAAAAAACTAAAAATAGAACTACCTTATGACCCAGCAATTGCACTACTAGGCATTTATCCAGGGGATACAGGTGTGCTGTTTCGAAGGGGCACATGCACCCCAATGTTTATAGCAGCACTGTCAACAATAGCTAAAGTATGGAAAGAGCACAAATGTCTGTGGGCCCAAATTCATCCATCAATGGATGAATGGATAAAGAAGATGTATGTGTGTATATATATATATACACACACACACACACACACACAATGGAGTATTACTCAGCAATCAAAAAGAATGAAATCTTGCCATTTGCAACTACGTGGACATAACTGGAGGGTATTATGCTAAGTGAAATTAGTTAAAGAAAGACAAAAATCATATGACTTCACTCATATGAGGACTTTAAGAGACAAAACAGATGAACATAAGGGAAGGGAAACAAAAATAATATAAAAACAGGGAGGGGGACAACACATAAGAGACTCTTAAATATGGAGAACAGAGGGTTACTGGAGGGGTTGTGGGAGGGGGGGATGGGCTAAATGGGTAAGGGGCATTAAGGAATCTACTCCTGAAATTGTTGTTGCACTATATACTAACTAATTTGGATGTAAATTAAAAAAATAAAATAAAATAATTAAAAATAAAAATCTGTTGGATTTTAGAAGCCAAAAAAAAGAACATTTTTTTAACTATGATGCTCTGAAGTACCAAAATCTGTATTTATGTTATCAGCACAAACCAAATCATTTTAACTTCATTTTAACTACTGAATCAACTGATATGTCTTCCAGTAATGTCACTTTTGAGAGAATTAACTTGTGAAAGCTTTCTTTTCTCTCATGAATTGGATGAAAAAATGGAATCAGTGTTAAAATTCACTGGTTCCTATTTCGAGGAAGTGACGATATTGACATAAAAGTGACATCACTGAGCAAATGCCTTTTTGCTAATGCATTAATAGCTATCAGTTCATTCTATGTACATACACAAGAAAATATGAAGTCATAACAAACAAAAGTAGTATTCATGAAGAAGAGTTATTTAATCTAAAAGAAAAGTCATGTCACTAAAGTGATAGGCAAATTGACCTTTGTAGATACAAGTGTTAAGTCATTGTCTTTGGTCACCATCCTAAAATAATAAGTTCTGAAATGGGGAAGCTTCTTAAGCAGATTTGTGTTCTCTGCTATCTATATTATCAGTGTTATCACTTTGGTGCCATTGGTGGATGGATGGTAAATGTTCACAAACATTTTAAGTTAAACATGGAATGTCAACAATACTGAATAACAAAAATGCATTCATTTTTTTCGTGAAATATGTGCTTTAGTTTTTTAAACATACTGCTGTCAAAATGACTTAAAAATGAAAATATTACCAAACAATAAAATGAATAGCTCTATGTTTACCAAATAAATAAAAATTAAAAATCTAAAAGTAAAATACCTAGTTCATGGTGGGAGTCAAATAAATTATAATTGTAATTCTAATTCTAGAAGTGCTCTATAGGATGACCGTGGGGCTTGTTTAGAAGTTGAACTAGGCTAGGTTGGCCAGTGCTCAACATTAGAATTTTTTCATTATTTGAATCATATCTACCTACTAGAAACCTATAGGTTTCCAGAGCACCAAACAATTAAATAGAATTTCATTTGCTGCTTGCTTCTTTAGCACCTTACTGTTTACAATAAAGAGGGTGTAAATTATCTCACAGGTCACAGAACCAATACATAGTTGCAATCAAGAATGGATAATCCAGCTTTACCTCTAACGCAGAACAAACTTGAGCTATGTCCCATTACTTAATGTAAATAGTGAACAGACTTATGCATTATGAGCAATTAACTATAAGAATCTTCCTTAGAGTACAGAATGAGTACTTTACTATTATAATCAAGTAAAATTTACAATGAGGTTAATCTGATGTGTATTTAATGATACATGTATTTGTTATTGTGCTGCGTGATAATTAGGCCTTAAATGTTAAGCTGTTTCCATAAATGACTAATTGGTTGTTTTTACATAGCAAAACACATTTTTTAGTGTTTGTCTCCTCACTTTATTAATTTTCTAGAATCTATAATCATGCCAAAGACAATAGTTTTCCCTAACTCTACTGTTTAATCATGCACACGCGCGCACACACACACACACACACACACACACACACACACAAACACACTTTCAAAATGAAACAGCGAGGTTCTCCTCCCAATTTGGTACTAAAAATAGCTACTGCTCAAGTCTTTCTGTATATATTTTCTCATTTTAGTTCTTAAAAGCCCATTAAGAGAGGTGTTGTTACTCCCATTTTACTGATGCAGAAACTGATGCTCAGAGAGTGGAAGCAGGCAGCATAGTAGAGATTCAAACTTCTACCTCCAACTTGTAAGCACTACTTTTTACCACCTCAGAAGGTAAGGTGATGGATCCCAACCAAGATATGTAAAGATTTTTAACAAGTGGACTGGCTCCTGAGAAATACCGAGTACATATAGCATATCCAAAGGGAGAATGAATCGCCTGAAGGAGGGAGGGGTTAGTTAGTAATGGAAGAGTTGAAGCCTATGGAGGCTGACTTTCTGAGTGTCCATTCAAGGAAAAGAGTCTTGGCCAATGAATTTTATGCATAATCACCCTGTTACAGGCTGCTATATTGTAGAGATACTATACCAGTCTAATGCCAACGAATATTTGAATTTTAGAACTTAACCCGCTAGTTCTGATTCCTTAAGAAAGAATTAGTATAGGGGCTAAACTAGTGTTTCTCAAGATTTTTATCATTATTTTCAGCCAGAAAGAGCCTTCTTAACACTTTTTTCCCTAATTGCTTCTTCCCCTAACGAAGTTCTAATACTACAGATCTGCCCGATAGACACCTGTTTATATATTAAAACATATATATATATATATATGTATGTATATATATATATATACAGTATATAAAAACAGTAAGATTTTTTTTCTGCCACTCAATAAGATTTTTTTCTCTTCCATTGAGAGTGCAAACAATTATACATGAATAAATGCAGCTTCCCATACAGGCTTACCTTCAGGTTCAGGATATGCCAGTTATACAGAGGATAGTATTTTTGTACATATGACAATCATATTGCTAGTTGTAATTGATAAATTTACATATGAGCTTGGTTAGGGTAAACCTGCTGCTAAATATTGGGACCATTCTCTGTGTGTGGAAAAGTTGGGTTTCTAAGCCTATAAAGCAGCCTGAGAGGCCTTCTGACAGTCTGCTAGTCTTCTACAAGTCAACCTACAGAACATATTTTTTTATTTGAAACTTCTAGAACATTCTTATGTGTTCATTTCTCTACTTTGTAAATATTATTTAGCCCTATTCTAGGCCAAGGACTGCGCCAGGACTAATAAAATGGTCTCTGCTCTCAAAAAGATGCTCATTGTCCAGTTGGGGAGACAGATATACATAAAAATAATCGCAACATAATACATGCTGTAACAGAGATGTGCTAGGTACACTAAGGGCTCCAAGGAGGGACTCACCAATTATAGGGAGAATTAAGGTGTAAGTCTCTGGGAAGTGGTGAGTTAAGTCTTGGAGAAGAGTGGGAAGGAAATTCCAAGTAGAAGGAATTATTCAAAGGCCACAGCATGAAATAGGGTGGCCAGTTTGGTCTATATGACTGGAGTACAGAGAGCAAGAAGGAGGGCCACTGTACTTGATGTTATATGGGTAGACAGAGGTCAGACTGTAGTGGGCTTTGTACTTTACTCAGAGGCCACGGAAAGCCAGTGAAGCATTTTGAATTGGAAAATAACATTATCACTCATCTTGGTTTTAGACCTGAATCTCTCTGGCAGTGATGTGGACTGAAAAGTAACAAAATGAAAGGCCAGGGGTTTTAGCAGTCCAAGTAAGGGATTATGAGGGCTTGAACTAGCTCCATTAGAATGGAGATGAAGAAGAAGAAATGGAATCGACTTAAAGTGTTTAAGAAGCAATTAATGGATTAGGGGAGAAAAGTGAGAAGTAATAGAATTAAAGATAATTTTCAAATGTCCAGCATGGTTGACTAGATGGATGATGGTGCTGTTTACCAAGAAAGGGACCATCAGGCAAAGAGCAGACCTGAAGGGGAAAGGGCAGGCTTTGTTCTGGATATGTTGAGTTTGAGGTGTCTGTAGGATGTACAGGTGACCTTCACTAGGCAGATTCAAAAGCTAAAGGAGAAGTCTGGGTCAGATACACAGATTAGGGAGTTAGCACAAATTGCTGGAAATTTTGAAGCCACAGGAGAGGATGAGATTGCCTGAGTTCATTGAATAGAAAAAAGAGAAACTATGGGTAAAGAATAGAAATTTGGATGACAACAGGTAAGACACAGAGGAAGAGCCCACAATCCAGAAAGGGAGCAGTAGATGTAAGAGAAGTGGCAATAAAGATGGGAGGTTGGGGGTAGTCAGCAGAGCATTATTCAGACCCTGTAGGCCCTAAGAACTGAAAACATGGTGCTTCTCATTTAATTTTAAATAAAAATATTGGGGTGCCTGCCTGGCTCAGTTGGTAGAGCATGTGATTCTTTTATTTTTTTATTTTTTATTTTTAATTTTTAGAGAGCAAGAGAGCCCACGAGCAGGGGAGAGGGGCAGAGGGAGAGTGAGAGAGAATCCCAAGCAGGCTCCATGCTTAGCATGGAGCCTGATGTGGGGCTTGATCCCATTACCCTGGGATTGTGACCTGTGCTAAAATCGAGAATAAGACACTCAACTGACTAAACCACCCAGGCACCCCAAGCATGCAATTCTTGATCTTGGGGTTGTAAGTTGGAACCCCACTTTGGGAATAGAGTTTATTTGAAAAATTTTTTTAATCTTTAAAATAAAAATGTTGTAAGATATGAAGTGTGTGTAAGGAGAGTCCAACAAAGTTCTAATTTTTTCCTTTGGTGACCTCTCTGCTTATATCTTCTTTACTATTATTTTGCTGCCCCTGACTTGTTAGTTCCCTAAGTACATGTTTATTTACCTACTCAGTAATCTAGGAATATAGCACTAAAGTACATCAAAGAAAATGAATTCATCAACAGTGCCAAATATTACAGAGAAGTCAAAGATAAAGGTTAAAAAAATTCTCTTTGGGAAAAAAAGGTATCAGTTATACAAGCATATGGAAAGACAGATGTAACAGAATAAAATGTATAGAAGTATACCAAAATAAATATAGAAATTTAATATATAATAAAGGTATGCTACTGAATAAATGGTGCAGACAATTGGATAACCATCTGGAAAAAATAAATGCCAGTGTGTACCTCACATCAAGATAAACTCCAAATGGATTAAATATTTAAATAAAAATATAAAAATTAAAAGCAGAAAATATGAGAAAATTCCTTTAGAATCTTGACACAGCTGCAGAACTAGGGACATGATGTAAGTTAAACAGGCATGGTCCCCTGTTCTTAGTGTAGCTCACCTATGAGAGAGGCTCCCATCAAATGCCACAGGAAAACAATTACAAACAGATGAATACCACGGAGGAAATTTACACCATAAACCTAATGGAGTTTGGGAGGTCAAGGAGGGCTCTATGAAGTAGGTGGCTGTTAAGCCAATATCTGAGAGATGAGTAGGAGTTAAATAGGCAAACAGTAGTGAAGGAAGGGGAAGGCGGAGGCTAAGGGAGTGGAAACAGTGTATGAGGCACAGAGAACATCATAGTCTCTGAGACAAGCAGGAAGGAAGCCAGGCCACTGTGGCCAAAGCTAGAGTATGGGGAACAATGCTGGGAGATGAGGCCGGAGAGGAAGACAGGCTAGACTATTTAGGGCCTTAGCTGTCTCGTTAAGGATTTTGGGCTTTGTCCTGATAGCAGTGGGAAGTCACTGGATAGTTTTTAGGGGAAGAGTAACACGATCAAATTTGCATGTTGAAAAGCTCATTCTGGCTACAGGGTGGAGAACCGTGTGCAGATTAAAGAGAGGCAAGAGAGCAACCATGGGGAAATAGAGGCTTTTGTGGTAGTTTAGACCAGCAATGTGCTCCTTAACCTACTTGTTTTCCTAACCTTACTTTAGCAGAAGACAGAGCCTTTATTCTTATGTAGTGGAGGTGTAGGATGGATGTGGAGGAAATGTTAGCTTTTGCTACTATCTCCAGTTAGAGGATAAGAGGTATCCTTTTAATCCTTAATCCCCCAGGAAGAATAAGTGGGTAGGAGACAAAGGATTTCATTGAAAGTATAGATATGGGAAATTATTTCCTATCTAGGTGGGAAGAAGGGAGCTGAAAGGGTAAACAGTGACAACACAGAAAAGGAGGCCACGCTTCCCTAATGTGATGTTACTCTGGCACATAGACTATGTTCTGTCAAAAGTCCATCTTCCCTGTGCTTAGGCAAATAAAAATGTTGGGCAAAGATACTTTATGGTTTACCCTGGAGAGCTCTGTGCTTTTTAGTGGAAAATAGACCAAAGAGTTTAGCTATTGCTGCTGCATGTTGCAATTCTTTTCAACACTATGGAGTCCTTACAAATGTCTAGGAAAAAAATATCTAAATAAATCATTCTGAAATTAAACCTGTGCATTACTTAGCTGTTTTAATTTCAGAATAAGACAATGACAGGTAGTAGTAGCTTTGTGAGACCTGCTTTTTTTCTCTTCCAGCCATAAAGAATTGAATAGGGTGGGAACATTCTGACAACCCAGCTACCTTATTTTGTCATGTATGGGTTGGCAAAGCAGAGTCCTTCAAGATGGGAGTCCTTGAAATCCTTCTAAGAAATATGTTCAGTTTTGTGGGAGTTTTAAGTGTGTCAGATAGCTTTTTATTTTTTAACTTATTTTTATTTAAGTTTATTTATTTTTGAGTGGGGCAGGGGTGGGGCGAGGCAGATGAAAGAGGATCCCAACTGGGCCCTATGCTGACAGCAGAGAGCCTCAAATGGGGCTCAAACTCATGAGCCATAAGATCATGACCTGAGCCGAAGGCAGATGCTTAAGTGAGGCACCCAGGCGCCCCTCAAACAGCTTTTTAAATGCAGTCATAGAAGGCAAAGTCAAAACAAATTCGTGGAGCCAAATGGGATTTCCAGAGCTTCAGAGCCTGACAGTTGTTTGTTTATGTGTAAATCTGCATGTTGAGGAATAACATCTTAGAAATACACTTTTGATCATAGCATGTTTCACAAAGGATTAGTGTCCAAAAATATGGCCAAGAATACAGACTTCTATAACTCAATAAAAATGACTAACTTGGGTGCCTGACTGGCTTAATCAGTAGAGCATGCGACTCAATCTTAGGGTTGTGAGTTCAAGCCCCACGTTGAGTTTAGAGATTACCTAAAAATAAAATCTTAAAAAAAAAAAAGGACTAACAATCCAAATGAAAAAAGGGAAAGGTTATAAGCAAGCAGGAGAAAACCTGGGGATGAATTCAGTGTCTCTTCTGTTGAATGTTTGATTCTTCTAGGGAGCAATAAGGACTTTATAGTATAGTCTGCACTGTTACTCTTCTTTTCTGGTACATCAGGGAGAAGTAGTGACCTGAATAAATCCTTGGAGAGTCTTCTCAGCATCATCTTATTATGTGGATACCATGACACTATACCTCTAAACATATTCTTCTCCATCCTATTTCATAATAATTTTAGAAAAGAGATTTAAAATAGGACAGAATGTGACTGTTAAGAATGCTTTTTCCCCCCTTTAGGCCAGTAATATGTACAGGCTTCACATTTGTTTGCATTTGCTTATTTTACATTTATTTATGCCCACTTTTTTCAGAGGATGAAGTTAGTAACTTCAGCCACTGGGTGGCGCAAATTCACAAGTCTGGTAAAAGTTTGTGCATTACAACCCATGGCTCACCCATTGCTACATGGTACCACATGAAGGAAGTTTAGTTAGAAAAAAAGGCTTTGGAAACCTGAAATTTAACTATAGGTATGGGTCCAAGTTCCCTAGGAATTCAGATTAAAGGAAATTTCTGCTATTAGATGCCTGGTAAGTCAGGTCACTAAATAAGGAAAGGAAAAAGAAAAGTGATAGAATAAGAAACAGAGAAAGAAAGATGAAGAGATAAATATGAGAGAAAAGAATATAAGTTCAGAGAGATGAATTCAAATGTTACCAACAATTCTAGGATGGCCTCTCATCGGTTTGCATCTACCTGGTAACCAAAAGCAGTTTTGATTGAAAATAAAGATACCTCAAAAAAATAAAATAAAGATTACCTTGTTTTCTTCTAAAAAGTTATGCTACCCTCAGCTATCCATTTAGTGGTATGACATTATCAACATTTTTTTTGAGTGCTATGAATATAGTACTTTGTTGGTTGGATTCAAAATAATATAGACAAATTAACACAGCAACTACAGGCCTTAAGCATAAGAACTAGACAGTGTACATAAAAAGATAAATGGTGACTCAGGGCAGCATGGGGGCCATCTTGTGAGCTCCAGAAATAGAATCGTTTCTGAGAGGGGAGGGGAAGTATGGATGCAGGAGTGGAGGATCAGAGGGGGAGGGAGGGAGGGGCCATAAGACTGTCAACCTGTCCAAGACAAAGAAAAAAAGAAGGATTCCTAGCTCCTAGTCATAAGTACATACAGCAACTCTTCCTTGGAACATGGCTATTTCTGGACATAAACATAGGAAAAATGCTCAAGGTCACAATCTGCTAAACACTGCTTAATGAAGCTCTAAAGTAAGAAGGGTGGGGATAGAGAATGATTAGGATAGAGCCCTCCTTAAGTCCCTCTCTAATTAGTAACTGAGAAAAGGAGGGGTGCTCAGGGCCTGCTCAAGGCCTTTCTCAGGTCCAGAGAATAGGTCGCTTTGATTTTTGAGATCACAGGTATATAAATGAATCACAGGTTAAAAATGGGGAAACGGGGTGCCTGCGTGGCTCAGTCAGTTAAGCATCCGACTTCTGATATCGGCTCAGGTCATGATCTCACACACAGTTTGTGGATTTGAGCCCGTGTTGGGCTCTGCACTGACAGTGCAAAGCCTGCTTGGGATTCTCTCTCTTCTCTCTCTGCCTCTCCCCCGCTTATACTGTCTCTCTCTTTCTCTCAAAATAAACTTAAAAGAAATTTTAAAGTGAAGAAACAGCAAAACAGGGATATAAAATTGTATATTTTAAGTCTTTATATTGAACAAAGTTATGCTTTTAACACACAGTTGCAACTATTAATGTGATTCAGTAATACCTTTAAAAGTTTAAGTTGGAGGTTTCTGTGAATGTGCCTTCTCTGTCCTAAGCAATTACCCACCTTAATCTGTGGGCCTGTCAGAAAGTATTGGGGTTACTTAGGCCCTTCAAAAAGGTGGAATGACTTCCAGCCTTCTCAACTTTAAGACTTGAAAAACAGCATGACTTAATACTTGTGCCAACTAGGGTGCCTGGCTGACTCAGTTGGTAGAGCATGTGACTCTTAATCTCAGAGTTGTGGGTTCAAGCCCCATGTTGGGTGTAGAGATTTCTTTAAAAGTAAAGAAAGAAAAGTCTAGGGGCTGGCTCAATCAGTAGAACATGTAACTCTTGATCTTGGGGTCATGAGTTTGAGCCACATTTGGGCATAGAGATTACTTAAAAAATAAAAAAAAAAATGTGCCAACTAGAAACATTCCAGTAATATGTTAGTCAAAAAAGGGACAGGTTTAAAAAACATTTTTTTATGTTTATTTACCTTTGAGAGAGAGAGAGAGAGGGAGAGAGAGAGAAGGTGAGCAGGGGATGGGGAGACACACAGTCTGAAGCAGACTCCAGGCTCTGAGCTGTTAGCACAGAGCCCGATGCGGGGCTTGAACTCACGAATGGTGAGATCATGTCCTGAGCCGAAGTCAGACACTTAACCAACTGAGCTACCCAGGTGCCCCAAAAGAAGGACAAGTTGAGAATGGTATGCAGAATAAGATATTTGTGAATCATGTCTTTTATATGTATGTGTATATATTTATAATATTTATAAAGAGATGTGTCAAAGTATTAGCTGGTTATCCCTGGGAGGAAGGATTAGGTATAATTTCTTGTTTTGTTTTGTTTTTTTTTATTCTTTGGCCTTCCAGTATTTCCTAAAAATTTTTATAATGAGAATGTACTTTAATAATCAAGAAACAATGTGTGGTAATGTAATGAGAATGAATTTGCAATAAAAGTCGTGCTGATTTGGGGCACCTGGGTGGCTCAGTTGCTTAAGCGTCCGACTTCGGCTTAGGTCATGATCTCATGGTTTGTGGGTTTGAGCCCCACATCAGGCTCTGTGCTGACAGCTCAGAGCCTGGAGCCTGCTTTGGATTCTGTGTCTCCTTCTTTGATCCTCCCCCATTCAGGCTCTGTATCTCAGTCTCTCAAGAATAAATAAATGTTAAAAATCGTGCTGGCTTGTTACTTCCCAGAGGAATAATTGGCATTCCTTAGAAACAGTGTTTTATTAAGTTGAGTCTAACTGAGCCTCTAGTGGTAACAGGGAGAACCTTGCCTTGCTGTGAAAGGATCTACAGACTAAAATTCACATCCCAGAGTCCATGTGAGAGTTCTCCCTTCCCTTCTGTCTCTCCCATCTCTGTTTTTTTTTTAAATTTTTAAATGTTTATTTGTTTTTGAGAGAAAAACAGAGTGTGAGTGGGGGAGGGGCAGAGAGAGAGAGGGAGACACAGAATCCAAGGCAGGTTTCACGCTCTTAGCTGTCTGCACAGAGCCTGATGTGGGAGCTTGAACTCATGAGCTGTGAGATCATGACCTGAGCTGAAGTCGGACACTCAACCAACTGAGGAGCGACCTTGGCACCCCACCCACCATCTCTCAGTTTTTAAAGATCCCTACTGGTAATTGGGATTCAAAACTGTTAACTAATTAGGGAGTCAGGAAATCCTCAGAGGAACCTTGCATTGTTGGAGGAAACCAGTTGTTCCCAAAGCAAAATAAACAATTTTTATTCCATCAGCGAATTTTTTTTAAGTTTATTTATTAGAGAGCGAGAGCTTGAGTGGGGGAGGGGCAGATTGAGGGAGAGAGAGAGAATCCCAAGCAGACCCCACACTGTCAGCACAGAGCCTGATATCTGGCTGACCAGGGTAAGATCATGACCTGAGCCAAAATCCAGAGTTGGACGCTTAACCTGCTGAGCCACTCAGGCGCCCTCCCTCAGTGAATTTCTATAAAGTCAGTACAGATGTTACCCAATTATACTCTTGCAGAAGAGTTAAGAAGGGTAAACTTTGCTACAGTTTTTGCCTCCTGGGGAACCTCATGTTTCTGGGTTAAAGGATATTCTGCCGTGGGTGAGTCTGGGAAGGGTGAAGATGAATGTAGGCATCCGTCCTAGACCAAAAGCTTCTTAAGTATAGAATATCTTTTTAATCGTCCTTCCTGGTGGTCTGGGGAAGGAGCAAGCTTTCCCTCCCCCGCCCCCTACCATCTCATGGTTAGATGGAGCCACAGATGGCAGGATAAACTGGAGGCGATGTTATGAATCAGTGGTGGGATGCAAATAACATACTCACTTATCCAAACAGCAGCCCCAGTGCTCTGTCCTCTCTACGTATTGTATTTGCAAAACTTTCATTTTCCATGCTTTGCATCTGTTCCATCTCTTCCAGGATCCACTTGAATCTCAAATCAGGGCTCAGGGCAAGATATTTTCCCTTGTTGGTATTGTTTTGAGAATCACTTTTTTGGACGGTACTTGAAGTGAAAGAGAGAAGGATACAATTTGTGTGTGGTTTTTACCAGAGAACTAAGAAAACAGAATTAACTTAGAAACACAGGTACATTTCACCAAAGTGAAATGGAATGGTTTCAAGACACTTATAATAAAAGCAAAACAACAGTTTATCCCTCCTGGTGTTCTTTTTTTTTTTTTTTTTTTAACCTGTTCCCTTTAACATCAGCTGGTCCTGCTTCCTCACTAGACTCTTACTTGAGCAGGTCAGACTTTCTCAGAGGCTTTGTAAGAAAGATCATCATAGTTGTCTTGCTCTGGAATCCTTGTTCAAAATATACACAGCTCACCATTACATGTAGGGTGTAATGTCAGGCCCGCTTGGAAGAGTTGTGGATTATCAGGAGACCTCACGTGTGTCCTATTTGTATGCAGTCCCTAAGCCCCTTGGGGATGACTTAGAAGGAGGACTTCTGGAATGCTCAGGGTTATACTCCCCTCACCAGTGTGTGGATAGCTACATGTGGTGGCAGAGGTTAAGGCATAACCCTATGAACATCAGCTTGGGAACACAGGAATCCCCCACCCTAAGCTGGTTGAGAGCCAGTGAGCATGAAATGAACTGTGAGGATAACAGAGGAGTTAGTGAACTGTACCACACTAGTGGCTGCTTTGCCCACTTCCTTGGAGGCTATGTTTAAACCTTTTGTCAAAGAGAGCAATGGGTCCATTCATAGTGCTCAGAGGGAAGACTTTTTGTTCTCATTGGATGGGATGAAAAGATACCCATTTTTGGTGGATGGACAGAGTGAATCTCAGAGGCTTGTGGCTAAGTCAGTAGCAATGGCATGAGAGTAAGTCTGACTGCTAAGCCCAGGCTCCTTCTTCATTGGTCTGGCATTGCTGTTTGCTTGTAATGTCCTCGCTGAAGATACGAGTGTAAAATTCAGAAGAACCTGCCGACATTGGTTAATAATAGGGAGAAGTCAGTGTAGTATCCTCCATTCAATGTGTGAAGCAGAGAAGAACTTTTCAGAAGTATGTCTCATGGATGACAGTGATCCCTTGCAGCTCTCTTTGGACTTGATGACTTGGGAGCATCTCATCCAACCTAGAGATTGAAAGGAAATGTGAGAGATAAAGAAGGATGCAAATGGGTATTTCTTCATGTACCAACAAAGAGATGGCTTAATACAAAACCCCATTTAATTCCAAGTACACATCATTTTGCCTCTGTTAGCCAGTAATTCTACGAAAAGTTATTGTATTTACACTGAGAAAGTATCAGCAAGGTGCACTTATGCATGAGAACCTGCAATTGGTTGGGCCCTATAACCCTCTAGCAAAGAGCCCATCCACCCCTTGCTTAACCTGTTTGCCTTGAATGGAAAAGGCCCTGAGTGTGCATCTACTTTGGATCCCAGATGTACAGGGATTCTACTTCATTTCTTGAATCAGACCCACAAAATCTCACTGTGTTTGAAAAGAGACAGATCTGAGTCTCTGTGGACCAAATATTTTTTACTAATCCCATTCTACTCTTGGTATATCTGATTCCATGTCCCATCTGATTTTCTGTGTACTTTCTAGATGCTGAGCTATTATGAATATAGACTATGAGCCTCTTAAATGTAGGGAACTTGGCACATAGAAGGCTTTCAGTAAATTTCAGTATAGTACTAAAAGACCCAGATTTTAGTTCTGTTTCTACCAGCTGTGTGTCATATAAACCTCTTTGAGCCTGAGTTTAAGTATCAATAAAATGCTGATACCTACTCTAACTATCACAGTTTTTGTGAGGCTCAAATGAGGTAATGTCTATAAAATTGCTTATTCTTTTTATTAATTCCTTTGTCATTTAGTAGCTTATTTTGTTGATGAGAGAAGTTCAATCCATGTTGCTACTGCATGGTTACCTCTAACTCTGGACTAGACTTTTGATTACCGTTCAGGCCTATATCTTCCAGTGCTTAATAGAAATGATAATGCAGATTAAATAACTGAATATACATCATCTGATTAAATCATACTAATTTACACTAGCTCATCACCCAAGATTAGCAGAAACAGAATTATAGAAAATATTAACCTACACCAGAGGTGATAAGTAAGTTGGCATTGGGTACCTGAAGCACTGTGATAAGAAATATTCTGATACCGGGGTGCCTGGGTGGCTTGTTCGGTTGAGCGTCCAACTTTGGCTCAGGTCATGATCTCACAGTTCGTGAGTTCGAGCTCTGCGTCGGGCACTGTGCTGACAGCTCAGAGCCTGGACCCTGCTTTGGATTCTGTGTCTCCCTCTCTCTCTCTGCCCCTCCCCTGCTCACTCTCTGTCTCTCTCAAAAATGAATAAACTTAAAAAAAATTTTAAAAATATTCTGATAGCATGCCTAGGTGAAAAGTGTTGTGCTTGAATTTTATTTTATTTATTTTTTAATGTTTTATTTATTTTTGAGAGACAGACTCAGAGCATGAGCAGGGGAGGGGCAGAGAGAGAGATGGAGACAGAATCTAAAGCAGACTCCAGGCTCTGAGCTGTCAGCACAGAGTCCGATGTAGAGCTCGAACCATGAGGTTATGACCTGAGCCAAAGTCAGATGGTCAACTGACTGAGCCACCCAGGAGCCCCTGCTGTACTTGAATTTTAAAGATTGAGATATAATTTACACATACCATTGTGTAAGTTTGTGTACAACATGTTGACTGCATACCTTTATATACTGCAATATGATTACCATTGTAACAGTTCTATTATGTTATATAATTATTGGTTCTTTTTGTGGTAAGGACATTTAAGATCTAGTCTCTTTGCAATTTTGAAGTATGTAATACATTACTGTTGACTATAATCACTATGCTATGTGTTAGATCTCCAGAACTTATTCAGCTTCTAGTACACTATGCTGGATTATTTGTTTAAAGTTTTAAAGTTTATTTTGAGAGAAAGTGAGCAGGGCAGAGGCAGAGAGAGAGAGAGAGAGAGAGAGAGAGAGAGAGAGAATGAATGAGCATGGAGCCTGACATAGGGCTCGATCTCACAAACTGTGAGATCATGACCTGACCTTAAATCAAGAGTTGGATGCTTAACTGACTGAGCCACCCTGGCGCCCCCATCTTTAATTTTAAAAGTATCAGAGACCTCATCTTAGCAAGGATTGCGGATGTTGTAGAGAAGACACACATCACTGTCTAGAATTGAAAGGCTGAGTACACTTCTGGCAGGGAAACTGGCTTTAAAGCAGCCATGCTGAAACAGTGGTGTTGTGTCTGTTTTAGACCCCAGAGGGCAATATGAGCTTATGATTCTGTCAGGAAACCCAAGGGCTGGGAGGAAAGAAGCTGTTTTGCTAAGTATTCACACTTTGCAGTGCGGTGGTTCCTAAACTTTGTTGTATATATGAGTGTTACCTAGGAGCAGGGATGGATACGTATGCTGTGGGTTCTGAACTCATAAAATTTGAGGGTACCCTTTTTAAAGAAAAAGAATACAAATTTTAAAAATACAAAGTTAGATACAAGCTTTATACAAGTCCCATGGGGCCTGAAGTTTAAGCTTCATTAATTTCACAGTAAATCCACTTCTACTTAGGGAGCTTGTTAAAAATCTTAAAAGTAAAGGGGCGCCTGGGTGGTTCAGTCAGTTGAGTGTCTGACTTTGGCTCAGGTCATGATCTCACAGCTCATGAGTTCGAGTCCCATGTCAAGCTCTGTGCTGACAGCCTGGAGCCTGCTTCGGATTCTGTGTCTCCCTCTGTCTCTGCCTCTCTCTTGCTCTCTGTGTCTCTCTCTCTGTCTCAAAAATAAATAAACATTAAAAAATATATTTTAAAAAATCTTAAAAGATTCCTGGCCCCACTCTAGACATTCTGATTGATTGTAGCTGAGGCTCAGAAATAATGTATTTTCAGTAAGTACCCTATTTTGTTATGGCTGGGCTGATGTCTGTGTTTTTTTTTTTTTAATTTTTTTTAACATTTGTTTATTTTTGAGAATCCGAGACAGAGCATGAGCATGGGAGGGGCAGAGAGAGAGAGAGGGAGACACAGAATTCTCAGCAGGCTCCAGGCTTTGAACTGTCAGCACAGAGCCTGACACGGTACTCGAACTCACAGACTGCGAGATCATGACCTGAGCCAAAGCTGAACGCTTAACTGACTGAGCCACCCAGGTGCCCATGGCTGGGCTGATGTTAAGAAAATAAAACAGTAGTACAAATACCTACCTATTTCCTGACACATAAAAGAATTAGCAACATTTGCTTCATAACTGAAACAACTTCCTGTCTCCCAGCATGTGTATATTAACCTCATTTTTTCCCAGCAAAAGACGTAAACCCTACAGAGACCACTTTCCTTCTTGGGTTGAAATTCAAGCTGGGATTCAGCTGCCTTAGGTTCCTGGCCTTCCTTCCTTTGCTTTCTGCACAACCTCTGGCATTGGCATAGCTGTCTGGCTCCTCGGCATTGATCCTGAAGGGAGAAAATGGTGTTAATTTCAGGTGGCTTGTATGCATTTGGTTATCTTCCAAACCTCCTGTCAGGCCATTTAAAGAAAATCATCTTTTTTAAAGAAAATATTCAGTCCCATTGGATCTTTCCTCCTGAGAGAATGTCCAAATACAACAGAGGAAAGGAACTCAAATTTAGCAAGCACCTTCTATGTGCCAGGTGCCTTTCACACAGGATCTTAATTAAAAATGCCATGAGAAGCTAATATCACTAGTCCCATTTTACAGATGAGCCAAATGACATTGGAGAAGTCAAACAACTTTCTTAAAGCCACCCAGCCTAGTGAGTGTGAGTGGCAGGTCTACTCCAAAGTCCATGCTTTTTTCATTATGCCAACCTGCCTTTGGAACAGAAGAAAGTCTTTATAGATCAAGTCCAGGGACTCCATACATCAACAAACTTACAGGGCATGGGACTTCAAAAACGGCAAACACTGTAATGGTGACTCCACTAAACAACAGGGTAACAGCAATCAGAAATTTGATCACAGTACTCCATTTCTGCCTCTTCTCTAGATTCTCCTCTATGTCTAAAAGGAGAGAGACGACTAGAAGAGGGAGAAGAGAGAACCTGAGAGAGGGAAGTGATTGACCCTCTGACTTGAAGGTCTTCTGGCTCCTCAGATTACTAGGCCCAGCCTGATTCAGAGGCAATAGACTGGATTTCCAGTTCAGACTCAAGAGTCAGGAGTGGGGTGGGCATCATGGGTGCTGCTCTAACCTTCTTTTCAGCCTCTTCGCAATAAGTCACCTTCTCTGGGATTTGAGATTTGTCATAACCAAGTAGGAATGATTCTTGGCATTGCTTTCAGGGGAGGAAGAGGGGTGGGTGCACAGCAGTTCTGAACTTGTCTTTCAACAACTCCCTCTCAGGGTCTCTCCCCTTGTGCTTGACCGACACACTATGTGTGATTAGAAAATCACCTTTCCCATGCTCCTCTTGGCTTTAGTAAGGGATGAGGAGGAACAAAGGTGAATTGGCATTGCTTTTGGGTCAAAAGGCAAACTTGGGGCAAGTGGTTCATATGCATTGTTATTATTAATGTTATATTTACATTTCTCCTGTTGAAACTGGGATGTAACCTAACCTGAAATCTACAGAATTTGTGTCATGGCCAATTTAGGGAGAGCCATTTCCTAAAAACAGTGCAGATGAAAATATGCTCTTGGTTGTTGTCCTCACTGTAATGATGCTTAGTGTTTAAATGTTGTCTGCCTGTACATGCAATTGCTGGAATCACCTACCACACAAATACAATTCATTCTGTCCCTAAATCTGGCTGCAGGCTCACTTGCGTGGAAGTAAAAGCTTATTAATGGTGTTAAACTATTTCTGGGATCTTCTTTATAGAGAAGGTGATTTTTTTCCATAAGAAATGGAGTGATTTTTCTAGTGTAAATTCCATGTAACTTTTCAACCCCCCCAAAAATCCTAGAAGACCCAAACTTATGTTGGGGCTAAAAATGTTTCTTTTCCTTTCTGTTCTTGTCTCACCCCTACTTATTCTGTACCTTGTTTCAAAGGGCTAGAAAAATCGTCAATATTTGTAGTTTTCTCTCCTTCTTTATTCCCAAGAGTTATGGAGGTGGTGGTGGGAAAAGTCTCTGATGCAGCCCCCATCACTTCATAGACCTTACATTGAGAGGTCCCTCGTAAACAAGCTATAAAACAAGAAAGAAGCAATGAAAAGACAACCAAGAAAACTTCATCCTGCCTTTGTTGTACCTGACAAAACCTTATCTCTACCCAGCTGATACTAAACTTCTAATGTGGCCCCATTGATCTGTCCATAGGTTTAGGGCGTGGACACAAAATATGCCAAGAATAAATGAGGACAGAGATACTAGTAAGAGATATGGACTAAATCCCCATGAGGCTTTAACTAACGTAGGATCAGAGTGAGGGAGTAGACCATACCTTGTTTATCATTCTTCAGCCTGTAATAATAACAATGGAGGGTGTAACACTGTTGAAAGTTTTCTCCTTTAAAAAAGTTGGCTCCAAAGTCCAAGGGATGATGTGAAATACCATAATTTGCCTTAATGACTGCTGCAAGTCTGTCTGACTAGAGTCTAAGTCAACTACTTTGAGAGCAGTTTGGGGAAAGCAGAGAGAACTGGAAGAAGGAAAGACCACCCAGCTTTATGCACTCCTCAATTTCATTCTTTCAGAAAGCAAATATTTTTAAATGCTGTCTATTCTGTACCAGGGCTGCTTCAGTCCTTTGGCTATATCAGTTGGATGCATTGGAGCAAGGGAACAAGCAACAGGGAGGGAAGGTTGAGGGGAGACTGGGAAACAGATGACAATAAATACAGTAAACTTTATGGTATGTTAGAAGGGAGTAAGTGCTACTAAAAAGAAAAAAGGCATAGCAAGGTAAGGGAGCAGTCTGGGGGTGGGAGTGGGCAGTGGCTGGGCAACCTGTGATACAGGCTGGTTTCGTTGAAAAAATAAGAAGTAAGCCAAGACTTACAGGAGGTGAGGGATTGGCTAAGCACAGGCCTAGGAAAGCAGTGACCTAGGGGGAGTGATGTGGGCCCTGAGGCAGAATGAGTGTGTCTGACATATTATAGTTTTAGAGTAAAAACAAGGAGGCCAGTGAGATTGGAATGGAGTGAGTACAGAGCACTGTAGTGGGGGACGAAATTTCTAAAGGAAATGGGCCTATATCAGGAGACTTGGAGGCTAGTTTAAGGACTTTGGTTTTTATTCAGATTGAATGGGGATCCATGGCAAGGTTTTGAGCAGAGGAGTGATGGTTGAGTTTGTTTTTAAAAGGATCACTAGACTGCTATGTTAGACTATAAGCGGCAAGGGTCAAAGCAGAGTAACCTGTTAGGAAACTATTGCAGAAATCCAAATGAAAGACGATGGTGACTTAAACCAGTTGTGGAAGTGTTGAGACATGTATGGATTCTGGCTGTTGTCTGGTACTAACTTCACTTGGCTCCAGAATTGACCTACTCCAATTCAAACACTGGTTCATTCCTATTTCATTTGTAATGGTGTCTTATCACTGCTTATTAAATTAAGGTCTGTAAGTCCTACTTGACTTTTCTAAGTTACTTTCCCAAGTCTTGATTAAGTCCATGTGAAAATGATAGTTGTTGACTTCAGAGGCCAGTGGCCAGAGTACTGGGCACTGCACATGAAATTACAAAGGAAGGAATAGTCCCTGATTTCACTTTAATCAGGAAGACAGTGTTGGCAAAGATAGGCAGAGATGGAGAGCAAACAGGTTCAAAAGGAAAAATGAGGAAATTATATGAAATATTTTCAGCATGGTGCCAGTCAGTTCTCCGAAGTGATAACGTGGTCATGAGACAGAGGAGATGGAAGATAAACAAATCTCACTTTGGACAAGTCACATAAGTGCTCCATGTTTTGGTTTCCTTTCTCGGTAAGATGGTTATAATAAAGTAATTCTTGGTCTACCTATTTCGGAGTAATGTGAAGATCAGAAACAAAAATGAGGAAGCGGGTGTGAAAACACTTTGCAAACTTTATGATATTATGACTGAAAGAGAAGGAAAGACCTAGTGATCCTCTAGTAGAACTGTGCCCTCTAGCCACAGGGATAATAGTATTTCAATGTGGCATGTCTTCCTACCTCCTTGGAGTCCCTGTTTCAGAGTCTACTTAAATTAGCTTCATCTGTCAGTGTATTTTCGGTTCTGCCTAAGCTTCGAAATTAACGTCCATCTATGTTGGCAGTTCTTGTAGGTCTCATCTGTTAGGTAATTGAGCATTTAGGTGGAGGACATCTATAACTCCAAGCACTCCATTCCTAGTGATGCTGGAGTTGCAGTATTAGTTTTTCTTTAGCTAAGGATATTTGAGCAAGAATGTCCCTTTAAGGGCATACAAACTCCAAATGTATGAAATGGATAATTTAGGAGATGAGATGATGCTTTACTTTATCATAAAAGAATTTATGTTAAATAGGAACATTAGGTATATATATTTAAATGGAAATCTCTCTTGGAGATTTTTCTGTGATAATATAAAGAGCTTATTTGGCAGGCCTTACATAATTCTGTTGAGTTTGTGCTTCAGACCTGAACCTCCCTTTTTATATCTAGAAATTATATCATCTGGCCAAATCTATTCTACAGCTGTAGAAACTAAGCACTGGGAGAAATTAAGTAACTTGTCAGAAATGATCATTAATAACAGAATAAACACTCATTTGGTGATATTCCTTCTATACCCCAGTGTCACATGGGGTAAACAATCATTAGGAGTTAGTTCACACTAATCAAATTCCAAAGAGCCAATCGATATACTAAATCTATATACTGCATTTTAAAAAAACTTACATAGGAGAGGTGCCTGGGTGGCCCAGTTGGTTAAGTGTCTGACTCTTGGTTTCGGCTCAGGTCATGATCTCAGCGTCATGAGATCCAGCCCCCATTGGGCTCCTCACTGAGCATGGAGCCTGCTTAAGATTCTCTCTCTCCTTCTGCCCCTACCCTGCACTTGTGCATGCCTACTCTTTCTAAAAAAATAATAATAAAGTAAAATTTAAAAAATTACATAGGAGAATGTATCCATTAAATGGATCAGGTAGGATTTTTCTCTTCTAGGTACCCTGTTCTAAATATATAGGTTCTTTTGAAATCTAATTAGAATTTTTTGACTAATACAGAATCTGAGCAATAAGAACTAGGTGGTATAAATTATCAGTGATAAAGACCTAATGAGTCATCTTTCTCCACCAGAAAGAAATTTTAGAATATTTGTAATAGAGGATCTTTTCCTTGGCCAAATTCCATAAACAGTAATAAATAGTCTTCTTCTTAAATTTTTCTACGTTCCATGTTGAACCACGTCTTCTGACAACTAACTGTTGTAGTACATTCTCATCCTTACAGTTTCAAATTCCTATTTTGTTCTGTGCACATGTTCACAAACTGTCTTCTGATTGTTTCTGGGACAGCTTTCTGTGCAGACTGATGTCAACCATAGTGTTGTAATTTTAGAGGGCATCTCTTTTACGACCTTGCATATTTGACCATTTATTTAATTTTTATTTCTACCCTACTTGGAGTCTGACATCCTGCCATTCAATGTAAGTTTAAATTCAGAATAGATAGTTTCACATTTTTAAATGAGTGTTATTTCACAAGTCCATTCATAAGTTGGTTGTTTGGAATTCATCATTGTTCCATAGAAATGTGTTGTGAATAACAATTAGGTCTGCAAACTAATCCATAAACATCCATTTAATCTCTTTGACTGACTCACATAGTACAGGGTATTAGCTTAAATTCTGCATTCAGGAAGCAATCACCATGCCATGAAGGAAGGAGGAAGAAACATACCCAGGGAAAATTTTTGAATTACATCAGGTTGATCTCTGGCGTCCCTCCACCCCCTTAATCTCCCAGGTTTCCTTGTCCCAAATTTCTAAGAAATAGTTCCCTTAATTGCCTGAGTCCTACAATGCACACTATATCCAAATAAAATCCACCCTGTAGAGAGGGCTCTAGACTCCAGAATGACTTAAATTCACTATTATTGATACCTGCCATTGACTTAAGGGGGCGTGTCAACTGTTAGGAGGAAAACAATCTGGTTGAATTACTTTACATTAATATCAAGTGACCAAAACCCCCAAACACTATCAGAATCTTTAAAAAAAAATTTTTTTAATGTTTATTTATTTTTGAGAGGGAGAGACAGAGACAGAATGTAAGTAGGGTAGGGGTAGAGAGAGAGGGAGACACAGAATTTGAAGCAGGTTCCAGGCTCTGAGCTGTTAGCACAGAGCCCGACACAGGGCTTGAACTCACAGACCACGAGATCATGACCTGAGCTGAAGTTGGACGATTAACCAACTGAGCTAGAATCTTTTAACCTTTTAATAAGAGGGTTCCCCCCTGCCACATTGTTACCATATGAACTTAGAAAGCACAATCAGGGGAATGAAAACATTTATGTCATGTGAGGATATATAATTTACAGTACCTAGGCCACATCCCAATAATCCACTTATTTGCCAATCTCTAGTTCTCTAAACAGATTGTAGTTTTTAAAGTTTTTTTTCCCATTATTCTGCCTGGGAACCTCAGTTTCTCTAAAGTGTCAAGTTTTATTTTTCCAGCAGTGCAACAGTAGCATTGAGGGGATTGCCTATATGTAAAGGGAAACTGCCAAAACCATAAACTACTTGACAGACAGAAAGAATGGGTAGGGGAAGGAAAGGAGGGCAGAACAGAGAAACTTAAGGCTGATGTCAAGAACCATTGCCCAGCAGTTGAGAGGGAACAGGCGTTCTCACAGTGTGGGTAGAAATGCAAAATGGAGTGACTGCTATGGAGGGTAATTTAGTAATAGCTATCAAACTTTTTTTTTAAGCTTATTTATTTATTTTGAGAGAGAGAGAGAGAGAGAGAGCTAGCGAGCAGGGAGGGTCAGAGAGGGAGAGAGAATCTCAAGCAGGCTCCACACTATCAGCACTTTTCACTGTAAATCTGTGCAGTTTAAGTATTTTACGGTCTGCATTCAATATAAATTAAATTCAAACAACCATTCTCAAAAGAAGACCTATCGGGGCGCCTGGGTGGCTCAGTCGATTGAGTGTCTGACAGCTCATGGGTTTGAGCCCAGTGTCAGTCTCTGTGCTGGCAGCTCAGAGCCTGGAGCCTGCTTCAGATTCTGTGTCTCTCTCTCTCTCTCTTTCTGCCCCTCCCCTGCTTGCACTCTGTCTCTTTCAAAAATAAAACATTAAATTTTTTTTAAAAAATAAGATATTTAAGATCTGGGCTGAGAATAGGGGAGATGGGCCTCTTTTAAAGGTACAGAGTATCTGGAATGACAAAATGATTTTTCAGGAAGGGCCCATTCGCTACTTTGCATTAGCACGTCCCTTCTCACATCCTTTGGGAAGAGCCCAGGCAGCTGTTCCACATGGCAGCTGCTATCTTTGAGTTCGCCGGGGTGGGGGGTGGGGGGGGTGCGCGGGAGGGGAAGAAACAAAAAAAAGGTCAGGATTTACAATTTATTGGGTACTCTTTAGAATTACAAGTATTGGAGAGGGAGATGCAAAGGAATACAGTTCCTTCTCATATAACTTGCAATTGGGGAGATCAAACGCTATCAAAAAAGATTTTAGGGGCACCTTGGTGACTCAGTTGGTTAAGTGTCCGACTTTGGCTCAGGTCACGATCTCTCAGTTTGTGAGTTCGAGCCCCACATCAGGCTCTGTGCTGACAGCTCGGAGCCTGGAGCTTGCTTTGGATTCTGTGTCTCCCTCTCTCTCTGCCCCTCCCCTGCTCGCTCGCTCGCTCACTCACTCTCTCAAAAAATAAACATAAAAGATTTTAACAATATACAAGTAGGAGTTAGCCTAGCTCAAAGAAAACTGAGTACCAATCCATTACATTTCGGGGGAAGAAAAGGTGAAATTGATTTAAATGAAATTAATAAGTTAATGAAAAGACTAATCAACCCATTCCTTCAAGTGCTGCTTATCTCTTCTCCTTGCTCTGCCTTCTTATATTAAAATATTTTTTAATTTAATTTATTTATTTGGAGAGAGACAGAGCACAAGCAGGGTAAGGGCAGAGAGAGGGAGGGAGAAAGAATCCGAAGCTGGCTCCACCTGTCAGCACAGAGCCCGACATGGGGTCGATCTCACAAACTATGAGATTATGACCCAAGCCAAAATCAAAAGTCAGACGTTTAACTAAGTCACCCAGGAGCCCCTGCTTTCTTATATTAAAACTCTTGAGGGACGCCTGCGTGGCTCAGTCAATTGAGCATCCAACTCTTGATTTTGGCTTCAGTCATGATCCCAGGGTTGTGAGATCAAGTGCCACATCTTGCTCCTCACTGAACATGGAGCCTGCTTAAGATTGTCTCTCTCTCTTCCGCTCTGCCCCTCTCTCCTGGCCTCAGAAAAACAAAACAAAAACAAACAAAACAACAAAACCAACAAAAACCCAAACCCTTTTGAAAGTTTATTAAATGTAACATTGAACAAGGTATCTCTTCAGGTTTCCATGAAACCATATAGGTAATAGTTTATGCTTTCGGCACATAACTCACAAGGTGTAGTGAGTTTTCTTCATCTGTTAAATGTACTGAACTGCACTTTGAATGCTGCATCTTGACTGTTTGGCCTTAACTCTGATTAGGTAATTTCAGAGATGAAATGTTTGGACACTTTGAAAAAAACCATGTTTTAAATAAACAGTTATCAGAGAGCAGCAAATGGTACCATTCCACCCTCCCACCCTTACTCGGACCTTTCCTATCCTAAGAGCATCCCCAACTGTTTGGATGTACCACCTTAGAAAAAGACAGCATCTTATAAGGGTTATGAATTTGGGAGTCTTAGGTGTTGATAATACTGAAACTGTGACAGCACCCTCCAGTAAAGAAAGCCATCTATCACTGAGAGGACTTTCAATGTTAGTTACATGAATAAGACAGAAGGATGCATCACATTCTCTAAAGACTTCTCACCATGAAACAACTATCTGAGTTAAATAAGTTACAGTCCTGCCTAGAAGCAAGAGAATACGGGGGATGACCGAAAACATCACCTACTGAGTAGTGGCTTTATTTCTATCTGGTAGAATGGACCCGCAAACACATTCTAGGGCTCTCTGGATTTTCTTAGATACTAGGTTACAGAAATACTTTTCTTCCTTTCTTTCTTTCTTTCTTTCTTTCTTTCTTTCTTTCTTTCTTTCTTTTAGAGTTTATTTATTTATTTTGAGAGAGACAGAGTGAGTGGGGGAGGGGCAGAGAGAGAGAGAGAGGAGAGAGAGGGAAACAGAGGATCCAAGGCTGGCTCAACACTGACAGCAGTGAGCCCAATGCGGGGCTTGAACCCACGAACTGCAAGATCATGACCTGAGCTGAAGTTGGACATTCAACTGACTGATCCACCCAGGCTCCCTGTTCTTACCTTTCTTGCTAACATCACAGAATATAATGATTAGGCTGAAAACCAAGATGGTATCCATGTTAGCTTGAGCAGATGCTTCTTAAATAGCCCCTTAGTTTTCATGCTAGGTGCTCTTACTGCCCTGGAACCAAGTTTGACCCTGGGAGAGTCTGGTTCCACCCTAACTATTTTGCCCCATTCCCTAAGACCTAGTAATAGAGGTGATTGGAGAGAGGACCAAATGTTCCTATTAATGACTGACTCAAAAAGTCTTCCTCCGACTTCACTGCTGGTGCCAACATAAGGAACTGTAATTACCTAGAGGTTTCCCTAGAATGAAGGACATAAACACTCAGTAATAAGGTTTGCAAATGCTTGCAGATGGACACATAGACATTCACGTGCATGCTCACTGACACAGGCTTACAGATTTATACACTGACATTAAGAGATGTAGAGATTTCTATTAAGCAAGGTGATTTCAAGAATAGAGCAGGGAACTAGGAGTGAATGAGTTAGTGAATTATATGGTAGAGAGCACTGGACTAGGAATTGATAGAATTGGGTTTTAGTGTAAGCCCTGTTATTAACTATGTCACCTTGAGAAACTTGCTTGAGTTCTCTAAATCTCAGTTTTCTCCTCTGTAACTAGAGAATTCCAAACAAATAATCCCTAGAATTTATTCAGTTACATGCATAAACTCGCATTAGCACAAACATACCTACCGAGTTTTTCACATTTTCACACCCCTGAATAGTGAAGTGAGTATAGGTAGACCACATTGCACCATGACTGTTGCATTGAGAGGTGGTGAGGAAGTGCTAAGAACACTGGGAGAGTGATTCTGTCTGAAGTTTGGGAAGGCTTTCCTAGACAGATGACTGTTGAAGATTTTTCTTTTCTTTTTTTTTTTAAAGTTTTATTTATTTGGGGGGGGGTGGTGCAGAGAGAGAGAGAGAGAGAGAATCCCAAGCAGGCCCTATGCTGTCAGCACAGAGCCTGACATGGGGCTTGAGCTCATGAACTGTGAGGTCATGACCTGAGCTGAGATCAAGAGTCAGATGCTCAACTGACTGAGCCACCCAGGTGCCCCTGAAAATTTTTCTAAAATTGTATCTTTTAGCAAAGAGTATATATATATCTAGTATACTCTGTAGACTTTGTGATAGCATAAATAGGTGGATCATACAACAGAAGTGAAGATCTACTCAGATCCTCTGCCTAAGTCAAGAGTCTTTGCAGTCTTTCTACTCACTGTAAATTTAATTGATTGAAGCCAACATAGGTTGGACTATGTGTAAGAAGGTCGTGGAGCCTGACACTCTGATAATGGTATGAGGGGAGCTTGAGTCAAGGGACTTTCCATGAGGGAGTTCATGAGACCCAAGGCAAATCAGAATTTAGATATTACCCTGTTTCCTGGCATTTTAATTCAGGTTGAAATCTGGCTGAATTTAGCTCAAGGGAAATCTTGATGGGGAAACAGAATGGAAAGAGGTGTCACCAAAGGATAGCATGTTGCCTGAAATGTGGAAGAAGTGCTGAGCTTGCAACCATGGTGCCTTTCACTTGTTTATTCAACAAGTGCTGTGGCCAGCCACTATTCTAGCAGTGAGCCAGACCAAGTCTGTGTTCACATGAAATGATGGGAAGCAGACTATAAACACAGTTGAAAACAAACTAGTGCAGAGGGCTAATGATAATATACAAATGCAAATACAAGATAATTAGAGGTTGTGATAGTTGTGAAGTAGCAAACAGGTGATAAGGTGAAGAACTACTAGCAGAGGTTACATTTAGAGTGGTCAGGGCGGACTTCCCTGAGGAGGTGACATCTGAGCTGAGAAAATCGAGAGGGTAGATGGCATAGAAGCCAATAAAGGAGAGTCTTTCAAGGAAGGAATCAGCTGGTCAAATGCTGTGTTGAGGTTGTGTATAATAAAGACCATATCGGTGGATTTGACAATTTTGTGACAGCACTTGAAGCAGAGTGGCGGAAGCAGGAAAGGGCTGAGAGGGAATCGGAGCTGAAAACGTGTATGTAACTTTTTTGAGATGTTTTGCTATGTAAAGGAGCAGAGAGGCCACTGAGTGGAGGGAACATAAGTGCCTCAGATCTTTATTGTTCCAGAGCAATACTGGAACCTAGAGCATTACTTTTTTCCCTGCTGCAGTTGCTGGATTCTCTTAGCAGGGCAGGTGGGTAGGGAGAATAAAGGGGCTCCATTGCCTTCCGTGAGTTTCATGATTTTTGCTTACTATTACCTTAACATGATTGCGTGATCCTCTGCTCCCTTTTGGTATCAGACACTCTCCCTGCACTGCCCCCCACCGTCTGTCTATTTGAAGTATTCTATAGATTCATTCTTTCCTAGATGCCACATTAGATGCCAGTGCTGCCCCCTTGGAGCAGCGGTAGGAAAATATCTAGGGCTCGCTATTGTCATTCTGTGTCACAAGGTGGCAGAAGAGCTCACTCTTCCCAGAGGAAACCTCGTGCTTGGACAAAGATAAAGTGGAAGAGTTTTCTTTTACCGATTTTTAGACCCTTCCCTTTTTCTTTTGTGTCTCAAAGGCCCAAAAGTAATCCTGCATGTTGGTGTGGCTATACCGTGGGATACAGAGAAGCAAGAGAGCTGTATTAACAAGGCAAAATACCTGGGTCCCTTTCTGTACTACTAGATACTTTGAGTGGTTTTCAATGTCTGGAGTATATGTGGAGGAGAGGATAATCTCTCTTGATCTCCTTTCCCTACAACAAAGATTTCTAATTTAGGAGGGAAAGAAAGCTATAACATAGGTAAGTTATCTTTTTTTCCCTTTTCTTCTTCTTTTTTTTTTTTTTTTATTATAGTATAAGATTCGAAAGTAAGAATAGTATGAAAGCTCTCTTTACAGAGAGGGGGCATTTGAAAGTAAATGCTCTAGGTAAGTTTTCTGATGTGTGCAGGTAAGAGATGTGATTCTGGAAGATAATGGGAAACTAGAACTGGATGGATCAAACGGTGGGTCTGTGGAAGGAGCATTTGTCAAGAAGCCAAGAGGTTTAACTAAGTTCTAGATTAGGGTCTGTAATTGACTGAATCACTGTAAGTCACTTAACTTCTCTGGCCTCTGTTTCAGTTTCTTGAGATGGTTAGACAAGATGATTTTGAAACCTCTTACAGCTCTAAAATTACTATTTTAATGCCATGCTCTGCTTCTCTTTCTTTTAAAGGTGCATGCTTTTGTTTGGTTGGTTTGGTTTATTTTAAATTCTTTTATTGTGGAATGTATCATACATATAGAAGAGTATATAGAAAATAAGTGTAATTTTAATTAATAACAACAGTAATAACAATGAGGACAGCATATAGCCATCGCCCAAATTAAGAAATTAAACATTGCCAGTGTCTTAGAAACTGTTTATTTTCTGATCCCACTCATTTCCCTCCTCCCAATCATTTTTCCAAGGTTTTTAAGTCGTCAACTATATGTGTATCACTAAAAATATACTTTTTTTGCCTGCTTTTGAAGTTATATAAATGGATTCATTCTTTATGTATTTTAAGGTATACTTTTTATTATGTATAACACAAAATGGATATACCTCTCTTCGTGTCCTCTCTCAGTCATTACCTACCTTCAGAGTAACCATTATTCAGATTTTTAACACCACAAATGAGTTTTGCCTATTTTTGAACTTTATATAACCAGAAACATACTCTTTTGTGTCTGGCTTTTTTTTGCTCAACATTATGGTTTTTTTAATTTTAAAGTTTATTTATTTATTTTGAGAGAGAGCGAGAGAGTGAGCATGAGCAGAGAAGGGGCAGAGAGAGAGAATTCAAAGTAGGCTCCACACTGTCAGCAGAGAGCCAGACATGGGGCACGAACTCATCAGCCCTGAGATCATGACCTGAACTGAAATCAAGAGTCGGTCACTTAACCGACTGAGCCTCCCAGGCATCCTGCTCAACATTATGTTTGTAAAATTCATCTGTATTTCATTGTAGAATTGTTTGTTTATTCTCATTATTTTATAATATTCCACTGTATTAATATACCACAATTTATGTATCCATTCTACTGCCGAGAGACCTGGGGTTCCCAGTTTTTTACTATAATGAACGATGAACATGGGCACATATGAAAGTTTCTCTGGTGGCTCAGTCTGACTTCAGCTCAGGTCAGAATCTCACCATTCATGAGTTGGAGCCTCGTGTGGAGCTCTATGCTGACAGCTCAGAGTCTGGAGCCTGCTTTGGATTCTGTGTCCCCCTCTCTGGACCTCCCCCGCTTGCACTCTGTCTCTCAAAAATAAACATTAAAAAAAATAAAAAAAGAAGAAAGTTTCTCTGGAGTATAAATTCAGAAATGGAAGGTGGGTTATAGGGTAGACAGGATATGTTCAGCTTTACTAATTAATGCCAAATTGTTTTCTAAGAGGTTGTCCCCATTTACACTTCTGTCTGCAGTACATGAATGTTCCTGTTGTTCCACATCCTTGCCAAAGAGGCCAAAGAGGCTTTTCAGTGTGGTACAACCATGGGACTCAGAGTGCCAGCCTTCCATTGGTTTTCAGAAGCCCAGGCCAGTCACTTCTCCTGTTTGCTTGCTCCCTCCAAATCAGGGTAAAGGATTCAGATTATCCCTAGGTCTCTGATCACATGCTCTATTACACTGGGATATTGGCCTCGGGTGAGTGGGGTGGTGAATTTAATAACATAAAAATTCCTGAATTAAGTGAACATCTGTAGGATATTTTGTTCTTGTACCGAGCACTCATAGGATATAGAAGGGGGCACAGAAGGAAGAGGGAAAGTGATATTTTCAGTGTGCTTGTTATGTTCCAAGCTCTGTGTTGGAAACTTTACATTTTGGTTATAACATTTAATCCAAAACACAACCTTACAAGGTAGCTCTTATACCTCAGTTTTATAGACAAGGAAGGAAACTGTGGCTCAGAAAAGGGGTCATTTGCTCAAGGTCACAGAGCTAATTAGTGACAGAGTCAGGATTCAAAGCCTGGTCTATCTGATTAAAGACCTCAAACTTTGCAATACAACACAGAGAAGGCAAAGTCCCTGCTGCGCTTGAGGTATTTTGGCTTAGATTGCCAGTTCCAAGAATCAGTTCTTCTCATTTCTGCTTGCCTGTATTGACCCTCAAAATTATGGTATTCAATTGATTATGGCCAACTCATTCATTGATTTAAACTGTATTTTATTTTCATTCATTTTTGCTTTCCCTTATCTTTCTTTTTGCTGTACACATGAGCACAGCAGATCCACTGATGAACAAGATTTGTGTTGGGGACATGGCCTTCTACCTGCTGGTCTAATGTGTTGACCAGAGGTGAGAGTGAAAAAAGACAGGAAGATTGTGAAATCTTCTGGTCCAAATTATGATATGAGAAAACTTTAAGACTGAAGAAAAGGATGAAAGGAAGTTGAATGATGGCTCACTTTTCCTTAAAAATGGAGGCTCAGTAAAATTTACTAATGTATTATATATCGTGTTGCATATATAATAATAATGGAGAGTGAGGGTATCTGGGGTAGATAAGCAGAGATCTAAACATGTAGCAGGAAAAAGCTTAGTCTGATATATAAGGAGTAATGTAGACACTGGAGAAGTCTGAAGAGAAAGTGAGGACAAGAGTAGAAAGTAAACTCACCAGGAACATTTTTATTGATTTGCAGGAGAATGAGTTCAGAGATGAGAAGATCATAAAGCTGATCAATATAAAATGTCAAAATCCCAGCATTGGGCAAGACCTAAATGAACCATCTTGTCCATTTTTCTGCCTCTAGGTAAAAGGGCCCTTTAAACTTTCTTTAGCTGTTGAGTTGTGAGCTATGTTGACTTAGGTTTAAAAAAGAAAAGATATTGGAGGTGTCATGGAAGAAGGAGCTAAGGTTAGGTAACTACCAAATATGGATAGAGACTAGGTGTTCAGGACTAGATGACAAGGAGGGAGGGACAACTGAAATGCCTTTTGAAAACCCATGTACCCATGTGAAAACCCAAGTGTCCATGTGAAAACATCGTGGTGAATCTCTACTATGAACTATGTTCTTTGTTGTGTAATCCTACCTTTCATCATCAGAAGCAGACTTATAAAGTGGCTTCCTTGAGGACATTTTCTGACTTCATGGTGTGAAGTTCCCTCAGGCTCTTAAGTCTGGATGAACCTGAATGGCTGACCAGAACAAAGAAGTGTAGTGTTCCATAGTGTTCAGATAAGGCTTTTATGCCTTTTTCCCTTATCTCACAACTGGAGCTACAATTCTGGTCAAGGCACTGACTTTCTTGATGAAGTCTGTCCATCTATAAAAAAGCCAAGTACCTTACTGGAGTCTTTGCCTCCCAGAGGTGACATGAAGACGGATAAGCAGACAGCCGGAACAAAGTGGCCTCTCAGGTACAGAGTTAATCTTTATTTCAGTCAGTGAAGTACTTACTAATATTTATACCTACACCTACTCTAAGAGCTGTAGAGGGGAGTACCAAACTATAAGAAATGCTCTCTGCCTTTAAGATTATTAAAATTAAGTCGGAGAGCTAAAACCAATATACACATAGAAAATTATAGCCTAATAAGTGCTGAACCAGGTGGTCGTGACCAGACTGCTACAGGAATTCAGAGGAGAGATCAGTGGAAGCTGGAGAAGTAAAAGAGATCTTAGAGAATATGGGACTTCCAAGGAATTGAAAGATTCAGAAAATAGGAGGTAGGAAGGATGACGTCAGCCAAGGTCAGAATAGGTATGGCAGTCTGGGGCACCTGGGTGGCTCAGTTCATTAAGCATCCAACTTCATGATCTCACAGTTTGTGAGTTCCAGCCCCGTGTCAGGCTCTATGCTGACAGCTCAGAGTCTGGAGCCTACTTTGGATTCTGTATCTCCCTCTCTTCTCTGCCCCTCCATCACTCAAGCTCTGTCTCTCTCTCTCTCTCTCTAAAATAAAAAAAAAACAAAACCAACATTAAAAACAATTAAAGGGGCAGCTGGGTGGCTCAGTTGGTTAAGCTTCTGACCAGCTCAGGTCATGATCTCATGGCTCATAAGTTTGAGCCCGCTCTGTGCTGACAGCTCAGAGCCTGTAGCCTCCTTCTGATTCTGTGTCTCCCTCTCTCTCTGCCTCTCTCCCACTTGTGCTCTGTCTCTCTCTCAAAAATAAATAAACATTTAAAATATTAAAAAAAAAAAGAATAGGTATGGCAAGAACTAGAAGCCAGGTTAGAGAATACATTATATAACGGAGGTCAGTGGGAAATAATATCTCAGTGTTTCCTCTATCCTCTGTTCTAAAAGTTGATCACTGACCTTGCTACTTAAGGAATTTGGAACCGTGGCCAACCACCAGGACAGGTGGGCTCTTTACTGTTCAGTTTCCCATTAAGGCACTTTCTTTCCTCCCTTGGTTTAACTCTGGCCTGACCTGATAGACTTTCCTGTCTTAGAAGTGCAGGTGTAGGAGGCATTGCTGTTTAACAGAGACACTGGCAGCAGAGGGGAACAATAATGATAAGCCCTAAACTATTATTCTCAAACTTCAGGTTGAGTAATTACTAATTTTTTAAAAAGTCTTCATTAAAAAATAATAATTAAAAAAATAATTTTTTAAATATTTTTGTGAGAGAGCGCGCAGGCACGCATGTGTGGGGGAGGGGCAGAGGGAGAGGGAGACACAGAACCCGAAGCAGTCTCCAGGCTCGGAGCTCTCAGCACAGGTGTTCAGGACTGGATAACAAAGCACCCCATGAAATTTTTTTTGAGTGTTTATTTATCTTTGAGAAAAAGAGACAAAGCATGAGCAGAGGAGGAGCAGAAAGAGAGAGGGAGACAGAATCCGAAGCAGGTTCCAGGCTCCAAACCATCAGCACAGAGCCTAATACAGGGCTCAAACCCACAAACCACAAGATCAGGACACGAGCGGAAGTCAGATGCTCAAATGGAACAGAGTGGCCTCTGAGCTACCCAGGCACCTTGGGAATCTGAAGTTTAACAAGCACCTAGTGATTCTATTTCATGCGGTCAGTGGAACATTGAGAAACACTGCCCTAAACTGAAATAGAATTGAAAATAAAGTGCCAAAATGGCTTGGACATTGACACACCTACTGTTTATATATTTCAAGGCTTACTCATTTTATATAATGTTTATTTATTTATTTTTGAGGCAGAGAGAGTACAAGTGGGGGAGTGACAGAGGGAGAAGGAGAGAATCTTAAGCAGGCTCCGTGCTGTCAGTGTGGCACCATACGTGGGGGTCCCAAACTCTGAGATCATTACCTGAGTTGAAATCAAGAGTCAGAAGCTTCACTAAGTGAGCCACTCCGGTGCCCCAAGTCTTACTCATTTTTGAAAATTTATCCTCTCCCATCTATGGCTCTTATAAAATTCACATGGCTATCATCTAAGGAGCAAGACATAGACACTGTTTTCGTGTTTAGTTTTGTCTTCCTAACTAGACTGTATCACCTTAAAGACAGGAACTGCTTAGAGTTTTCTTACTTTCCCCAGAGTAGGAAGAGAGACCATCTTTAAGGCTGGAAGGTAGCTGGAATGCTCAAGATAAGTCCCTGATACCTTTATGTAACCTTCCTGAAAGACCTGGAAGCCATTTGACACTTGGGAGCTATTAGTTTTCTAGGGCTGCCATAATAAAGTATCACCAACTGGGTGGCTTAAACAACAGAAATTTATTTCTTCACAGTTCTGAAGGCTATTAAGTCCAAGATCAAGGTGTCTGCAGGGTTGGTCTCTTCTGAGGCTTCTCTCTTTGGCTTGTAGATAGCCATCTTCTCCAGCATAAAAGCCACAGTTCTGGTAAGTGCTTCATCAATTGTGATTCACAGATGGTTTTCTCTCTGTCCGTGTGTCCTAATTTCTTTTTCTTTTCAAAGATTTTATTTTTAAGTAATCTCTACACCCAGCGTGGGGCTTGAACCCACAAACCTGAGATCAGATCAAGAATTACATACCCCAGGGTGCCTGGGTGGCTCAGTCGGTTAAGCGTCCAACTTCGGCTCAGGTCATGATCTCACGGTCCGTGAGTTCGAGCCCCGCGTCGGGCTCTGTGCTGACAGCTCAGAGCCTGGAGCCTGTTTCAGATTCTGTGTCTCCCTCTCTCCGACCCTCCCCCGTTTATGCTCTGTCTCTTTCTGTCTCAAAAATAAATAAAGGTTAAAAAAAATTAAAAAAAAAAAAAGAATCACATACTCCATTAAGGAATCTACCCCTGAAATCATTGTTGCACTATATGCTAACTTGGATTTAAGTTAAAAAAATAAAAGAAAAAAAAGAAAGAAAGAAAAAAAAAAAGAATCGCATACTCTACCGACTGAGCTAGCCAGGCACCACTCCTTTCCTCATAAAGACAAAAGTCATTTGGAATTAGGGCTCACCCTAATGACCCCATTTAAAATTTTAATTTCCTCTTTAAAGACCCTATTCCCAATACTCACATTTTGAGGTACTGGGGGTTAGAATTTCAACATACGAATTTTGGAACACAATTTAGCCCATTATAGCTGTCTAGTTTCAGCTTCTAGAAGTATGCCACTCCATTCACTCTCTTCTCTTCCACCTGTTAGTCTTGTATAGTAAGTTCTCTCTCCACCCTTTGGCTCTCCTCCTCCACTTCTTACAGATTATAATGGCTTGTGTGGCAAGAACTCATGGAACAGCTCTAAAGAGCTTAAACTAGCAGGTTGTGGCATGCACCAAACAACACAACACTGAGGAGCTGTTGAAATTCTAGATGCATTATTTTAAAGACCTAGTTCTCTGCCTACACATCTTAATATTTGATAATAACTAGATTTTATGTAAGTGGTCTTGGTATATATCCTAACTCATCCTTCATTTTCTTCCACTGTGGTTCTTTCATCAGGCCTTTCCTTGTCTGGTTCTTCTCAGAGCTCAGTTACTTCAAATATTCAGTGAGGTGAGAAGCAGGATATGTAAGGACTTGCTGAAGTTTCACAGAAGTTCCTGAGAGTTACCCCTGGTTTTGCAGTGCTCCTAAGGCTGATATACAGCAACACCACTAAGAAAGAATCTTGGGGGCAGAGTTCCTATTGCTTAGAAATAGGAAAGGTATATGAAAAATAAAAGAGGCAGCCTCAAGATTTTTAGTTCTTTCCAAGAGAGGCAAAGCTTCCCTCTTCCTGGGGCCTTTTTTCCCCCCCAGTCAAGTCAAACATCTTGTTAAAACCAGGAAGTTATGCTCATTTACCTTTAAGTTCTAATTTTCCTATCTCTGTTCCTTGACAGATGCATCCAACGACAGACACAGTCATTGTGAAAAATGGCTCACTGCTCTGTAAGGTCCAAATGTTTCCAAATTTCTTTTTCCAGTTCCTATTAAAGTAGGTTGGTAAACTCTTGGAGAAGCTACCACCTAGTGGTATTATGAGGAGTCCTAGGTGAATATTGTCCCTTGTTGACGAACCTTCCCATCTTTCTGCCTCTGCTTCAGCCCAAGAACTGACCTCAGGTGTGTACTCCTATCCTATGTACTTTTTGCCCTCTGGCATAGAGCTTCTTCTCACCAAATCACCATTCACTGTCCTTCTCTTGACATTTAGCACAAGACTGTGTAAAGATCAGGCAAGTACTCTGGGTGCTTCATTAAATTCTTGTAAGGGGTTAAGCTCACCCCTTTTTTTCTGAAGTGCAGTTTTCTCCAATTTTCTTTCTCTTCCATCTGATAGTTGTATTATATACTGAAACTCTTAACTGTTACTTTTCAACACACAGCCACCATGAAAGTGTGGCTGTGAAGTAACTGGTAAAGGTAGAGGAACTGGTTGGCTTCTGTTCAATGACTTGGCGGAACCACAATGGAGGTTGGGAGGGTTGCTCTAACCGGAGAAATCCGGAATTTATTGCCCTCTATTTTCGCTGCTCAAGGCAGGCAGAAAGAACTGTTGTCCATTGGCACCCTGCCCTTCTTACTGAGCTTCCTTTACTGAGGCTTTCCCTCAATAATCCAGGATCCTGCACCTCAGAGTCTTTTGGAGTGGGCTGCTTTGGGGCCACCTAGCAAGCCAATGGGCTGGTTATGTTGTTCCAGAATAGGGGTTAGCCTGTACTCTGTACTAACTTGGAAACTAGCCTGTGTGATCCTGGGCAATTCATGCATGCAATACCCACTTCTTCAAGGGGTTAGTATTGAAAACGATAAGGTCCTTACGGGCCCGAACACCACCTATTCTGCTCCGTCCTCTTTGGTACTGCAAGCTGGCTGG
The DNA here is from genome assembly GCF_022837055.1 of Prionailurus viverrinus. Classification (NCBI taxonomy): domain Eukaryota; kingdom Metazoa; phylum Chordata; class Mammalia; order Carnivora; family Felidae; genus Prionailurus; species Prionailurus viverrinus. The sequence continues at coordinate 23,730,256 of NC_062574.1, forward strand.
CTTCTCACTTTCTGCGGTCCGTGAGCTTCTCTCCCTCCTGGGAGGTGCACGTGGGGCCGTTTCCCCCACCCGCCCCTCCTCCGCCGGCAGGCGAGAAGGGCTAGCCGGCCCTGCACCCGCCCCCACCAAAGGGGGCGGTGAAGGGTGAGCCTGGGGCGCCACGACCGCCCGGGACCCGCCCGCCCTCTCGCCGCTGGGCCCCGAATGGCAGAGCGGCGCTCGGACCATCGGCATCGCCTCACGTCGCCCCGCCCCGAGCCTTCCTCTCATTGGCTGTCGCCCGGTCCTCGGGGCCCGCGCCTCTCATCGAGGCCGGCCACACCGAGCCGCAGCGGGGAGCGGGGTCGGAGGTGAACGGCCCGGAGTAACCCCGGACGTAGTCGCCTCATGGGGCTCGCCTGCTGAGGTGGGAGGCAGGGGCGGGGCGGGGGCGGGGCCGGCTCCCGTGAAGCCCCGCCCCTCACCGTGTGCCTGGCCGGCCTGGTGCTGCGAGCCTGTCAGCCATCGCCGGAGCTGCCGGCCTCTCCTCCCGTCCACCACCGCCTCTGCGCAGGGGCTTCCCCGGGCCGCCGGACCACCGACGCCTCCGCTTTGAGGTGAGGTGAGAGCCGCTCCAGGGCCGGTGATCCGACTTGGCGAGGCTGGGGCCGGGGGAGGGGCGGCGGTAGCCCGGGGCCGCCTCCCGCCAGCACGCGGGCCCGGGCTCCATCCCGTCCGGACCTGTGCTGGGCAGCCCAGCCCTCTCCGCAGCTCTGGGCCCTTGAGTTTCCCTCTGGGGGAGACGCAGAGGTGCCTGGGGTCTCGGGGTGGGTGGTGGGAACTCAGACCCCGGAACTTGGAGTCGTACAGCCCAGGGCCTCTAAGGAGGGACTGGGGTGTCTGCCTGGAGCTCGTCACCATCCTCCTCCCTATCCTTGGCGTGGTTTGATTCCTTCCAGACGCTCTCCAGTCCGACCCAGTGCTCGGGAGAGGGAGAAGACCCACGTGGGAAAGAGATGTTGAGGATTAGGTCCACTTGCGTTGAAAGTCGTCTTTCTCTCGCAGAGTGAGGTGTGGGGTGCAGAGCTTCTGTTGCTCTCGCTGTGTCTTTGTATCGTGGTGGGAGCCGGGGCCAGGTGAGTTGTCCCTTGCCAGCTCCTCCTCCTGAGATTTTATTGTTTTCTGTGAGGGACGTAGTGAAAGTACAAGCCTGTCGTTGCTCTCCTCTCCATTTGACATACTGACCAAGGGAATCTATCGGAGATGGAACGTAGGAAAGTGGATGTGAAGCTAATGATTTCAGAGGGAAATGTGCGTGGGGGTCCTGCCTGGGTCAGTGCCAACACTATTCTGTGTTTGGAGATGGGACGTAAACGCCAGTGAACACTTGGAATCAGCTGTAAATATCAGGGACCTCTGTAGGCCTTATGGGTTTTATATTAGCATATAAGAATACAACTATTTGGGGAAAAGACTTTAATTTCAGGTATTTTTGTTTTGTTTTTGTTTTGGGCTCTAAGTTTAGGATGGAAATCAGACGACCCGAGGACTTCCTGATTTTATCTCTACTTAAGCAGTGTTTCTGTAATTTCCCAGTGTGTGGAGTACACCTAATAACTTGTCTTCAGTCTGAGAAGTTGGTCCCCTGAATTTCTTTTTTCATTCATTCATTCATTCTTTTTTTTTAATTTCCCAATCCAAAGCGCAGATTGGGAAGGTTACTGCCTTTGGTTGTGTGGTTTCTTTTCCTCAGGGAGAAGGAGTTCTTTGATTTGTCTATTACTTCTTGGTGGGGATGCCTTGGCTGTCTGTGATGAGAAAGAGTTATGCGCTGACAGGCACTTTTAAGGAAAGGGTTGTAGTCCAATAGAGTAGGACAGCAGCTGCAGTGTCCAGGTGGGTGCCTGCTTGTTACAAAGTAGCAAGTTTCTTTTCACTTCCTTCTGTTGCCTCAGTTTCCTCATTTGTAATAACAGGAGGACTGTTGTGAATCCAAGAATAATTAACAAACATTGTAAAGTGGGCATATGAAAGTTGTCATAGTCTTTATTTACAAATCTGCCTGTGTTTACTTCTGTTGCAGAACTTTTGTTTTGAATTACCAGTGCAGAATAGAAATACATCAAGCATAAGATTCAATTATTTTAAAATGGAAGGAAAGGTGGAGAAATGGTGGCATTTGGTTTAATGAACTTAGAGTTCAGATGATGACTGGTTTATGTCAAAGAACTGGCATTGTGAAAGGTGGCCTCAGAACTCTCTCATCTGATACTCACCTCTCTAAATTTTGTGAACAGGTTCAGGTGTAGATCACCATGTAACGTTCTATTTTCTTTTCAGTCAGTGACTAGGAGAATTTTTTACCTGTCACACAGACTGGCTTAACAGGTTAGGGCTAGTGTTTTTCTTTCTTTAAAAACATTTTTTGGTAGCTAATATTCTAATAGTACTGGTTGAAGAAAGAAGTAAAATAAAAATTGTTGGAATTAGACATTGGAATTTAGTATTTCTTTAAAAAAAATTTTTTTTTAACGCTACAGAGAGAAACAGAGCATGAGCATGGGAGGGGCAGAGAGAGGGGGAGACACAGAATCTGAAGCAGGCTGCAGGCTCTGAGCTGTCAGCACAGAGCCCAAAGCAGGGCCAAACCGCTCGCAAGATCATGACCTGAGCCAAAGTCGGGCACAACCTATGGAGCCACCCAGGCACCCCTGGGATTTAGTATTTCTAATTGGAGGAGTATTGTTACAATTCAGAAAAAAAAAAAAAAAAAAAAGGTTATATTATTATCTAACATGTTTTTAAAGGCTAATAAAGATAAAAGCTATGCATCGAGTATCTTCCCAAACCCTTGATAAAAAAATTTCCATACCTGTGGAGGTGACTAACAATTTTATTAAATTTTTTTTTTTTTAACATTTATTTATTTTTGAGACAGAGACAGAATGAACGGGGGAGGGCCAGAGAGAGAGGGAGACACAGAATCGGAAGCAGGCTCCAGGCTCTGAGCCATCAGCCCAGAGCCTGATGCGGGGCTCGAACTCACGGACCGTGAGATCGTGACCTGAGCCGAAGTCGGACGCTCAACTGACTGAGCCACCCAGGCGCCCCTTTTTTTAAACTTTTAAAAAAAATTTTTTTTTTTAACGTTTATTTATTTTTGAGACAGAGACAGAGCATGAACGGGGGAGGGTCAGAGAGAGAGGGAGACACAGAATCGGAAGACTAACAATTTTAAAGGAAGTCTTCATTGATCTTCCACTTCAACAGATTTTTGGCTAACTAGTTATTTGTTTCATTAATTTTGTAATTTAGTATTCACCATTTGAATGTAATAGACTATGCGAAGGTGATGTTAAATAGATGGAAAACTATGACAAATAGTTATGTAAAGACATTGCATGAACACAAGGAACATGGATCTGATTGATAGGGCACAAGTTCTTACGAGTTCGACCAACCAATCTTAGTATGTATGCTCTAAGGGTACAGTTCTCTTGTCAATTTGTCATTTTTTAAAGCTACCAAAAGCCATCTAGTCTCAGGATGTTTTAAGAAGGAAGTGAAAAGTGGCTTCAGCAAGATGTTAAGTGCCTCACCCAAAGGTTAGTAGGCCCCAGTTGTTTTGTCTTCCAAAGATGTTATTTGGGACTTAGGCTCATTCTATCCTTTTGGCATGCCAAGCTCACTGTAGTAGTAGTACTAGTGTTTACCATCACATGACATCAGGAATTAAAATTGCCTGGCAGTACTGGTTATGAAGTGGTCATCCCAGACAGAATAATCTTGTATAAATGGTTTTTCTCTTTGAAATGATAACACAAAAGTTTGAAAAGTCTGAATGAATCCATGGAGTTAAATTTGAAAAGCAGACTTAGTTTTGGAGAATCTTCTTCCAAGAAGTATAAGGTTTCATTTATGAATAATTGACTATCTCCTCTTACAGAAATAGAGTGTACATTCACTAATGAAGTTCCTAAAAATTACTCTCTGTTTTTGTAGACAGCTTTCAAATCTGCCTTAGTCATGTAAATTGACACACATGTCCATGTGTGTATTTACACACATGCCAAATTGGGATGGTAGGTTGAGTTCAGTAGGGATAATACCAGAAGATTAGCACCAGAAGGATAGATAGCTGGGTTGTTTGTGTTTTGTGCTTTAGCATTTAGTGGTATTCCTGGCCCTGACAAAGCGAGCCACATAATTTCCCTTTGATTCCATCTCATAAAATCTAAGAACTTAATAGAGCATTTAAGTATTGGAGTGTACCTTAGGAATTTTCTAGTCCAGTTTTCCAGTCAATATGAGAATATTTTATTTGATACTCTTGTTGAAAACTTTCAACTAGAGGCAGTTCATCATCTGACCTAATGTATCACAAGGCAACTAATTTTTGAGAGTTCTTCATTATTTTCAGTTTAAAACTATCTCCCTAAAACCACATAAGATGCTGTAACTCCAAGAGGATTAGAAATTTCTGTTTTAACCTGTAAATTTCTCCAGTTCCACGTATATAAAGTACAGTGCCTTAATATATCCAGGGGACTTGGGGCACAAAAAAAGAGCAATATTTCTTCAAGAAAGAAATTGTTCTTATCTTTGAGACTCAGGGAGGTAGTTGACACACCTCAATTATGGCTCCATCTTTTTCTGAATGCTGTTCTATAAAATAAGATTATGAGCATGAATTGATACATAATTCCAGAGCTTTTAAAAACTTATTTATTATATTTATTTATTTTTATTTTTAAGTAGGCTCCACACCCAACATGGGGCTCAAACTTATGACCCCAAGACCGAGTTGCACACACCACATAGGGGCGCCTGGGTGGGTCAATCGGTTAAGCTTCCGACTTTAGCTCAGGTCATGATCTCGCAGTCCGTGGGTTCGAGCCCCGCGTCAGGTTCTGTGCTGACAGCTCAGAGCCTGGAGCCTGCTTCAGATTCTGTGTCTCCCTCTCTCTCTCTGCCCCTCCCTCGCTCATGCTCTGTCTCTCTCTGTCTCAAAAATAAATAAAAACATTAAAACAAACAAACAAAAAAGAAGAGTTGCACACACCACCAACTGAGCCAGCCAGCTGCCCCCATAATCCCAGAGCCTTTTGAATTCACAAAATGGCTTTTTAGTTGGAGGCTTCTAAATGTTCTTAGGGAATATTTAAAATAAACATGTGGCTCGTGTCTCCCAGTTTTGTAACTCCAGTGTTCATTTAAATTTCTAGGGAACACTGATTCTGCAAAAGCTTAGTGTTTACACAGCATTGTGTGGTATTGGGGGTGATTGATCTAGAACCATCAGAAGAGATAATAACTTTTCCCAGCTTCTTTGAGGAGATAACTCATAGTCAACTATACAGTAATATATATTAATAAATAAGCGAATGACATGCCTGTTGTCTAATTAAATGTTTAGGAAGATAAGAGATAAGGTATCAGAGTGGCATGGAATTAATTTGGTAAACCTTTTTATAAATTTATTTAAAATCCTCAGTTGCTAATACATGACTAATACATTAGTTCACGTAGTTCAAAATTTTAAACATACAAAAGGACATTTCCCCCCAACCTTGTTTTGCAGCCACCCAGTTCTTCCCACCAGAGGCAAGCAGTGTTATTAATTTCTTCTTTAGTTTTTTTTAATGTATATTTATTTTTGAGAGAGAGAGAGAGAGAGAGAGAGCGAGCGAGCACGTGTGTGCGACAGAGCACCAGTCGGGGAGAGACAGGGAGAGGGAGACACAGAATCCAAAGCAGTCTCCAGGCTCTGAGCTGTCTGGGGCTCGAACTCATGAACCGTGAGATCATGACGTGAGCCGCAGTCGGACACTTAACCAACTGAGCCACCCAAGCTCCTTGAGGTGTTTCTTTCTTTAATTTTTCTTATTGTGGTAAAATATATATAACATGAAATTTACCATCTTAACCATTTAAAGACATACAGTTCAGTATTAAATACATTTATAACCTTGTGCACCACTTCTATATCTTCTTTGGAGAAATGTCATTTTAAGTCCTTTGCCCACTACCATCCATCTCTAGAACTGTTTTCATCTTATAAAACTGAACCTCTGTACCCATTAAATAAGAGTTCCTCATTCTCCTCTCCCCCCAACCTCTGGCAACTATCATTCTCCTTTCTTGTCTCCATGATTTTGACATCATGTAAGAATCACACAACATTCTTTTTGTGACTGACTTATTTCACTTAGCATAGTGTCTTCAGGGTTCATCCACAGTGTAGCATATTGCAGAATGTCCTTCCTTTTTCAGGCTGAATAATACTTCATTGTATGTGTATGTCACATTTTGCTTATCCATTCATCCACCAGTGCACTCCCTTTTTCCATGTTTAAGCTATTGTGAATAATGCTGCTGTGAACATGGGTGTACAGACTCTTTGAGAACCTGTATTCAATTCTTTTGGGTATGTATCCAAAAGTGGAATTGCTGGATCATATGGCAATTCTATTTTTAATTTTTTGAGGAGCCACCATACTGTTTTCCACAGTGGCTGTACAGTTTACGTTCCCACCAGTGGTGCCCAAGGGTTCCAATTTCTCCACGTTCATGCCAACACTTGCTTTCTGTTTTTTTTGATGGTGGCTATCCTAATGGGTATGGGTTGGTATCTTATTGCAGTTTTAATTTGTATCTCCCTAATAATTAGTGTGTTGAGCATATTGATGTGCTTATTGGCCACTTGTCTATCTTCTTTAGAGAAATGTCATTTTAAGTCCTTTGCCTGGTTTTAAATTGAGTTTGTTGATGGTTGACTTTCAGGAGTTCTTTATATATTCTGGATATTAATCTCTTATCAGATACGTGATTTGCAAATATTTTCTCCTATTCTTTGGGTTGCCTTTTTCCTCTGTTGATAGTGTCTTTTGATGTACAAAATTTTTTAATTTTCAAGAAGTCCAGTCTGTTTTTTCTTTTGTTACCTGTGCTTTTGGTGTCATATCCAAGAAATCTTTTCCAAATTCAATGTTATGAAGCTTTTGTCTTATGTTTCTTGTAAGAGTTTTCTTGGTTCATGTTTTAAATTTTAGAGCCTTGATTCATTCTGAGTTAATTTTGGAGCCTTGATGCATTCTGAGTTAAATTCTGAGGGGAATGTTCAGCGTATTTGTTTATATGTAGAGATCCAGTTTTCCTAGCACCATTTGTTGAAAAGGCTGTCCTTTCTTTTTGAATGTGTTATTAGCACCATGTCAAATATTATTTGACCATATACGGGTTTATTTCTGGGCTCTCTTTTTTTTTTTTTAATTGATGTGTAATTAACATACAGTGTTATATTAATTTAAGGTGTACAGTATAATTCAATAATTCTAAGCATTATTCAGTGCTCATCATGGTAAAGTGTATTCTTAAGGCTCTTTATTTCACCCATCCTCCTCCTCCCCCTACCTTCCCTCTGGCAACCACCAGCTTGTTCTCTGTTTAAGAGTCTGGTTTTTTGGGGCACCTGTGTGTCCCAGTCAATTGAGCATCTGACTCTTGATTTCAGCTCAGGTCACGATCTCATGGTTTGTAGGATCTGGTCCCATGTCAGGCTCTGCTGGAGGCACGGAGCCCACTTGGGATTCTTTCTCCCTCTCTCTGACCCTCCTCCACTTGTGCTCTTTCTCTCTCTCTCGAAATAAATTAATGGGGCACCTGGGTGGCTCAGTTGGTTAAGTGCGGACTTCGGCTCAGGTCATGATCTCACAGTCTGTGAGTTCGAGCCCCGCGACAGGCTCTGTGCTGACCGCTCAGAGCCTGGAGCCTGCTTTGGCTCTGTGTCTTTGGATTCTGTGTCTCCCTCTTTCTCTGCTCCTCCCCCACTCACACTCTGTCTCTCTCTGTCTCTCAAAAATAAATAAACATTAAAAAATAAATTAAAAAAATAAATTAATTGAAAAAAATTTTTAAAAAATCTTTTAAAAAAGAGTGTTTTTCCTGTTTTTTTCTTTATCCATTTGTTTTGTTTCTTAAATTCCACATTTGAGTGGAATTATGGTATTTATCTTTCTCTGACTTATTTCACTTAGCATTATACCCTCTGAGTCCATCCATGTTATCGCAAATAGTAAGATCTCATTCTTTGGAGCTCTCTGTTCTGTTTCACAGGTCTATATATCTGTCTTTATGTTAATACTGCAGCTTTGTAGTAAGTTTTAAAGTCAGGAAGCATGGGTCTTCCAGTTTTGTTCTTTTTCAAGATTGTTTTGGCTATTTGGGGGTCCCTTGGGAATTCCACATGAATTTAGGACAGGCTTTTCTGTTTCCTCAAAAAACATTTCCACATATAAAATCATGTCTTTTTAATATTTTCTTGTTCTACATAATCCCTTTCTTCTAGATGCACTTTTTTTTTTTTCTACAGGTAGTTATTTGGTTTTGATTCCTTCACATTGGAGGTTTCTCTAAGACTTCTAGTAATCCTTAATTGCTTAATTTTAAGAGGGGGGAATTGATTAACTTTGTTGTAGGTTGATCTGGTGTGACAGTTAGTGAACCCCAATATTACTACTTGAGGTTTTTTCCCCCTGGTCTAGTTAGAATCTTCAAAGCAGGATCCTTTCTGTATTTCCCTCCTGATTGGTGAAAATTGGGGCAAGAAGGCTGGGAGCTCTTATTCAATATGCTTGCTTAATTTCTCCATTTTCAACATGATGCTCTCCCCTTTACTGTTTCTGGTATGTCCCTGTCTAGAAATGTCTTGTTTAACCCTCTCTAGAGAATAAGTCTTCAGGCTTTTATCAGGATGATAGAGCAGTAGGCACTGGGCTTTACTAATTGGAAAAAAAAAATCTAAAGATCTGAAGCTTCTGAAACAGAATTTCAACCAGATATTTTATTTTATTTCATTTATTTAAAATTTTTTTTAATGTTTATATTAGAGAGAGACAGAGGGCAAGGGAGGGGAGGGACAGAGAGAGAGGGAAACAGAATCTGAAGCAGGTCCCAGGCTCTGAGCTGTCAGCACAGAGCCTGACATGGGGCTCAAACTCACCGCGAGCTCATGACCTGAGCTGAAGTCGGATGCTTAACTGACTGAGCCACCCAGGTGCCCCTGCTCTGTTTCATTTTTTAAGTTTATCAATTTTGAGAGAGAGAGAGCACACACAAGCAGGGGAGGGGCAGAGAGCGAGGGAGGGAGAGAGAATCCCAAGCTAGCATCGTGCTGCAAGCGTGGAGCCCGACACAGGGCTTGAACTAAAGAACCGTGAGATCATGACCCAAGCCAAAAACAAGAGCTGGATGCTTAACCCACTGGGCCACCCAGGCATCCCTGTTCTATTTCATTTTTGATGACTGTGCCCAACTTGGGGTTCAAACTCATGACCCTGAGGTCAAGCGTCACATGTTCTACTGACTCAGTCAGCCAGGTGCCTGTCCCTTTGTTTTTAAAATGTTGATTGTAACCCACTAAATTTATTTCTTAGTATTTTGCTTGGTGGTTGCCCATAGTTTGAAAAACACTAGTCTAGTACATAATAATTTACAGAGTCATTTCATATACTTTTAGTCTTCACAGCAATCCCATGACCTTTTTATTTTTCCAGATGAGGAGGCTCAGAGACATTAAGTGACTTGCTCAAGTTTGCACTGCGAGCATTTGGCAGAGTCAGAATTTGATCTTGAGTCCTAGATTTTGACTCTAGTTCCACCTCTGCCCCTCTGGTTACATCTGACCCAAACTACTTTCGTTTTCCTTTCTTTTCGCACTCCCCTTCCCTAGACCCAATTGTAGGGAATAATGCTAGTTTAGACTACGTAATTGGGCAAATCCAGCTTTCCCAGTTAACATATCTGCACAGTCCCCAATCCTGTCACTTGTCATTCAAGGTCATCCCTTAGAAGTTCTGAATTTCTTCTCCACCATAGACCAGTGGTTCTCAAGCCTGGATATATATCAGTGTCAGTCAACTGTGGAACTCTATTCTGATGTCTGGGCCTCCAGCAGTGATTCTGATTCTGTCAATCTGGGGTGGAGTTTAAACATCCATGTTTTTAAAAAGCTTCACAGGCCTGAAACTAATGTAACATTGTGTGTCAATCATATCCAAATAAAAAACAACTTTTTAATTTAAATAAATAAATAGCTCCACAGATGATTGTTATAATGAAAGTTGAGAGTTTTTACCCTGGACACATTTAAGTCTGTGGCATAGAAGGAAAACCCAGGATTTGGGAAGTAAGTAGAGACTCCTTGGTCCCTTAGAGGTTTAGGAACTTAATTTAATGAGAGATCCGTCCTCTTCCTGGCTTCCAACTTTGTGCATGGGTGTAAACCATTTGTAAACATAATCAGAGCCTAACTGAGTTGTAGGGAGTCTAGTGGTTCTCTTCTTCCCAACTGCCTCTTTTTTGATGAAATCTTGGAAATCATAAGGTTGAAATGTGCTCATCGAAGTATGCAATTGGAAAAGGCCACTTGTGAAATGGTAAGCTTGGATTATTGTTCATTATTCTCATGAAAAATAAAGTCTTTGAATGTAATGTTTTTTGTTTATAGATTTGAACAAATAATAAACAACTGAACTGTATGTTTTAAGTTAAATAATAGATTTGACTAGAAAAATGATACTTTATTATCAGTTTTGTATTATGCTGAGCAAAACAGGAATTGCTAAAATTTGGGTTACTTAAAAAAAACACTTCAAATCTCTCTCTGTCTTTCTCTCTTTAGTTCTTTTTGGAGGTGGATATCTGCTCAGACAGTAAGAATTATAAGAGGTCAGTTACAAATAATGCTCTTTCATGTTTAAAGTGTCATAAACATTTTATGTTCATGTGCTAAAATATTAAACTGTAAGCTTTTATGTTAAAAGTTGCATTCTGTGAAAGGACATAGGTAGATTTGGGGGTATAACCTGAAGTGAATGGTCTGACCATGGTAGTATTCCATCCCCTTTTCTCGTTAATTCAGGACTAGAATCAGCGGAAATGGGATGGACTGTAGAGTAGCTTCTAGAGTGGCTGGGTAGCTACTCAGTGATTTTCCATACATGACCTCTCTTTTCTGATGGTTTGCAGGCTTGTGGCTGGGAATACCACTCAGTAGAATTGCTGGTTAGTGGATGGGCTCTTTAGCGCTGACAGCTGAGCTGCTTCCAATCCTCAAGGCTGCCTTCCTGTTCTTCTTGGCTAGGAAGGAAAAGTTTGAAGTTGACCTTACGGAGCCTCTCATTTATTAGTTAATCATGTCTTCTTCTTCTCCCATGGAATCAGAGAATTGCTTCTTTATCCTGAATTTTATTTTTTTGTGTAGTCATCTAATTTTGGTCACACTGAACAAGAAGAGTGCCTTACTTATTTCTCTTGTGAAGAAGGCAGCCATTATTTTCTGTTAGTTGAGATGGAGTTTGGAATTTTGTGGGGGTGGGGGAGGGAGGTCTCCTGTTTTTGTTTTTGTTTTTTTTAAACTTGATTGTTTACGGTTCTAAAATGTGAAAGAAGTAGCCTTTTTGTTACTGTACCTTTTAGTGTTCTTCAGACTGGTTAGTCTGTTAGAACTTTCTCTCCTTCCTTCCCTCACTTTCTTCTTCTCTCCCTTTTTCCTCTTTTTGAATGATTTGAGTTTTTTTAGAGTTCTGGAAGTGAATGTCTATATAAAATTTAGAGACATTTAAAACCAGTTATTTTAATGAAACCTAATATTCCAAGGGAGAAATGTATAGTAAATTTAGATGTCAAGTTTTTCCTGTTCCATGATATTTTTATATTTGATTCTAGTTTTTAAAATAAAAGTTAGCTTACGTAATCTCTAACTCACTTTTAAGAAATATCTAGCAGTAATATTTTTAGCATTTCTGGCAATTTGTTATTACTGTTTCATTCTTCCAGCAGAGTGGTTCTCAAATTTTAGGACTTGTTAAAGTATAGATTACTGGGCCCCAACCTGTAGATTGTGATACAGTTAGTTGCTCTGTGGTAGGCCCAAGAATCTGTACTTTTAACACGTTCTAAGGTGATGCTGCTGCTTCTGGTCTGGAAATTACACTTTTTGAGAACCACTGCTTTATCATTTACGAATACTGTTTTGTCTTTGTAAATGAATAAGCTCTGATTCACAAATTACATAAGGATAATGGTGCACGTGTAATTTTAACAGGTTTAATGGTGATTCCCAAAGATTAAAATCTTGATATTTTGTTACCTAATGTCAAAGAACACTGTTTGCCACCTACTCTTACACTTCAAAGTAGTCTACAACATAAACAATTTATTAATAATAAATTTGTGGGGCGCCTGGGTGGCGCAGTCGGTTAAGCGTCCGACTTCAGCCAGGTCACGATCTCGCGGTCCGGGAGTTCGAGCCCCGCATCGGGCTCTGGGCTGATGGCTCAGAGCCTGGAGCCTGTTTCCGATTCTGTGTCTCCCTCTCTCTCTGCCCCTCCCCCGTTCATGCTCTGTGTCTCTCTCTCCCAAAAATAAATAAACGTTGAAAAAAAAAATTTTTAATAATAAATTTGTTATTTATTGATATACCATCTCTTAGAGCACCTCGAAATCAGGATTGGGAATATTGTTTTCTGAATTGTTAGGATATAAACAGTTCAATACTAAGTTGATGTAGGTTCTGAAGGTTTTTGTTTTTTTTTTGTTTTTTTTTTTCAACGTTTATTTATTTTTGGGACAGAGAGAGACAGAGCATGAACGGGCGAGGGGCAGAGAGAGAGGGAGACACAGAATCGGAAACAGGCTCCAGGCTCTGAGCCATCAGCCCAGAGCCCGACGCAGGGCTCGAACTCCCGGACCGCGAGATCGTGACCTGGCTGAAGTCGGACGCTTAACCGACTGAGCCACCCAGGCGCCCCTCTGAAGGTTTTTTTTTAATGGGATCTTTTGAATGACAGAATAAATATTGTTTAGTTTTAGTTTTATTGTTTTTGTGGACTTTCAGCCATGTTTTGGTCTTTTAATTTGTGTGCTAGTTGTTGGAAATATCCAGTGATGACTACTAAGGCCCTATATCTAGAAAACTTATGCTTGAGATGACACCTCCCTTATTTTAAATTTTTTTAATTTTTAAATTTTTTTACTATTTATTTTTAAGAGACAGAGCAGGAGAGGGGCAGAGAGAGAGGGAGACACAGAATCTGAAGCAGCCTCCAGGCTCTGAGCTGTCAGCACAGAGCCCACTGCGAGACTTGAACTCACAAACTCAGAGACCATGACCTGAGCTGAAGTCGGACGCTTAACCAACTGAGCCACGCAGGCGCCCCAACACCTCCCTTATTTTAATTAGAGATTTTGAATTTGATAGTAGATTCACTTTCTTCCTATCAATGCCAGCACATTAGAGCCAAAACCAGTCATGCTTGGGTGAATCTTTAACAGATGTAATTTAAGAAAAAACTCAGGGGAAGTAAAGATTTCTTTTTTTCAGTTAAAAAATACCCATCTGGAGTTTGCTTTAAAGCAAACTATATATATTTATCTGTGTGGATATATATCAATACGAATATATTTTATGTGAATATATTTAACAAAAATACGCTTAGGTAAAATTCATAGCCTCTCAAAGTGTAGTGTTTGGAATGAGGTGATAGTTATGTAGTTTAGTGTAAACACCTAGTTTGAAATGACAGCCACTCTCCCCAAATCCTTATACCACATTCTCCCTGGTACTGACAACTGAAATCACAGTATTACAAGCAGCTTTCATCTACTGCAGAGGTTTCTCCACTGTTCATAATTATCTCTTGGGCATTACCAAATTGATAAAGAGATTGGGAATGGCTTATAGTTTTAAAAGAGATTTCTTTAAGGAAGAGGGAGCTAATTTTAATTTTTTAGGCGTAGTTACATCTGGATTTTCCTCTCTTGTAGAAAACCAAGGCCCTGAAATAGAAGAGCCAAAGAAACTAGTGCTCAGACGCTACCCTGATTTCAAGTGCCAGCCATAGTACATGAGGAATAACCTGTGGCTATCCTCAGATATAGGTTATTATCCATAACCTGCTTTTCTCACTCATTTTCTTCATAGCTCTGAGAGCTCATTTTGAAGGAATAATGGATGAACCATCCCCCTTGGCCAAACCTCTGGAGCTGAACCAGCACTCTCGGTTCATAATTGGTTCTGTATCTGAAGATAACTCAGAGGATGAAATCAGCAACCTGGTGAAGCTGGACCTACTGGAGGAGAAGGAAGGCTCTCTGTCACCAGCTTCTGTTGGCTCAGATACGCTCTCTGATTTGGGGATTTCCAGCCTACAGGATGGCTTGGCCTTGCACATGAGGTAAGACTGAAATTTTACTTGACCTTATTGACCTGTTGGTTTCACTGATTTTGTTCTGGAAAGGGCAAGAATAATTTTAGCCAAGATTGCTCCACCTTTTCCTGTATCACTGGACTTAAAGCTTTGATGAAGAAATGGAAACAATGCATTTTGCCTGGAGTGGAGGCTTTCAAAGTGTCTTTTCCTAAATGTTCCTCTCAACTGTTTCCTGTTCTGTCTATATACCGGGTCTTTTAGTGACATCTAGTAGGTGAGAGTTAGGTTGAGAAATTTTGGCTTCTGTACTACTTTGACTAACATTGTAGTTGTAACTATTTTAATGGCTGATAAGACTTTTGCAGGGTTGGGCAAGTTTGTAGTAATTTTTCTTTGAACTGCTTTCATGTCAGAAAGGTATATTCCATTTCTGGCAGGGCCAGTCCTCAGTAACAACCTGTGGCAGGAACAAAGGGTTGTTATAGACTTCTCCTTTTTCTATAGAAATGGAATTTTCCATATGTGATTGAGAATGTCAGTAAGTAGTAACATAGGGATAATTCTTATTTATTGATGTTTGATTATACAACCAGTATGTGATATACTACCCTTGGGTCATTTGCTTTGCATTTCTTAGATTAAAGGGCCTGGATTAGTGGTTCTTGGTTTTCACTGTACATCAGAGTCATTTTGTGGAGCCTTAAGAAAGGAGCCCCATCTCCAGAGCTCCAGAGATTCTGATTCATTTGATATTGGCTTGGTTTGGAGCTGGGGCATTTTTTTTTAAAGCTATCCAGGTGATTCTAATGTACAGCTAGGGTTGAGATTATAGGTCTAGCCCAGATAAACATTAGGGTGACTATTGCTGTTAGTAAATCTTGGTGCTTATATTAATGGATCTTAAAATAATTAAGCCCCTTTTTATATACTAGAGATATAGGCTGTGTAGTAAAATCCCATACTGGGTCTGGCTGAATATGACTGTCCTGCCTTAGTCTCCTGGGACTTTAGGGTCCTTGCTTCTGAAAGATGATGAGGTACTAAGTGTCAGTGGTCACCCCCATTTAGCTATGTGGAGGTCAAAAGAAAAGAGTTAAGTAAGTTAATTGTGTTTTATGTCATGGATTCCTAGAATTGCAAATGAACCAGAGACATAATGTAGCCTAATGCCTTTTATTTAAATAGATGAGAGAGCTGAGGCCTAAAGAGGGGAAATAACTTGCCTAAGCATGAATAGCCAGAAAACTGGAATTCAGTGTCGGGTGTTCTGATTGCATTTCAGTAACTTTTCTACTCTACTTCCCTGACAATAAAAGTGTCTTAATTATATAGCTAGTTCAGACAAAGTTGGTTTTGAAGGAATTGATGAACAATGGATTTTATCTAATCTCTGGGCTAAAAAGAGGAATAGAGTGCAGTATTTAGTGGCAGATAAGAGGGGTTGAGGTTTTTTTGGGGGGGGTGGAGGTCAAGTCTTTATGTAAACATTTTTTATTACTTTATAGTTCAATTAATGGTTGACCTAAAGGCTAACACTGGTGGTGGTATCTTACCCTTCAAGGTCATTTGTAAATGTGTGGGGGTTGTAACTGGTGGGACTACAGTAGTTCCCCTCATCTACAGGGGATACCTTCCAAGACCCCTAGTGGATGCCTGAAACCACAGATAGTACTGAACCCTACACATACTATGTTTTTTCATACATACATACTTATGATAAAATTCAATTTATAAATTAGCCACAGTAAAAGATGAACAGTAATAACTAAGAATAGTTATAACAATATTCTGTAATAAAAGTTATGTGAATGTGGTTTCTTTCTCTCAAAATATATTGTACTGTACTCACTTCTTTCGATGGTGTGAGATGATAAAGTGTCTACATGATGAGCTAAAGTGAGGTGAATGATATAGGCATTGTGACATAACTTTAGGCTACTGTTTACCTTCTCACAATATTGTCAGAAGAAGGATCATCTGCTTCCGGTTGGTGGTTGACTGTGGATAACTGAAACCTTGGAACATGAAACCACAGATAAGGGGGGGGACTACTACTGTACCCTTGCATTTAAAGGTCAGAGGACCAATGATTCTAAGCCTTCTGTAATGTACTGGATAATCTCACATAGCCAAGAATTGTCCTCAAAATGTCATAATGCTCCTGTTGAGAAAGACTGGGTTAAATCTAAATCCTTAAAGCCACATAGCACCTTGAGAAATTTGTCCAATTTGAGACCATGTGAAACAGAATATCCATTCGTTGGATTAGGAAATTGTGAATTTGGCAATGGTAAGATAAATACCATTATAGGAAACTCAGCCAATGATTTGCAAGGCAGCTTGCAGTTGCCAAGTCATTCCCAAAGTTGATGGCTCTTATCACAAAGACTGTGTGGTCAGTGGTATGAGTGCCTGGAAATTTTTTTGCATGCCCTACTGTTGCAAAACTCATGCCCATAGCTTGTGGAGGAGCTGTGGATTGAAGTGTGATCAGCAGCCTGGGAAGGAGACAGTGCCAGTTCCCACTTGCTTCTCAGCTAGCTAATGTTCCAAAATAGAACACAGCTTTTCCATTGATACATTTTGTAAGTCATTTGTGGATATGATGTCCTTGGGGTTAATTTAAATTGAGTCAAATTCACTTGATTTTAGAGAGAACTTTGTTCTTGCATCTGCCACCAATTAGGTATGTGACCACAGAGAATACATGTTACCTCTTTGGACTCATTTTCCTCATCCATGAACATGAAGGTATTTGTTCAAAAACTCTTTTTCACTCTTTGAACCCAGAGTTAGAGACTGGTTGAGTTTAGGATTAGCTTCCTGCATGAATAATCTAATCCTTTCCAGGCCATGTAGATTAAAGGGGCAGGTACATTCCTAAGAGGTGTTTACTAGAGGTCATCTAAAACCAAGTAATGTGACTGTCATAGTATAGGATGAGAGAGGGCCTCTCAAGTTTAGGGCTTGGTTTTTTTGATGCTAACTGAGAAGTCTAATGGGTGTAGTGGATAGATATTAATACAGAATAGACTTTTCCAGAGATGGAGATGACTTGCATCACATATTTTCTAGAGCAGCACTGAAAGAGTAGATGGATCACTTTCTAAGCTTTATGACCCAAACATTTGAAAATAATACCCTAAGAAAGTTACAGCTTGATGGGAATATATGTCTTATTGTAAACAACTGTTGTTTGGCTTTATTAATTAATTTAGAACCAGTGTGGGCGGGGGAGGGGCACAGAGAGGGGGGAGAGAGAATCTCAAGCAGGCTCCACGCAACAGCACAGAACCCAACACAGGGCTCAATCTCACCACCATGAGATCATGACCTGAGCTAAAATCAAGAGTTGGATGCTTAACCGACTAAGCCACCCAGGTGCCCTGGCTTTTTATTTTTAAAGAAGATCAGTTAGGGATTGATGTATTAGCTAGGTTGATTTATTTCTGAAACTTATTATTAATATTTAATTGAATATTTGAGAAGAAAGACCATTGAAGACTGAATGTGGGTGTCTTAATTTTGATAACTTATGTATGATTTAGTGGCATATAATAGAATTATCTAGTTGCACGGATATTGATGTCTGTTCCTCATGGGATGCCACTTGAGTTCAGATTGTTCTGAATATTTGCATTGCAGTGTAAATAAATCCAGATCACCCCACAGTCATGCTATCAACCAAAGATTGTAATCAATTTTGTCAACTAGTATACTGAATTCCTGGTTGAAGTCCAGTTGGAAACAGGTGAGCTCCCCAACTGGATCGCTCTTAGGGTAGTGTGATTTCTTTAAACCTTTTTTATCCTGTAATTCATGTTACAGTGTTTGAAACTCCATCTCAGTTTTCCCTTAAACTTTTTAAATGCCCAAAGAATTAAACATCAAACATTTTGTGCTTGGCAAGCATGTTGGTGACTCCATTTGAGAACAGTCTGTAATTGCTGTTATTTGTGTGTATATAAATCCATCATATGATGTTCTATTGCTGGGTTTAAGACATTGGTTGCTGCTTTGGTAGGTGAGAGAGATTAAGTTCACTCAGAAAAGGCTCCTTGAAGGTAAGTTGCATTACTGTCTCCTTTCTGGTCTAGAAAGTACTTTGTCAATATCTTAGAAAATTTAGAATTCAGTTATGTGATTGACGATGAGGTGTTTTCGATTATTCAGAAGAATCTCTGTGGAGAGTTTTGAAGCTGTTTTGTAATTAGAAATAATCTGTAAAGTTTGTCCGATGATACTAGAATGCAAACGGATAAAATACTGTATTGGGGATTAAGACTTAAAAAAATTTTTTTTTAATGTTTATTTATTTTTGAGAGAGAGAGAGAGACAGAGCACAAGTAGGGGAGAGGCAGAGAGAGAGGGAGACACAGAATCCGAAGCAAGCTCCAGGCTCTGAGCTGTCAGCACAGAGCCCGATGCGAGACTTGAACTCACAAACTGAGAGATCATGACCTGAGCCGAAGTCGGACACTCAATCAACTGAGCCACTCAGGTGCCCCTCCTGGTGATAGACTTTTAAAAAAACACCAAAGAGGGAGGTGGGTGGAGGGTTGGATGAAATAGGTGAAGGGGATTAAGAGCACACTTACTGTGATGAGCACTGAGTAATGTATAGAATTGTTGAGTTTTATAGATGTATAGAATGTATAGAATTGTTGAGAATTATACACCTGAAACTAATATAATACTATACATTAGTTATACTGGAATTAAAAAAAATTATCCTAGAGCTGTATGGAATGTATGTATTCCCACTTTTCTTCTCTTTTTTAAAAAAAATTTTTTAAATTGGGGCGCCTGGGTGGCGCAGTCGGTTAAGCGTCCGACTTCAGCCAGGTCACGATCTCGCGGTCCGTGAGTTCGAGCCCCGCGTCAGGCTCTGGGCTGATGGCTCAGAGCCTGGAGCCTGTTTCCGATTCTGTGTCTCCCTCTCTCTCTGCCCCTCCCCCGTTCATGCTCTGTCTCTCTCTGTACCAAAAATAAAATAATAAACATTGAAAAAAAAATTTTTTTTTTTTAAATTTTTTTAAATTTAAAACTTTTATTTTTGAGAGACAGAGTGTGAGCGGGGGAGGGGCAGAAGAGAGAAGGGGACGCAGAATCCGAAGCAGGCTCCAGGCTTGGAGGTGTCAGTACAGAGCCCAATGTGGGGCTCGAACCCATGAACCATAACATCATGACCTGAACCGAAGTCTGATGTTTAACCGATTGAGCCACCCAGGTGCCCCCAGAATTCCTGCTTTTCTATTTCAGTGAATTTTCATTTCATTTACTATACATACATACCAAATTCTAGTTTGTGCAGTTGACTCCAAAATGCTGGTTAATCCAAACTCATACTCAATCCAAAACCACACGCTGTGTATTGTATCTCTTAAATTTCTTAAACTTTCATATCCCCTCCACCCCACTTTTTTTTTTTGTGACAGTGTCTAGTGACTTGTTTAAAATGACCTTAGCAAATCATGAAGGTATATGGCTACTGGTAATAGTTTGGTGGTATAGAGAGAAATGGAAGGAAAAACAAAGGATAATTTGCTACTCTATACTTTTTATAGCTATAGCACTTGTAGCAAAACAATTTTTTGTTGCACTAATATTTTAATGAATTTTATAATCAGAATGAAAGTGGACATTATAAAATACGGTGTGATTTGATCAAAAGCTATTAAGGACAGAACTTTTAAGTTTTAGGGGTATATGTTTGTGTTTGACCTGGAAAGAGATTCTCTCACTAGTCTCTCACTTGAAACTCCTGAGATTGAAAAAAATAAAAAATAATAAAAAAATAAACTCTTGAGTTTGAAGCGATTTCACTTAAATCTAGTAATGGAGGTAAAATTAAATAATATCTGCAGAAGCTTTTGGAAAAGTAAAATGTTCCATACTATGTAATATTTATTATGAAAGAGTCCTTTTGTAAAATAAAATTTTTGACTAGAAAAACCTTCTTAAGGCTTTTGCATGTTGGGTTTAAAACTTGGATATTTAGATTGAAAGACTTTAACTATAGTACACATATACTGTCAATATTATAATTTAGATGTTGAGAATAACCATTATTGAGAGGGCAGGAAATTTCACTTTTCCTTCCTATCTTTGGCTCAGCTGTCTCAAGCTTTAACATCAAAAATAAGGAAATTTGTAGATGGGCCTGTGAGAGTGTTATGTTTGGCTTTCTTAGCATTTCTCATTCAGCTTCCCTGAGCTTTTTCCCTGCCCCCAGCATTTTCCAAACCCTTTACTCCCAATGTTCCTTCCTTGATATTCTGAGGTTCCCAGTTGCCATGGTGCCTCAGAAGTGAGTAGACAGAGAAGGTCATTATGAGATCTGCAACTTGGTACTCTTTCTGAAGGCAATAGTTTGCTCTATTTCCCACCCACTCTTTCCATTCAGAAAACAGGAACTGTCTTTGTATGTATTATAATCTCCAGACTTTATTCCATAAATGTAGCTAACTGTAGAAATGAAATTATGAATATTTGTAAATAGGGCTCAGGACAGCCACTTGGCAGTGTTTATTATTTTTATTACTTCTAGTGTAATGCATACATTTTCCCCCTCCTTTCTTCCTGTGAACATAAATTTACAAATGAAGTTTGCATTTACTACTTAAAACTTTAAAATTATTAGATATATGCTTACTATAGAAAAGTTAGAAATCCAAAAAGTATGAAGAAATAGAAAGAATCCAGAATATGATTGTCCAGTGATAATTTCTGTCAATATTTAATATTTCTTTTTGTGAATTTTACCCCTTAAGGATAAATTTCTTTAAAAAATACTTAAGTAGATTATATCTTAATGCACGGCTCTATTTTTTGCTTTTTTCCATAGAACAACATTTTCTCATGTCACTAAAAATCTTTTAGCTTAATTTTTTTTAGCTTTTTATTTTGAAATAATTTTTGATTTACAGAAGAGCTACAAAAACAGCAGAGAATTCTTGTGTGTCCTTCACTTACTTTCCCCTACTATTAATATTTTTCATAACCATAGTACATTTATCTAGAGTTGTCAGATGTAGCAAATAAAAATACGTGTTGCCCAGTTAATTTTGAATTTCAGGTAAACAATAATTTTTCATATAAAAATTAAATACTGCAAATACTGCATTAGACATACTTATATAAAAAATTACTTGTGGGGCGCCTGGGTGGCGCAGTTGGTTAAGCGTCCGACTTCAGCCAGGTCACGATCTCGCGGTCCGTGAGTTCGAGCCCCGCGTCAGGCTCTGGGCTGATGGCTCAGAGCCTGGAGCCTGTTTCCGATTCTGTGTCTCCCTCTCTCTGCCCCTCCCCCGTTCATGCTCTGTCTCTCTCTGTCCCAAAAATAAATAAAAAACGTTGAAAAAAAATTATTAAAAAATTACTTGTGTTTGCCTGAAATGGAAAATTT
Organism: Prionailurus viverrinus; assembly: GCF_022837055.1. Lineage (NCBI taxonomy): Eukaryota > Metazoa > Chordata > Mammalia > Carnivora > Felidae > Prionailurus > Prionailurus viverrinus. The sequence continues at coordinate 23,751,856 of NC_062574.1, forward strand.
AAATGGGCATCTTGTATTTTTTCTAGCAACCCTATTTTTATTAAAATTAAGTAGTTAACATTGGTATAGTACTTTTAAGTAAACTATAGATTTTATTTGGTTTTCAGCTCTGTCTCCACCCTTGCTAATAGAGATATACTGGAGAATTCTAATTCCTGAGTTTTTCCAGAGTGCTAACATAGAATCATGCTTGTTTCTTTTTTTTCTAATTTTTAATTCAATTTATTTTTTAATTTGCATCCAAATTAGTTAGCATATAGTGCAACAATGATTTCAGGAGTAGATTCCTTAGTGCCCCTTACCCATTTAGCCCATTCCCCCCTCCCACACCCCCTCCAGTAACCCTCAGTTTGTTCTCCATATTTATGAGTCTCTTCTGTTTTGTCCCCCTCCCTGTTTTTATATTATTTTTGTTTCCCTTCCCTTATGTTCATCTGTTTTGTCTCTTAAAGTCCTCATATGAGTGAAGTCATATTTGTCTTTCTCTGATTGACTAATTTCACTTAGCATAATACCGTCTAGTTCCATCCAAGTAGTTGCAAATGGCAAGATTTCATTCTTTTTGATTGGTGAGTAATACTCCATTGTGTATATATACTACATCTTCTGTATCCATTCATCCATCGATGGACATTTGGGCTCTTTCCATACTTTGGCTATTGTTGATAGTGCTGCTATAAACATTGGGGTGCGTGTGTCCCTTCGAAACAGCATACCAGTATCCCTTGGGTAAATACCTAGTGGTGCAATTGCTGGGTCGTAGGGTAGTTCCATTTTTAGTTTTGTGAGGAACCTCCATACTGTTTTCCAGAGTGGCCACACCAGCTTGCATTCCCATAGAATCATGCTTGTTTCTAAGAGGCTTTCCATACCATAGGCTCTTTGGTTTCTGAGTTACTTCTTGACCATCCATTTTCTGTTTCCCAAAATTTTTTGACGTCTGTATCTGTTAGGTCCTCCTCTTTCGTTTTCTTTGTTCTTATGTCTTTATGTTTCTTTTATTATTTTGTTGTCATTTTCATGTGATTTTTGGTAGAGAATAGAAATAAACAAATGTTCCGTCTGCTACTGTCGACCGGTAGTTCCATTCACTCTTCAATCTATTGCAGTTGGCTTTTGCTTCTACCACTTCTCTGAAACTACACTTAGAAAACTTACCAGTGACCTCCTGATGAGCAAAATTTGACACTGTTGACTTTTCACTCATTCTTGAAACTACACCTTATATTTTAGTAACATTCTCTCCCAATTCTCCTTTCTGACTCTACCCTGTCAGGTGCTTGAGTTGGCTTGGCTTTTTCCACATGCCTCCTAATTGTTAATTTTCTACAAAGCTTCCTGGCTTTAGCCCTCTTCTCATAGGTCACAACCTCTCTCTTGATCTAACTTAATTAATGGTATTCCCATTTCTCTGGTCTTCTAAGCTAGAAATATGGGTGTTCTATGAGATTCCTCTCTCCTCTACCCCTACCCCTAACACCTAGTTAGGTATTCTTAATTGATGCTATACCCCAATAATTCTTAAATTTTTAAAAAATGTTTATTTTTGAAAGAGATAGAAAGAGAGAGAGCATGAGCAGGGGAGGGGCCAAGAGAGAGGGAGACACAGAATCCGAAGCAGGCTCCAGGCTCTGAGCTGTCAGCACAGAGTCCGATGCAGGACTTGAACCCACAAGCCTGAGATCATGACCTGAGCTGAAGTCAGATGCTTAACTGACTTAGCCACCCAGGTGTCCCAGTATACCCAAATAATTCTTGAATCCATTCCTTTCTTTCCTTTGCTACTGCTATTGCTCTTGCTTTTATATTTTATTTGGATTTGGCAAGAGTATTTTAGTTCTTCTCCAGCCTCTTTCCCCTTTCAGTTTAAGCTCCACATGGCCATTGGGATCTTTCTAAAAGGTAAACTGATCATCTTATAGCATTACTTTAGTGAGTCCTTTTTACCAATAGGATATATTAGTGGCTAGCCAAACATTGTGCCAAGTTAACATTATTTCTAATACAAGAGCTTTAATCATTATTATGCTGGGCTTGTTGAGATCTGTAAGGTGTCAGTAATATTTCAGATTTGTTTAAACTCAGTTTTGAAGAAATGAACAGAAAACAGACAAGCAACAGAGATAAGTATATAGCAGGAACACCAGTGATGGTGGGGTTGACAGCATGTGGAAAGATACCAGACTGAGACATCTAGCATGTTCAGGCAATTATAAGTCATTGAGTATTATTGAAATGTGAGGGAGACAGGGTGTTTAGTGTCGTGGAGGAAGAGGCTGGTAAGATAAAGGTGAGATCATTAAGCATCTTGTCTGTCATGCTGAGACACATATAACATGGAAAACAGTATTTAGATTTGGCTGTGCAACAACAGAATCATCTGTGGAACTTTCAGAAACTATGCAATCCCTTACAGGAGTACTGATGCATAGGGGCACTTGTACCCCAATGTTTATAGCAGCACTCTCAACAATAGCCAAATTATGAAAGAACCTAAATGTCCATCAACTGATGAATAGATAAAGAAATTGTGGTTTATGTACACAATGGAGTACTACATGGCAATGAGAAAGAATGAAATATGGCCCTTTGTACCAATGTGGATGGAACTAGAGAGTGTTATGCTAAGTGAAATAAGCCATACAGAGAAAGACAGATACCATATGTTTTCACTCTTATGTGGATCCTGAGAAACTTAACAGGAACCCATGGGGGAGGGGAAGAAAAAAAAAAAAAAAAAGAGGTTAGAGTGGGAGAGAGCCAAAGCATAAGAGACTCTTAAAAACTGAGAACAAACTGAGGGGTGATGGGTATTGAGGAGGGCACCTTTTGGGATGAGCACTGGGTGTTGTATGGAAACCAATTTGACAATAAATTTCATATATTGAAAAATAAATAAAAAACTATGCATCCCTAAACTGTGTGTCAGACTGCCTAAATTACAGTTTCTGGTCATGGAACCCAGCAGTCTTCATGCTAGTACTCTCCACGTGAATCTGATATGAAACCTGAGCTGAGAACCACTTTTCTAGCGTTTAGAACAATGCCTGGCATATAATACATGCTTAATAAATGTTTGTTGCATTGAAATTAAAGTTGTGCAAGTAGATTAGATTATTATGAGGGAGAGTATATAAGTAGAAGGGAAGTGTGTCTTATGGAAATGTCTACCTTTAGATGGAAGGAAGGGTGAAAAAGGGAGACAGGAAATGATTAGGAAGGTAGAAGGAGCACCAAAAAAAAAAAAAAAAAAAAAAAGAAGGAAAGGATAATTTTAAGGTGGAAGATGTAACATACAGTGTTGAAAAGAAATGTCAGATTGAGAAACAACACTGGGGGGCGTCTTGGTGGCTTAGTCGGTTAAGCATCTGACTCTTGATTTTGGCTCAGGTTTTTCTGACTCTTGATTTTGGTTTGTGAGATCGAGCCCTGCATTGGGCTCTGCGCTGAAGCATGGAGACTGCTTGGGATTTTCTCTCTTCCCCTCTCTGCCCCTTCCCAGGTTGTGCCTGCACCCATACACGCACACACGTGCACACATGTGCACACACACACACTCTGTCTCTCTCTCTCTTTCTCTCAAAATAAATAAACATTAAAAAGAAAAAGAAAAAGAAAAAGCACTGAAGTTCGTGCATAGGAGGCTCTTGGGGTGAACAGCTTTAGTAGATGTCCAGAGATTAGTAGTAAATGAAGGAACAGCAATGTCAACACTGTGTACCCTTTTAAGAAGTTGATGGCAAGGAAGAAAAAAGAACAGCTACTTGAGAGGATAATAGGATTTCTCTCTTGTCCTCCTCTGCTGTGTTTTCTTACTGGAATGCCCTTCCCCTGACTTTTGGAATTCCATTCATCCTTTTGGGTCATCACTTTGTAAGGTCCTTCTCAAATGCTGCCTGTGCTGTGAAACTTTTCTTCTTTCTCCTATTTTGTTTTTCTCTTCTGGTTATTTGGCCTTTCATTTTTCACAACAATTGTGTTCTTTCTCCATTGTCATTAAACCCATCCCTAGCTCCTGTACCTTCTAGACACACTTTGAATTTTATAACTTTGCCTCATATTTCATTGAGAAAATAGAAACTATCACACCAGAAATTCTTCCTTCCAACATCTAATTTCAAATTTACTTGTATCTATACTCATGTTTTCATTTTTCCTTCTTGTTTTAAGGACTTCTCAAGATCCTCCTTCCTTTAGTGATCCTCTTCTTTACATTTTAAATATCCCCTTTTCTACTAAATCACTCATGTTGGCATCCAGACATGCTCCGATGACTCCCATCTTTATAAAATCCTTCTTTGATAGCCATGCTCCCTTTGGACTACTCCCCTAATTCTCTGCCCCACATCATGGCCAAGATCTTCAGAAGGGTTCTTTCTTCCTCTTCTCTCATTCTGTCTTCCAACCTGTACTAGTGTGTACTCTGCCCTATCATGCTACTGAAACTGCTTGCATTAAAAATCACCAGTGACTATTGTATTGCTAAATTCATTGGGTGCTTCTCAGTTCTCATCCTTTTAGTCCTCTCAGTAGCTTTATACAGGTACCTACTTTTTTCCTTGAAACAGCCTTCTCTTTCCTGCTGAAAACTGTGCTTTCTTGTCTTTCCTCCTGTGTCCCTGGTACTCTTTCTAATCTCCTTTGCAAGCTCTTCTTTTTCATGTTACTTCCAGCATTTAGTCCTGCTTGGTCTTGGACCTTCTAGTCCTTTTACTTGGTATACATTTTCTTTCTACGTAATCTCATCCCTTTGCTACTGTTTGTATGCCAATAACTCCCATTATTTATGATATCCATTCCATATCTATCTTTTGATCTGACTTGCTATGTTCAGCTATTTATGTGAAATCTTCGTTTGAATGTCCTGTAGACCCAAACTCCTTTTTTTTTTTTTAATAACCTCTTCGTCCAGCCTGTGGCTTGAATTCATGACCCTGAGATCAAGAGTTGCATGCTCTATGGATTAAGCCAGCCAACTGCCTCTAGACCTGAACTCTTGATTTCTCCCTATCCTCTCTAAATTGATCCTTCCATAATCTTCCACCTCTTATAAATATCACCTCTGGCCACTCTGCTTAAGTCAGAAACCTGGGAAATCATACTTCAGTTCTGTTGATTCTGTCTCCAATATTTACTTCAGTACATTCACTTGCCATCACTTTAGTTTAGCCTTAGTCTGTCAACTCTTGTTTGGATTAATAGAATGGTCACTCAACTGGATTTTCTGCCCCCTGATTTCCTGTCACACTTAGCATAAGACACTAAAATCTTTTTTTAAAGTTTTTAAAATTTATTTTGAGAGAGAGTGTGTGAGTGAGAGAGCAGGGGAGAGGCAGAGAGAGAGAGGGGGAGAGAGAGAATCCCAAGCAGGCCCCATACTGACCAATGCGGGGCTTGAACTCAAGAACCATGAAATCATGACTTCAGCCTAAACCAAGAGTGAGACACTTAACCAGCTGAGCCATCCAGGTGCCCCAAGATACTAAATTCTTACCTTGGCTCCTGAGGCCCTGAATAATCTGACTTCTGTCAGCTTCCATGTGTTGACAGTGCTTCAGTCATACTGGCCTTTCAGTTCCCCTGGTGTTCCAGTCTTTCCTATCTCAGGGCCATACATACTTGTCCTTTTGCCTGGATTCTCTCTTACTCTCTCAGTGATTACTTAAGGCCCCCTTTTTAAGGTTTCGGATTAAATATCACTTCCTGAGAGAGGCCTGTTATTATTTGTAATCTTTTTGTTTTTCTTTCAAATGATTCACCACAATTTATAATATTTTCACTTGCTCATTTATTTTTTTGTCTCTGTTACCCTGTCACCAATATGAGAGCAGTGATCATATACATTTTGTTTGCAGTTGTATACCCAGCACTCTCTATAGCACATAGTAGGGCACTCAGTAGATATTTATTGAATCGCTGAGAGAGATATAAAGATTGGCCAGGGACATTCACAAAAGGTGGTAGTATCTTAAATTATATGTATATATTAAAATTTTTAAGTGGATTTAGGATTGTTCAAATTTTCTGTTTCTTCTTGGGTGGAATAGAAAATTTTTTTTCAGATGATTTACCAATTGAATCTAAATTTTCAGATTTATTGGCATAAACTTCATAATAAACATACTCCTTTCTTTTTCATGTTTTAGAATTTGTAGTGAGTTCCCTCTTCATCATTCCTGATATCAAGTTAGCATTTTCTATTATTTTTTATCAGTCTTATAGAAGTTACTAATTTTGGGGCACTTGGGTGGTTTCAGTCGGTCAAGCCTCTAACTCTTGATTTTGGCTCAGGTCATGATTTTGCTCTCTGTGAAATCCAGCCTCATGTTGGGCTCAGTGCAGAGCAAGGAACTTCCTTGGGATTCTCTCTCTCCCTCCCTCTCTGCCTCTCCCCCACTCATGTACATACATGCGTGCATTCTCCCTCTCTCTCTCTCTGAAATAAATTGATTTAAAAAATAGAAGTAGTAATTTAATTGGACTTTTCAAAGAACCAACTTTTTGTCTTTGTTGATTTTTTTTATTGTACATTTGTTTTCTCTTTTATTGATATCTGCTGTCATCTTCGTTCTCTTCTTTATACTTTTTGAGTTTACTTATTTTGGGAGAGAGTGAGCATGAGCATGGGAGGGGCAGAGAGAGAGGGAGAAAGAGAATCCCAAGCAGACTCCACACTGTCAGCGTGAAGCCTGATGTGGGGCTCTGTGGCCTCGATCTCACAAACCACAGGGTCATGATGTGGGCTGAAACAAGAGTTGGTTGCTTAACTGATTGAGTCATCCAGGTGCCCCTTTTCTTTATACTTTCTTTAGGCTTAATATGTTTTTTTCTGACCTTTTGAGATAGATTATTATTTCTTTTCTAAGCTGTGTACCAATAACTACAAATTTCCCCAAGCCCATCTTTGCCTATATTTCAAGGTTTTTTTCAACATTTTATTATGAAAAATTTTAAGCCTACAGCACAGTTGAGAGATTTTATGAGAACGCCTAGATTTTACTCATCACCTAGATTCTACTATGAACATTTTCCTATACTTGCTTTATTAGTTATCTATCCATTTCTGTATCTCGGTATCCATTTGTTAGTTCATCTTGTATCCCCAAGTTTTGATGTGATATATTTTTATTGTTATTCAGTTTAAGATATGTTTTTCTTTTCATTGTGATTTAATTTTTTAATTTTTTAGTTGAGATATAATTCACATATAACATTGTATTTTAGGTATACAGCATAGTGATTTTATATTTGTATATTTATACATATAAATACATACATATACATGTAAAATTTATATATGTGCGTATAACAAAATAATTACCAAAATAAGTTTAGTTAACATCCATCACTATGCATACTTAACAATTTTTTTCTTTCTTCTTGTGATGAAAACTTAAGATCTACTGTCTTAGCAACTTTCAAATGCACAATACAATATTGTTAACTATAGTCACCATATTGTGTATCACATACCTAGGACTTACTTATTTTATAACTGGAAGTTTGTACCTTTTTTATTAAAATATATATAAATATATATTTTAGTGTTTTATTTATTCTTGAGAGAGACAGAGACAGAGACAGAGCATGAGCGGGGGAGGAACAGAGCAAGAGAGGGACACAGAATCCGAATCAGGCTCCAGGCTCCGAGCCGTCAGCACAGAGCCCGATGCGGGGCTCGAACTCACAGACCATGAGATCGTGACCTGAGCTGAAGTCAGACGCTCAACCGACTGAGCCACCCAGGCACCCCTGGAAGTTTGTACCTTTTGACCACCTTCACCCATTTCACCTACCTTTATTGTGTCTTTTTTTTGACGCTTAAGTTATTTAGAAGTGGATTCATTAATTTCAAGACACTTGGATATGTATTAAAATCACTTGAATATATTTTAGTATCTTTGCCATTGATTTTTAGTTTAATCCATTGTATTCAGAGGATATACTCTGTGATTTCAAATCTTGGAAGTTTGTTGATACTTTATAGCCTAGCATATGGTTAAATTTTTAAAAAATAAATCTGTTTTTTGTATGTATATGCATATGTATATATTTTTAAGTAAGCTCTGTGCCCAACGTGGGGCTTGAACTCACAACCCCGGGATCAAGAGTCACATGCTCTAGACTGAGCCAGCCAGGTGCCCCTAGCATATGTTCAGTTTTGATAAGATTTTATAACACTTTTGAAGGATGTATATTTTGCAGTTGTTGGTTGTAGGATTCTATATTTGTCAGTTAAGTTTTTTAATTGTGTTGTTCTTCAGTATCTTTGACTCCACCCCACCCCCCACTTGTTCTGTCAGTTAGTAAAACAGGAAGAAAATACCTTGCTACCAGAATCTTATAAATCAATAAGAAAAAGATATTTCTACGTCTTCTTTTTAAGGGTAGTATAGTTGACATACAATATTACATTAGTTTCACATATGCAACATAGTGATTCAGTATTCATATACATTATGAAATGATCATGACAATAAGTCTAGTTACTTTCTGTCACTATACAAAGGAATTACAGATTATTGATTCTATTCCCTCTGCTGTAGTCAATATAGATTATTGACTACATCCCTGTGACCTATATATTTTTGTAACTGGAAGTTCGTACCTCTTAATCCTTGGCACTTATTTCACCCTCCTCCCCCCACTCTCCCCTCTGGCCACCACCAGTTTGTTTTCTGCATTTAATTTATATGTTTGTTTCTGTTTTGTTTGTTTTGTTTCTTAGATTCCACATATAAGTGAAATCATAAGGTATTAGTCTTTCTCTGTCTGACTTATTTCACTTACCATAATACCTGCTAGGTTAGTTCACCCATGTCATTGCAAATGCCAAGATTTCATTCTTTTTTATGGCTGAGTAATACTCCATTGCCTGTGTATACCACATTTTCTTTACCCATCCATCTATTGATGGATACTTAGTTGTTTCCTTATTTCATTGTAAATAACTCTGCAATGAACATAAGGGTGCATATATTTTAAAAATATAAATAAATATATTAGTGTTTTGTTTTCTTTGGAGAAATACCCAGAGGTGGAATTGCTGAGTTGTATGGTAGTTCTATTACTAATTTTTTTTTTTCAATGTTTATTTATTTTTGGGACAGAGAGAAACAGAGCATGAATGGGGGAGGGGCAGAGAGAGAGGGAGACACAGCATCAGAAACAGGCTCCAGGCTCTGAGCCATCAGCCCAGAGCCTGACGCGGGGCTCGAACTCACAGACCGCGAGATCGTGACCTGGCTGAAGTCGGACGCTTAACCGACTGCGCCACCCAGGCGCCCCTATTACTAATTTTTTGAGGAAGCTCCACACTGTTTTTCCATTTTCCATTCCTACCAACAGCGCACAAGGGTTCCCTTTTCTCTGCATCCTTGTCAACACTTGTTATTTTTGTCTTTTTAATAAAAGCCATTCTGACAGATGTGAGGTGATAATCTCAGTGTGGTTTTGATTTGCATTTCCCTGATGATTAGTGATGTTGAACTTCTTTTCATATCTGTTGGCCATCTGTAGGTCTTCTTTGGAAAAATGTCTATTTCATATCCTCTGCCCATTTTTTTTTTTTTAATTTTTTTTTTTTCAACGTTTATTTATTTTTGGGACAGAAGGAGACAAAGCATGAACGGGGGAGGGGCAGAGAGAGAGGAAGACACAGAATCGGAAACAGGCTCCAGGCTCCGAGCCATCAGCCCAGAGCCCGACGCGGGGCTCGAACTCACGGACCGTGAGATCGTGACCTGGCTGAAGTCGGACGCTTAACCGACTGCGCCACCCAGGCGCCCCTCCTCTGCCCATTTTTTAATCAGATTGTTTGGGGTTTTTTTGGTGTTGAGTTGTACAATTTCTTATTTTTTAATTTTACTTTTATTTTTGAGAGAGAGAGAGAGAGAATGAGCAGAGGAGGAGCAGAGAGAGGGAAACACAGAATCCGAACCAGGCTCCAGGCTCTCAGCTGTCAGCACAGAGCCCCATGCAGGGCTCAAACTCACAAGCCGTGAGATAATGACCTGAGCTGAAGTTGGGCACATAACCCAACTGAGCCACACAGGCACCCCTCGTGTAGTATCTTTTAAATTAAACATACACATACTGTATCAATACGCAAGTCCACTCCTGGGTATTTAACCGAAAGAAATGAGTGCATTTGTCACCAAAAACCAAGTATAAGGACAAATCTGGTGAAGATTCATAAACAACTCAAATGTCCATCAATAATAGATTAGATAAATTATGGGATAGTCACCCAATGGAATACTACACAGCAATGAAAATGAACAAACTACTGCTATGTCACAATGATGAATTTTTTAAAATTAATTTTTATTTTTTTTTTATTTTAGAGAGAGAGCACGCAAGTTGGGGAGAGGGGCAGAGAGAGACTCTTAGGCAGGCTCCATGCTCAGCACTGAGCCCAATGCAGGGCTTGATCCCATGACCCTGGGATCATGACCAGAGCCATTAAGGAAGCCCTCTGAGACTCTGGAAATGTTCTGTATCTTAATGGGGTGGTTGGCTATGCAGGTATATACATATGTGAAATTAATTGAGTGTATACTTAAGATTTTTGCATGTTATTGTATGAAGTTATATCTCAAAAAGTAAATAAAACAGGGCTTCCAGCTATAGCTGAGTAAGGATCAATAAATCTTTAACCCAAAAAGCAACTGTAAGGCTTGGCAAAACCATTTCAGTACCCTTGAAATCAACCAAAATACATACAACAATCTGAGAAAGAGTTGTTTGAAAAACTGCTGAAATTCAGTAAGAACAGTAGGAGTCTATGGTGTTCTTGCCTAAGACTCTTCTTGCTCCCTTCCCGAGGCTTGGGTGGTGTGGAGATTTTGCCAGTGTGGGTAGGCCATGAGACTGCCAGTTTTGATGCTGAGATTGAAGGAAGCTTACTCATTTTTGAGTGGTGGATGATGCCCATGGCCATTGGTGTTGTCAGTGGAAATGGTTCTCTTGGCATTTGATGTATCGGGTGGGCCATTGGCTCTAATAGACTGAGGTGTGTTTGTAGTTGGAACAAGCATATTGTTAGCTGAGGTTGCTTGTATGCATAGAGTAGACATGATAAGTCCCAATAAGAAGTAAAAGCCAGAGCAGACTTGAAAATGTCCTGAACTTTAAATGTGCTATCCTTCCCACACACAGACACATGAACAGAATCCAGAAGCCTTTAGTGGCTTTAAACATAATCATTGCCTAATCATTGAGAGACATATAAGCTATGCAGATACAGAGGTAAGCACTTAGAAGGCAGGTTTCAACATAAAAACAAGCAATAGAAAGAAAATGAGCTCAGACATCAGTGGCTGCACACTTAGGGGTGGACAGATTTCACAGATTTAGCCGAGGCAAGTTATTAAGCCAAGGAAGGAAGGGCCATAGGGAAGGAGTAGTAGTAACAACAACAACCTTCATAGGTAAAAGAAATCAGAATCTAGACTTGCTACAATAAATTACTTAATATGTTGAGTCTTCAACAAAATCATGAGACATGAAAAGAAATATGAAAGTGTGACCCATATTTAGGAAAAAAAGTCAATAGAAACTGTCTCCAGGTGTTCTTAGATGCTGGATTTAGCAGACAAAATCTTCAAAGCAACTATCATAAATGTGTTCAAAGAACCAAAGGAAAACATGTTTAAATAATTTTTTTAAAGTATGACAACAGCAAATCAATAAATAAAATTCTCAATAAGGAGAGAGAAATTACAAAGAAATAATATCATAAAAAGGATATACAGATGGCAGAAAAGGACATGAAAAGATGTTTAACATAATTAGCTATTAGGAATGTGCAGATTAAAACAACAATGAGATATTACTATACACCTATCAAAGTGCCTAAAATAAAAACTAGTTAACAACACCAAATGTTAACAAGAGTATGGAAAAATGGGATCACTTGTACACAGTTGGTGGGAATGTAAAATGATGCAACCACTCTGGAAAATAATTTGGAAATTTCTCTTTATTTTTTTTAAGATTTTATTTTTTTAAGTAATATCTGCACCTAACATGGGTCTTGAACTTACAACCCCAAGTTCAAGAGTCAAATGTTCTACTGACCAAGCCAAACAGGTGCCCCTGAAAATTTCTTATAAAATGAAGTATTTACCATATGATCCTGCAATTCCACTCCTAGTTACATACCTATGAGAAATGAAAGCCCACCTCCATATAAAAATTTGTGCGTTTATGTTCACAGCAACATTATTCACAATGGGCACGAAGTGGAAACAATTCAATATCTATCAACTGATGAATGGAAGAATAAAATGTGGTATATCCATCCAATGGAGAATTAATTGTCCATAAAAAGAAATTAAGTACTAATACATGCTACAACACTGAAAGCATTATACTAAGTGAAAGAAGCCAGTCACAGAAGACCACATATCCTGTCATTCCATTTATGTGAAATAACCAGAATCTATAAGGACAGAAAGTAGATTAGAACTGGGGAGGGTTTTGGAGGAAATAAGGAGTGACTGCTACTGGCTGTGGGGTTTCTTTTGGGGTAATGAAAATGTCCTAAAATTGATTGTGATGACGGTTCATAACTATGTGAATATAGTAAAAACCATTGAATTATATACTTTAAATAGCTGAAATATGTGGGATGTGAATTATATCTCAATAAAGTTAAAACATTTCAAAGCAAGTTTAGCAAGGTCACAAGCTATATGATCCATATACAAAAATCAATTGTATTTGTATATACTAGGTAGCAATGAACAAGCAAAAAACAAAATTAAATTAATTCCATTCACAGTGGTATCAAAAAGAGCAAAATATTTAGGAATAAATTTAACAAAACCAGTGTAAGATTTGAATATTAAAAATTATAAAATGTTGCTAAGAAAAACCAAAGATGTAGATAAATGGAGAGAGAGTCCATGTTCAGAGATTAAGAGGAATCAGTATTGTCAAGATGGCAATTTTCCCTAAATTGATCTGTAAACTCATAATCCTTATCAGAATCCCAGCAGGCTTTTTATTTTCCTTTCTTTTTAGAGTTTGATGAGCTGATCTAAAATTTACATGAGAACCCAAAGGACCTAGAATAGACGAAACAATTTTCAAAAAGGAGAGCAAAGTTGGAAGACTTGTAACTACCTGATTTCAAAACTTATTATAAAACCATAATTTTCAAGGCCCTATAGCATTGCTGCAAAGATAGGCATATAGATCAGAAAAGCAGAATTTAGAGCCCACAACTAAACCTTTATATATACATATGGTCAGTTGATTTTCAAGAGATCTATCCTTGATCCAAGATTTCTCTGCCTGGAAAAGCCCCAGTGTAAAACAGTCTCTCGCAGTGTGTGCTGCAGTAGGACTGAGACTGCATTGCAATCAAGCCAGCTCATGCATCACTGTCTGCTGGATAAACTGCTACGTCATCCTGGGTGCTGGGCATGTTACAATGCTGGTATCATTGTGGGCTTCTAGTTGGATTTTGTGCCAGGTATGTGTCTACTTTGGACACTCTCTTATTCATGGTAGATTAAAGTGGGGATGCTTTGAATTTGGAGGAATGAATGTGGCTTTTTTATTTCTTGTGTTCTAATATTACAGAAGGATTGTGAGCAGCATCCATAAAAGATTAGAAACTCAAGCTTTGTTTTTGGATCTGGGTGTGCTGTGTTTAATGTTTGGCTGTTTTAGAAAGATCCTTTGATGAAAGAAGCACAGACTTGATTACTGAATGTACCTCTTTAGTATATTTTTTGATACAATTGAATGAAAAATAGCCTGTTTTATTCTATACCCAAGGCTTTATTTGTTTTTGAATGTTGACCTTATATAACAAAGGCAGAGAATGATTCTCTTTTGGGACCTGCCTACATCTGGAGACACGTAGATATGTGTAAAACCGAGCTGCTTCTACATCTGTGGTCATTGTAATTATTCTGAATAAAGACCTCAGTGCTCTATTTTTGAGACCTGTTATTCTGAAGAGTCATAAAAATAGGAGGGCTCCTTTGCATCAGCTTGGGTCTTCAAAGGAAAAAGTAAACGACTAAACTTTATTGGACATTGGCATAGCACGTAAGGAATGATGTGAAACGGCCTAGACCAGAAAACAACAAGGATGTACGTTTTCTGTTATGGCTGGTGGTCATGTTGAGTGGCCTGGTTAAGTCTTTTCAGGTTGGGTCATCTGAATGGCCTGAAGATCAGAATTTGTTTGCCTTAATCATTTGTTTTCTATTTGATCATTTATCTTCTGTTTCTTTTCTTTTCTTTTTTTTAGTTTTTTTTTTTTTAAATATTTATTTATTTTTGAAGGAGAGAGAGAGACAGAGTTTGAGTGGTGGAGGGGCAGAGAGAGAGGGAGACACAGAATCTGAAGCAGGCTCCAGGCTCTGAGCTGTCAGCACAGAGCCCAAAACGGGGCTTGAACTCACAAACTGTGAGATCATGACCTGAACCGAAGTCGGACGCTTAATCGACTGAGCCACCCAAATGCCCCATTTATCTTCTATTTCTGCTCCAGGTTATTTGTGTATTTGTTTTGGAGAGTTTTCTGGAAGATCAATAGGTTCTCAGCATAGTTAGCGACAGATCATTAACTATTTCTATCCAGCATTTTGGTGGGAAAGAATTTTTTTGTGGTACATGAATGAAGTTACCACATGACTCTGGTGAATTATACTTTTCCTGATGACTTATCATAGGAAATTCTGATTTTGCAGATTTTAGCTACTGGAGTCTCTCCCATTACAAGGGAGCAATAGCGTTAGCATCTGTTTTATTAAAAGCTAAAGTAGGACTTTGTTACTATATAACATTCAAACTATTTTTTTTAAGAGATCTATCTCTGGCCGATTTGCTTTTATAGCAATATATGTGTTCCAGTAGCCTTTCTAAGCAGGGTTTTTCTCTTCCCTGCTTAATCTGGGTCAGACCTCTGTGTGTAAAATATTTGTCTGGGCCCCTTTTCCTTTCAAGAATTTATCCACATCTTCTCTATATCCCATTTGTCCTAGCTCCATTCTTACTTTCAAGTTTGGGTGAATAAAATCTTAGATTTTGTTGCTTTATTTAAAAAAGGTTTTTGCATGGATGTATCACTAGTTTGGCCTAAAAATTAAAATTGTGGCTCACACTTTATTCAAAGTTCCTCAGTAGTGATATGTCTTGTCCTTTCTGCTTGCTTTCTTTACCGCCTGACCTGCTTTTTCCCTTCTTGCAGTCTGATAATCAGTATTATTTGTTTGATTGGATCTCAGAAATTACCCTACTTAGGCTGTGCTGTCCTCCTCCCTCTGGATTTCACGACCTCATTATTCTCTTGGCTCAGTTTTCCTTGTAGACTTGTCTTCTTTTTGCCCCGGACCCTCCCTGTCATGTGCTCCTGGCAGCCAGGAGAGTCTTGTGGAGCTTTTTCTCTGGTGACTGTCAGAAGAAAGTGACCGTTGTTGAAACATGTTTGCTGCTGCTCATGCAGAGCTAAGATCTGTTTTCTAGTTATACAGGCTTTTCTGTTTCTCCCCCTCTCCTCTTAGTCCCCTTGGGAAATCAACCAATTCTGTGTGTAAACCAAGTTTAGGGAGAAAATACAAAAAGGAGGAAAGGTGGGGAAATGTGGAAATTGGGGACAAAGTAGACAAAAAGACTGTAGTTTGAGGCCATCAGGAATACTCTAGTCTGACTGAAGCAGGGCCAAGAAGTAGGCAGAAGGCATAGTATCTCTTGTCCTCCTGGGTTTTAAGCACCTGCAACAGGAGGACGGACTGCAGCTTGTGTTTACAAGACCGAAACCTGAAGAAAAAGCTTCCATTCCTTTGCCATCTTGATATGCAGGGTTCTACAGAGGAAATTAAGGAGATGAGATATTACATGCTTCAAAGGTAAGTTTTTAGGTGCCATATTTGGGCTATATATACCTTTAAAAAACAGTAAGACTTTGACGGCTAAACCCTGGAACTTACGGGAAATTTGGTTTGGTGATTTTTTTGTATCTATAAGAAAATTTTTTATTTTATTTCATTATTATTTTTTAAATTAATAATTTATTTATTTTTAAATTTACATCCAAGTTAGTTAGCATATGGTGCAACAATGATTTCAGGATTCCTTAGATTCCTTAATGCCCCTTACCCATTTAGCCCATCCCCTCTCACACAACCCCTCCAGCAACCCTCTGTTCTCTATATTTAAGAGTCTCTTATGTTTTGTCCCCTTCCCTGTTTTTATATTATTTTTTGCTTCCCTTTCCTTATGT
The DNA here is from genome assembly GCF_022837055.1 of Prionailurus viverrinus. Classification (NCBI taxonomy): domain Eukaryota; kingdom Metazoa; phylum Chordata; class Mammalia; order Carnivora; family Felidae; genus Prionailurus; species Prionailurus viverrinus. Next base: position 23,768,102 of record NC_062574.1, read on the forward strand.
TCATCTTTTTTGTATCTTAATGTCCTCATGAGTGAAGTCATATGATGTTTGTCTTTCTCTGACTGATTAATTTCACTTAGGATAATACCCTCTAGTTCCATCCATGTAATCGCAAATGACAAGATTTCATTCTTTTTGATTGCCGAGTAATACTCCATTGTATATATGTACCACATCTTCTTTATCCATTCTTCCATCAAGGGACATTTGGGCTCTTTCCATACTTTGGCTATTGTTGATAGCGTTGCTATAAACATTGGGGTGCATGTGCCCCTTCAAAACAACAAATCTGTCTCCCTTGGATAAATACCTAGTAGTGCAATTGCTGGGTCATAGGGTAGTTCTATTTTTAATTTTTTGAAGAACCTCCATACTGTTTTCCAGAGTGGCTGTACCAGTTTGCATTCCCACCAACAGTGCAAAAGAGATCTTTCTCCGCATCCTTGCCAACATCTGTTGTTGGCCTGAGTTTTTAATGTTAGCCATTCTGACAGGTGTGAGGTGGTATCTCATGTGGTTTTGATTTTTATTTCCCTGATGATGAGTGACGTTGAGCATTTTTTCATGTGCCGGTTGGCCATCTGGATGTCTTCTTTGGAGAAGTGTCTATTCATGTCTTTTGCCCATTTCTTCACTGGATTATTTGTTTTTTGGGTGTTGAGTTTGATAAGTTCTCTAGATTTTGGGTACTAACCCTTTATCTGATACGCTGTTTACAAATATCTTCTCCCATTCCATCAGTTCCCTTTTAGTTTTGCCAATTGTTTTCCTTTGCTGTGCAGAAGCTTTTTTGGCTTTGGTTTCCCTTGCCTCCAGAGATGTGTTGAGTAAGAAGTTGCTGCGGCCGAGGTCAAAGTTTTTGCTTGCTTTCTCCTCAAGGATTTTGATGGCTTCTTGTCTTACGTTTAGGTCTTTCATCCATTTTGAGTTTATTTTTGTGTATGGTATAAGAAAGTGGTTCAGGTTCATTTTTCTGCATGTCGCTGTCCAGTTTTCCCAGCACCGCTTGCTGAAAAGACTGTCTTTATTCCATTGGATATTCTTTCCTGCTTTTTCAAAGATTTATTGGCGATACGTTTGTGGGTCCATTTCTGGGTTCTCTTTTCTGTTCCATTGATCTGAGTGTCTTTTTTTGTGCCAACTTTTAATTTTATTTTTAAATTTTATTATTTTTTTTAATGTTTTATTTTTGAGACACAGTGCAAGCAGGGGAGGGGCAGAGAGAAGGGGACTGAGGATCCAAAGCAGGCTCTGCACTGATAGCAGTGAGCCCAATGCGGGGCTCAAACTCATGAACTGTGAGATCATGACCTGAGCCAAAATTGGACGCTCAACTGACTGAGCCACCCAGGAGCCCCAGAAACATTTTTGTTTAAAAGAAATGAGTAAAATCTCTCATATTTGCTCCTGTTCTAAGCCTTTCTTTTACATTCAGAATTTGAATCAAAGATACCCAGGCACATGTATGCTATTGTAGTCATATTGAAAATAACCACCCCTGCACAGACCTTGCTGTGCTACTCTTTCACTAAGGGATCTCACTCAGTCTGTGCCATATTTGCTCACTGGCTTTGGCTGGTTTTTCAGGAGTGAAGTCTCTTCACTTGTTGTAAACGGAAATATCAATTCTGCATAGTATGAACATCCTATGGTACCTTCCAAAAAGTTTTGAGAAAACTTTTTAAAAATGTGTCTCTGGGTCTGGGAAAGGTGCCTGCCATCATTGTCCTGGAATATGACAGGGGGCAGTCAGACTGTTGTTGAGGGTGCCAAGCTCTGTTACCAAAGGATCTTTCTTCTTCCTATTTGTAGAACTTGGGGCTGAAGAGGAAATGAGTCAGGCCTCCTTGGCCTTCTTCAGGCCTCTTGCAGGTCTGTACTTCTCCACCAGAGGATTAACATGAAAGACCTGAATGATGGGCTTGATAGCAGTCATTAAAGGCTCCTCCAATATCTTTTTTTTTTGCTTGTTTTTGCAATCTAGAATTCTTATTCTGAAAAATACTAGCTGAAAATTAAACTTGACCTTGGCGGAAACAGAAAATTAGCAATAAACACCAAGTTGACAAAATTTGCCAATAGAATAGTTATCCTTTCCTTTTCCTTTTCATTTGACCTCTTCCCTTTTCATTTGACCCTTTTGGGGGAAAATCAAGCAGAACTTCCACTGAGTGTCAAGTAAATAAAAAGCCTTTGAGCTATTTTATCTATTTATAGAAATATATATACACACACATATATGTATATGTATAATTAAGAATTTTTTTTTAAGGTTTATTTATTTTTGAGACAGAGAGAGACAGAGCATGAATGGGGGAGGGGCAGAGAGAGAGGCAGACACAGAATAGGAAGCAGGCTCCAGGCTCTGAGCCATCGTGACCTGAGCCGAAGTCGGACGCTTAACCGACTGAGCCACCCAGGCGCCCCTTAAGAATGTTTTTTAATTGGTTGGTTAAGTGTCCAACTCTTGATATTGTCTCAGGTAATGATCCCAGGGTCATGGGATTGAGCCCCCTTCAGGCTCTGCATTAAGTGTGGAGTCTGCTGGGGATTCTGTCTCTTTCCCTCCGCCCTTCCCTTGCTCTCTCTCTCTCTCTCTCTCTCTCTCAAATTAAAAAAAATGAGGGGTGCCTGGGTGCTTGGTTGGTTAAGCGTCTGACTTCCACTCAGGTCATGATCTCGCGGTTTGTGAGTTCGTGCCCTGCATCGGGCTCTGTGCTGACAACTCAGAGCCTGGAGCCTGCTTCAGATTTTGTGTCTGCCTCTTTCTCTGCCCCTCCCCTGCTCACACTCTGTCTCTCTCTGTCTCTCAATAATAAATAAACCTGAAAAAAATTTTTTTAATTAAAAAAATGATTTTTATGTATATAAAAGTATTTTTATATAGCATTACTTTACTGTTTATATATACATATAAAACAATCATATATATACACATATTTAAACAGAACACACACATATATATATATTGTCCAAACACACACACACACAGAATTTTGTTTCTCTGTGGGTAAATATAACAGATGACCTGTCCACTGTTTTCACAGAGGCATCTCTCCTGGAGCAATCTGTCCTCCAATTTGAACAGTCATATCTAGGGAATTCCTTTCTCTTTTGTATTGGTTCATCTGTTTCTTGCTTTCCTTCTTTTCCTTTTTCTTGGTTTACTCCATCCTTTTGGAAGACAGCATTCTCTGATAGCTTCCTGAGAAAAGATAGATGAGAGGTAAAGGTTTTGAGATCTATTCCATCTTTATACTTGATCCCCTTGTTTTCAGCATGGTGCCTCACTTCAGAATATGGCTATATGAAGGATCCCATTGTTAAAAGTAAGACATAGTTTTGTTTTTCTCCCCTCTTTGATTATAAATGATTCTCAGAACTCACTAAACCATTGATAAAATCTTATGACCAATCCCTTCTCCTCTTTATCAGTGAAGACTTTGCTTCCTTTCTTGTCTTATACTCAGGTAGCTCCTTGTTGATTCTAAGTTATAATTTACCTATCTTTTCGCTCCCTCCCTGAATAGCTGACAGCTGACCTCTGAGGAGTGTGTGTTCAACTTTAGATGTATAGAATTATATAACATAATCTTTCATAGCACACTCATTGGTCCATTTATGGGCTAATATTATTTATTTATTTGGTTAGTTATTACATTATTTTAAAAAATAATATAAAAAGAATTTGAAAACCCACCATCTAAAACAAAGGTAGGTCCTTGACCATCACCTGCATCTAACTATGTGGTCTCTCCTCCTTAGTACTTCTCCCTGCCTTCCCCCACCCAGATAATCATTTTCCTTAATCATATATTCATAACATTCTTTTATCTTCCTGTTTATTGTATCTATATGTATCTCCCCCAAATGTATATATTTTAGTTATTTTAACTTTATGATATGTTCTTAAAATTATAATCTGTGCATAATCTTTATATAATATTTTTGGAGTTCTGAATACTTGACTGAGGTCTCCTGTTATTTCTAATAATATGCAGAATCTTTTGTGTTTTCTATGTGAATGATTATATCACTCACAAATAATGACAGTTTAATTTCCTCCCTAGCAATCCTAATGCCTCTAATTTATTTTATTTTATTTTTTCATTTTATTGCACTTGCTAGGAAATCTAACACAGAGTTTTACATTTATGGATTTTCTAAAATTAAACCATCCTTGCATACCTGGGACAAACTCAACTTGGTTATGGAGTAACTTTTTTGTAATATTTTACCCATCCTTGCACCAATACCCTACTATTTAGAATATTTTATTCAGGGATTTTGCATTTGTAGTCATGAATACAGTGGACCTGGACTTTTCCCTTAATGTGACTTATTTGTCTGGTTTGAGTATCAGTGTTACTCTAGCTGAGGAATTTTACTTCTTTTCTCACTGTTTGAAAGTTTGATAGACTACTGCCCTTAAAAGTTGTTTGAGAGCACTTCTCTTTTATTTTTTATTTGTTTTTACTTTTTAACAATTCTTTTCTTTCCACTGCTGAGCACTTAGTATTTTTTTTTTTTAATGTTTACTTATTTATTTATTTTGAGAGAGAGCACAGGAGCATGAAGGGGAGAAGGGCAGAGAAAGAGGGCAAGGGAGAATCCCAAACAGGCTCCATACCCAGTGCGGAGCCCAAAGTGGGGCTCAGTCTCATGACTATCAGATCATTTTACTATGAGCTAAAATCAAGAGTCAGACGCTTAACTGACTGAGCCACCCAGGCACCCTGAGAACTTGTTTTTTAAAACTGTCTGGACCTGGTATTTTCTTTGTGGGAAGATTTTAATCATACCCTTTTATTTTGAAAATAAATTACTGCAGCATCGATGTTAGAGTACAGGATAAAGGAAAGAAAGGTGGGAATAAGAAAAGAGCTGTCCGTTAAACAGTGTGTGTAAGTGCTTAGTTATAGCCATTATCTCATTTAACCCCCAAAACACCTTTTCAAAGAAGGCCTATCAGTCAAGGTCCAGTAAGGGAAAGAGTAACTGCATTAGGTATTATAAACCAGTGGGCATTCAGTAGTGAGAACTGGTAACTTGGGTATTTTCTACAGTAGCTCCAAAATTAATACTTGCAGGAAGCAGCTACCACCCCTAGGGCTGGGAGAAAAAAAGGAAGAGGTAGGGTTACCAGAACCTAGCAGCTTGATGGAGGGCCAGTCAGGGCTGATGCTTGCACCTCTGAGAATAAGCTTTGAGTAGCTGGTGCTCAGGACAGGTGAGTAGCTAACCTGACAGGTACGTGATTGGTAGGCTCAGGCAGCACAGCCCAGAGGGTGAGTGAACGTGGCAAGGCTGGTATTCTGCCAAGGAGCCACAACCTGCTGCTACTGGTACTACTGAGAGATGCAACGAGGCTCCCACTAGGAATATTGAAAGATGGTAGAGGCTGGACTTAACTCTCTGTTACTGTGGAGCAATGATGATAAAAGCTGGAAAACAAAAATAAAATCCCTATTCTTACCATTCTGCCTTCCCATTGGCAGAACCGATTAGGTTTGCAGAGTCTTAGCTTTATCGTCACAGGGCAGAACATAAAAGAGTGAGCTTGGAGTTGAGAGACAGTAGGTAAATAACCAGAACAGTCTATACTATGTGTATTTTGCCAAGAGAAAAAGGAAGTTGAGCAAGGTTAAATTATTTACTTAAGATCATTGGAAATATTAAGTGGACAGATCTGGATTTAAACCCAGCCCTGTACTTTTCCAGTACCATATTTCATCTATTCTTAAAACACCATTGATTGTTAGAGGCACCATTATTGTATATACCACTGAGAAAAAAATACTGCCAATTAAATAAAGCACACCATCAGTTGTAAGATACACATCAATTTCAGATATTTTTCTAAGTTTTTTTTTTTTTAATTTTTTTAACGTTTATTTATTTTTGAGACAGAGAGAGACAGAGCATGAACGGGGGAGGGTCAGAGAGAGGGAGACACAGAATCTGAAACAGACTCCAGGCTCTGAGCTGTCAGCACAGCTCGAGCTCACAGACTGCGAGATCATGACCTGAACCAAAGTCGGCCGCTTAACTGACTGAGCCACCCAGGCACCCCCTAAGTTTTTTTTTTTTAAAGGAGGAGTGTCTTAAATTTTATGAAATATGATATATTATTATGCTGCCTTGTAAAGTATTTGGTTTTGGAGTTGATTTTGAAATGCCTGTGGAATACACAAGTGAAACACTTCATCGGCAGTTAAAAGTGTACATTTCATAAGAAAAATGGAGGCTAGAGATACAGAGGTGAAGGTCATCTGTATTCCAGAATCATGATCTAATGACAGCCTGGCTGTTTTCTTAGCTTTCCCAGTCTCTCTGAGTCTGTTATCTCTACTGTCTCATTTCAGTCTGTGCTTTTGCCTGTCGCTTTGTGATGGGATTTGTTGGTAAACCTTAATATTATCTTTTATTATTCAAGAACACTTATATTTTTTTCTTAAATTTCCACAAGCATATATCTTTTTCCCCCCTTCCTGTCTTCTATTCAAAAAGTGTGTGACCTGTCAGCATACAGTCATCACAAGGGTGCAGTTGGAAGTGCTGTTATAAGTATGGTAGTGAAAAGCAGACCCCTAGGGGAGATAGATGGTGTGAAGAAATCCCATCTAAAGACTTTCATGCTTTCTTTGTTTTTATAGGTCCAGCATGTCTGGCTTGCATCTAGTAAAGCAAGGTCGAGACCGAAAGAAAATAGACTCACAGCGAGATTTCACTGTAGCTTCACCAGCAGAATTTGTTACGCGTTTTGGGGGGAATAAAGTGATTGAGAAGGTAAGTTATAACTTGCTGAATTACTTTTTTTCAAAAGCGCATGAGATTTAATGACTAGACATGTCTAGATTTGCTCAAAACCAACATGTAGTTTTTAGAGACTAACTGCCTTTTTCTGCAGAATTAACCTCTCTGCCTCCGTAGCATCCGGTTAATTTCACTATTTCCTGTGTATTTACCACTGAGGTAATTTAGGCGTAGCTAATTAAAAGATGAAGTGGTCAGAAAGTTCTTTTTATTTTTAAAATTTTTTTTTTTTTTTTTTTTTAATTTTTTTTTTCAACGTTTTTTATTTATTTTTGGGACAGAGAGAGACAGAGCATGAACGGGGGAGGGGCAGAGAGAGAGGGAGACACAGAATGGGAAACAGGCTCCAGGCTCTGAGCCATCAGCCCAGAGCCTGACGCGGGGCTCGAACTCCCGGACCGCGAGATCGTGACCTGGCTGAAGTCGGACGCTTAACTGACTGCGCCACCCAGGCGCCCCTATTTTTAAAATTTTTTAATGTTTATTTTTGAGAGACAGAGAGAGAGAGAGAGCGCGCGTGTGCGTGCACGTGCGCACAAGTGGGGGAGGGGCAGAGAGAGAGGGAAACACAGAATCCCAAACAGGCTCCAGGCTCTGAGCTGTCAGCACAGAGCCCAATGCAGGGCTTGAACCCACGAACCACAAGATCATGACCTGAGTCAAAGTTGGACTCTTTGCTGACTGAGTGACCCAGGTGTCCCCAGAAAGTTCTCTTTAACAAAACCTGTGGTTTTATGAGGTTGGGCTTCAGGAATCTGAGAAGGTATGGTAAATTGATTGGCTGGTGGGGTGGTGGTAAGGAGATACTATGTCACATTGGATTGAGAGCTAAGGGAGTGAAGGCTTAAACAGTTTGATATACTGTGAACTGATGGCTTTTCCTGGGTATTTGAGATGTTTAGAGGGAATATGCCATATGAAATACTTAGACATTACAAGTATTTTGAAGTGTTGTGAGCAATTCTATGCCCCTTTTGTCTAAACCATGTCAGAACTGAGAGGATGACTTGGTTGAAATAGCTTGCGGTGATTGAAAGATTAAAGGGTGGGAACCTGTATTCCCACTCCTAAAAGTTTTGCTCCAGTGGTGTCCTTCTGTTAGTCTTCCAATAAAGATAGTTTATATTTTAGCCTGTGTTACCCTGGGGCCGTGGTTGCAAGATAGGTCAGGAGGTGAAAGGTTTGTTTACAGAGAAGTCTCAGGATCATTGATTCTTCTACTTTTCTTCTTGTGACCATTCTTTGTAAGGTAGTCTCTACACTTCTAAGGCATTTGCGGTTTAGCATTTTGGAGAGAGGTAGTGGTTGGTACCAGGGTTCTTACACATGTGCAGGCCTCTGTGCCTTGTTTTACTACAACAGAGAATAGTGAAGAACACTACACTGTTTAGTCTTCCTTCATTCCTTAATAATTCATCACCCCTCTGAAGTTTGTCTTCTGTTCCCTAGTAACAGGTATAGTAGAATAATTCACAAATTCACAAGGTTTGAAAATTGTGATTTTCCCCTTCAATAAATGAAGTAAAAAAGCAGTAAGCTTTAGCTGGCATATATTAAAGTATTTGCTGGGCTAACGTTTTAAAATATCCTTTGATCATGTGGGAGCTGGTTCCTAACTGCCTAGACTAGCAACACAAATTCTTAATTGAAAGTCTGGCTCTTCGGAGTAAGATAGGTCTACACAAATGGTCTCATTTCTTTTTGTCCGTCATTGCCTGCCTCTTCTACTTCCCTCTCCAATTCCCATCCCACCACTCTCCCAGGTTCTTATTGCCAACAATGGCATCGCAGCAGTGAAATGCATGCGGTCCATCCGCCGATGGTCTTATGAGATGTTTCGAAATGAACGTGCAATCCGATTTGTTGTTATGGTCACACCTGAAGACCTGAAAGCCAATGCAGGTGAGTGATTAGCATGAGAAAGCATCACCCTTGAGCATAAAGCATTGAATAGCAAAGTCTGTAGTAGGAGAATGTTAACTTAGGGGGATTCCCAAACCCTAAGATTTCTTTTTTAAAAAGTGTCAATAATAGGCATATATAAGTGATTGTACTATATTTAACCTCAGCATCAATTCCTACGTTCTAAGTAAAAATAAGTAGAAATTTAACCAGTGTTGATTGGGGTTTCTAGGTGTATGCCCTTCCAGTGTCAAGTATTGGGTACTCTGCATAAGTAGATTGGCATGTGTAAGTGGAAAGATTAAAAGAAAATGCTATTTCCCTTATGAGCAAAGCTACATTGAATTTTAGAGAATCTTAGGGTTAAGATTCTTTTTTACCCTCCTCCAGAGGGATCCAAATGGGTTTTGTTCTGTGAGCTCTTCTGCATATTCTCTCTACTCAGATGGTCCTCCATCTGAGAGTTGTAGATAAAGACCATTCGTATAGTTGAGAGGATATGGCTGGTCTTTCCTCTTTTTATCACTAAAGTATAATCTCTAAGGTAGAAAACTCACAGATAACATTAGCTCTTTGAAGAGCTATCTTTTTAAACCTATTTGTTGTGTACATTCTTTCTCTATTGAGACAATGATGTTAACTATTCCTAAGGAGTAGGGGTTATTATGTTATCTTATTTAGAAATAGATAACATACCAGGTTATTGGAAAGCATATGTTATTATGTGAAATCATTTAGTTTGACCCTTTAATATCTCTGAGTCACAATTTTTGTTATCTGTAAAAGGAAGATCATAATATCTAATTCACTGCATAGTTATAAAGATGAAATTGTCTGTAATAAACATAAAACTACCTTGCATGATTTCTTTTTCCCCCATCTATTTCTACCTGGTGCTCCTATTAATTCATTTATTCCTTCACTCAGTGAACACGGAGACCCATAGTTGAATAAAATCTGATCTAGCTCTAGGAAACAAATAATTTCAGTACCGTTAGATAAGTGCTATAATAGAAATATGCACAGGGTACTGCAGGAACACAGAGTTGAGGCATCTTAACTTTGCTCTTGGTGACAGGGTTAAGAGAAAGCTCTTTGAAAGAAGTTATGCCTAACCAAGAATGAGTAAGCAATTAGCAGGATGTTCCAGGCGGAGTGTTCCAGGCAGAAAGAACAGTATATGCAAATGTATGAAGGCATGACACAGTGGTTTGGTGGAAACTACAGATGTATTTGTTAAAGTACAAGATGTGATTTAATATTTCTCAGAGAAGGCCTTGATTTTCATCCTCAGGAGCATAGACTTTATCTTTTTAGGAATGTGTGTGTGTGTCTCTGTTGGACATTAAAGGATTGGTATTTTAAATGGATTAGTTGTTGTTTTTAACAACTTAAAAGTAGAAGAGTGTAATGAATCCCTTCCTATTTACCTATCATCTAACATCAACAATTATCAACTCATGGCCAGTCTTGTTTCATCTATACTTTCACCTCCTCCCCTGTTCACACAATTTCTAAAGCAAATTCTAGATATATTATCTCATGTGTATCTTAAAGAAACTTTTTTTTTTAACATAAGCAACTAGATGGACAATTCAGATGGTATCTTGGGAGATCCATTTGTGGAAGGCAATACTAGAGAATATGATGAGGCTGAGAAGATAGAAGAAAGAGATGGTTTGGAGATTTAGGAGGTAAAATTGATAAAATTTGGTGATAGAAGAGTCAATGATTACTGTTAGGTTTTTAACAGTAGGTTGACTAGGCAACTAATGCAAAATATCAACCAGAAGAGTAAGGTTTTTCTGGGGGCGGAGGGTAGACAGATTAGGTTTGGAGTACTTCTGGTATAAGTAGATCCTATAAATCCTATAAAAAGTTGGATATATCCTTCCACAACTTAGAAATAATGAGGGCTAGAGACTAAGAGTCTACATTATCAGCAAACATGTGGTAGTTAACACTACCCCCTAAAAGAACAGGTAGAAAATAAAGAGAAGAGGACTGAAGATGAAATTTTATAGAAGAGTAAAATTTTAGTGATAGACTCAGGAAGATAGGCCCATAAACAATGCTGAGAAGAGATGATTGGAGAGAGAGAAGAAACAGAAGAGAGAAAAAAGAATTTCAATAAGGAGGGTCAAATGTGTCAGCGGTCCAATAAGATAGGGATAGAACCTTCCAGTAATTAGGAAACCATTGGTAGTATTGCCAGAATAGTTTCAGCGGAGCAATATGAGTGTGCAGACTATTATCAGATGTTAAGGAATGAATGGGAAGTGACAATGTAGGTGGGTTTTTTAAAGAATTTTGGATGAGAAGGGAAGAAAAAAAGGTAGTAACTGAAGAGAAATACAGTGCCAAGGGAGGATTTTTATTTTTCAGAGTGAAAGAGACTTGGGAATGTTTATAGTTTGAGAAGAAGGAGTCAAAGAGAAAGAGGGAAAGGGGTGGAAGTACACAAGGGGCCTGGAGGAGATGAAAGGGGATGCAGTTAAGAGCACAGGTGGACAAAAATAAGCATATTTCCTAGTATTTAGTTTGAGAAACAAAAATCAGTAATGAGGCAAATGTATTTGTACAAGGATATTCATTGTAGTGTTATTTAAAATAATGAGAAACTACAACAAAACAAAACAAAAAAAAATAAAATAATGAGAAACTGGGAGTAACTTAAGTGTCCAACATGAGCAGATTAGTTAAGTATAATGCGCAACACCAATTCTGTGAAATACCATGCACACATTAAAAAATATTTTGTAGAATAATGCTTATTGGTTTGAAAATGCATTCTATAAAATTGCTACATTATTTACTATTTTTGTACATAACAATATTACCATAAACTTGGCTGTTTAAAACAACAGATATTATCTTACAGTTTCAGTAGGTCAGAGCATGGCTTAGCTGGGTCTTCTGCTTCAGGTTATTATAAGACTGCAATTATTTGTCAGCTGGGTCTGTAGTCTCATCTGAGGCTCGATTTGGGATGGACCTCCTTTTAAACTCAGGTGATTGTTGGCAGCATTCAGTTTTCTGTGGGCTGTCCGACTGAGGGCCTGAATGTTTAGCTGGTTATTGGCCAAAGACTACTCCTGACTCCTTGTCATGTGGGCCATCCCCAAATGACTGCCTGCTACTTCAGAGCCAGGAAGGGAAAGTCTCCTAGTAAAAGATCAAGTTACTTTCTTCCGTAACGTAATCATGGAAGTGACAGCTCCCCACCCTTGACATGTTCTCTTGGCTAGCAAGTCATAGATCCTGCTCACACCCAAGGAGAAGGGATTCCTTAAGGTATGGATACCTGGAAACTGGGATCATGGGAACAGACTGTCCATCACTATTGCAAAGAAAAAGTTAGTTATAAGGAGATTGGTAGCATGACATGATAGGGAAAAAGACATTGTGTATAGTTAGGAAAAAAGTTATAATGACATATACCAACAGCAGTACTAGTTATCTTTGGGGGTGGTATTTTGGGGTATTTTTATTTCTGTTTCTTCTTTTTCCAACTTTTTTACAAAGAGTTTATACAGTTTTAAAATTTCTTTACAAGTTACTTGAAAAAGAACTCAGAAAGGATTATGATACCAGTGGTATTGAATTAATTATTTTGATTGACTTTTTCCTTTTTTCTAACCTTTCTGTTATGTTAATTATTTTAGTAGCTTTACTGAATATAATTTATGTACCATTAAAGTCACCATTTGAAAAGTACACAGTTCTGTGAGTTTTGGTAAACTTATACCATTGTGCAGTCATCATGGGAATCCAGTGTAAGATAACCATTACTTTTACAATTTAAAAGATTATGGAGAAGGAGCCTTAGATACAAGAGCTGGTTATTACCATAAGGAGAGGACTTTATCCTGAGACCTGGAGGGGAGCGGGCTGACATGACAGGTTAAGGGATGGTAAGGGTGGTAGTAATTGACCCAGTTGCATATTTTTGTGTTATGAAAGGTGGATGATTAACGAAATCCGTAGAAAGAAATGAGTGTTATCCTTGGAGGGGAGTTTTGTTCATTTGTAAATATTCTCTAGAATAGCATCTCTGCTGTAATTACGGCAATTGTGGGAACCAGGAGGTAATGGAGAAATCCAGGCTGTGTGATTAAGATGCAGTTTCTTTTTCTACTTACCAGGGCTTCTCATTAGTGTCTATAGTAGTGATAACAGAAGATTGATTGGTGTAGAACTCTGAACTGTTGTTGGTTGGTGACAGCTGTACATTTGCAGACCCTGTGTGCATGCGTGTGCACGTGTGTGTGTATGTAGGTCAGCAATTAAAGTAACTTTTTTTTCCTGTACTTAGGGCTACTGAACTTCAGAAAAGACTAAACCACAGAAGAAAAGTTAGATAGACTTGACTGTATAAAAATTTCTATTTTGCAAATAAAAAAAAGAAAGTTAAAGACAGATTGTAATCTGGAAAAATATACTGGCAGCAAAGAATGTCTAACTATAATAGAGCAAATGACCCTTCAATAGAAAAGGAACAGAGAACATGAATTAGGTAGATAATAAAAGAAGAATGAAAAAGGGACAGTAAACATATAAGAAATTTGGTACTAATGGTAATCAAAGAAATGCAAACAAACAGTAGTAAATGGGGATTTTTTTTTAGGTTTATAAGACTGGTAAAATTTAAAAGTGTGATTATACCTAATATAGGTGAGAGTACAGACAATTTGTCATCCATGTTGCTAATGAGAGTCTAACATGGTTCTGTCTTTGAAGATGTGGATACATTTTGACCTAGTTGTTTTACTTCTAGGACTATATCCTGAGGGTATAATTGGACAGCAGTATAAGGATATTCATCATTCTATTATTTTAATATTTTCCAAATTATTAATGACTTATATGTCCATCAATAAGTTAGTAGTTAAATGAATTATGAATTATTGTTACTTTGTGGAATGGTAGGCATCCATTGAAATATTGGGTCTATATTAAGTATATATAAAATACTAAATATATATTAAATATATCTCTATGTCACATAGGGGAAGGTACACACAATATATTGTTAAATTGGTTAACAACTGATGATTTCTAGTATATCGGAGCATAGTATATCGGAGTATCTTTGAGTGGTGGGGCAATGGGTGATTTTGACTGTTAAATGGTATTATTTCATCCTGATACATTATAGTTTTTTAAAAATAATTAACATGTTTTTCCTTTTGTAGTCAAAGAGAACAATAAACCTGTTTTTATTTGGAACAAACTATAGGTTTTTGCATCTTATTTTGAATGGAATTTTTTTTAGAAGGATGTAAAACCTTTAAAAATTAAGAATAAGATAGAAGGAATGCTAATAAATAAACTTGAGCAAGTTATTTGACTGCTCCAAGCCAATTTCCTGTAAATTAGGCGCCAATAATACGTATCATATATAGGATTACTGAGTAGTAAATAATATATATAAACTGCTTAATATACTTACTGCACATTGTAGCTGCTCTACCATTATTGCCAGGAATAGGAAGAGAGAGACATCAGGTGACAAATTTGAAAGGGAATACGGAGCAAAAAAAATGTAAGGAGGGAAAGAAGTTATCTTTCAAAAGTGTCTTTCAAATACCTATTATCTCCAACATTCCAGATAAAGTCTTTTCAAGCCCTTGGTATATGCCAGTAACTAACCTTTCCTGTCCAGCCAGTCCACAAACCCTTCAGGCTCTGCCCTCTTTCCCAGTTTGTCACAGCTCGACATCAGGAAAAGGGCTTCTCAGAGTACAGTGCAAGTTAAAGATAAAGGATGTTAGGGCTAAAACTTTTTATCAGAATAAATAATTGTACAGGGATCTCTAAGTGACATATCATCCTTGATAGAGAGGTCTTAAAGGCCCTTCAAAAAGGTTACATAGTGAAATGTTTGAGAGCTGTTGTTTGAGTAGAAGAGCTTCCTGAATACCAGATTAGCATGTTAGTACCCATGACTTAACAAAGTCAGAGCCTCTAACTAAATGTCCTGGGACTTACCTCGTTAATGCAGTTTGTCCAGTCGTTAACTGTGATGGTATCGTCCTTTATGTAGTTGTGCTCTGTTCTATTTCTGGAAATAAAGCATGTGTTCTCTATTAATTTGCTTGCATTTTCAGAATACATTAAGATGGCAGATCACTATGTGCCAGTGCCAGGAGGACCAAACAACAACAACTATGCAAACGTGGAATTAATTCTTGATATTGCTAAAAGGATCCCAGTACAAGTAAGAGATGCCAGTGTGTCCTTTCAAACCAGTTTAGCCATTTTACAGTTAGACACAAGGGGCTATCCAGAGAAGAACTTTAAATTTTATATAAAGCATCTTTGTTGAAAATTGATAAAGCTTTTTTTGTGAGGGGTATAACAGATGGGGAAAAGAAAGATGGAAAAAATGAATGAGGCAAAAATAAACATAAGACAATCAGAAGGTCTGTAAGGGTCTTTCAGAGATTATTTATACTATCCATTTCACCTTCAAACTATCTCAAGTAAATAAAAGTTCCTTTTTCCAATGGAATATTCTTAGCTGAGAATATGGTAGTATAGAAATAGATTATTTCTTCCCTATTGTGTTAGGACGTTTAGGATAAATGTACTTAAGCCCAGAGAGAAAAAAAAAAAACAAAACTAGAGATTTATATGGCAGTATAACCACTAAATATAAATGTGGAGTTGGGTGGCCAAAGTAATTGAAACTGAAAGAAAACTAGTATTTCTAGAAAAGGCTCTGTAGAGTATAGTGGAAAGGTTATGAATTGAGTTTCCTAAAGAGTAACAAGACTAGCAGGATCTTAATATCAACCTCAACTTGGTTTTGACCTCTTTACAGAGGTTTTGACACAATGGACTGCTTATTCTTGTTCCATAAAAAGTTTGCCAAGAATCAAGTAATTCGGCTTCTGCCGACTTAAAGCATTAGGCAGCTCTGGAGCTATTGTACCTCATGGTGTGGGGCCAGTCTTGGTAGAGAGTAGTACAGTTTATCATGTTATTTTAGTATGAATTTTAAGAAAGAATCATATTATCTTCCCTTATAGGCAGTGTGGGCTGGCTGGGGTCATGCTTCTGAGAATCCCAAGCTCCCAGAACTTCTTTTGAAAAATGGCATCGCCTTCATGGGTAAACCTTTCTAACATACTCTTCCTGTCTTTCTGGTTCTCTTTGTCAGTTTTGCCCACATTCCACTTTATATTCTGCTTTTCTTCTGTTTAACATGCACTGGGCTCTTATTTTTCATCAATCAGCAGCTCTCAGAGTAACCCTCTTCATTTCTTTTTTTTCTCTTCTTCATTTTGTTAAAAATATAACTTATTGTCAGGTTAGCCAACATCCCTTGTATACAATGTGCTCTTGGCTTCGGGAATAGATTCCCATGATTCATTGCTTACATACATCACCCAGTGCTCATCCCAACAAGTGCCCTCCTCAGTGTCCATCATCCATTTCCTCCTCTCCCCCACCAATCAACCCTCAGTTTGTTTTCTGTATTTAACAGTCTCTTATAGTTTGCCTCCCTCTCTGTTTGAAACTATTTTTCTCCCTTCCCTTCCTCCACTGTCTTCTGTTAAGCTTCTCAAATTCCACATACCTCTTCCTCATTTCTTACATCCTACTTATCTTTCTTCATCTTGATTGTGTTTTCTGTCCTCGGGTTCTTTTCCGTGAGATATGGAGGAGGCTCTGATTTCCAAAACACTGGCTTTTTAAAACTTGGCATTAACCTTAAGAAAATATGTAGAGAAAGGACCTCTTTTTGTGTAGCAGAGATCACTGAATATTTGGATGCCCTAGGACCGTGCCCTTAAATATGAATCAGCACCTTCACATTTAAGCATATAAGTTATATTCCTATAAGTGAGAGCTCTTTCTTCTGACTTTTCTGCTTTCCTTTGGCAGAGAGAAATCTTCTAAAGAGATAAATGTTTACTAATGATAAATCTTCCCTTTGGATTCTCCTAAGACCAAGGAGGGCATATCTCAGACTTGAACCCCAAACTTTATAAGTCCTTTATTTTAAGATTGCTTAAAAAAAAAAAAAAAAAAGGGACTTTGATAACCTTGTCAAATTGGATCATAAACAATGATAAAATCAGAGTTAGATTTGTCAGGAATTTAATTCAGCATACATGCTGAACTCTCACTGTATGCTAAAAGCTTATTACATTAAGTTCTATAAAGAGTACAAAGATGAGTCATAACACAATAATCCCCATAATCAAGTTCACGATCTCCATGATATATGATGTAGGGGAGACCAGACAAATACAAAAATAATTCTATAAAAGATGAAACCTATGTGATGGAAATGAGTCCAAAACGTTACAATCAGGGTTCTTTTCTTATTTTTAGGTCCTCCAAGCCAGGCCATGTGGGCTTTGGGGGATAAGATTGCATCTTCCATAGTGGCTCAAACTGCTGGTATCCCAACTCTTCCCTGGAGTGGGAGTGGTAAGAAAGTATTTCTTGTTTGTGTTTTGAAGTGCAGAAAAGTTCAGTAGGATATTTGGGACTGTGGCTTGGGTCTTAAGGTTATTTAAAATGTTATTTGGATTCTTCAGGATAAGAAATAAAATCCAGGTTGATTTATGGTATTTTATATCTCCTAGGCTAATTTATACACCTGTGATTTTATCATGTCTTAGGAATATAAATTTTGTACCAGTTACACATGTGCTAAACTGTGATTTAAATGATCTTGAGATTTAATTTGAATTTGAGGAAACTCTGGGAAAACTCATATGGTTCTGTAGATTTGGATTTACTCTGGGCAGGCTAGAATCTTCATCAGAGATGGACTTAGGCAGAATTAGGTCTTTGAACCTGCCTGACAGGAGACCTGGTTCACTAAGAAAAACCCACTTACTCAAATGTTTGCCTACTATCATTTTCTTCATGTCAACCTACCATCTGTTGATGATTTATTTACTTTGGCTGTTAATTCAAACTCTCATTTGCCCTTGATGCAGAAAATGAGGGCAGTAGTCAACCTTTCTTTTGGGCATACAGAAGAATAAAATTTTTCTTAAAATGATTTATACTAGACAAATCCCTTTAAGAGTGCCATGTGAATCATTATAACTAATAACAATATAAATTTGCTTAGTACTCAACCACAGGGAACAACAAACTAAAATGTCTTTCAAATGGGAACGACCATTGCCTTGAGGCCCAACAGATTTGAACTCTTGTTACTCTGGCTCTCCAGGGGGATTGCAATATCCTCTCTAGACCTGCTGGGTCAAACAGTTTAAAATAAAAGGTTGAATTTGTTCTCGTTTGAATGGAGAGGCTATAGCATACCCCTTGTGGCTGAGTACAGGGACATTCAGGGAGCATGGAATCATGACTCTGCTGAGGCCAATAAAACCGCCATTTCCATTTCCAAGGGCTCATAAAGATTGAATTATTTCCCAGACCTCTGGCCCTGGAGCAGGCCTGAACACACAAATTGAAGGTATTTTGCCTGCTGAGTTGCTGTGAGAAGTCTGACATGCTTTTTTTTCAGTCTTGTATATTCTTGCATTTTTATAAGTTTGCTCCCTATTAGCTCTCCTGGCTTCCTCCAGGGTAAGAACCCAAGTTGTCAGGTCTTCTAGAGCTAAATACTGCTAACCCTGAGAATTGAGGGTTTTATGGCATCCTTTTTTCTCACATATCCTTAATTTTGGATAAATATGAGGTCATTTTAAAGAAGGAATAGCAGAAAATTGACAAAACAGAAGCTTTTAAAGCAGCTTTTAAGTTACCGTTATCTATTACAGGTCTTCGTGTGGACTGGCAGGAAAGTGATTTTTCAAAACGTATCTTAAATGTTCCCCAGGAATTATATCAAAAAGGTTATGTGAAGGATGTGGATGATGGGCTGAAGGTAGGTTACTAACTACAGAGTGATGTCTTTCAACTGACTGATTGTAGTCACAAATGTTAATTTGAAGCCTGGTTCATGATATGCACCCATGATGGCATTGGGATTGTAAGACCAGGAGATATATAGAGTAAGGAAGTGACCTAAATTTAACAAAAACAAATTTGTTGTGAAGTAAGCCTTCACCTGGACAGAACATTTCTTAGGTGGCTAAATCAGAGCTTTTAGAAAATACTGATTCTCTACTGTACTACCTGTTATTATGTGTATGTGTGTGTTTGTGGGGTGGGGGGCAACAAACAGCACACATTTGCCCTGCTTGAATTCAGAACCAAGAAGCCAGGCAGATAGAGAAATGTCAGCTTTATTATGAATAGAGATGTTGGTGAAATGGCTTATGTGTTTAGCAACAATCAGATTTGTAAACTGAACGTCAGAGTTAAATATGCTTACTCACTGGGTACTGGTGGTGCTGAATAACCACAGATGTTCCTCTCCAGAGATAGAGCTTTTACCATTCAGCTTCTTGTATCACTGAGAGCTGACAAAGAGCATATGCTCTGCGCAGTGGGCTGATCCCAAAGGGGAAGAGGCTGAGCTGTGCATGCTCAGTTCCTCCTTCCAAAGTGACCAATCACATAATTTGTTCTTTTTCCCTTGGGGGAGGGGGGTGGGAGCCAAGAGAGGCTGATTACAGTCCATCCTCTTGGAAACATGAACCCAAACAAAAAGAGATCCTTTCTCCAACATTGCCTTTTCTTTCTTTTATAAGTTCTCTTCAGTTTTTTCCCCTTTCACTTTTTAAATAGTTGGAAGTGTCAGTTATGCTTCCAAGTAGATGATGAAAGAGGCTGTTTTAGAAAAACACAATACTTGTGTTTGAATTATATGTTATAAATTCAAGAAAAATGCTGAATGCTCAACTAATTTTCCTCTTTTGTTTGCATTTCACGTTGTCTTTTAATCTCCTTAATAAAATTAATATTTCTAATAGAATTGCCAACCTCATACTCTATTTGCTATAATTTGCAAAAGTAGAAGCCCTTTGTAAAGAACTAGCTATTTTGCTTGTCAATTGAAATTCCTTTTTTTCCTTGTCATAATTTTGTTTTATTTATTTTTTAAGTTTATTTATTTATTTTGAGAGAGAGACAGCATGAGTGGGGCAGAGGAGAGGGAGAGAGAGAGAGAATCCCAAGCAGGCTCTGTGCTGACAGCAACACGGGGTTTGAACCCATGAACCTAAGCTGAAATCAAGAGTTGGACACTTAACCAACTGAGCCACATAGGTGCCCCTCCTTGTCTTAATTTTAAACATAAAAATTTCTGGTAGAAAATTTGGAAGGCCAGAAAAGAGATGATGATAAACCCACCATCCAGAGATAGATACATATTCATAACACATTCATATATTTTCTTTTGACCTGTTTTTGATTCGTAGTATATGTTATTATCCTATAGTGATCATCTTTATTAATAGATTCCCATATTTATAATTATTATGATAAGTATAAAATTAAGGTCACTATATATAGTTTAGTAATCCTTTTTTCTTTTCCTACTTTATATTATATAAGCATTTTCCTCCTGAGATTAAAATTCTTTTTAGGGTGCCTGGGCGGCTCAGTCTGTTGAGTGTCCGACTTCAGCTCAGGTCATGATCAAACGGTTCCTGAGTTTGAGCCCCGCGTCAGGCTCTGTGCTGACAGCTCAGGGACTGGAGCCTGCTTCGGATTCTGTGTCTCCCTCTCTCTCTGCTCCTTCCCTGCTCACATTCTGTCTCTCTCTTTCAAAAATAAATGAAGATTTGGGGCACCTGCGTGGCTCGGTTAAAGGTCCAACTGTGGCTCAGGTCATGATCTTGCAGTCGGTGAGTTTGAGCCCCACGTCAGGCTCTGTGCTGACAGCTCAGAGCCTGGAGCCTGCTTCAGATTCTGTGTCTCCCTCTCTCTCTGCCCCTCCCCCACTTGTACTCTGTCTCTCTCTCTCTCTCTCTCAAAAATAAATAAACATTAAAAAAATTTTTTTTTAATAAATATTAAAAATTTTTCTTTTAATTCTTTGCAAATATTCTAAATAGATGACCTGTGCCTAGAGTTTTCATATTTTCTTAAAAGGCCTGCCTTCTTACTGATATCATGTGGACTACCCTATTTTTTTTTAAGTCTTTTCCACATTCGTGGCTGTTTCTTTGATCCCTATCACCCAGTGATAGCCCTTTCTTTGCCAACACTATTTCATCATGCTGTTTGTTTTTAAAAAAAATTTTTTTTGTTAATGTTTACTTATTTTTGAGAGAGAGAGAGAGAGAGAGAGAGATAGTGTGAGTGGAGGAGGGGCAGAGAGAGAGGGAGACGCAGAATCCAAAGCAGGCTCCAGGCTCTAAGCTATCAGCACAGAGCCTAAAGTGGGGCTCAAACCCACAAACCACAAGATCATGACCTGAGCTGAAGTCAGACGCTTAACTGACTAAGACACCCAGGTGCCCCTGTTGATACAATTTTAGATCTTATTATAATGTAAACCATAAATCACTGGAATGTTTTGACAAAGGAATGACTTAGTTATTTTAAATTTTGGTTAACTTCTACCTACCCCCTTTACTTTTTGCCATAACAATACTGTCTGGACATTTTTCATATCACTATATATAAAAGCCACCTCATCCTTTTTAATAATTGCACTGTATTCTCTTTTTTTTTTAATTTTTTAATTTTTAATGTTTATTTATATTTGAAAGAGAGAGAGTGGGGGAGGGGCAGAGAGAGAGGGAGACACAGAATCGGAAGCAGGCTCCACGCCCTATGCTGTCAGCATAGAGCCCGAGGTGGGGCTCGAACTCAGGAACCGTGAGGTCATGACCTGAGCCGAAGTTGGACGCTCAATCGACTGAGCCACCCAGGCGCCCCAATTGCACTGTATTCTAATAGATGGGCATATCTTGATTTAACCAGCTCCCTACTTAATGGATATATAATTAATTTTCAGAAAGTTTAGAATTGCTACCTGATCATTATCAAATGTTGTAAATGTGAAAACCGCATTTAGAGTATGTTTTGAAAATAAATTTTCTAACTAATTTTATTAATATTTGGGCACCTGGGTTGCTCAGTCAGTTAAGTGTCCAACTTAACGCTTGGGTCATGATCTTGCTGTTCATGGGTTTGAGCTCCACATTGGGCTCTGCAGTGGCAGTGTGGAGCCTGCTTGGGATTCTCTCTTTCTCCTCTCTCTCTACCCCTCCCCTGCTTGCACACATTCTTTTTCTCTGTCTGTCTCTCTCAGATAAATAAATAAAACTTAAAAAAAATATTTCAGTGTCTTGTTATTTTTATCTTTTACAAAAAGTTAAGTGAGAAAATAATTTCTGGATATGTGAGAGTTCTGATTTGTTGAATATTTTATGTTGTCAGAAACTGTACTGAGACCATTGACTACCTATACCTTATTCTGATTTGTTGAATATTTTATGTTGTCAGAAACTGTACTGAGACCATTGACTACCTATACCTTTTTTAAAAATAAAAATTAGAGGTAAAACATGAAGACCTGCATACTATAAGAAATTCCAATAATATAGAAATAAATACAGTAAAAAGTAGAGGTATATCTATTTATCTTCCTTTTATCACCACTGGTGTATATTCTAGCCTTTTTTTTTTTTTTGCACCCACATATGCGGGTGTATGAAAGCATACATAATTATATATAAACATACAGTTTTATTTTGTTTTTGGCCTACACAGGATTGTCTTACATTGAACCATATGAAATTGCAAATATTCGACCATTTTTTTACCTACAAAAAAGGCCATTTCTTTTGGTTCGGCCTAATGCTACGAATATTGTTTTACTGCCCCCCCCCCCTCCAATAGTATGTCTTCAGGACCTTTCTATTTTACTACTTTTGGACCTACCAATGGCAGCATTCTTAAAGGGAGAAACTGCCAGTTTTCTCCTTCTCTGTTATTACTACTCTTATTTCCATTTTTCTCTTTCTTCTTGAAGGCAGCAGAGGAAGTTGGATATCCAGTAATGATCAAGGCCTCAGAAGGAGGAGGAGGGAAAGGAATCAGAAAAGTTAACAATGCAGATGACTTCCCTAACCTCTTCAGACAGGTAGAATACAAGTTGTTTTTGTTTGCTTGAATTTACATGTATATCAGAGATACATGATTTAACTCACACTATATCTACAATCTGTTATGTTGTACACCAAAAACTAATGTTGTATGTCACTTATATCTCCATAAAATAAAAGATAATAATCATAATATGATATGGATGTCCAGAAAATATGTAATTTTTTATTTTGTCTGTAAGTACTCTAGTCTTTCTCCTAGCTCCTACCTGCTTATTAGCAATGTTCAATTCAGTGTAAGGTTTTATTCAATAAGGTGATTCAAACAGTAGTTATTCTCCATAATATAAAAGTCTTCCTATATGGGAACACCTATATGATCCCTGTGGCTCACAGGACCTCATAGTGATAAGAAAGAGTCACAATGCCTTTCGACATTTTTGTGTTTCTCTTTTGCTGGCATTGTAGATAAATTATGTGGTTAGCTCCTGATTTGGATGCTCTTGCATGGCTGGGCTCAGACTCTCTGGTTGGCTTTACTTCACTTCAGTTCAAAGTGGCTGCAGGTTCCAGAGTTTATGCTGTATGTCGCATCTACCTGGCCAGCTCAGCAGCCTGCACCCTCGTCTGTGCTGCATGGCCACTGCACCTTGGCACAGGAACCCTATGGCAGGTCTACATTCTATCATTGGGGATTTTCTAGGAAAGCTGAGCTTCAGATCTCTGCCTAACCCTCTGATTTGCAGCCATGTTGGTGTGGCCATACTACAGGTTAGTTGTGGAGGCCAAATAAATGATCTCTTTTCAGAATCTTAGATAATTGGGAGACAGAAGTCTCTTCTTTCCTGCCCGAGGACTACCCTCACATACTTGACTCACTTTCTTTTTCTCCTACCAGAAAAAGATGAGTCAGAAAAAGGAAAATTGGACACCTTCTGGGCTTTCACTTTCCTAGCTTCCCACTGTTCTTATTTTTCCCAGCATTTTTTACTTTCTACTGTCTTTTACTAGTGTCTCTGGCCACCTTCTATTTGCCCTCTTTAAAAAGCAAACAACATTAAACAGCAAACTGATAAAAGTGATAAATCCATTGTTTTACTGCATTATCCTGTTTTGAATGTCAGATTTTGAGTATTACCCTTCTTTTTCCTTTTTACCCTACATTCCTTTTGTAGTTTACCTGAATTTATAGGAAGATCAGTGCCTCACAGGATCTAAAGGAAAGGACTTTCACTCTTAGAGGCAAAAGAAAAAGCATGTTAAGTTTTAAAAGTATAACTCCTTTAGGTATTTTGAAACTGCTTATTACCATGGAATCAAATAGTTCAAGAATCTAGAACACTAAGATTAGGAAGTTTTATGTGAACGTCCTTAAGTTCCAATAATGATTAACCAAATAACAAACAAATCCTCCCATTGAGAACAAACTAGAAAAGCTGGACAAAATTGTTCTACAAATCTATTTCAAGGCATTAGAAACCTTTCAAGTTAGTAAAGAATTATGGGGCTAAGGTATAGGAGAAGAAGGAAACCCAGGGAGGTGGCATTTAAGGCCACTTTTCCCCTGGCGATATCTTTTGGTTTGAGAAGAAGCAGTTGAAAAGCTGATTCACCAGTCTTAAAAGACTAAAAGGAAAAAACTTAGACTTCAGGGTTTTCTAAGGAGGGTGCCCTGGGAAACTTTCCCGTTTTAGGTTGGGATCTTGAAGGAACTATACCTTAGGAGTAAAAATAAACTGGAAATAGACCAACCCACACAGGCATTAAATCTCAGCTTCAAAATATTCAACCTTTGATTCAAGCAAGGAGTTCTAGGATTGCTGGTGTAACTAACCACCAGAAAGAAGCAAATATAATAATATCCAGGATCTCAAATTATTTCTATTTATTTTTCAAATGTGGTATCAAATAGCCATTTAAAGGTAAGCAGGCATATCAAATTACATGACTGAAAATCAAGAAAAAGGAAAGTCAGTATAAAAGACCCCATAGAGAGTTTAGATAATGGATCTATCAGACAAGGATGTTACAGTAATTATACTTAATGTTTTCAAGGAAATTAAAGACAAGATTGAGAATTTTGTCAGAAAAGTGGAAACTATAAAGAAGAAACAAATTTTAGAGGTGAAAAGACAATAACTATAATTAAGAAGTCAGTAGAGGAGTTTAATAGCATATTAGATGCAATTGAAGAGAGAATTAGTGACTGGAAGATAGCTCAGAAGAAAATCCAGACTAAAGCATGAAGAGACAAAAGGATGAAAAATACAGAAAAGAGCATGTGAGAGATCATTTGCAAAGATGACCATGATAACTTCTCCTATTTCTCTATACACACCCTGGTATAATATGATTTTTGCCTCTCCTCTCATCAAGAAAGAGAGTCTTTTTCCCACTCTGAATTTTTGCTGGCCTTGTGACTTATTTTAACCAAGAGAATGTAGCAGAAATGCTGTATAAGTTCTGAAACCTAAACCTCAACTGGTCTTGTAGTTTCTGCCATTGCCCTCTTGAATTGAGCCTCAGACTGACAAGTGAAGAGCCTGGTCTAGCCTTTTGGAGAAAAAGAGGCCACATGAAGTAGAGAGGAGTTGTCCCAGCTGAGACTTCCTAGACCTACATGCTGACAGTCAGCACCACATTTGAGTCATGAATGTGAGACCCTGTTAGGCCATCCAGTCCCAGTTAAATTGTCAGATGACTACAGCTGCATGATTAGTAGCTTCTGGCCAGGATCAACAGAAATACCCAACTGAGCCCCAGTCAATTGCTGTAAACAAATCAAATGCTCAGTGTCCTGTTACTAAATTTTTGGTGGTTTGTTAAGCATCAATGGGTAACTGCCACAGAAATTGATACCTAAAGGTGTGATGCTGCCATAACAAAAAGTAAAATATGTCGCATTGGCTTTAAGACTGGCTCATACATGGAGGCTGGGGAAATGGTGGAGATTGTCAATGAAGACTGGAGGAATGGTGGATAGGCAGTGAGGGAATTATTAGTAGGGTCTGGAAAAAAGGGTAGCATATGTTCTGTAATGATGGAACAAATTGTCTGAGGTAACTTGGAAAATAGAGAATGTATTTAATGAACTCATGGACCTAGTTAAGGAAATCTCTAGACAGAATGTTGAAAGTATCTCGAATCCTTCTGGTTACTTATGCTAAGGAATAATAAGAGAGATGAGCTAAAGAAGGTGTTTCAAACTTGTTGAGTTTGAAAACAGAACTTTTGGGGCGCCTGGGTGGCGCAGTCGGTTAAGCGTCCGACTTCAGCCAGGTCACGATCTCGCGGTCCGTGAGTTCGAGCCCCGCGTCGGGCTCTGGACTGATGGCTCAGAGCCTGGAGCCTGTTTCTGATTCTGTGTCTGCCTCTCTCTCTGCCCCTCCCCCGTTCATGCTCTGTCTCTCTCTGTCCCAAAAATAAATAAATGTTGAAAAAAAAAATTAAAAAAAAAAAAAAAGAAAACAGAACTTTTTTTCATTCCCAGTCTCTCCACCTGGTAAAAAGATCCTCAAAGTAAAAAGTGACCTCAGGGTAAAGGCCAAGTCATGAATAGCTGTGAGATCCTTTAAGGCTTAGAGATATTTAAGACACTACCTGGTGGATTATCCTCTCAGCTAAAAGGAAAGAGTTTCAAAGAATCTTAAAGGTGTTATCCCACAGCAGCCTGATATGCCCAAAGTATAGAGATATCTGTGCAGAAAATTTATGGATGTATCTTTTGGGGCAAGGAGTAAATCCCCCAGTGTAATTCATAGGAAGCCCACAAAGTTTTCAATGGACTTGTACTGATAATTACACCAAAGGGCCTAAAAGGGACAGAGGTAGTTCAAACTTCAAAGAGCCTTGTGGGTCTTCAATTTCCTATAAACAGGAAGCAGAGTGAGAAAGCTATTCAGCTGTAAACATCTAATAAAAAGAGATTTGTCAGAGAGCAGAGCCAGGAGCCCAGAGAGCATAGCTAAGAACAAAGGAGAGCCATGCACCGTGGATTAGGAAAATCACTGCCAGGGAGCAGAACAAGACCCTGAAAAATTTCCCTGCCCCTAGAGTAAGGGAACCTGACATGTACCCATCTGGACTTCAGAGTTGCTATGGAACAGTGACCACTGTGTACTTCCCATCCTCTCTTCTTTGAACAGGATTATCCTTTATGGTTATCCTTTCCCCATCTCATCATTAAATAGTGGGGGTGTTGGGGCAGATAACTTGTCTTTTTAGTTCCCAGATCGTTGGATCAAGAGAAACTGCACCTGAGGAGCTGCACCCAAGGAGTCTTATTCGCATCTGGACATGATTCATGAGAAAATGGACGTCAAGCCTGATGCCATGATTGGATGACTTTGGGGGTCTTGGGAGGGGGTGAGTCTATTTTGCATGTGGGAGGTCTATGAATTATTGTGGCCAGAGGGCGGACCATAGTAGATTGTTTGCAGACATGGCCGCAATAACTCCTCCCATCCTTGTATGTATCCTTTTGCAATGTGATTGCCTTTCCTCTCATCAAGAGGTGGCATCTCTTTTTCCACCCCTTGAGTCTTAGCTGGCCCTGTGGCTTGCTTAAACCATTAGAATGTGGCAAAAGTGGTGTTGTGTAAGTTCTAGAGCCTAGGGCTTGTGAAGCCTTGGAGCTTCTGCCCTCACCGTCTTGGAACACTGCATTGAAGAAGCCTGATCTAGCACATTGGAGAATGAGAGGCCACATGCTATAGAAATAAGCTGTTCCAGTCGAGGCTCCCTTGACCTACCTGCCAACAGTCACCACAAGTCACCCGACATTTGAGTGAGACCATTCAACCCCACTTGAACTACTAGATGATGATATGCACAAATGACCCCAGGCAAGAGCAGAAGAACAACTGCCCAGACGAGGACAGTATCGTGAGCAAATGAAACAGTTGCTGTCCTAAGTAACCCACTGAGTTTTGGGGTGACTTGCTACATAGCAAAACAGCATAAAAGACATACGGGATACAGTGAGATGATCTAATATCATGCACTTGGAATCTCAGAAATGAGAGAGAATGGAACAGAAGCAATATTTGAAGAAATCATGGAGCAGAAACGATATTTGAAGAGATAATGGTTAAGAAGTATCCTGAAGTTATATAAAAGTTACTAAGCACAGATTAAAAAAATACTGAGTCCCACAGCACAAATACAGAGAAAACCACATCTAAGATTATCAGAGTAAATCTGCTACCTCAATCCCCTAAAAAAAAGAGAGAGAGAAAAAGAAAATATTAAAGCAGCCGGAAAAAGATTGCTTTCAGAGGAGTAATGATTGATAGTGGACATCTCAGTAGAAACAGTGGAAGCCAGAAAACATTGGATTGTATTTAAAGTGCTGAAAGAAGGTAACCACCAGTGTAGAATTTTGTATCTAGTGGCATTATGCTTCAAAACTGAAGATCAAAATCCTTCAACTACAACACCCTCTGTGATGTGATGTGAACCAAGAAAGCATCTAGTCTGGAGCCAGTTGTACATTTGGCTGTCTGGAGTTGATGGCAGTATTTTACCCTTTTGTGGGATTTGTGTGTGTGTCTTTTTAGACTATTTTGTTTTTCACTTTTGTAACACATTGGATGTTCATGTTTCATAGTCATCTATTAATATTGGTTATATAACTAAGAATTCAACATCTTAAAAATAGGTGAGGGCATGAACTATATTTTATTCTTTTTTTGTATTCCTGCTAATTAACATGGTCCCTGACACTTCTAGGCATCTGCCTGTTGAAATTGAAGTGCTTACACTTAAGAATTTGTTTTATTTTCTCTTCTAATATAGGTTCAAGCTGAAGTCCCTGGATCTCCTATATTTGTGATGAGACTAGCCAAACAATCCCGTCATCTGGAGGTACAGATTTTAGCAGATCAGTACGGCAATGCTATCTCTCTGTTTGGTCGTGACTGCTCTGTGCAGCGCAGGCATCAGAAGATTATTGAAGAAGCACCAGCTGCTATTGCTACTCCAGCAGTATTCGAACATATGGAACAGGTGTGTATATGAAAAGCTGTAATTTTTGTTTTCTTACACACAACTACTACTCATTCAGTTCATAGGACTCCTACTCATTCAATTCATACACCTGAGAATAGTGGAATTTCAAGTGGTTCTAGATAATTGCTATTCTATCCTTGTCCTAGAGGAAAAATAATCCTACTCTTCTCCCTCTAAACATTTCCGGCTCTAAATTAGTTAACACTTTTGATAAAAATGAGTGTACTGTTTCGAGTATGGGTAAAAAAGAGGAATGATTGGGGACAGTGAATTTTTTTTTTTTTTTAAGCAAGCTCATGATAAGCAGGTAGTTCCATTTTCTAGTTGATTATCTTTGAGTCTTCAGATGTCTTTATTCAGATCCATTATCTCTTAAAAGGTCTTCTGAGCATCTTAAAGTTTATATATTCTATATTTTTGTGTAGAAAAGAATTCTCAACAGTCTTGCAAGGTTTCTTGGAAACAGTTGTAGTTTAGGGGTCTGAACATGGTCTTTTCTGGAATAGTGACTGAGTCTTCATCTTATTGGAAATATATTTTCCATCTCTTTTTTTCCTGAATTCCAGACAAGCTAAATATATGGTCATCTGTTTTGGAAGTTTAATTCCTACATGTGTATGCATTAATTAAGAATTATTCTTGAACTGCTATGATAAGGAGGCCTCCAAAATACAGTGGCCTTTTTTTGTTTTGTTTTTGAGAGAGAAAGAGGTAGGGGGCAGGTAGGGGCAGAGGGAGAGAGAGAATCCTAAGCAGGGGGCTCAGTCTCATGACTGTGAGATCATGACCCAAGCCGAAATCAAGAGTCTGATGCTTAACCGACTGAGCCACTCAGGTACACTCAAATACAGTGACTTAAACAAGGTGTAAATTGTCTTTCTCTCTCTACCATCATTGAGAGATGAGTTGGTACCAGGGATCCATTCTTACTGCTGTGTTGTTCACTAGGAAAGGGGTGAGCAAACTCCCTTGGTGAGCAAGCCAAATCCAACCTGCCAACTTTTTTTTAATGCATATTTATTTTGAGAGGAGACAGGGGTGGGAGGAGAGAGAGAACAAATGCGGGAGGGGCAGAGAGAATCCCAAGCAGGCTCCTCACTGTCAGCATGGAGCCGGACATGGAGCTCGATCCCATGAACTGCAAGATCATGACCTGAGCCGAAATCAGGAGTCAGACACTTAAACAATTGAGCCATCCAGGCGTCCCATAACCTGTTAACTTTTTTTGTAAATAAAAATTTATTGGATCGCAGCCACATTAATTTATTTATGTTATAGCCCACAAAGCTGAAAATAATTATTATTTGGTCCTTTAATGAAAATGTTTGCCAACACTTGCCCTAGGGTGTCATTATCTTCATGATTAAAGCTTCTTCATAAGATTATGTTCATATTGTAGCTTGTGGGAGGGGGAGAGAAAGGACTTAGAGGGCAGGCACGTAAAAATGTGATTCAGAAGTTACCCATATTCTGCCCATATCCCATTGGACAAAATTCAGTTACACAATCACACCTACCTGTAGGGGGTGTCAGGAAGTGTGGTCACTAACTGGGTGGCCATATACTCAGCTGAAATTCAGGAGATTCTGTTACTAAATGACACAAAGAAAAATCACTGGAGAGCATCTAATAATCTGTCTCAGTCTGCTCCTCTGGCTACCTGTTATCCTTTCACACCCCTTTTCTCACTCTTAGAACATATTTAGTCTTTCCCCAACAAAGTCAGCCCAAAGTCCCATCCAGTTACTACATTCAGCCCAGAGTCCAGGATCTCTAAGAAATGTACAGTTCTCGCCATTAAATGTTCATGTGGTTTTTCATGGGCCAATGATCTAAAATTCAAGTTGTGTACCCCTTATTATTCCTCCCTGTAGCATATACCCAATATACAGTGGTGGAATATGAGCAGGATAAGTGCCACTTGGAAAAAAGGTAAAAAATATACATAATCGTTGGTCCATAGCAGTTATCAAATCCTTCTAGACAGGAATTATGATGATTTCCTGCCTTGTATTAGAGTAATACCTCAGTTAGCCCCCTGGCTGCCTCTGGTTCTGCGCTCTGGAAGTAAATCCCTTATCCATCATCCCTGAAATACCTGTCTTTGTTCCCTGCAAAGTTCTTCCTCATTGAGGTTTCTCTGTGATTGGCCTTTGGAGACTATGCCTTCTTTGGCAGAGTTGGTGCAAGAGGAGAGCCACAAATACTACTCTAGTTATCAATCACAGGCTTTTCAAGGCCAGGTTTGTGGTGTGTTCAGAAATACAGTACCTTCAAAATTTAGTTTCTGGACTGTGTGCTTCCAGTTAGCTTCAGGTAAGAGTAACGACACCCTAAGATTTCTGGAGATAGTAACTTTTCCTCTAATAGTGAATCTTTGATACCAGGTTGCTTCAGGGTGAGAATCTAATCTGGTTTTGGGATATAAAAGTAGTTGATTTTTTTCACATTCTGACTTTTTCTAACTATTTTTCTTAGACTTCGTGTGTTGTCAGTGTTCCAAGTTATTGTAGAAGACAGTTTATCAAGTGTTTTTTGTTATGCCTAACAGTGAGACCACAACCTTTTTAGTCTGCAATATTTGTTTCCTTGCTACCCACTACTCTTTTGCTAAGGTAGCATCGCCATGTTTGAATTTTTCTAAATAGTAGCATCTTATCTGAATTTTATAATTTCTGTATGGATTAGTATACAGGTTAAGCTGTTTAAAAAAGAGGTCCAAAAAATACAATGACTTAGATGAGATAGAAGTTTATTTTTCCTTCCTCTCATAATCTGAGGTAAGCTCTCCAGGGTTAGTAGGACAGTTCTACTTCCTGAGGCCATCTTGCAATTCAGGTTCTTTCTGTTTTGTTCTGCCATTCTTAGTGTGTTCTCATCTGCATGGTGGAAACTGGTGTGAACTATCATGATTACATTCCAGTCCACAGAAGGGGAAAAGCTAGGAATAGAGGACAAGTAGTTTCATTTCCAAAACCCGATTCAGTGCTTATGCATATTACTCACTAATGCTGACATTATATATGTCAAAACTGAGTCACTAGCTAAAGAGAGGTTGAAGAGTATAGTCTTTAGCTGGACAGCCATGTTTTTAGGAAGATGACCAGGAATACTACAAACCAGGGCACACTGAATAGTCTGTCACGATGTTTTATTGCCTGTATATACTTATACTGATAGGGTGAGGTTGCCTATGATGCCAGGTGAAAAACAGTTCTCCCCCGACTCTGGATTGAGTTTGGTACCCATGTCTAGGCACCTTGTGTAATAATCAGAGAGAGTGAAATTTACTCTTATGTGGCTAAAGACCTTTGGTGGCTCTTGTAAACAGTGGATATTTGAGTCAGGGAGAGGCTGTAGGGTCCACCAGCTGGTCAAGGTGAGACACTTATGTTGACTTGTATTTCTTCTTTGAGTGTGCGGTGAAACTTGCCAAAATGGTTGGTTATGTGAGTGCAGGGACTGTCGAATACCTCTACAGCCAGGATGGAAGCTTCTACTTTCTGGAACTGAACCCTCGGCTACAGGTGGAGCACCCTTGTACAGAGATGGTGGCTGATGTCAACCTCCCTGCAGCGCAACTCCAGGTGAGTCACCCTGATCTTGGCTGAGAGAGTTGCCTAGAGAAGTTCTGAATGTCAGAGATGCCTGAGAAACTGGTTTAACTGGTGTCTGATAAAGAGAAGCACCTCCTATCTGAGTCTCATCTAATGTTCGTCTCATGCTATATGGGTTGTGATGTGTGGGTTGGCTTTCCTGATGGGGTACAAATCTAGTAATACTATCATATTTTTTAGCCAGACACATGTGATAGAAACTGTCATAGCTTAGAAAGAAACTTTAAAAATAATATGCTTTATTTGATTATTTTAATTGGAAAAAACCCTTGTAATTGTCCTCTACTCCTTATTACTCATGTTCTATATTAAAGCAGTTCCACATCAGAGTGGTGGTTGTAGTTTCTCCTGGCAAGACTATGGCAGCACATTACTTTTATAATGTTTAAAGTGCTAGCTGTCAATAATGTTTTCTCCACTCATCCCAGGAAACAAGCATGAGGGAAGCAGTAATTAATGGCTAATGATGAGGTCTGATCTTATTTGTATCTAATATGTTCTTTGCCCACATTGGGAGCTCCTTCTGGGTTTCCATTAAGGACCAAAGATTTATTTACTTTCTCCAGTGGTTTGTGTGAATAATTATGAAGTAATTATGACACAGTTAGGACTTTTTAGCTGTCTGAACTTCTTGGATAGGCACTTACACGAACTCTTCCCATATATATTTTAATTCTTCTCCTTTAATGGAGGAATGCAATAGACACACACACACAACTTAGAGTTACCTCTTTGATTATTGTAGAATACAGGTTACAATAGAAATAGAGTATTTTAGGTGAAGGTTACTAAAATGAAAAATCTTGTAGGTAATCTGATAGCCTCCACATTTTAAGGAAAGGAACTGTGAAAAATGAGTGATATGTTTCCTTTCAGATTGCCATGGGGATCCCTCTGTATAGAATCAAGGATATTCGTATGATGTATGGAGTATCTCCCTGGGGTGATGCTCCCATTGATTTTGAAAATTCTGCTCATGTTCCTTGCCCAAGGGGCCATGTTATTGCTGCTCGGATCACTAGTGAAAATCCAGATGAGGTAACCCATCACTTAAAAGGTTTATACTTTTTTTTTTTTTTTCTATCTTGTGACTTCCTCTGGAGATGGAAATTTATAGAAGTCTCATCAGAGCAGACAAATAAGTGATCACTGCTCCCTTGGCCATTTAATCCAACTTTAGTCATTATGGAGTCCTTATTGGGTGGGTAGCACTGGATGTTGGCTCTCAAGCCTTTCTGATTTTTGTGCATCATTTCTGCTTTTGTGCATGATTAACACAGAGTCTAAACAGTGAATGAAGAGTGAACAGTATGTTCTCTTCCTTGGAAGTATAATATGGTTTCTCATATTCTTCATTCTCTAACAGGGTTTTAAGCCCAGCTCAGGAACAGTTCAGGAACTGAATTTCCGTAGCAATAAGAATGTTTGGGGTTATTTCAGTGTTGCTGCTGCAGGGGGCCTTCACGAATTTGCTGATTCTCAGTTTGGTCACTGCTTCTCCTGGGGAGAAAACAGAGAGGAAGCAATTTCGTGAGTATAATAACATTTGATTGCATTAAAAAAAATAAATTTGTTCTAATCTTCAGTGAATGTGTGATCATGGGAATGGAAATTGTCTGCTACAGAAGTACTGATACTGTTTTGGAGGAAATATATCTTCAGTTGTACTTGCGTTCATGTTTTGTTAAATTATGCAGTGTTTGGCAGATGTTTTTCTGTTTGTTCTGAGTCTTTTCAAGTATTCTTACTTTAAATATTTTTGATAAGTTTATAAAATTGATTGCTTTAAAGAAATCATATTTTTCCACAGAAACGTTGTTTTGGTGGGGAGGTAGATTCTTGACCAAGAGTTTGGTATCATATAAAATCATAGGTGGGATCTGCTGTTTGTCATCAAAATAAAGGTATGGCTGTAAATGTCCTACAGTCATTTAAAATAATCAAGTTAAGGGTCCCTGGGTGGCTCAGTTGGTTAAGGGTCTTGATTTTTGGCTCAGGTCTTGATCTCATGGCCAGTTGAGCATGAAGCCTGTTTAAGATTCTCTCTTTCTTCCTCTGCCCCTCCCCTGCTCTTTCTCTCTCAAAAAAAATTTTTTTTAATAAACATATATATATTTTACTTTTTTTAAAAAGTTTATTCATTTATTTTTGAGAGAGGGAGAAAGTGTGAGCAAGGGAGGGCAGAAAGAGAGAGGGAAAGAGAGAGAATCCCAAGTAGGCTTCCACAGCACAGAGAGCCTGACACGGGGCTCGAGTCAATGAACCGTGAGATTATGACCTGAACTGAAGTCTGACTTTTAACTGACTAAGCCACCCAGGCACACAGCTCCTGCCAATTTTTTTTTTTTTTTTTGAATAATAAAGTCAAACTGCTTGTTATGTAAAAACTATATAAGGGAACTATCCACATTGTTTATGAGACCTTAGTGTGCTATGACATATACACATAGCTTATACACATATGACTGCTATGTCATAAGTTATTAATATTCTGTTAAACATAAATATTAAACATTAATTTTTATTTATTATATTGTTAATTAAACATTAAAAAATACTACAAGCAATTCTGCTTTCCTAAAACGTAGGGCTCTAGGAAGTAATTGTAACACTTCAGATATTTTAGAGTATCAAAATTGAACTAGTTCTTTCTATTTTTTTTTAATGTTTATTTTTGAGAGAGAGAGAGAGAGAGAGAGAGAGAGAGAGAACGTGAGTGGGGGAGGGGCAGAGAGAGATGGAGACACAGAATATGAAACAGGCTCCAGTCTCCACACTATCAGCACAGAACCTGTTATGCGGCTCAGACTTATAAACTGTGAGATCATGACCTGAGCTGAAGTCAGACACTTAACCGTCTGAGCCACCCAGGTGCCTTAGTTCTTTCTATTTTTTAATGGTATATTTTCTTGAACCACCTATGTTTATAACCATTTCCTTGACCTTCGCTCTGTATCCATCCATAGGCTGAGTAGTCAATAGATATTTATTAATAATATCAGCTTTTTAATAATGTGTATACAGAAGTAGGGAACTCTTAATTTTTCTCTATTTTGTCTTCTACAGTTCTTCCCATTTATTCAAAACTATAAGTAAAGTTTTTCAAAATTAAAGCAATACTACCAGAAAAATTGTCTGCTATAAAGATGACTTTTTCTTTTACAGCTATATTCTGCTTTACCAAAGTAAAGAAAGCTTACATTAGAGCTTGTAAAATTGGTGGCTTTCCAACTAGTCACAGCCACAGATGTGTTTTTATTGGCTTGCAGAGTGTTAATTTTTAAAAAATTGCCAATATTTAAAAATTGGGAAATTGAAATAAATATATGGATTTCTGCCTTCTCTTAAAAATGGGATGATAATGACAACACTGGTTTTATATTCCACTTGGCAAAAGTTTACTGAAGCTTTGTGTGGCTGCTGCTTTTAGAGGAAACATGAACTCTCTCACCCAGCCCCCATCCATTCTGCCTCACTCATTTACATTCCCAGAGTGGCCTCTATTGGTATTTGGGTTTAAAGTCTTGATTACGGAGAGACCACTGAGTTATTTTCTATAGCACATGTCCTCTAATCTGGTTCAGAAGCCTTTGCTCCTTACCTCCTGACCTGCTCTGTACATTTCTCTATGGTGTGAAGCTAACTAGGTTAACTTCTAGCATATTAAAAATATGGTGTTTATAATAACCTTGCTTCTTGACAACATGCCAGAAGTTCATTCTTCAGCTCAGTTTGTTTCTTCTTTCTGCATAACACTAGATCTATATTCTTCAGCTTGGTGTTCATATTCTTATTTTCCAGAATAGTCTCAATCCCCATTTCAGCATTATTTCCCATAGATGGTCATCTAAATACCATGAGAACAGGGCCATGTTTATCTTATTGCTGCTGTATCCCCTGAACATAGTGTTTAGTAAATATTTGTTGAATAAATGGCTTTGTCACTAGTTCCTGTCCTCATACCTCAATCCTAATGTACCCTGAACACAACCCATGTTTTTGTCCCTCTTTCCCTTTGTTTTTGCCATTTCCTGTGTCCATTCATTCATTCATTACATTTTTCAGATATTTTCTTAATATCTGTTGGTGATGGCAATATAATGAAGACACAAATAGAGTCTGTGTTCTAATGGGATGTTACAATCCACAAGAAGACAGGCAATAAGCAACTAAACTCAATGTAGCAAGTGCTGTCTGTAATAGTGGGGTTACATAAATGCGTTATAGGAACATACAGCTGAGTCAGCTAACTCAGTCTGGGGAGACCAGGGACAGTTTCCCAGAAAGAAGTGACATCTAGACGGTTAAGAAGCATATAGGAATAAACCAGGCCAAGAGGGTGTAAAGAGGAGGATGGAGGTGGAAAACAGAAAAATGGTTTAGGCTGAGGGGATGCCTGGACCATTGGGATGATATTCCTATCACTGTCCTAATTCCACCTATACTTTTATCCCATGTCGGATTCCACGTGCCTCATGAAACCTTAGGGAGGTGGATTTTCTCCCTTCTTAAAACTAGTCCAGCATTTTGCTTGTATTTCTACTGGTATTTATGATATTCTGCCATATATTTTGAAAGCAGTTATTGTATCTATATTCTCTCTCCCTTAGGAGTCTAGTATGTGTCTTGAGTCTGTGAGATACCTGATTAACAACAAATTAAATATTTGTTGAAGTAAGGACCTGCCCTTTGCGAGATAGGCACTGGGCAGAAAGGTACAGGAAACGACTCACAGTATTTGAAATTTTGTTAAAATTAGATCATTTTTTAGGCCGCCTGGGTGGCTCAGTCAGTTGAGCGACCGACTTCATCTCAGGTCATGATCTCACTGTGGGTTCAAGCCCTGCGTCGGGCTCTGTGCTGACAGCTCAGAGCCTGGATCCTGCTTCGGATTCTGTGTCTCCCGCTCTCTCTGCCCCTCCCCCATTCATGCTCTGTTTCTCTCTGTCTCAGAAATAAACAAACATTAAAAAAAATTTTTTTTTTTTAATTTTTTTTTTCAACGTTTATTTATTTTTTTTGGGACAGAGAGAGAGACAGAGCATGAACGGGGGAGGGGCAGAGAGAGAGGGAGACACAGAATCGGAAGCAGGCTCCAGGCTCTGAGCCATCAGCCCAGAGCCTGACGCGGGGCTCGAACTCACGAACCGCGAGATCGTGACCTGGCTGAAGTCGGAGGCTTAACCGACTGTGCCACCCAGGCGCCCCAAAAATTTTTTTTAATTAGATCATTTTGCACCTAATTGGGAAGTAACAAAAGTAATGAGCAATTCCTTCCACAGATGTCTAAAATGCAGCTTAAAAAGAAACCTCTCACATGCAGGGTCAGGCTGTTACCTGACTGTACCCAGCCTATTGTCTTGTTGTATGGAAACCTCATGAAGGTATTAGCATTAGAAAAAATGTATTGAACTATATGCTTAAGTATATTTTATTCTGTGTCAAATATACTTTAATAAAATAAATAAGGTATAAGGAGGGGAGAATTATGCCCTAATCCTAGTTAGCTAGCAATAAATGAATAGAATTGGTGGAAACTCAGTAAGTGAAAACTGAGGGTGGTTTGCACATAGTTTTTTCTGTACTCTACATAGTGAAAGGTGATATGCTGATGCTTTTATGGTAATATCAGTCCAAACTTTGTAAGTTTACTGACTTACAAAGTCCTGTCTGGAATGCACGTGAATGAACACAAGTAACATGTGCACCATCATTTGTTTGTGGAACTCTCTCCTCCCTCCTAAGACTGCAGAAGAATTGAAAGAATTCTTTAAAATGATTGAAAAACACTAAAACATTCATTGCTGAAACAGATCTGCTTCTGTTCTTCTCCCAGAAACATGGTGGTGGCTTTGAAGGAGCTATCTATTCGGGGTGACTTTCGAACTACAGTTGAATACCTCATCAAATTGCTGGAGACTGAGAGTTTTCAGCTGAATAGAATTGACACTGGCTGGCTAGACAGACTGATAGCAGAAAAAGTACAGGTGTGTATTTCCCCACTTGCCATACAACTTTTGGGATTGGGTTTTTATAGGGTTGTGGTGTGATCAGTCCATGTCACTAGAGAAAATTTATTTGATTCTAATGTAAATGATTGTTGATCTACTTGGTAAAATCCAGGAGTCAGTGTAATTTCAGCACCATCAGAGTTCTTGTGCTTGTGTTACACAGTCACTTTACGTGTTCTAGTATTATTTCCTAAAATATATTTGAGGAGAAACGTCTAGAGATTGAAATATGTCTGTCCTCATTTGATGTTAAGTCTGTTTCAGAGTTACCCACTTTTATACATCTACCAAGTGCTGATGAGAGGGGTCTCATTTAAATCAGCAGTTACCCTTTGTTCCTGAGTCACTGGGCTATTCTAAATAAGATTTTGTATAGAATCATTAGATGCATCTAAATTATCTGAAGGTCCAAATTTTGATTATATACCATTTTTCTTTGAGATTATCAGTAGCCAGATA
Source organism: Prionailurus viverrinus (assembly GCF_022837055.1). Lineage (NCBI taxonomy): Eukaryota > Metazoa > Chordata > Mammalia > Carnivora > Felidae > Prionailurus > Prionailurus viverrinus. Next base: position 23,806,859 of record NC_062574.1, read on the forward strand.
CTCATACCTTTTTGAATGGATTTGTTGATTTATTTTGAGAGAGAGAGAGAGAGCAGGAGAGAGAGAATCCCAAGCAGGCTCTGTGTTGTCAGCACAGAGCTGACATGAACTCCATCTCACAAACTGTGAGATCATGACCTGAGTTGACATCAAGAGTTGGATGCTTAACCGACTAAGCCACCCAGGCACCTCTTGAATTTATTTCTGACAAAATCTTGTTTTTGAGCTCTTCTTTGATTGGTTCAGTGGAAATCTTAGGGAGAGTATAGAGAAAGATGTTTTTCATCTCTAATTAATTGAAGTCTCTATTCAAATTCTAAAAGTAAAACGTGTTTTTATCTCAAATATCAGTTGAACAATAAGGTTGTAGATTCTCAATGCTAGCTGTTTCTTCACAGCAAATTTGGATCTGATTTAAATTGAGGGGCCATGGTGCCAAGTGACTATGCTTTTGACCTGCCCTCTTTTTCTTTCTTTTAGGCAGAGCGACCTGATACCATGTTGGGAGTTGTGTGTGGGGCTCTCCACGTGGCAGATGTGAGCCTACGGAATAGCATCTCTAACTTCCTTCATTCCTTAGAAAGGTAGGCTTTGTTTCTCAAAGACAAGCCACCCAGTGGTCCTGGTTCAAAAATCCATTTATTCTTCTCTCTATCCCTGGCAGCTCGTGAGTGGTACCTATTATTCAGTGACGACGGAGGCGAGGGCGAGAAAAGTTGTGGGAGTTTTCATGGCAAATTATTTTGGGACTCTAACTTCAGATTTTAGGAATTAACTTATCCAGAGTTAGAATGGGTTGCTTTTTAAAAACAAATCCAGCTGAAGTAAGCATTCTCTCCTGTACAAGTATCAAATGTTTCTAAATCCCGCCCCCCCCCCCCCCAGGGATGAAAATCTGGTATTTCCCACTAGCATTGAACCCTAAATATTTCATATATTACCTGCAACACCTTTCAGGAATTTGTAATTGAGACTGATATTCAGGATGACCTCATGAGTCTTTCAAGTAGAGAATCAGACTGTATGGAGCTCAACTAATTTCTAACTCTGGCTCTGGACATGAGGCTCTGCCTTTGAGTCCCTGGAGGAATGGTCCAAGGGGCTAATCATTTTAAAGCACTTTAATCATAGGCACTGTGTTTCCTTCTATGTTATTAGACTTCTATCAGCTTTCTTTTAAGGTGTCTGAAAGGGAGAAACAAAATTGTCACAATTGAACTGAGATTGCAGTTATTCAAGTCTTAATGATAAATATCTTTCATTGTGTTGCTTTCATGCACTAAAACCTTCAGCAGCTCACATTACCCTTGTGTATTAAATCTAAATCCTTCAGTGTGACTTTCAACTCCCTATATACTTTGGCCCCTTTCTACCAGTCCAGTTTTGCAACATGCAATCTCATGTTCCTCAACATGCAATCTTTAATCTAGTTAAATGGTTTCCTTACTAGTGTACAAATGTGTCACACATAAAATCTCCTCTGCAAGCTTCCCTCCACCTTTTTAATGCTAGTTATTTTTTATTTATTTTTAAAACCTGTATTTTGAAATAATTTGATTTAGAGTGGCATGAATAGTACAAATAACCTCTTTATATTTGCACAGATTCATCAGTTATTTACCTCTTGCCTCACTTGCTTTATCACTGCCTTTTTCTGTTGTCAAAAATCTTTCTTGATAATATTTCCCTCCTTGGCAATGTCCTTCCCTTTCCCCTGAACCCAGCCATGGCCTATTGCCTTTTTTTTTTTTTCTTTTACTACCCCAAATGAAGTCCCAGTTGATAAGAGCAGATGAGGGTTGATTGTAGTGGAGCATTTATCTTTTTTTAAGTTTTAATTTTATTTATTTATAATAACCAGTAATATATTCACATGGTTCAAAACTCAAAAGGCACAAAAAAGGTAGATAGTGAAAAGTTTCCTTCTTAGGTCTGTTCTTTGACCACCTAGTTTTTTTCTCTGTAGTCAACCCATGTTACCAGTTTTTTCTGTGATGTTCCAGACATATTATAAATATATATAAGCATATACACGTAATATTTGTTTCATCCCACCCCCTATTTTTTTTAATGTTTATTTATTTTTGAGAGAACGAGAGTATGTGTAAGCTGGGGAGGGGCAGAGAAAGGGGGGACAGGATCTGAAACAGGCTCCGTGCTGTTAGCAGAGCCCAATATGGGGCTCGAACTCACAAACTGTGAGATCATGACCTGAGCCGAAGTCAGATGCTTAACCAACTGAGGCACCTAGGAGCCCCTCAACCCCCTGTTTTTTAAAAACACAAATAGTAGGGGTGCCTGGGTGGCTCAGTCGGTTAAGCGGCCGACTTCAGCTCAGGTCATGATCTCGCAGTCCGCGAGTTCTAGCCCCACGTCGGGCTCTGTGCTGACAGCTCAGAGCCTGGAGCCTGCTTCAGATTCTGTGTGTGTCTCTCTCTGACCCTCCCCTGTTCATGTTCTGTCTCTCCCTGTCTCAAAAATAAATAAATGTTAAAAAATTAAAAAAATAAAATAAAAACACAAATAATAGCATACTCTGAAACAGTTCACAATTTCACTTACCCTTTTCATTTAATGGTATAATTTGGAGGGTAGTTCATATTAGTACATAAATGTTTTCATCTTTTTGATGGCTGTATAATATTTCATTATAAGGCTTTTTCATAATTCGTGTATCAGTTGCTTACTGATGGTCCTTTAGGTTGCTTCTGGTGTTGATGTTCTAGGAAGTGCTACAATTAATAACCTTTGAGATTTCCTTATGAACTTCTGGAACTTTCTAGGAGTAGATGTGTCTCACATTGTTGTTCTTTCAGGGGTCAAGTTCTTCCTGCTCATACGCTTCTGAATACGGTAGATGTTGAACTTATCTATGAGGGAGTCAAATATGTACTTAAGGTATGCTGAACCCAATTGAAGACTACACCTTACTTTTTGTCTTTCTTTGTTAGCTTGTTTTCTTTAAAGGTCAAAATATGGGGGAAATGTTTGGTTTACTGCAGGATAGGGTATTAGTGAAATTACAGTCATTTGTGTCAGTGTTTTAGTGCCCTTCAATGTGACATATGCAGCCAAGAGATCAGGAGTCAGAGAATAACCAGACTAGGGAAAAGCATCTAGGGTCACCCTATTAGCTTGCAACAGGGCTGAGTCATGCCCACAGATACTGATGCTAAGAGCACCTTCCTCTCTGACAGAGCTTTCTTACCTATATCTTTAAGGTACTGAAATTTTGTCTGGGGTTCCACCTGGAAGGGACACACTGACTTGTCCCTTCTGGTTCTCATTCCCTACAGGTGACTCGACAGTCCCCCAACTCGTATGTGGTGATCATGAACGGCTCATGCGTAGAAGTAGATGTGCATCGGCTGAGTGATGGAGGGCTGCTCCTGTCCTATGATGGCAGCAGTTATACCACATACATGAAGGAGGAAGTGGATAGGTAAGGGACTGTGTGAGGTCCATTTGCTGGTCATTGTATCAACCTTTCCTCTCAGTAGTCACCAGCTCTGGGGATTTTTCAGGGCCTATTTGGGTGTTCTTTTTTAAATAAAAAGAATAGTACATGTACTTAACAAAGATTTCAAGAGTACGAAAGTGTTTATTTCCAGTTAAAAACACTGTTTCTCTGCCACTCCAATGTGAGTAGAGAATGAAAAATAAGTTCTCATCTTTTCAATCAACCACTGTTAACAGTTTATTTTTGCAGAAATTTTATGTGGATATATAATTTTTATATATGTACATACTGTGTTTTTCTTTTGCATACATTCACAAGTAAAAATAACCTTTAGATACTGTTCTGCACTTTCTTTTTTTCCTTTAACAGCTATCATAGACCGTTCAACACCAGTTATTCAACGTTAGTGCGACAGTTTCATGAATTAACATATGTAAAGTGCTTAAAACATTGCCTGGGACATAATAAGCATTCAAGAAATTATTAGTTGTTATTAGTTGTTAGTTATTATATCATCATCATCTTCATGTTCTTTTTTAAAAATAGAGTTGTCTATTCTTTTCAATGGTCATATAATATTCCATTATACAGATGTACCATAATTTGACCCTTATTGAAGGAGATTTTGTCTGTGTGCATTGTCAGCAAAGATGGGATGAATGTTCTGTTTTCCTGTGTGTATACAGAATAAAGTTTCCAGTTTGAGGAAGGAGGGTTGTGGGTTTTTTGTTGTGTTTTTGTTTTATTTCAGATTGACATTATTCTGACATTCTCCTTTACAACCCAAGGTGCTTTATTTATTGGCTTACATACTCCTACTTACCTCCTAGATATCGTATCACAATTGGCAATAAGACCTGTGTGTTTGAGAAGGAAAATGACCCTTCAGTGATGCGCTCACCTTCTGCTGGGAAGTTAATCCAGTATATTGTGGAGGATGGAGGCCATGTGTTTTCTGGCCAGTGCTATGCTGAGATTGAGGTCAGTGTGGTGGTGGGCCTCTCAGGGCATGGGCGGGTGGGGGGAAGGTGGAGAAAGCATCTGCTGGGATGGACTAGGACTGAAGAGTAACAGAAAAGAAAAAGAAAGTAAAGAGCATCAGTTGGTTTAATTGGCTTATGAACATGATTTTAAAAACAAATAAAAAGCTCACAGTTTTTCTCTGACAGATGAGGAATCTCTTGCTCCAAAGATGGATACTGGGCAACAACAGTGCTTACTGGTTGGTTATAAAGAAAAAAAAAATAAAGATAGGTGGAGTGGGGCCACAAAACAGACAAGTAATGAAATATGAATTCCGAGAGAGTTAAGCACAGAGTGCAGGGGGGTCACTTAACCCAAATTGGGGTGCAGCTGGTGGATGTGGTGGATAGTAGGGGAGGACCTCCTGAAAGAGAGGGGACTTTGAGCTTACTTTTAAAAGATGGATAGTTGGGGCACCTGGGTGGCTCAGTCAGTTGAGCATCCGACTTCGGCTGAGGTCATGATCTTGTGGTTCGTGAGTTCAAGCCCCATGTTGGGCTCCCTGCTGTCAGCACAGAGCCCCCTTCATATCCTCTGTCCCTTCTCTCTCTGCGCCTCCCCCACTTATGTTCTCTCTCTCAAAAATAAAGAAACATTAAAAAAATCTTTAGGGGTGCCTGGGTGGCTCAGTCTGTTAAGCATCTGACTCTTGATTTCAGCTCAGGTCATGATCTTGCAGTTTGTGGGTTCAAGCCCTGCATCAGGCTTTGTGCTGATGGTGCAGAACCTGCTTGGGATTCCCTCTCTCTCTGTTCTCTCTCTCTCTCAAAATAAATAAACTTAAAATAAATAGAAAATTCTTTAAAAGGTAGATAGTAATATACCAGGTGAAGAAGGGCAGGACAAATGTTTAAAGGGAAGAACGGTGTGTACAAAGGCACAGAAGAGAGTATAGTATATTTAGGGAACTGCAAGTACATCGATATTGCTTGAGAATTGGCTAAGGTTTAATGGGAAGTGCCAAGCAAACATGCCAAGTAAGTCATCATAACTTGAGATCATGAAGGACCTTATGAGACACACTAAGACGTTTAGGCTCCCCTGGAGGCAGTGAGGAGTCATAAAAGGATTTTACATAGACAACGGATACAACGAGATTTGGGCTGTAGAATGATTGTATTTAGTGACCTTGTTGGAGATGTATAGAGGATAGGGAATTCTGTTGGGAGGTTTTTCAAGTACTCTAGAACAGGTACGATGAGGGCTTAAACCAAAGACATGGTTGGAGAGGAAGATTTTTGAGAAGTTTGACAGGGCTTGGTAATTGGTAGATAAGGGAGAAAGAAGAGTAAAGAATGACCCTCAGATTTTGGCATGGGTATCTTTGGTTGACAGACCAACACCTAGATCATGGGTATAAGGAGGCTGAACTGTTAATCAAGTCTGAGTATCAAACAAGTAAAACACAAACTATGGCAAAATCAATTTAAACATTAGAAACAAGAAATGTCGGTAGCTGTCATTAATCCCTAAAGCTAGGTCCTGAGATTTTCTAATTGCCCTCCTTCTACTTTGTTGGAGATTTCAAGGTTCTCATTATTCTGGATGGAATTAGAGATAGTGTTAGATAGGTAGACTTAGATGTTGAAGGGAAAACTAGCTTCTTTAAATCATTCATTGTAAAGAGAGGCTAAGCTGTAATTTTATTTATTTTTTGTTACAGGTGATGAAGATGGTAATGACCTTAACAGCAGCAGAGTCTGGCTGTATCCATTATGTCAAACGGCCTGGAGCAGCTCTTGACCCTGGCTGTGTGATAGCCAAAATGCAGTTAGACAACCCCAGCAAGGTCCAACAGGTAAGTAGGAGGGTACTTTTAATATTGCTCTCTAAGAGTTGATTACATGGTAGGGGTAGTTTGGAGGGGCAGATGATTTCAATGCGTAGTTTGCTAGTTTTTTCTTATGCTTTTTCCCCCCGATCTCATGCCTTGTGTTTGTGCCTGTAGCATTATGGAACTAGATTTTGCAGAAATTACTACGATACTAAGATTCTATGATTTCCTCTGATGATTCCTCCATTGATTTCTCTCCTTGTAGCTGGGTATGGTAAAGAGATGTCTTGGTTTTGAATGATGACTCTGAGTTGCAGTGTGTATGTGTAACCTGACTAAAAGGTAGTGGGTGACTTGATCTCTCATTGGGGTTGACAGGCTGAGCTTCACACGGGTAGTCTGCCACGGATCCAGAGCACAGCACTGAGAGGCGAGAAGCTCCATCGAGTGTTCCATTATGTCCTGGATAATCTGGTCAACGTAATGAATGGATACTGCCTTCCAGATCCTTTTTTTAGTAGCAGGGTATGAATCACTTCTCTTGGGGAAAGGGTGTACAAATAGGGTACTGTTCTCCAGATAGTTTAAAAGTTTAAAATCACACAAGTTTAAAGATAGTTTAAAAATCACACAAGAATTTTTTTAGAGGGAGGAAAAGAAAGCTGTTTGGCCTGAAACTCTCTCACCTTTAGTTGTGGGATGTGAAGTCTTTAAATCCTTGCTGCTTATCTGTGTCATTGACTTCACATTTAATTGGGATTTAAACCAGAGAATGAGGGCAGAGTTAGATGCCTATATTATAGTTTCATAGTAAATACTGCATGATACTGAATCCAGATATATCACTTTATTTTGGAGATGGTTTTAATTTTGTGTGGGTCTTATTTCCTTCTCAGGTAAAAGACTGGGTAGAGCGGTTGATGAAGACCCTCAGAGATCCCTCCTTGCCTCTCCTAGAATTGCAAGATATCATGACCAGTGTCTCTGGCCGTATTCCCCCGAATGTGGAGAAGTCTATCAAGAAGGAAATGGCTCAGTATGCCAGCAACATCACATCAGTCCTCTGTCAGTTTCCCAGCCAGCAGGTATTTATAGAGTTACATTTCTCTACTAGCTACCAGTTCTGGAGTTCATGTTGTGGGATTCCTTCCTGCTTGGATCCTCTGTCTGGATGTTGTGCTTTTGCAGTCTTAAGTATTGTGCCCTTCACAAATGTGTCTCAGGATATAAGCCCAATAAAATACTATATGTGAAGTGTAAAAGTATTTGTGATTATAAGAAAAAATCTTCTACTTAATAGAGGTTTATTCTTGGGCCTATGCCCGAATTAGAGGAATTTTGTGAATTTAAAGTGGAGGGATATTTGTAGTTTTATTAGCAGCAACTTCTTACTACCCCAGCAGCATGCTTATTTTTTGCCTGTGAAGCTAATTTACATGTAGAGAGTTAAGGTAGGCAAGTGAGGAATAAAGTTTGAACCTTGACTGTAAACATATCTTGCCTGTCAAGGGCCTCTGGTAGGATGGTAGCTTTTGTGTTACACTCATTAGTTCATCTAGGAGAGTGTGAAAAGAAATAAAAGTTGCTTGCTTATTTAACACAAGCTTCTAAACTATGCCCAGTAACTTCCAGCTGCTCCCAGCATGTGAAAGATGGAAATTTTTGTGTTATAATTAAGATTACTGATGGTGATGCTACACAGGCTAATGCTTTAGGTCTCTTTGTTGGGTTTGGCTTCATTTTTTTTCCTCTTTCTTCTTTAGATTGCCAACATCCTAGATAGCCATGCAGCTACATTGAACCGGAAATCTGAACGGGAAGTTTTCTTCATGAACACTCAGAGCATTGTCCAGCTGGTACAGAGGTAAAGTTAATGTGATTCCCAGGATACACAGGATTCCCAGACCTGTTCATACCCATACCTTCCTTTATTCTAAGTACGCACCAAGAGATTTATCTCAGGTTTGACTTATTAGAAAGCACTTGTGTCTTGGGAAATATAGGTATTTTCTAAATACCTTAGATATCTAAATATCTTAGGACTGTGAGCTAAAATATTTCTGATGACTTTTGTGTTCTCCATCTTTCTGTGAATTATTAAAGCATAGAAATTTCATTGCTTTTTTTTCCTGGTAATTTTGATGAAACTCTTAATTTTTCTTCTGGCACAAGGCTAAGTAAGACATTCATTCTTCTTAGCTTCCATAGTCAACTATTGGACTGAAGGAACATTCACAGAACATTTTCAACTCTAAGATGCTCATAAATTTTTCAGATATCCCTGAGCCATTTCAGGAGTATAATGATCATTTCTACATAGCAGTGGGAACTGAACCAGGGTGTTGTTCAGTAGGGCTGTCAAGTGGTTTTTGGTTTTGTTTTGTTCTCCTTTTTTTTTTTTCCTTTTATATAAAACAAAAAACCCCACAAAAACTCTTGTCTATAGGCAGATTTCTGAGGCTTAGAATTTAAGCTCTGGGCTTATTTAAATAGTCTGTTATTCTAATAGTATTAGCCTGTCAGGTTTTTCAGTGGACATTTTTTCTGCTTGCCTAGGTACCGAAGTGGCATCCGAGGCCACATGAAGGCTGTTGTGATGGATCTGCTACGGCAGTACCTGCGAGTAGAGACACAGTTCCAGAATGGTAAACCTCTTCCTGAGGACTCTGTTTCTGAGAAAGCTTCCTTGTAGGACTGTGCAGCAGCAGAGCCAGTTCATCCTGTCACTAACACCTACCATTAACAAACTCTTGCCTTGTCACCACTTTCTTAAAAACTAAACCTCCATGTCCCACTAGTGCCAAAGAAAGAACAACAAAGACAGCTTGATGAGATTGTGAATCTGGTGTGCCTTCTGGGAAAGGGCTGAGATAATTTTTCTAGTAGAGATTAGTATTCCCTGTTGATGTCTTCTTGACCTTGTTTAGTGAGAGTTGGTTGAGTCATGACCAGGCTGAAATTGAAAAACTGTATCTGAAGAGCTTGCCTCTTGGCAGCTAATCCACGGATTGAACCGCAGACATGTGAAAAAGGCTCAGATTTTCCAGTACTATTCAGTGTATCATTTAGGTGGAATTTATCCCTGGCTTTCTCTGAAGAGCTTCATTAAATGATGTATGAAGTCTCTAAATGTGAAATACCTCTAGGTAGGATTTTAAAAGCTACATACTGCTGATATTGCTTCCTGCCACAAGGTGGCAGTGAAACATCATAATTAGAAATATTACTTAACATCTTACGTATTTTGCTTCCTTTTGCATCTTTTAAAGGACGGCTGTGCCACTCATAACCAGCAAAAATCCTCAAGTAAATATTAGCAAACCAAATCCATCAGTGTATATACAAAATAACACATCACAACCAAATTGTCTTTATCCTACTAATGCAAGCTTGATTAATATTGGAAAAACCAACTAATGTGATTTATTATCTAAGGGATTCAAAGAGGAAAAAACATGGTCACCTAAATATGGGGGAAAAATATTTGACAAAATTTAATATTCATTCATGAGAAACTCTTGGCAAATGAAGAATAAGATGGAACTTCTTTAAACATATAAAGTTTCCCCACCAAAAAATCTGTAGGGTACCTCATGCATAATAGTAAAATTGAAAGCATTGTTGAGAACATTCTCTTTAAGACAGGAATAAGACGAGGGCACCTGCTCTCACTGCTTCTATTCAGCATCATACTGGATGTCATAGCCAGTGCAATAAGGTAAAAAGAATTAAAAGGTATGAGGACTGGAAAGGAGTAAGGAAATAAATCTGCCACTGTTATATGTATGATATCTACCTTGAAAAGCTCAAAGAATCCACATATTTATTGTTGGAATTAAAGTCTAAAAAGGTTGTTGAATACAAAATTCAAATGTATATTGAATTTTGTTTGTCTTTATAGTACAATTGTTTAGAAAAGCAGTTTAGAAAAATATGCCATTTAAAATAGCAACCCAAAATATGGAACACTAAAGAATAAGTCTAATAAAAAATGTACAAGCCTTTTTTGAAGAAAATTATGAGTGAACAGTAATGAAGATCTAAATAAGTATCATGGTCTTAGATTGGAGTGTACACCTGCAAAGTATTGATTCTCCTGGAATTCATCTGCAGATTCACTGATGTTCAGTAAAAATCCTAGTAGGGTATCTTCATGGAATTTTTCAAGCTAATTCTAAAATTTATATGAAAGGAAAGTCTGAAAATAACCAGGATACTTCTTTTTTTTTTTAATTTTATTTATTTTTTAATATTTATTCACTTTTGAGAGACAGAAACAGAACATGAGCAGGGGAGAGGCAGAGAGGGAGGGGGACACATAATCCGAAGCAGGCTCCAGGCTCTGAGCTGTCAGCACAGAGCCGATGCAGGGCTTGAACTCACAAACTGTGAGATCATGACCTGAGCGGAAGTCAGACGCTCAACCGACTGAGCCACCCAGGCGCCCCTAACCAGGATACTTCTAAGGAAATACAAGGTGGAGGGATTTTCCAGTGAAATATCAAGGTTTAATCTAAAGCCATATTAATGAAGAGATTGTGATATTGGTATAGGGAAAAATTAATAGACCAATGGAACCTAGTAGCCCAGAAACAGATCCATCCACATATATATGAAAGTTTACATTATAACAGAACAGGCATTTAGATCATGAGGAAAGGATAGACTTCTTTCTCATTAAATGATACTACTACAATGGCTTATTTATTTCCAAAACCAAAAAAAGAAATTGGATCTCTATCTTAAACCGTATGCACGGAAGTCAATTCCAGATGAATTAAAGACTTAAACATGTTCTAAAGAGGCAAAACTACTAAATTTTTAAGAGAATAGCCGTATGACCTCAGGGTAGGGAAGGATTTGTCATGGAAGACACACATCTAGTGTAAACCACACATCTAGTGTAAACTAGAAAGGAAAAGGCTGCTGAAAAGATTCCATAAAGAGACTGAAAACATAAGCCACAAAGTGGGAGAAGGTACTTATAAAACCTATGCCTATAATGAAAGGGGTTAGTAAATAAGTAAAAAGACAACTTCTTTGAAAAATAGGCAAAAGAAAAAAAGTAGGCAAAAGATATAAAAGGATAATTCATAAAAGGAAGGATACAAATGATCCACAAATTGAAAAGATGTGCAATCTCATTGCTAATTAGAGAAAGCCAAAAACACAATAAGATTGGCAAAAATTAAAAAATCATCTTTCACTACTTCTGTAAGTAACAGTGCAAATTTCCAAAGTGTAAACCACTTTGGAAAAGTTTGTCAGAACTTAATAGAGTTGAATGTTTTATGTATTCTTCAACCTCACAATTTTACTCTTAGATAATAAACTTTAGAGAAACTCTTACACATGTTTGTAAGGAGACATATGGGACTATTTATTGGCAGCATTGTTCATAACAGCAAAATAGGAAACCATTAGAATTACATAAGTAGAATAAATAATTGAATTCTGGTATATTCCTACAATGGATTACTATACAGCAATGAAAGTTGAGGAACCAAGTTATACATATGAACAGAAGGATGTGTTTCACAAACATAATGTTGAGACGTAAATGGAATAAATGTAAAGAAAAGCAAAAGAGTGAGTAACATAAAATTCAGCTTAGTAGGTATTTCTGAGGGGGAGCACATAGGATCCTTCAAAGATAATTAAAAATGTTCTAAGATAGATGGTAGTTATATGGGTATTTATTCTGCTGTATGTGTATCTCACAACAAAAGGTTTTTAAAAATGTGGTGTCATTACTTTCTTTCTGCTTAGTGTCTCTGCTGTCTTTTCCCTGGGTAAATATTCTTTTTATCTGTCCTTGTTCTAGTAATTCCCTTTACCAAGATATATTTCTGTTGTGCCTTCAAAGTTAAGTGTTGGTTGGGAAAAGTATGAATTTATATAGGACAACTAATTCTATTTTGTTCTAAATAGGTCTTATATGAAATTGTCAATTCTTAATTCAAATATATCTGAATTAAGTTCTTTATTCAGATATATTTAGTTTCATATTGACAAAAATTCATATTTATCTTTAATATTTAAAACAGAACCGAGTTACCCTGGTTGAATGTACTCAGTATTCTAGGAATCCATAGTAATGCAGTCGAACTGTTCTGGTTTGTAACTTAAAATGGAATCTGAATTGAGATGATAATCCTTTAGTATTTTCATAATTTCATAAAATTCTGACCTTGATTGAGACTATTCAAACACTAATTCTCCTTTGCTTGGAAATTTAATTCTGGAGTAAGCTGTTTTCTGAAAAAGTGAATATTACTTCTATGCTGTGGTAGATATCACTACAGTAAACCTGATCCTTATGTTTCTGTGGCAAAACATAGCTTTCCTAGCCAGAACTAACCTACCCCTGGTGGCCTTATGAAGGGCCAATGAAGATGTACATAATTGTATTCTCCCTGCAGACCTTTTGACTTAATGCAAGGTTCTCCTTGATCTATGCCTTAGTTTGGATTTGGAATGGCTAGGTGTTGTTTAGCTGTTTCATGGATTCACAGGGCAAAATGTTGATTTCAGAGGTAACAACCATCCCCCTTACAGATATTGATAAGTTTGTGTTGCTTTGTTTTTGAGCTAAAACTGTTCCGTATAGTTAGGGGCACGTGGGTGGCTCAGTCAGTTAAGCATCCAACTCTTGATTTCAGCTCAGGTCATGATCTCACAGTTTGAGATTGAGCCCCCCCCCCCCCCCCCCCCCCATTGGGCTCTGCGTTGGACATGGAGTCTGCTTGGGAGTCTCACCCTCGTTCTGCCCCCTCTTCAAAAACAAAAACCTGTTCCTTATAGTTAGGGTGAAACATTTTCAGTGAGTCAGACATGAAGCCAGAATCTCAAGCTGGGGCAGACTTTAAAGATCATCAAATTTAATGGTATTGACATTTCTTTTTAAGCAACAGAATCCTCTCTTCTAAGGAAATCATTTCAGGAAACTAAATGAGAGTTTAGAGTAAGGGTGAGGATTGGAATTACCACCAACAGCTCAGTCTCTAAGACAAACCTTCCCTCTACCTTTTTTGGGGGGATGGGGGATGCAAATGAGGCTCAGAGAGAGAAAGCGATTTGCCAAGAAGCACATAGGAAATTGGTAATACAGCTAGGCTTTGAGCCCAGATCTTGCACGAGATTGCCTGACTCCTACCGGCATTTCTTTTACTAAACCTCATTACCAATTCTGTACAAATCCATCCAAGAAAATTCTTTTTTTTTTAAATTTTTTAATTTTTATTTATTTTGAGAGAGAATTCCCAAGCAGGCCCTGCACCACCAGTGCAAAGCTTGACACAGGGCTCCATTGCACGACCACAAGATCGTGACCTGAGCCCAAATCAAGAGTCGAACGCTTAACTGACTAAGCCACCCAGGTGCCCCTATCCAAGAAAATTCTTACAATGTTTCACTGCTTATCAGGTGAATTATAGACATTAAACAAACAAACAAATGGCATGTAAATGTGAACACTCAACCATAGATGAGGACCAGTTCTTTTTGCTGCTTGCAGGTCACTATGACAAATGTGTGTTTGCCCTTCGAGAAGAGAACAAGAGTGACATGAACACTGTGCTAAACTATATCTTCTCTCATGCTCAAGTCACCAAGAAGAATCTTCTGGTCACAATGCTTATTGTGAGTACCATTTTTCAGAACCTGTAAGGATGGTTGATGTTGTTGAGAAAACATTTCTCCTTCTGAGGTTCTGTGGTCAGAGGAAAAGCTTCTTGTCTCCTGTAATTTTGGCATGAATGGCGCTTGAGTTGTAGATGAATGGTTTCTCACCTTTACCTCTGTCCTTGACCTGAAGGAACCTACTCCTGTCAGGAAAGGATTGTTCTGGCTATTATGCATGCAATCATGCACAGGAACTCAAATCTCTTGATTCTGCTGAGAGATGCCTTGTGCTTCCTGGTGTCACCCATGACAGTAGCTTTAAAACTGAGTCTTATTTAGCCAGTATACTTTTTCTTCAGAACTCTTGTTTTTTCCATGAATGTCAGCAGTGGCTATTACGTCCCAAAATGTAAGAATGAAAAACAGTGTTAGAAATCCAGTACTGCCCCTCACACCAAAGAAATTTAAATTTATTTTGCATCTTCTTTGGTCCCTTTCTGTTTTACTTACATAGAACTCCGAGCTCAGATTCTTGTAATGGTAGTGGATGCATGCTTTTGTCCCTATAACCTCGTAATATGAGAGCTAGTAGAAAGTGGGAGTGAAAGGTGAGAATGTGAATAGAATTAATGTACATTTGACCAGTGGGTAGAATTTTTGTGAACTTAAGGATTTTTAAACACAGTATGTAAGTCCTTCATTCCTAGATTCTTCTGATTGAGTTAGTTCTTAGAATCAGAGTTTCATAGGACTATTGTTAGAGTCCCCAACCCATGAACAGCTGCCTTATGGCTGCCTTTTTTGCCTTTTTGGGGGACCAAAGTACCATTTTACTCCTAGAGTTTCCTCTCTTGTCCCTTTGTGGAATTGACATTTTTGGTACCTTAATTCCATTCTTTCTTCTTGGAGGGGGAAAAAGAAAAACTATAAATTGCCACTGCTGTTTTTTTATTCCATAGTTTAGAATAAAGGGAAACTACCTACCTCACATTTGTGTTTAACAACAGTGCCACAACTTCATGTCTGCCTAGCTGGTTAACTCTCAAGGATATAACATTTTTTTTTAGAATAGCTACCTTTAAAAACATAATTACAAGGAGAGTTCATTACCTTTGCTACCATAGAATGGCTAGATGGTGGGGAAATCAGAAGATGCATTTGAAAGAAAAAAATATATATCAGCAGTATAAAATATTTCAACTTCCCCAAGTGACAGGTTTCAGCAAAGAAGTGCTATTATCTATGGTAATTTGATGATTTTTTTTCAATCAAAAGAAGGAAGATATCTGTGACTAGTTAGATTTTTTTTTAATTTTAACATAAGGATTGCTAATTCTCATTTGGATAAAACAAGACTTTGCAGCAGAAAAGGGTAATGAGGAGGGAGTGGAAGAATCTCTCAGTTTGGACCTAAAATGGGGTGTATTTGCCTTTTTAGGGAGCTAATGATGGTGAGTTTTCATTTTATTATGATTACCTTTTTAAGGACTTAACAGTTTTCTGCACTAAAAATAGACCAAAGCCCAGAATCCTTGGAGCAGCAGAAGAGTAATGATCGTCCAAGACTGTCGCTGGGTTTCTTAAATTCTAATTTGTAAGATATAGGGGCTCGGCTCGCTCCTTTTGCGGAGTGATTGTAAGTAACGCTTGCCTTAAGAATCTCATTATTGGAACACGGAGCCATATTTCCTCTGAGAATTCTGGAGTAGCTTTGAGCCGGGGCTGTTCATTTCTCAAGTAATCACGCTGGTGTGATGGAGAGAGAAAATGGCAGCTGTTCGGAGCTCAGGCCTTCAATTTTCTTCAGAGTCCAGTCACTCAAGTGTGTAATTACACGGGGGGTGCTGCAGAGGCGTTGGGGCCTGTCAGAGAACTGGTTTGAGGCTTTGCTTTCTGCTTTTGCCAGTCAGGACAGGCAGAAGCCAATGGGACTCTGACTTGCTGCTGTTCTTTTTTTCCCCACCTTGTCATCCTGATTACTTCTTACCTGCATGGATAGTGCCCAAACTTTCTTTCCAACAGGCTGAGCTCTTTGGAGAAAAGAGCTGTTATTAGTATTTGGGTTTGGATGCATAGGATGGTGAGCAGAGGAAGAGTTGGGTTGGCGGGGGGGGGGGGGGGGGGGGAGGAGGAGGAGGGGGAGAAGAAGAAAGGTTGAAGATGTGAACCAGAAAGATGGATTTGTCCTTTTCTTTATTTTGGCATTTCACATTTTTCTTTAAAAAAACAAACCAAAACTCAGTAAATATAGTAGGATCTATAGGCTTTCATATCATTGAGTTTCTTTTGAAATATCAGCTGCTTTCACCTCATCTTAGAGACTTGGAAATCAAGAAGTTAATTGATTTCTCAGCTTGAGCTGAGAGCCAGGTAGCCGTGTCATGTGCAGCCGGAATGAAGGCTTGAGAGGTGTTCCTTCCCAATGTGATATTGCTGGATACCAGGTGTGGGTTTCCTCATTCTTTCTTTGGTAATGGCAGGGTCTCACTGCCATCACCCCATCCTACATCTGCATGAATGTTGGTAGCTGATAAAAGCTAGCTTACTGGTTTGGATCACTCTTTCCTTAGGTCTCACTGTCTTTTACAGATACCACCTGGACATGGTAGCGTTGGAATTCCACAGCTTGTGTTCTCTGCCACTTCCCCTTTCTTTGCTTACCTTGGCTTCCTGATTGATGGTTATGTGCCCGGCATTTCAATCTTTTGCTTTCTAGAAGCAGGAATGTTGATGGTGTGCTTTGCTGAGCTAGATGATGATTTCTGGGGCTTTTGAACCTAGAGGGAGGGATCAAGACAATCAGGCTTCTGTGAATCAGTGTTATGAAATGTGGGCTGCTTCAAGGAACCCCTCATCCCCTCCAGGTATTAGCATAGCTTGCCTAGTAGTAGCTTGCCTCAGGCAACTTGCCTCTTGAGCAAATTTGTTCTAATCTTTTACCCTATCTGGAAAGCAGAATATCAAGTAAAATGCAAAAGTCCATTTGGAGGAACACGGTGCCTCGATTAAAACCAAAGTCTAGAAGACCAAATGTATTTTTTGAAAACTGTTTTTACTTCTTAAATTCAATTTCATAGGAAAAAGCTTGGAAATACTATTTATGTTTACCTAGAGATAGTTAAAGAGACTCTAGCCAAATTAGGCAATTTGGCGCCAATAAAAATAATCAACATTCTTATAGCTGTCCAGATAACAAAGTACATGTTCCATAGCCATCTTGATGCTGAGTAGTCCTCCCCTCACTACTTATATGTTATTTCTGGTATGGTCCACATGAATATAATGTAAACCATGCTTCCTAATGAGTAGTGCTATGCCTGTGAACCTTGATTTGGTTTTAACTGGGAGCCTTTTCTTCTTCTTCTTCTTAACATAACTGCAAATAATTTTATCCTATGTGTCTTAGTGAGTCCTAGTTTATTGAATACAGGTGATATTAACAATTTCTTGTTAAACCTGTCCTATGACATCCTTGGAATTACAAAAAGTCCAGCTGTGACTGGAAGAAGCTACCAGTCCATTGCTGATTTTGGGATCAGTGCCTCACCTACCTGAACAATTGTTAATGTCTTGAGAGCATTACACATTAGGTCACATTCCATTCTGAATTGTCTTCAAATCATAGGTTGCTAAGATCAAGTTGGATTATTTTGGGCTCTTCTGGCAGTCAGCTGCATAACTTTGGTTATGGTTTTGACACTAAAGCACATTTGTTATATTTCTGTACATCAGAAATATTCCCTGCAGTTAGCCACCATCCAGGTTAAGAATAAATACAAGAAATAAATGTGTGATACCAATCTTAACCATTACTGAATAATTATTTTCACTTTGGCCTGCAGATTTATGCAAGCAACCTGTAATCCCAGACTCGGCAGGTAGGCTCATTAAAAAAACCTCTTTATATTGAGGAAACACATCTGCTGACTGAGTCACCATTTAATGTCATTGTTATAAAATGTTCACCAGAATTAGATGGTGATGTTGGGCCTCCCAAAGGAAGCCTGCTTCTAGTCTAGAGGGCCATAAACTTCCTTTTGGATGTTTGTATCTTCGGATTGTTGGTTCTGATAGGTAGAATTGTCTTCAGTGTCTGGTGGTTTCTTTTAGGACCTGAACATACCTGGTCTTTCTTGTCCAAACCAAGGACAAGAAAGGGATGAGAAGGTTACTCTACATTTAATTTTCTTTTTTTAAAAAAAAAAATTTTTTTTTTAATGTTTATTTATTTTTGAGACAGAGAGAGACAGAGCATGAACGGGGGAGGGTCAGAGAGAGGGAGACACAGAATCTGAAACAGGCTCCAGGCTCTGAGCTGTCAGCACAGAGCCTGACGCGGGGCTCGAACTCACAGATTGTGAGATCATGACCTGAGCCGAAGTCGGCCGCTTAACCGACTGAGCCACCCAGGCACCCCTACATTTAATTTTCTATTGCCAATCTTTTTCTTGTTTAAAAAAATTTTTTTAAGTTTATTTATTTTGAGAAAGAGTGAATGGTGAAGGGGCAGAGAGAGGTATTGAGTATCCCAAACAGGCTCTGCACTGTCAGCGCAGAGCCCAATGCGGGGCTTGAACCCACAAAATGTGAGACCATGACCTGAGCTGAAGTTGGACACTTAACTGACTGAGCCACCCAGGTGCCCCGGCCAATCTTTTTCTAAGTGCTCATGATGACAATGGGCAAAATAATATTTGAATGGAAAATATCCAAGTTAGGATAAACTAATGGATGTAGTAGTTTATTGATACTGTATTTGCTACTTCACATCCCAGAAAGGCCTGGTTTCTGTACTTTATCACAAGGAGCCCAGAAAAAGGTTGTCGCTTGGTGATTATGAATGAATAATTATTTCCCGATTATTGTTTTAAGTCTCCATAGTTCCCTTTTCTTTCAGATACTGTTTCCTTTTCCCTACCTCTTTTCTCCCTCCTTTTCTCTCATAGTGGAAAGATAAAAGGAAAAAAAATGGTTTTTTAAAAAGTGGTTTTGTGTATTGTTTTAAATTAGAACATGATCTATAGTTAGGCAAGAAGATATCTCCATTTTTATTTCTTTATTTTAATTTAATCCCAAGAGGTAAACCTGGATTTCCTTTCAAGGGAAAACATTCCAAAGCTGTCATGTCTGATACAAGTAGGTAGCTAGTGTTCTTATTTTGTTATGTTGGTTTTTGTTGTTAGATGTTGAGACTTTAGTCTGGACTTTTGCAGAGTAGCTGAGTTTTACTTCTCAGGACACCTGTTAGGTTTTTAGATCTTTCAACGGGACATTCTGATGGGTGGAGGAAGTACCTCAGAAAGGAATGTTTTTCTCTATTAGGAACATTAGGAAAAGAGGGATTTAATAGAAAAACCTTATCTTGGTTTCCTTATTCACTGTGATCTGTCTGTTCTTCTGTCTTCCTGTGGTCTTGTCCCTGGTGATTTTATACATTTCCTTGAAATTCTATTTCGCTCCTTAGATCTCAACAAAAGATGTAGCTTAGTTGCATTTTCTCCCTCTTTTTTTCTCTTAATACCTAGGGTAGGTTGAACAGGCCCTCTGGTCTATGACCACATGCTCAACCGAACCCTGGATTTATAGTCATTTGATAGGCCACTTTCTCCTCCTCACTCAGATCAGTGACTTCTGTGTGCCAAACAGGTGAATCTTCCCCCTCAGATCAGTGAATTTACTGTGTTCAGCATGTGAAAACAGTACTTGCACTTCCTTAACTATAAATCCCATTGTGTGTTTTATGACTCTGGATATTTGGAGCAGACTTCTGATGGGTGGATTGGAGACCAGGAGGTATTTCCTGCTTTAAAATGTTTGAGAAGCCTTCTTCCCAGCATAGTGGTGCTGAGTACTCCCAAACCGTTTACCCTGTGGTGTGGAAGGCAGTAGGGGTTGTAGAAGAGGTGTTTTGGGAAATGCCTATCTGCCCCAAAAGCTGAAAGTCTCAAGCTTTTGTTTATACTGTTGTGGTAAAGGGACCATAAAGAGTATCCTTTGAGATGAAGAAAGTTAAATATGAAATGGAGGCTTTTCAGGAAAAAGGTCGATAATCAAGGTAAGGAAGAAAATTAAAAGGCAGCAACAGGAAGCCTTTTGGGATCTGGTCATCTGTCATGTCCTATTTATAGTAGAGGGAGAATAAAAACTCACTACAATATAAAAGCAATTATTTCAAACTCAAAGTAGAGGGAACTATGCCTAAAGGTATATATTTTATGTGGTATTGTTTAAGAATTTTTTTTTTTAATGTTTATTTATTTTTGAGAAGAGAGAGAGCCGGGGAGGGATCCGAAGTGGGCTTTGCGCTGACAACAGAGAGCCCGATGCAGGGCTTGAACTCACGAGCCATGAGATTGTGACCTGAGCCGAAGTTAGACGCTTAACCAACTGAACCACCCAAGCGCCCCTAGTATTTAGAATCTCTATAAATAACTCTGTACGTTTCAAAAAAAAAAAAAAAAAGGACAGCTATTTATAAAATCCACATTTGCAGTTTTTTCAGCTTAGATGAAAATTACATGGATAATGGGTGAATTTAGGGAATGAACTAATACTCCACTGGAGAAGTATTTTTCTTAAAATAGAGATTTTTTTTCTTAACTAATTTTAATTTTTAGAAAAGGAAGGACCCAATTGAATAAACCCATGGATTGTATAGTAGTAGCTTGGTTTTTTCCTCTACTCCATCTAAGGATTCACCATGTTTAGTTATTGTGGAATGATTCTTGGTACAGCAAGAGGATAAATGATTTCAGGAATAGAATTGTCAACATATGAGATAGTGTTTTTATATAGTGTGTGTTCATAAATGAATAATTTGCTCTTGTGTTTCTGTTTTGCACCCTCCTGGGATGTTGAACATTTGGTGTTTGGAATGAAAACCACCAGGAGTGGTTCCTTTTGCCTTATTCTGCCTTCTTTCCAAAAGTGGGAGAGGGAACAGGAAAACCTGACTCAGTCCCTATATTATTTAAAACCTCTTAAAAGTTGGAGGCATCATCTGTTGTTTTTTACTCAGAATCCCTTGGCCCCTTTTAATGGTCCCTGATGATTTCTTCTGCATGTTAAAAGTATAATGTTAATAAAGAAATTCACTAGGAACTTTGAATCTGAATGCCTGAGGAATTTGGGCTTCTCAGCAGTGGCTTCTTCTTGGGTCTTCTGTACACATTGTTTGGGATACAAATAATAGGAAGTTTGCATTTTCTTATTAATCCAGCTCTGTTTGCTTTCTTTTTAGTCCCTTTTCCCATTTCAAATTTCTATCCACAGTTCTTTTTAATGTGGATGTATATGTATTTTTTCATATTAACAATTAGGATCAGTTGTGTGGTCGGGACCCTACTCTCACTGATGAGCTGCTGAATATTCTCACAGAGCTAACTCAACTCAGTAAGACCACCAATGCCAAAGTGGCACTTCGAGCACGCCAGGTAAGGACATGTGTTGATTATCTTGAAGGAGAAATGGTTTTCATACAATGAGTTTTTTATTCAATCTCCTGACACAGATCATACAATTTTCTATGTACATCTTCTCACGGCCCTCAAAACAAATGTTTTCACGTAGTATGTCTTTTTTTTTTTTTTTAATGTTTATTTATTTATTTTTCAGAGAGAGAATTTGTAGTTTTAACAGATTGTCTTTTTTTTTTTTAATGTTTGTTTCTGTTTTTGAGAGAAAGGGGGTGGGCAGAGCATGAGCAGAACGGGCAGAGAGAGGGAGACACAGAATCAGAAGCAGGCTCCAGGCTCTGAGCTGTCAGCACAGAGCCGGATGTGGGGGCTCGAACTCACAAGCTGTGAGATCATGACCTGGGCCAAAGTTGGATGTTTAATGCAAGTGCCCCACGTAGTATGTTTTTTTTAAAGAGAAAGGAAAACATTAATGTTGAGTCTGTTTAAAATAGAAGTCTTTTCCCCTTGATAAAATTCTCTTACGATTCCCTGACTTTCCTAATCACCTTGTGATAGTAAACCAGGGTCATGTGGGGGAAAGGAAACTAAGGGATGGCAATAAACTCAATATTTTTCACTTCCCAAAGGGAGCTTAGAAGCAAGTGAAAACTTTTTTTTAAGTGTGTAGGAAAAAATTAAGTGTGGAAAGCAGAAAGATAATGCAGTGGATCTTAGGTGCTAGCAATCAGAACAACCCCAGAGAAGTCCAGTTAGTTTCACCCTGTAGTCTTCATTTCCATTCCAAAAGGTTTCAGCAGGGAAGCCAAGAAGTGGCGCTCCCTTTGTGTTTCAGTGCACGGGGCATTGACAAGGAAGCAGCATTTGAAGCTGTTCAGTGACCTTCTGCTTTCTCTACAATTGTATCCATGTCACTGAACTGCTCAAAGTTATTGAACCTCTCAGTGACCTGCTGAGAGTATTCAGGTCCTACCGTGTCCCTGTTTGTTTGTGACACTGCTTTCACTCTCTCTGCCCCTCACATGCGTTGGTGTTACATCCCGATACCTCCTTGTTGATATTGAGTACTTGGGGCTGTCAGAGCATCTTTTCCTAGTCTTTGTTTCTACTTCAGAGTTGCAAAAGCCCTGCTCTGTGACATCCACCTTCCCCACAGCTGCTCCCTGCCAGACCTGATTCCCAATTAACAGCTAGTCATGCAGTCCTCAGGACTAGAGGCTTTACAATGGTAAATCACATGCACTGAGGGAACTTGATTGAAGCTGTTTTCTCTGCTTTCCCCCTGCCCCCCTGTGGGAAATTGCCCACAACGCAAATCATGGTGAGAGTCAACTGAGATGCAGTATTGGTGGCATTGGCTGTATGTTACAGGACCTAGAAGTTGTTTTACTTGGTCTCTGTTTTATCTTTGATGCCTGCACTTACAGATTTATATTTATTGCTTTTGTATCAGAGCTGCCTAATAGGAGGCTAGAATAATCACTCCCTCAGGAACTTATGCCTCTTATTTTGCTCTCACTCTAGGTTCTTATTGCCTCCCATTTGCCATCATATGAGCTTCGCCATAACCAAGTAGAGTCTATCTTCCTTTCAGCTATTGACATGTATGGACATCAGTTTTGCATTGAGAACCTGCAGGTATACATAAAGCCCTTTTCTACCACTGTGCATTCTTGTCCACTTTATTCCTAAGCCTGGTTCAATTAATCAATCTGAAATGAAGTTTCATGCCTTGACTTTATAAAATGATTTATACTTAATGTTGTTTTTTTCATAAAAATGCTATTATAATTGTGATTTAGCTTAAAAATGAAGTCTCTACCTCTTGTACTTTTATCTAGAAAGTATTCTAGGCTAGAATTAAGTGGTAGCACTAGTTGATGTCTGGTATTTGAATCAGATGTATAAACAGGTAGTTGTTAGTCTTCTAGAGACAAAGCCACTTACGTCATTTAAGTTTTATCTTATTATAATGCTTACTATTAAGCTTTATACAGAACCAGTTTTATAAAGAGTTTTGGCTAATTTTACTACTAATTGAAAGGACCTTGACTATTACTTTTTAGACAGAACCATTTTCTCAGGAATGACTTTGTTTTTCTACCTTTAAATAAGAGTAATATTGTTCTATCTAGCCAAGGGAATCTTCAGGCTCTCTGTCAGATTTCCTTCCGGGGAAGCTAGAAAAGGGGAAAGGATATTTTTGTTTATTTGGTTAATAGTTGAAATATAGGGTTTCAACTGGGGTCCAAATCTGTGGCTTACCATAGCGGAGGATTGAGACAGTATTTAAGAAGTTGAGTACAGATATATGTCAGGAAGGCTGTTAATTATGGTCTTTAGCACTAATATTAGCTATGATGCGTCACTATATTATTCTAAGAATTTTACATATTTTCATTCTTCTAATGCTCGCAACAGACCCATGAGGATAGGTGTCATTCCCACCCCCCCCCCCCCGCCCCCATTTTGTAGCTGAAGAAGCTGGGGCACAAAGAAGGTGAGTTTATACAGGACATTCCTAGACAGAATTCTTAGGTTACTCTATCTGCTTCAAAATGCTAAATATTGTCCACTGAAATTGTTCCCTTTTGGATGTAATGGCTTAAGCTTGTCTCTGTACCTTCCAGAAACTCATCTTGTCTGAAACATCTATTTTTGATGTCCTACCAAACTTCTTCTATCACAGCAACCAGGTAGTGAGGATGGCAGCTCTGGAGGTAAGTTTTCAAAGTATTGTGATATCACCTTTTTCTTGGTTTCTAGCTGATCTCTTCTGTCCACTTGGCTAATGTATCAGTCCTTTTTCTTTGGGCTTAAGGTTGGTGCTAAAGAGTAGAGTCTTCTTTTCCTTTGAAACAAATGCTTGCTTTACTCAGGTGTTTTCAGCTGAACTAATCACCACTTGTCCAATCATAGGAAAATAGCTGCCAGCATTTTTCAATAGTCTCTACTTTCCAAGTATTTGAATTCTCTCATTTCAGAATAAATTAGGATTCCATATAAAACAATAAATGAAAAAATATATGGCTGACCAGAACATGTACCATTTTGTGATTTGGGCCAAATAAAATGGATTTTTAGTTATATTCTGAATTTTTAAGCAACTCTATTGAAATATTTTGTCATGAGAAAGAAAGTAATAACATATAATGAACTGTGTTTTAGTTGCTTTACTGCTTTTCTCATTTAACCCTACAATTACTTCATGAAGCAAAAGGAAAGTGAGACTCCTGAGAGGTTGACTGTGACTGGTCCACATTTATGTAGATAATAATTAGAAGGGTTTGCATTTGAACCCAGGTCAATCTGGCTCAAAGACTTTTCTGTTTCCAGCACACTACCTCATTAAGCACAAAAATTGCAGGCCCTGAATAATGGCTATAAATTGCCAGGTAGATGTTTTTTGAAGATGGAAGAAGAGTGTTCTAGATGATTTTATGTAATATGACATCACTGCAGTCTGTTGCAAGCTCCTTTGGCTTACTTTTTATTGGTAGTCTGTGGATGGAATGTAATGTATCCTACTCAGTAAATACCAAATTTTAAAAATATCTAAGTATCTTAGAGTGCTTCTGTGTCATTTAATGAGAAATCTCCTTATATACCTCACATGATGATAGAATCACATGTAGCATTTTATGTGCATGGCAAATTGGCTGTGAAGTGCACAAGGTCACACTTACGGTTTTTGCTGTGATGTAACCTGTTGCTATTTCTTTAACTCTTGAGTCAGGTTAGTGTGTTTGAGATGTTATGTCAAATTATGCCTTACTGCTTTTGCCTAGGGTTTGGCGGGTTATAAATAATCTAAAATAATTTGGAGTAGTGGGACAACAAAACGAAGAGATACAAGATAGTAAATGAGTTGAACTGTACAACAATTGTTTCTATCTTCTGCCTTCACTCCTCAGGTGGCTCAGATCAGTACCTCTCATTTTTCTCACTGCTTGATTTTACCTTCTACTGAAATAATGCTTTCTTTTACTAATGATCAAACCTTCTCCCTAAGTTTGGGTTCACGTGAAAGGTTTATGGCCCAGCCAGAGGTGTCCAGCAGAGGCAGGTTAATTTTATTTTCATTTATAGTCATGGGTGTAGTTTTAAGACTGCAACTTAAAAAAAAATTTTTTTTTTTAATGTTTATTCATTTTTGAGAGAGAGAGAGAGAGAGACAGGGGCAGGAGCAGAGAGAGACGGAAACACAGAATCCGAAGCAGGCTCCAGGCTCTGAGTGGTCAGCACAGAGCCTGATGCGGGGCTCGAACCCACGAGCTGTGAGATCATGATGTGAGCCAAAGTCGGACGCTGAACCAACTGAGCCACCCAGGTGCCCTAAGACTGCAGCTTTATTAATTAAAGCAAGTTATTTATGTACAGAGCCTCCTTCTACATTGCATCCCTCTTCTCAAGACTATCTTTTTCCTGGCTAACCATCTTTTAGTTTCTGTTTTTGAAGGAGTGTATTTACTGAGGGTTACTTTTTAACCAGGTTTATGTTCGAAGGGCTTACATTGCCTATGAACTTAACAGCGTCCAACATCGCCAGCTTAAGGACAATACCTGCGTGGTGGAATTCCAGTTCATGCTGCCCACATCGCATCCAAACAGGTGAGTTTGAGCTGGGATGTGCATCTGAGCCAGCCAGATCTATCATGAGAGTTGAGAGTAATGTATGTGACAGTTCCATGGGTTTTTGGTTTTGGCTAGAAATATAGAGCAGAGAATGAACAAATTTATTTATTCATTCATTTTTAGTGAGAGAGTGCATGCACATGTGTGCAAGCAGGGAAGGAGCAGAGAGGGAGAGAGAGAATCCCAGGCAGGCTCTGTGCTGTTAGCGTGAAGTCCCACATGGGGCTTGATCCCACGAACCGTGAGATCATGACCTGAGCCAAAATCAAGAGTCAGATGCCTAATGGACTGAGCCACCTAGGCGCCCCAAAAATGAACAGATTTAAATCGTGAGAGAAGAGCCTCTTGGTACCCACTTTTTTTTTCTTATCTTTGACCTGGAGAGATGAAATATAATCTAAGTAAGATAAAAATTTTAAGATTACTCCATCATTCATGTTTGCTTGTATTATGTCACTGAGAAAACATAGTTCTTTTCTTTCTTTTTTTTAAGTGATAATTTACTGGCATTTTACTTACTGGAACTTTGCCAGAAAATCGCTTTTTTAGCAGTTTAAGTCAAGCAGTTGGAACATGAAAATATCTTGGGTGGAATGTTTTTCCTTTCTATTTATTTGCTATACATTAAGGCTATACCTGAGCCAATTTTGCTCTCTCCCTAAAAACAGACATCTGAATTTAGCAGCTGAAAATCAAATCAGTTTTTAAAAATTACACTTCAGGTGCAAACTGAAATTTGAATAAACTGTTTAATTAAACCAGGTTAATTCCATTATTTTTTCTTTCCTAAGTCCTTTAAGAAATAAAATGTGCATATGGAAATTTGTTGTAGTTTTGCTTTCGTTTTAAAATAAAAATATGTTGTATACTGATTTATTTTTAAAGTATTCTGACGCAGTGAAAACCTACCTACTCCCACCCACAGATATGTTCATCCCCTCCTGTATTTTTATTCATTTTAGTAATACCACAGGAAATATAAATACCACAGCTAATCTTAAGCTGCCCCCCTCCATTTCTTCTTTATGGCCTTTGGTTCTTCACTTTGTATTACAAAGTACTGTGTCTTTGGGGATCCTTAGTTATAGACAACAGAAATGGTTTTGTTTCTGAATTGCCACTTCACCCAAAGCAATAGAAACCCTTCCTAGAGACAAAGAAGTCTGTGCTGAGACTTTTGGCCACTGGATGCCACTGTTGATCCAGCAGAGGTCAGCAGATGAGCGGACACATCTTCAGAAAAAGTACTTCTCTTCTTTGTCTCAGAAGATCCTTTCACATCTCTACCTCAAAAATACCTTATGGCTGGCAGAGAAAAGCATATATCCTTGATTTAGCAGGCATCTCTCGGTACATTTTTGCCTCCATGGATTTCAGAATCTCATTTTCTAGAAACGAATGGTTGTCCTTCAGTGAGCGGCGAGGTACTCACAGCACACATGGGCTCAGCACTCGGTCTTCTTTCTTCTCCCGCATTCCTTGAATAATTGTAGAGAACTACATGCTATACTTAATGCTCTTTGTAATTCTCAGGACATTCTCCTTTTCTTCCTGCTTTCTACTGCCTCTTCCCTGTGGGCAGTGATTTGTAGTCAGGCTGCAGAGCTGCTTCAGATTTCCTTCCCTCCTCATTGCTCCCCTTGTCTTTTTGAATTGCTCTCCCTGTCCTACTTTGTTATTTGAGGATACGTGTCCAGTTTTGTGAAGGAAAGTAGACTGGAAAATGAGAGAAATGCTTCTTAACTGTTTGTTAAGAAATCTTATTCACCTTTCCATCTCAAAGGTATGAGTCTTGGTTATTCCTGTTATGGCTTCAAAACATGGTTATTTGCCCCTCCCGACATCTAAGATTTACACATCCCAATAGCCAAAGACCAGACTTGAACAGAACTGTGATCCTGTTTTCTGTCTCAAATCTTCTTTGGTTATATGTATATAAAATTATAAACTGTTGGGTTAGTAGCAGCAGCAGCAGCAGTGATGGAAAGGTGCAGGTAAGGACAAGTAAAGGAGGAAAGGTAAAAATAATCTTTGTGAAAACCAGAAAAATGTTAACATTGCTCCAATGCCTTGTTAGATGTAAAGTCCTTTTGTTAGTTTCGGAGTATAAAATGTGCCATCAGATTTAATCACAGAACGATATACTCAATTTTAGAGTACAGCCTTTTCACATATCATAGATTTGCTACTTGAATTTAGTTTTATAAGGTTTTATATTTTCTTACAAATGTTTTTGTTACAGTTTGAAGGTATGACCTTATTCTGACACCAACTGGTGTACTGACATTGAATTCTGACACTAACCACCTTGTGTTAGGTCACATAATACAAGTTAAGGGCTTGGTCCTTTACAAAACTGTCCCTGCTTTAGATGGGGCCACAAGTGGGGCACCCGGCCACCTGCACTTCTGACCAATTGGCTACAAATTTGGGGTTCCCACCATCCTGTCCAGTTTAATAATTCACTAGAACAACTTACAAAAATCAGAAAGCACTATACTTATGAATACAGTTTTATTATAAAGGACACCGATCAGGACCAGCCAGATGAGTAAAGTCTGGGTGTGTCCTGAATACAGAGCTTTCCCATTCTTTCCCTTTGGAATCAGGTACTCATCCTCCTAGCATTATCAGTGTGTTCACCAACCACAAAGTTCCATTGAGCTTCAGTGTCCTGAGTTTTTATCAGGATTTCATTACAGTGGCATGATTGATCAAATCACAGACCGCAGTTAAACTCCATCTCTAACCTCTTTCCCCTCCCCAGAAGTCCAGCTGCCTCAAAGCCTCCAACCCTCTAATCATAAGGTTGGTCTTTCTAGTGAGCAACCCCTATCTTGAGTTATCACATCTCTTAGCATAAACTCAGATGTAATCCAAGGGGCTCGTGAATAATGAAGATACTTCTGTTTCTTTTGAGAAATTCCAAGGACTTAGAATTTCTCTCCCAGGAACCAGGGACAAAGGCTTGTCAAATTCTTTATTATATAATAGGCCTATTCATCTCATAAAAGAATTCCAGGGTCTCTTAATTTTAACTAGTTTTGAGGCAAGTTCCAACTTTTTTTTCCAGCTTTAGTACTATTATTCTTTCCTATTCTTATTGTTTTCAGCAAGCAGGCAATGAGCATATTGGTTCTTATTCCACAGAAATAAGTTACAGGAGACAGTCTACCAGTGTTACTTCTACTCCCAATCTACTCCCAAGCTTGTAAAGCTCAAGGACACAATGTCCCATAACCTCTAAATTAATGAGTCTCAGAATTATTTATTTATTTTTTAAATGTTTATTATTTATTTTTGAGAGAGAGAGAGGGAGAGAGACAAACAGGGGAGGGGAAGAGAGAGAGAGGGAGACACAGAATCTGAAGCAGGCTCCAGGCTCTGAGCTGTCAGCACAGAGCCTGATGCCAGGCTTGAACCCACAAACTGTGAGATCATGACCTGAGCCAAAGTTGGGCACTCAACCGACTGAGCCACCCAGGCGCCCCAGGAAATATTTTTGAAATACTGACTACCAAGATTCTGCTTTATTTTGAACCAGGCTCCAGGGGACCACTTTTTGAAAAAGCTCCTACGATAATTCTGATGAGCACCTGCAGTTAAGAATCACTGCTACTTAGACCAGCACTGTCCAGTAGAAATACAATGCAAGCCACATATGTAAGTTTTTTTGTTGGCCACATTTAAAAGGGCAATAAGAAACAGATAAAATTACCTTGCACAATTTCTTTACCTCATCATATCCAAAATACCATTTCAATATGTAATAAAAAATTATTCATGAGATATTTTTCATTTTTCATACTCGGTCTTTGAAATTTAGAATATGTTTTACATTTACAGCATGTCTCAATACAGATTAGCCCTATTTCAAGCACTTCCTAGCCACATGGGCAGCTCAGCTCTAGACTAAAAATTAATTAGGACAGTCACATTGAGCCCTCTTTATTTTATGTTAATGGTAGTACCCCTGGGATGGATTAAAAAAAAAAAAACCCAAATACCTCTAATTCTTAGGTTTCTTGTTCTTACTAGTTATAGAAATTATCCACATCTGATAGTGTAGATAGATATTCTACAATATTAAAAAAAATTTTTTTTAACGTTTATTCATTTTTGAGAGAGACAGAGTGTGAACGGGGGGACGGGCAGAGAGAGAGGGAGACACAGAATCCAAAGCAGAATCCAGGCTCTGGGCTGTCAGCACAGAGCCCAACACAGGGCTCGAACTCACGAACCTTGAGATCATGACCTGAGCCAAAGCTGGACACTCAACCGACTGAGCCACCCAGGCACCCCTACTACAATATTTTATGCATACTTTAAAAATTACTCAATGAGGGGCACCTTAGGTGGCTCAGTCAGTTAAACACCCGACTCTTGATTTCAGCTCATGTCATGATCTCACCATTGTGAGATCGAGCCCCGTGTCGGGTCTCCATGGTGAAAATGGAACCTGCTTGAGATTCTCTCTCTGCCCCTCCCCTGCTTGCTTGCTCTCTCCCTAAAATAAATAAATAAACATGTAAAGAAATAGTTTTTAAAAATTATTCAATGAGGACAGAGAACAGGCATATGAATATACATATTTTACTTATCAATGTAAAACAGAATTTACAATATTTTTACCACCTGGGGTTAACAAACCAAAAATTCTTGAGGGAGAAAACAGATATATTCTTAAACCAGTTTTTGCATTTTCTTTCCTGGTGCTTGTTTTTCACATTCCTAGCTAGGCATTCATTTGAAGTAGATTAACTTTGTCCAGCAATCCTTAGAAGTGAGTATCTTCCTAAGCTATGTTATCAAAGCAAGACCACAGTCTCTTGTTGCATATGGGGTCACCTGGTGAAATTCCATTCTTGCAGTTTATTTTTGACTAGTGATTTAGCCCTCATGAGTTGGGATGAAAGAAACATGGCTGTCTGCAAACTGACAGAAGCAAAGTATTTTTTCTCAAAAACACCTTAGATACTGTTTGAATTGAAGACCTGTCCCATTGGTACATGTTTTGATTTTTAGAGCAGTAGGTAAAACACAAATTCCAATGAAAAGAGCAGCCTCTAAGAAGGGAGAAGACACCCTTTGAACAGGTAGTGTATGGCCACCATGTTTGGTCCTTTTTATTTTTTGTTTAAATTCATCATGGGCCTTTGTATTGCTTGACATTTCACATACTTTTAG
Source organism: Prionailurus viverrinus (assembly GCF_022837055.1). Taxonomy (NCBI): domain Eukaryota; kingdom Metazoa; phylum Chordata; class Mammalia; order Carnivora; family Felidae; genus Prionailurus; species Prionailurus viverrinus. The sequence goes on from NC_062574.1 coordinate 23,837,976, forward strand.
AACTTACTTGACTGTGGAAGGAACACTTAATATGAGATCTATCCTCTTAACAGATATTTAAGTATACCATGTATTGTTGACTTTGGGCTTATTCATTTTGATTGACTGAAATTTTGCTTGACACTCTATGTTTCAGTATAATTGGACAGTTATTCCTCCCAATATTAAAAAAAAAAACAAAAAACGGGGGGCATCTGGGTAGCTAAGTCGGTTAAGTGTCCAACTCTTGATTTCAGCTCAGGTCATGATCTCACAATTCATGAGTTCGAGCCCACATCAGGCTCTGTGCTATCAGCCATCAGTGCGGAGCCCGCTTGGTGTTCTCTCCCTCTCTTTCTGCCCCTCTCCTGCTCGTGCTCGCTTGTTCTCTCTCTCTCAAAAATAAATAAACATTTAATAAATAAGTAAATAAATATTTTTTTAAAAAGGAGATGACTGAACAGTTTCTTTCTAATCTCTATGATTTTCTGAATCATCCTTCCTGCTAAGTAGGCTTCAGTCAAGGTAAGGTATGTTATCTGCTTGGAGAGCCTGGGTGACTTAGTTGAGCGTCCAACTTCCACTCAGGTCATGATCTCACAGTTCGTGGGTTCGAGCTTCGCATTGGGCTCTGGGATGACAGCTCAGAGCCTGGAGCCTGCTTCGGATTCTGTGTCTCCTTCTCTCTCTGCCCCTCCCCTGCTTACACTCCTGTCTCTCTCTCAAAATAAACAAACAAACATTAAAATCTTTCAAGTGTGTTATCTTCTTGATCTTGTACCCAAGACTCCAAGTTTTTTCTGGGAGCTGTAGTTGCAATTTTATTTGACATCTGTAGGTCTTACTCACCAGAGGATCCAGTTATTAGAGCTTCACCCAGAGAAGCTTCTGGTATAGATATACCCTTTTCTTCTTAAATTCCCTTTACTTGAACAGAAACTGCAGAGATTTTCTTGATTTAAGCATAATAGGAAACCTATATATGTGGTGTGTGGGTGTGGGTGTGGGTGTGGGTGTGTTTCTTCTGAGATTTAAAGGCTATTTCCAGGGCGCCTGGGTGGTTCAGTTGGTTAAGGGTCGGACTCTTGATTTTGGCTCAGGTTGTGATCCCAAAGTCCTGGGATCTAGCCCCATGTCAGACTCTGCACTGAGAGTTGGAGCCTGCTTAAGATTCTTTCTCTCTCTCTCTCTCTCTCTCTCTCTCTCCCTCTACCCTTCTCCCCCTTCCTCTGTGTGCTCGCTCGCTGTCTCTCTCTCAAAAAAAATAAAATAAAAATAAAAAGGCTATTTCTTATTGTATGAGAATTTTTTTGAGGGGAGGGGATTTTGTTGTGTTGGGTTTTTTTTAAAGATTTTATTTTTGGGGAACTTGGGTGGCTGAGTTCATTAAGCATCCAATTCTTGATTTTGGCTCAGGTGTCATGATCCTCATGGGTCGTGAGTTCAAGCCCTGCATTGGGCTCCCACTGACAGTGTGGAGCCTATTTGGGATCCTCTCTCTCTGCCCCTCCACAACCAAGTGAGTTTTTTCAGTCATTCTCTTGGTGTAGGAATCGTCAGGACAGCTGGTCTTCACTGAAAGAACATTTTATTATTATCTAGACTCAGGATTTATTTCTCTTGTCTGAGATTCCATCAGCCCAGCTCTTTAGTGAATTCAGCCAGTATTTTACATGGATTGATCCTTGAGCTCAGACTAGATCATTCAGCATTCCCTTTTCTCTTCCTTTCTCTAGTGAGAGTCAGGGTTTAGAGCCCTAGGGGTGTGTGTGTATGTGTTTGTCTTTTTTCCCATTCCAAAACCCTAGTTTATCATTCTCTAGTGCTGGTGATGGAAAATCTTGTTAAACTAAGGCATCGTTCTGAATGTCTTTACTTTTGACAATTCATGGAATCATTTGACATTTAGGATTTCACTTAGCTTTGGGCACATTAAGTCAGAATAATCTGTAAACAAATAGGTTCTTTAGTCAGTCTATGTATTTGATCTTCTAAAATATAGCTATATTCATACAAACATATGTAAAGTATTATCCCATAAACTCTGTGGCTGTGCATATTATGATAATCTGGGAGTGTGAAATTTAAAACTCCAAATGATTTTCATAAGTAATACACATTTGTGAACGTAGTTTTTTTTTTTTTTTAAACTTTTAATCCGTGATTCAAATAAGCATCAAAACTGATGCAGGAGATAGAAGTATACTTTGTTGTATGTTTCTGTATATATATAAATGGGTGAGGAGCTATTGGTGTTTATTTCCACCTATTTCTTAGATGGAAATTCATGCTTTAGTTAAGTCATGTTGCACTGCACCTTCTCTGCTGTTTGCTCCTTCTGAACTTGGCCCTCTATGTTATAATGTTTTAATTCACGCACTTTCTGTTTCTTATGTTTCACCTCCAGAAGAGGTTGGCTGTGTTCTCTTTCCCCTGAAAGCACATGTTTTGGTCATGACTCGGTTTAGGCTGCTTGGCACCTTCAATGTTTAGCTGTCGGTGGGTGTCTGCTGAGCCTTCTTCTTATAAAGAAGGTTGTGAGGAAGTTTAGAAATCAGAAGCCTTCCATGTGACTAATGAGTAGCCTGCTGCCATTCTTGAGAATTCTGATAATCTCTGACACCCAGAGATTAGAGTGTTCTTTGGATCTTACTGAGACACTCAAAAGTCATCCAACTTGTAGCATTTTTTTTTAGCAGTGGGAGCACTTGGTTGTAGTTAGCAGGCCAGAATGAGCTATAAATAAATAAAATCCTACAGTGCTTGCTTCCTTCATTCAGGGTAGTCTGCTGATAAGATGCAAGCATCTGGCAGAAGAGAAGATTCTCAGCAGGTTTAAGTGCTTACCAAAGTGCTTTCCTGTATCCATGGCTCAGCTTCTAGTCTCTGCTGTGTTATTTTGGCACTCTAGACTTGTAAGATTGGAGAGCTGGGTTTAAAACTCTCAATATATCATTAGGGTAGCCCAAGGTCCCTTCTTGTCAAAGAAGACTAGCTGATTCCAGGGGGAAGGAAAAGCAGAATCCAGGGCACCTGTAAATCCCTGTAGTTTTGTGCTGTGGGTTTGCAGTTAATTATACAGCAGGCAACAGTAATATGCTGCAGCTCTGTTGGCATACTTGTTTCAAAAAGAGCAAAATCTTCCAGCAGAGCAAAGAAGGGGCTTTGAAGGAGCTGCAAATGAATGAAGCAATGATCATTTTATTGTAAACTAAAGCTCTACAGTGGAATCAGGGCATCTGAACTGCAAGGAGGTGGTGCAGGAGATGCCAAGTAGAAATACATGGTTCAGATGTGTTTTACACCTCTTGATTTGGATTCTCCTGCAGAAATATAGTCACACAAGGAGACCACCACTGGTCACAGCCAGCCAAATTGCTCTTTCTCCTATGGTAGTGCTGTTAGCGACTGCTAGTAGGTTATTCAGCCGACCTCTTCTGATTCTGCTTTGCTGCCTTACTTCAAAAGATTTGCCCTATACTGGCTTTCAGTCACAGCTTGATGTAACCACTGCTTGTTTGCATGCATCCCCGTCATTTTCATATAGGGTCTTTTTTTTTTTTTTCAAGTTAGAAGGCAAAAGAATTGGGAGCATTTTTATATGATAAAAGATTTATGTAGGGCTAGCTGGAATCAAGCAAAATGAAATTCAGCTGGAAGGGCTGGTAATAGGCTGAGAGAACTTGTGACTGCCAGAGAAGTCAGTGTTCCTTAAATAAAGAGGGCTCAGCTAGCAGGCAGCAACTCTGACTTTGCATTCATATTGAAGCAGGCTCTCCAGCCACTCTGTGCAGGCAGATCAATAAAATCAGAGGTGACTTAATGCCAAGAACCTCAGAATTCAAAGGATTTCTCTTGTCCTTCTTTAAATTTAGTCTACATTGAAGTGTAATGCTAGCCTCAGGAACAGGTGAGAAAATGTATAGAATTTGGTTTATGATTGTATATTAAGCAGTGTCCTTGGAAAATATTCCCTTTGCTTTCTCAGTTATCACATCTGTAAAATGGAGCTAATCTGCTGGAAGGAAAATGATTCCAGTATTTATCAAAACACTGTGAATGAAGATTTATTATAAGTGCTTCCAAAAGCTTAAACAGCAAATGTCTAATGAAAAGTGAATTCATGTCCCATTTATGTATTTGAAAATGTAGTTGACTGCCTTATCAGAGATTGAGTAGTTTGACTGCTTTTGCATGATGAGTATGCAGTGAAATGTGGTAGATTTTATCTTATTAAAAGCTATATAAATAGCATATTTGACTCCTATACAGTCTCTCCTTTGGTTGTTCATCTTTATGTTGACCATGGATCTACTTTCTAGTATATCACATTAGTGTGCAGTATCCCACACTGGTCATATTCTTTTTTTTTTTTTTTTTAACATTTATTCATTTTTGAGAGACAGAGGCAGAGCATGAGCGGTGAAGGGGCAGAGAGGGAGGGAGATACAGAATCCAAAGCAGGCTCCAGGCTCTGAGCTGTCAGCACAGAGCTCGACGCGGGGCTCGAACTCACGAACCGCGAGATCGTGACCTGAGCCGAAGTTGGACGCTCAACCAACTGAGCCACCCAGGCGCACCTCACACTGGTCATATTCTTAAATTGAGCAAATATTCCTTATGTAAGGGTAACACAATATATAAATGATCATTATGGACATGGTTAAGTGTTTACCTGGTGATAGAGTTTATCCTTCTTTCCGTGCTCATCTCATGTACAGCCCTACAGATTCTTATTCTGTCAAAGAGGATAAGCTGCATCTAAACTTACCTCTTGTATGATTGAGTTGAGGCCCTTCTGTTAAAAACTGGAGGTGCTGGGAGTTTTTGTTCTTACCCCATACTGTGTAGATGGTTCATGGTTCCTATAACAAAGCAGCAGGGGGCTCCCTATGAGAGCTTGAGAATTGCTGATGAAAAAGGGCCGGCTTTTGGTTGGTGATGTTCTTTTCATTTCAGGCCCTTTTCTACTAAAAACTTGGCCCTCATTCTGTGAAGACTCCCTAAGAGATTAGAGTGTAGCTGCAGAAGCAGTGGCACCATTTTATTAGTTTAAGAAATTGGTTAACAGTTTAGAGAGATTATACTGGTTTCTAAATTCCAGAAACCTGAATAGATGGAACCTGAGATTGCTTCAGTTGTAGGATTCTTCTCTTTGAATTGAGGTTCATGGTAGGAGACTGTGCAGGTAGCTCCTTTCTTTAGATTCCTTGATGTCTTAAAAGAAAGACATTCCTATATTCTCATTAGCGTTTACTGTTAGTTTTCTGCTTAGCTACAACTCCCTCTGTTCTAGAACCCGTGCATACTTTTTACTGGTTGAGGATGGCTACGTGCATGGTAACTAAGGATCTCTTGTGAATTGAAACCCCTTCCCCTGAATGAGAGGCTCAAAGAACCCAAACAGCAAAGGTGCAGGATTTTGCACTCAGAGGTTACTCTTCCTGCCTTATGAATTAGCTCTGTGATACAGGTTTGATGCAAAGAGCATTGCTACTCACAAATCACATGAGGTATACAGTTTGTGTGCAGTGATATGTCACAGCATTTTATTTATATGGCCAGCTCAGTCTATTCTGCTCCTTTCACTGCCATGGAAAGTGCATCATTTTCCTCCCTCTCTCCTCCTTCCCACATATCATCAGCACCACCCACAATGTTCTGCCCATTAAGTCCTGTGTGTGCCAGAAAACCCCAACAATGATTAAATGCTGATAAAAGAATGTTAGAAGGTTAAGATATCAACCAATCAATGCCCTTACAGTACTCCTAAATTGTGGGTGGTAAGTATAATTTTGCCCTTTTAACATTGAAAATAAGGATTTTTTATTTTATTATTTTTTTCAGTTGAGGAAATGACTGACATCAAATTAAGGCGGGGGGGCGGGGAGTGGGGGGAGAAAAAAGCATTGGTGGCAAAGACCAAAGAGAATGCAGGAAACTTGCCTTGCAGTTTCCATTCTTACCCTAATCTTTTTTTCATCGTTTTGACAAGTACTTGGTCAGGAAATTCTAGGGCTAGCCAAATTTAGGTGTGGTTTTATTTATGAGAGGCCTAGAGTTTTTGAACTTGGAGTACTCTTAAAAAATTATTACCCTAAAATCATTAAAAAGTACAAATTACTTAATTTTAACAAAGTATATCACTCTAGTTACAGAATCATTTATCATTACATTTCTGCATGATTTTCAGTTTTTTAAGCTCCCATAGTACCGAATACCCTCCTTTCCAACACCCCCACCACTCCTTGCCACCTCCCTGGTCTGTGGGAGGAAGACATAGTTAAAAGGGCTTACAAAAGATAGCTGGGAACCTAGATTCCTGGCTACTTTTCTTTGGAGGAGAGTTTATAAGTTCATCTCATATCCTAGGAAAGCAGTTAAGGTGGGAGGGGCTGTGGAATCAACTTCTTTGGACCTCCTTACTAAATTTTCAGTAAAATAGGAATAAGAAAGAAGATTCTATAAGACTTGTCAAGAGTGACATTTCATGTTGAAGCTTAAGATAATATGCCATGTCCATAGAGCTTAAATTAATTTTCATGAGGTTGTGTTTTATTACCACTCTGCATTATTTTTTTGTAGTAGACTTATTTTTAAAAATCCATGGTAATCCATTTCAACCCTTTCCAGCAACAGTTGCTCTGGTGAGGTAGGTCAAGAGGTATGCCTCTTTCGAGGCACCCTGGTGTGTGAAGGGTAATGAGCACTTAATTATGTCTGCTGAATGCCAGAGCTGCCAGGCTGGAGCTCTTCATGTCCGGTCTGTATCTGCTCTGACAATTCTTTTATGATGGCTTTCACTAACCTATCAGTAACTAACTGTGGTTGTTTAATTACAGAGGGAACATCCCCACGCTAAACAGGTACCGTATGTTTAGTTTCTTTTCCAATTAAAAGCACATTTTTTGTAACTTAGAATAGTGAAATCAGGGAAATAAATTAACACTACATTTGACAAGTTATGTTGTCTTCTGCTAGGGAGTCCTGAGCTCCCCTTTGGACATACTAAATTATTCTTTCTGTTTGGAAAACATGTCTGCAGCTTTTCTTCAGCTGTTCAAAAAGCAACACTTGGAAAGCCTCAGTATGGAGAAGCCCCCCATCTAGCTGTATATGATAGGGGAGTTGTCTGCCTGCTGTTCAGCTTTGCTGTAAACGTCTTTTGCTACATTCTCTGTCTAGTTTGGGGCTTTCAGAGGAGAAACCCTTAGGTTACTCCTCCCCTGGCAAATTGTTCTTAATTTTTTAATTTTTAGTTTCTTGAGTTTGCTTCTCCTTTTAGCAGAATGCAAATGCAGAAATAGCTGATCTCATGTTTTATCAGTTTGTTAGCTACTTTTCTAAAGTGTTACAATGATATGAAAACCAAATTTTATTTCAGACTTACAAGATTAACATTTGAAAAGTGTATTTAAATCTTTGATGTATATAACCCTGTGAAGAAGTTTCCTGGCCAATATATAACACATGTGATATTTTGGTAATTTTGATTCCACCTGCTTCTGAGCCAAGCAAGGCAACACAACGCAAGTTTGAGAGGATAGCAGTTCTGATTGGAATTGGATCTACAAAACGCCAAAGCGGAAAGCAATAAGTTGGTGGCAAGTTCTTCGTAGATGATCAGTTCTGTACATTGAAATATTCATAGACTTATGTTTGTTTTGTTCCTCTCCCTTTAAATATTAAGTAATCAAAACTGGTTATAGCTTTCAGAGTCCAGTTTGGATGGGGAGAGAAAAGGGAGTGCATTGGTTTGGTCTTTGTGTCTGCCCTTTGAGAGTGGACTTGGTTCATTCCTGCCTGCCAGAAAAGCTATGTCCTGGCCCCTGAGCATAGTAGTGGGGGAAACTGACTAGTGGATTTCCCCTGTTTGCCCCATGTTAACCCCATGTTTGCCACAAACACAGCCTGTTAGCTTATTCAGCGGCAGTTCCCTTTAAGTGTTATCTGGAACCCTTTTATCTTTCCTGTCTAATGCCAGGCAGGTAGAAAAAGATATAATGCCTCACAAACTTGCTTCTTTATAAATATGTTTGGTGATCCTAGAAAAGAGGATGATAGCATTTCTAAGTTCATACAACTCTGAATCCCAGTTTCTAGTGAGCACCATGTGTAAGACTTGCTTGATGCGTGTTTCATGTGTTTGTTTCATTCATGGTATCAATGGTTTCCTCTCCCACTCTGCCTTTCTACTCTCTGGTACTGTCAAAAGATAAAGTGCCTTTTTCACAGTCCTCATTTGCCAAGGGATAAAAACTTGGAGTGTCAGTCTCTGTAGTCTGTGTGACCAGCACTCTGTCCCCTGAAAAATTCCATTGCCTTTTATAATGACAGTTTGAATAGAGTACAGTATGTATGCAGATCTCTAGTCTGCATTGCTGCCTCTCTTCCCCCTGCAACACTGCAGGTGGTGCACTTCAAGGAGACTTTTGAGCAGCTCCCCAAAGTTTAGGTGCCCCTGCCTTGTTCTGAACTTGCTTCTGATCAGTATGCCAGTAACATGGCAGGCAAGTCCTAAAAGCATCGGTTACTTTGTCTTTCCTAACAGGCCGTCCAGATTGATTGGGCATTTGGAAATACTTCCCAGTATTACTTTTAAGTACATACTGCTGAGGTGCATCAAGGAATATACAGACTCCTTATGTTTTTAGCTTGAACAAACAGTTCTCTTGGAGCATCTCCATTTAACACCTGTTTGTCATGCTTACGCATACTTTGAGACCCATGCTCTGCCCTTTTGCATCTTACTAGGATTTCTTAAGGGCTTTTGGTGAGGATATGTTTACTTTGGAATAGGAGTGTTTAAATATAAAAGAGGAAATTTTGCAATTTCGAGTTGAAAAATGTCTCTTTTTCAAAAAGGGAGGAGCTGTAATCCTTACAACTGCTGTCCCCATCAGCCCAGTAAAGGGAGAAGTAAATACCTCAGTAAAGTTCCTTTTATAAACTGTGACTTGTTTCTGTATGATAGATGCTTTCTGTGATGATTTACTAAACCATTCCAAATGACTTAGTTGTTGTTGTACATGCATATATTTATCTGTGAATACTTAAGGCATTTTTCTCTAGGAATTACAGTAGATTAAGTGTTGCCTAGTTACAGCCCACTTGGCTTGCTTCCTTCCTTTTAAAAAAGGGAATGTTTTAGGGAAGGGGAAGATGCAGGATGGTTTTTAACCCCTGTGTGCTATTCATTCATTAGTCATGCCATGGCGTCCTTGTATTAAAACTGCTACATAGTTCTTCACTATCCTTAGATTTTTATTTGGAGAAATTTGGGGGTGCAAAAAATAGCTTGTGTGGGGTAAAATTGAAATGAAAGGGTTAATGTGAATCCATCAAGACAGGCCTATCCACAGTGGGTAAAAAACCAAATCTGCTCTGCAACCTGACCCTACCTCAGAGTATTCTCTTGCTCCTTTTCTCTATTGTTACTCTCCCAATCCTGCTCCTAACTTCCTTGTCTAATGCACTTGATTGAATTACTGTTTAGAATGTCCTTCTCCTCCAACCTCAACCACTATGGCATGACTCACGTAGCTAGTGTCAGCGATGTGCTGTTGGACAACTCATTCACTCCACCGTGTCAGCGGATGGGCGGAATGGTCTCTTTTCGGACTTTCGAAGATTTTGTCAGGTAAGACACTGTGGAACTGTGTCTGTTCAAGGGGAGCTATAGCCATCTCTGTTTTGGGGTCTCTGATTTCTGCCAAGTGAATAAAGGCCCCCAGAATAGCCATGAGCCAGCTAAAGAGATATAGCCCTTGCTGTATATGTCCTTGGAGAGGTATATGTTCTTCCATTTCTACCTCTTATTCAGACTCCACAAGCCTCTACTTGTTATATGAGCCTGGTCAGAAAAAAAGAAACAAACAAAAACCATCTTTTCCTTAGGAGCTAACAGAAGAAGCTGTCTGCTCTGTGATGAGTGAAATGTCAGGAGAAATTAAACACAACACCAGAGTGAGCCCCACCAGAGACGATACATCTTTTGATTAAATGCATTCAGCATCTATCTCTTGATGTATACTGATGCATTACCCTAGGGGGAGGGGTAATTACATTGGTCTGTCACTGCTCCAGTCCCAGGCTCTTTCTGTTACTTTAAGACCGATGATGACAGCAGTGCTCATAGCTTACATATGAAAAAAACAAAAAAGCTGTAGATCATTCTTTTTTTTTAAAGAAAAAATATATATGGTTTATTAAAGGTTAAACAATCCATCCTCCTAATTTCTGCCACTTGGTGAAATTTTGCATGTCACCTCTAGCCACTGGTGATTCTATTCAGTTGACTATTGAGCACAGAGCAGAATAGATTCTTCTTGTGGACTGGGCTGGCAATGGCAGCGTTAGTTTCCTGCCACTTAGGTTTTCTGCCACTTGGGTTTTCATGGTGGGTATTTCTCTGGTATTTTTCAGGATCTTTGATGAAGTGATGGGCTGCTTCTGTGACTCCCCACCCCAAAGCCCCACGTTCCCTGAGGCAGGTCACACATCTCTGTATGATGAAGACAAGGTATAGTGTTCCCTTTGAGAGACTGCTTTGGTACTTCAGACACAGGACTTGTAGTATATGCTATCTTTCTGGCTTTGGAAGAATCCATCTTTTTACCCTACTTTATATTATTTAATTTTATATGCCTCATCAAAGTATTTTTGGGAACAAATGGAATATAAATTCTAATCTAAAAAAAACAAAACTGTATTTATCTTGGAATCCATACTGTGAATAGCAAATGGACTCAGCCATATCCATTGCAGCTGCCTCTGAGTCTCTGAATGTTGTTTTCAAGACTCGAGCTGTGGTTGCTTTAATTCTTAGTGGTGGCTTATATATTTGTAGAATGGTGCTATCATAGTATTCAGGGAATGGCAGACTAGATAGCAGGGGGAAAAAATAGGCATTTTGTTTAGAACTTTGTCCTTTTATTAAATCCCTTCTTTTCATTTCACAGTAAACAGATAATTCTGCTTTTTCCCGATGAGGTGATTTTCCCATGGTTTGATACTTCCACTGTTTGATAAATTGTTAGGAAATATGTGAGAATATGTTCAGATGGCTTCTTCTACTCGTTTTTCTTCACATTCTGTGAAGAAATGTGACAAATGGTTTCATTCCCATTTTATTCATGAAAAAGTTGACACAGTGGTCTTCAAGTTCATGTCAAGTCAGGATTTGAGTCCCCCTCTGGGTAATGCCTTTGCTGCCTTATCTTTGAAAAGTTAGGTGTTTTACTTTATTTGATCTCTGTCGTGGATGCTGATCAATGGTTTCTTTTCCTTTTTTTTTTTTTTTTTAATTTTAATGTTTATTTTTATTTTTTATTTTTTTTTTTTAATTTTTTTTTCAACGTTTTATTTATTTTTGAGACAGAGAGGGACAGAGCATGAACGGGGGAGGGGCAGAGAGAGAGAGAGAGGGAGACACAGAATCGGAAACAGGCTCCAGGCTCTGAGCCATCAGCCCAGAGCCTGACGCAGGGCTCGAACTCACGGACCGCGAGATCGTGACCTGGCTGAAGTCAGACGCTTAACCGACTGCGCCACCCAGGCGCCCCGTTTTATTTTTATTTTTGAGACAGAGAAAGAATATGAATGGGGGAGGGTCAGAGAGAGGGAGACACAGAATCTGAAGCAGGCTCCAGGCTGTGAGCTGTCAGCACAGAGCCCGACGCGGGGCTCGAACTCACGGACTGTGAGATCATGACCTGAGCCGAAGTCGGATGCCCAACCGACTGAGCCACTCAGGCGCCCCTGATCAATGGTTTCAATTTGCTTATTCATACTAGTGGGGAAACCAGAATGTCCTGTGAGGCGTATCTCTTTTTCAGGTATTCTACCAAGTACTGTAACTTCTCTCTGCCTCTATATTTACCAGCCTGCTAATTTCTTTGTGTTGTGTTCTTGAGTTACAGGTCCCCAGGGATGAACCAATTCACATTCTGAATGTGGCTATCAAGACTGACTGTGATATTGAGGATGACAGACTGGCAGCTATGTTCAGAGAGTTTACCCAACAAAATGTAAGTCCTAGGTTGGGTGGAAATTGATGGTGGCCGCTTTCCTGCTGATGTATCCTATCCACCCTTTTATCTTACCACTGATAATGGCTATGTCTTTTACATAGTTCTGCCTGTAGGGGTGAAATTCCAAAGTGACTTAATAGTATGTAATGAATATCTTATGTCAAGAAATATAGACCTCAAATATTCAAAATGTTTTTAAGGAAAGTAAGTTGTGTTCTTAAATCTTTCCCAGAGCTCTGTCTTGAACTTCCATTCGCCTGCTGAATATTTTCCTTTGGTGACTTAACTCCATAAATCTAGGCCTAGATTCCCCTGAGTTTCCTTCTATATCCTTCCCTTCTGTCCCTTGAAAGTATCAGTTATACTTCCATTCTCCTTTCAATTCTGTGTCTCTTGGATATATTGTGTTGACATCAAACTTCATAGTTTAAACCTAAATTTCCATCATTTTCCTTCACCTCTTATGACCCCCTGCCAACCACCCCCAAGAAACAAAACAAACCCAAGTAACCAAACCCTTTACCCCTAGTCATTTGGAAATCATTGACTTCTTCCTTTCCTTGCCATTCCATTAATCTACTCCTCTACCCACAATCCTTACTTGTTTATTTCCATCAGGTCTGACATCAGGATCTCTGAGGTTTTTCTTTACAGTGTCTCTTACCCTTTCTTCTTAGTTTTAAAATTCTCAATGCCACCATTCTAGTGTAAACTCTTACCTCACATCTGAGGCATGGCAACAGGTTTACTTGTGATCCATTTGTGTTCCCCTTGTTCTCCCCCCAGCTTCGGTTCTGCTCACTTCCACAAAGTTAAATGTCCAAAATGCCCCCTTACCAAGGTATTCTCCCACTTAGAGTTGGTTCTCTTACCCTCAAGATACATCTGTAGCTTGATATTTAACATCATCCTATTAACGAAGGCTCACAGTCTAGCCTTTGCTGCTCCTAAGTCTTTGTCTCATTTACCTTTGTTTACCTCATCTCTTCTGTGGTCCTCATCTGAAAGGTTTTCTACTCACACTAACTTCCTTCCAGTCTTTCTCTCTCCCCTTCCTTCCTTCCTTCTTCCCTCCCTCCCTTCTTCTGCTTGTTTTAAGAGCTGTCTCAAATTTCACCGCTTTCATGAGGCCTTCTCTGAGTAGCCCTCACTAAAATGTATTTTTCTTCCTTGCATTTCTAATTGGTCATCATATATTTATTAGCAGTAATGATACTTTTTTTTTTATAAAGAGCTTCTATGTAAACTTTTTTATTTGCACCTTATCAGAGTCTCATGGGGCTGGATTAGTCAGGAATTATTCTGTTATACACGTGGGGAAAAGTTCAAGTTCAGAGTAGATTAAGGTCCCTTGATCACCCACTGGTAGATGATATAGCAAAAACCTGAATTTAAGGCTTGTGATGCCAGCTCTAAGGGTCACAGATCTAGGTGCTTTAGTAAATAATACATTCTTAGCCCTGAAGATGCTTATAGTCTTATTGGAGGGAATGGTTAGACATGCTCAAATAATAATCTGCAGTTACATTTCATTGTGACATGTGATAGATGCCAAAGCACCTCTCTTCAGCTGCCCTTAATGACAACTACTCATGTGTTTCCTTTGAATGGAAAGCACCTAACTTATACTGCTTGTTATAATGAGCTCAGTAGATGTTTTTTAAAATTTAATTTAGCAATATAAGCAATTAGTGCCATAGGCATTCACATCATGTAATGCTGATGGTAGATACTCAGGAAAAGATGGTAACTTTGTGTTTCAGATGAGTCTTTAATCCATTATACTCTCAAAGCACACAAATTGACTGTAAGATTATAGTGGCCAAGATGAGGAAAAGGTACTTTCAGAGAAGTGAAGGTACGGGACATGCCTGGGAGTTTTTCTTTAGAAGAGAAATTTACCTTTCTTCTTGACCTGGACTAGTGACGTCATAAAATTAACCTGAGACCAGTGACCAAGGTAACCTTAGCTGTAAGAGACCTACTGTTATGTGTGGCTGCTGACTCTGCTGCTTGATGAAATAACATACGACCGTTTCTTCCCAGGTGTTGAGGCACTAATTGCCGATATTTGATTGTTTTGACCTCAACTTTAGGCTTTTTGTTACCCTCAAATCCAAGGCTTATATATCATCACACATTGGTTTAAAGAAACAGTTTCTTTATTTTTACTGCATATATTTGTAACATTAACTGGCAATAGGAAATTGCCTTTTTCCTTTACTGAACTTGTAAACTGAGGCACAGAGAAATCCAGCATCTTTGTCTAATGCTTTTCGAAAGGCTAAGGGTACACTGTGCTGACATTCTAAGCCTAGAGAAGCTATTAACTGCATTAGGTACTGTGCTTATCCAGGAATACTTGACATTTTCACTTCCTTGTTTTGGGGAAAAAAAAAAAAACATAAAAAGAAAGGGAAGGAGAAGCAATTAAAAAAATCTGAAATGATAACTAGTTTTGTTTTTCACTTCATGATCATGCTCCTAGCAGTTTAGAAAAAGTTTTTTTTTTTTTAAGCACACATTAAACTATCAAATAGGTTGATCCAAATTGTCCAAATAATCTTCTAGTCCCAGCATGTCTTTTTTTCTCTCATAGAAATTAGGATCATATATTTGTAAATGACTTGTGGAGGAGATTGAAGCAGTCAGTGTAAATGGAGTTTCTCCAGGTGCTGACGCCTAATCGCTGGGTAATAGCTGTGGACTTGCTGTGAGACCGGCATTATTACAATGTAATCAGAATCCTGTTGCTCTGCTGTTATTGTCAGCCACTTGTGGAATTTTAAAAGCAATAACAATTTTGATTTTAAATCATGGCATTATTAAAGTTATTTTCTTCCCTTGCCAGAACATAGCTATTGATGCTTGTCTTTGAAGGACTTGGCTGTAGTGGAATTCTTTGTTGGTGCTGGAAAAAAACGTTTCTGTTCCTAGGCATGCTTAAAGACTGATAACCATGGCAGCCCCCACTACACTGTGTTCTTCTAAAACAGTTTTTTCTTACTGTAGTATCAATACTTGGTTATTTACATTAATGGGTATGATGCCAGTACAGATCCTTTTTAAATGTTAGTAAGCCAAAATTTATTCATGTTTGGTCTGGGGATTTATTATTAGAAAATTAATTTTTCCAGTTATCTTTTGTTTATGCTGTTAGTTAATTTTATTACTAAGCAGTGCCATAGTAGAAATGGAGAAGTAGGAGGAAAATGGCTCAGGAATGTGCCTATTCATAAGGGGAAGCTAATTTGGACTTAAAAAATACATAGTATCATGAAAGTTAAGAATTGGCTTATGAACATAGCTCTTGGTTCGAGTTACAGCAAGGAATGTGATCAAACTAAAGTCTGACTGTGGTTTGTGAAAATCTACATTTTTTTTTTTTTCTATTTGTATTATTCATATATCCTCTCAGGGCATTCAACTAGTGGCATTGCTTTTCTCTTTGTTGCGATGTAGCCCCTTTTTGTTAGGGACCTTTAAAAGTATGTCCCTTACTTAATTCATTAACCTGTTTCTTTGTTTCTACTTTTGAGATAAATGAGCAGTACGCCATAGAGAAAGGCTTAGATCCAGAGGCCCAAGACTCCTATGAGAGTCTGTCTCGAAGCTGCTGGTGTCTGTTGCCTTCTAATATGCTGCTCGCCTATGCCAGGTGGAGATGTCAGTAGCCAGTAAATTTAAAAGCCTGTGAAACATTGCTTTTGCCAATTTTTAAAGAGAATTGAAAAAAAATACCTTCATGTAAAATAGCGGGGAAATATTTTAGAAGAACTAGAAAGGTCAGGACTTGTTCTGCTGAATTCTAGGAATGCAGTGTCTGATGATAGGTAGTATCTGTAAGTAACAGTGTAGGACCTGAATTTTCTGTGGTATGGAAATTTCTTCTTTTCCCTCTGATTACATTTAGTTTCTGTATCAGTATGAATCTTCACGTTTGAATACAGGCCCACTAACGTGATTTTTGATAAGCAGAAATTATATTGAGGTCCACCTTGAGGTAAAATAGTCCTTAGAGAATTTAGGTGACTTCATGTGATCTTTTTCCACAGAGTTCTACTTCAGTTTTGTCCAGATCAATATATAAAACCTATTCCATCAGAGCCAGGTTGAGATATGTTTATTTGCAAGTTTGAAGGTATTGAGGCAAGATGTAGATACACAAAAAAGGGTGTTTGCCCAGTCAGAGCTTTCTGAGGATTAAATGGGGTAAAACTTAGGATGAATGGAGATCTCATCTATCTTCTGTTTACATGTTTTGTTTGTAGAAAGCTACCCTGGTTGAGCATGGGATACGGCGCCTTACTTTCCTGGTCGCACAAAAGGTACTGGCACATGACCGATACTCCCCCAATATGTCTTAACGCTGCTTCTAGAATTTTAAAAAATAAAATATGGAATTATAATCATTTATTTCTTGTAGAATCTAATAAATTTTTTCCTATAAATTTAATCAAGAAAAAACATTAACTCATCACCTTTTACTTAATTCGTTTTTAATTTTATTATTAATTGCCAGCTTCTGTTTTTTCTTCTTTTCTGTCTTTCATTTGAAAGGATTTCAGAAAACAGGTCAACTATGAGGTGGATCAGAGATTTCATGTAAGTAAAAGGAACCACAATGAAAGATTACTTACTGTTTTATCTATCTGCCACCAATTATTTAAATATAGAGTATGTGTGAGTTCTTTAGAAGAGCTGGACTAATGTTTGGTTCTTCTTTTAGAAAGTGTTAAAATGAATCTTCCAGTTCTTCTTTAGTGTTCCAGCTAAAGTTTGTTTTTTGTTTTTTTTTTTAACCCTGTAATGAACTCTCAGTATAACTCTGAGAAATAGTTAAGAATGAACATAAGCATTTATCCAGATGACTAACGAAGAAGTGGGAACTAACTACTAATCTCTTCTGTGCAGAGTGAACATAGGGACTTCAGTAATGAAGAACTGTTGATTGTACTTTGGGGTTTTGGCTTCTACCAAAGTTGGATTCAGGTTCTATTATTGAGAATTCTCAATTCTGAAAAACAATCATTTATTATTTAAAATGTCTTAACAGAACCTAAGTTGGTGTTTTTGTCTTATGTTAATTCTAGGAGCAGGAAATAAATAAAATTAAGCATTAAATTGCTTGTTCTCCCATTTAACTGAATTAACTGTTAGTATTTATGAGATTAAAAATTTTGTTGAAAAGAGAACTAAGTTAATAGCCTGGCATCCAAACAATGGTATATCCACAATCATACCCATTGTGGTAGTAAGGTCAAAAATCCAGTTTGCAATCAAGATGTTATTTTCTAAAATGAATGATTATTGTTAACATATTTCTTTAAAAATTGATCTTATTGTAGCTAAGTAAGATTCCAGAAGATATTAGGAAGTCTTAATTTTCCTGATAAGAACTTTATTTGGGGGGCACCTGGGTGATCCACTCTTGGTTTTGGCTCAGTTTACGATCTCATGGTTTGTGGATTCAGGCTCCACACCTGGCAGCTTGGAGCCTGCTTGGGATTCTCTTTCTCTCCCTCTCTCTCTCTGCCCCTACCCCACTTGTGCTGTCTCTGTCTCTCTCAAATAAATAAACTTAAAAAAAGAAAAAGAGTTTCAGGGCACCTGGGTGGCTCAGTCGGGTAAGTGTCCAGCCTCGGCTCAGGTGATGATCTCATGGTTTGTAGGTTCGAGTCCCATGTCAGCTCAGAGCCTGGAGCCTGCTTTGGATTCTGTGTCTACCTCTCTCTCTTCCCCTCCCCCACCCACACTCTGTCTCTCTCTCTCAAAAATAAATAAAACATTAAAAAAATTTAAAAAAGAATTTTGTTTTTTTTTTTTAATGTTTTTTTTTTCTTTTCTTTTTTTTTTTTTTTAATTTTTTTTTTCAACGTTTATTTATTTTTGGGACAGAGAGAGACAGAGCATGAACAGGGGAGGGGCAGAGAGAGAGGGAGACACAGAATCGGAAACTGGCTCCAGGCTCTGAGCCATCAGCCCAGAGCCTGACGCGGGGCTCGAACTCCCGGACTGCGAGATCGTGACCTGGCTGAAGTCGGACGCTTAACCGACTGCGCCACCCAGGCGCCCCAAGAATTTTGTTTTAACAATTAAGATAAGTTAGTTTTCAAGCACTGTTCATTTGTAATGAAGATAGCATTTGGGATTCTGGAAAGGACTTTCTAAATTCAAGGACCTATGTGTGACTGCTTTTATTGCCCTTTGTCTATTAGGTCTGTAGCACTTGACATTTTGTTTTCCTTCTCAGAGTTCACCTTGTTGGTCTAGTCTACAGAGAAACAAGACAGACTACCCTCAAGCTAAAGAGCTAAGATTTTCTGAAATGCTTTAGGAAATGTTGTAGACTGTATAACTCCCCTGTGTTATTGATGTCAGGAAATCAGGCAGAGTACAGATATGTATCAATCAATAACTTTAGATAGGAAACTAGAGGCAGTGGAGAAGTATGAGGAGCTTAAAGAGAACCCTGGGGCTTTAGAGAGAAAAATCAAGAGCTTAGAGAATAAAATTGATACTTGGGATAGAATATGGAAGCCCATGAATGAATAGTATGGCTGTTAAATGCTGATCTGAACTAAAGTAGACATGCCAGAGCCAAGACCTGGATTTGGGAAGAAAGAATACTGGACTAGATTCTTAAGTTTTAATGTGATCTTTCATTTCTCACTGACTTTGGAATGATATAATATTCTGGGGAATAATAGTAAACTTGTAAAATTATTTTCCTTTTCCCTAATAATTCAGATGGAGACTTGATGTTTATAGCACAGTAACCGGTTTCCTGTAGTAAGCATTCCACAATGGATTAAAACTCTCCATTAAAATTTTTAAAAAGCCAAAGTGATTCATTTCCATGGGCATTCTTTTTCTTTTCCTTTTTTTTTTTTTTTGTAATGTTTTTATTTTTATTTATTTTGGGGGAGAACGTGAGCAGGGGAGGAATAGAGGGAGAGAGAATCTGAAGCAAGCTGCATACTGTCAGTGCAGAGCCTGACACAGGTCTTGAACTCAAGAACCACAAGACCATGACCTGAGCTGAAGTCAGATGTTTAACCGACTAAGCCACTCAGGTGCCCCAATAGGCATTATTTCTTTTGTACTTTCTTACCTCTGAATCTTTGTCATGTCCGAGAGTGTATCTACAGCTTTAGAACATTTTTTTGTTGTTGTTCTCCCTGCTATCCAGTAGGTTGAATAGGGACACGTATAGGCAAAATCTGCCAGGAAATGAGCCCAGTAGCTGGTCTTCCCCAGGAATCATTGTCCAGTTCCTATTTATAGTGGCATCAAGTGAGTAATCAGTTAAATTATCAAGTGATTTGTGATGAGTATAGGAAAGGTTGCTTTAGGACGTAGAGAACATTGAGGTTTGGTGTGGACTGGATTTTCTCTGAAGAATTGAATGACAGAGGAATTGGGGTGTTTTTATGTGAGACTCCTTAGAAGTGATTAGTGGTTATGCAGGGGGCAAGGGCAACTATTACTGAGCTCCATCCAGGATCTACAATAGCCAGGAAGCCTTGGCAGGAGTTGTACAAATCCAGGGCTCATTGTCATGGTGCTGCTCTTAGTTCCTCTGCTGGTGGTAGCTTGCCATTCGTGGAGGACGCTTAGCCTCTGTCATGTCATCTGATGTGTGCTTGCCCCATAGTTAGTGTAGTGTGAAAAAGAGGAAGCTTTCTGGGAGTGTTAGAGATGAATCCCTTGATCTCTCTGGCTTTTTGGTAATCCACTGTGATGTATGCAGCCTCCCCTGTTCTACACTGTGAAATCCCTATATTATTGAAGAGAAAATGTGCACATGAGGGGGTGAGGAGAGGAGGAAGGTTACCAAGGCTGTTCAAGAACAGCATTGGCTAGTGTGGAATGAAGCAGCTGTGCCATTGTCACATGGTCCTCGTCTCTCATGCTGCCTCAGAACCAGAACAAGGCAAATGAGGGCCAGAGTAATGATTCCTAGAGAGTGTATATCTTGTTAGGTGCTTATTCAGATGCCAATGAAGACTGTAAGCATTTCCAAAACTTTGTTGTCTATCACCACAGTCTCCACAGAGCTGAGCACTGGAATGTCTGCTACTGCCTTAGTCTCTTAGAGAATCCCTTAGAGTATGGAGCCTGTTCCTCCCAGCAGGCAGTATCCACCAGCACTAAGGAGTCTTGATATTGAGGTTCTTTCCATGGCCATCTAATTAAATCAAGTGCCCATAACAGGGCTTGCATAACTGCTTAACATTGATATTTAAACCAATTTTGAGAACAAACAAACCCATCCTTGTAAATACCTCCTTCCTATTTTAAAAAAATTGAAGCTTTAAAAGCAAAAGAACAGGGTCTTTGAATATCTGCAGCTGTATCAGCTGCAGTTCTCCAGCTTTATGTAGTATTTAAGTCTCTTAGTTTCACTCACATTTCAGATCTAGAATTCCAGAAAGTGTAGCAGAAGGTGCTGTCTGATTGGAGTGTAAGTATTAAGCTTTTTGAAGCTTTCCGTATTTTTTTTCAGCAAAGTTTTGTTAGGGATATGGAAGTGCGAATTTTTAGGATTTCTCCTGATACTTTGCAACCCAAACAAAAGCATTAGGTCCAAACACTGTGATAAATCAGTTTTATCTAGGTTTCCTTTTGCATCTTGCTTGCACAATTTTAGGCAATTAAACAAATTCTCCTATAAATCACCTAGGAGATAGTTGTAGTTTTACCAGTTTTATGAATGATTCCCACTTATTTGGGTCTGAAGGAAGAACCAACTATCAAAAATAGTTATCATGGTGGGGTGCCTGGGTGTCTTAGTCGGTTAAGCATCCAACTCCTGTATTTGAGTCAGGTCATGATCTCACGGTTTTGTGAACTCGAGCCCTGCATCGGGCTCTGCACCGACAGTACTGCGGAGCCTGCTTGGGATTCTCTCTCTCTCCCTGTGTCTCTGCCCTTCCCTGACCCATGCTGTCTCTGTCTCTCTCAAAATAAATAAATAAACTTTAAAAAAATGTTTAAAAATAGTTATCATGGTTAGTAGTTCATTTCTTTAAAAAAATTGATATGCCAATTATATCTCAATAAAGTTAGAAAAAATTGGTAGTTTTGTTTGCTGGTGGATCAACTATTAGTTTTTCAGAAGGTTTGGTTTGGGTTTTTGTTTTAATTACAGTCTATATAATTAGTTCTCAGCATGTTGAGGTAAAAGAGAATTGCACCAGCAAGTTTCCAATTTCTTCATCTCATTAGGTTTTTAACACGATTATTAGTATCATAATCATCTATGATGTTTTCTGTTGCAGGTTTTCACATTCTCTGATTTGCAGGGTGTCTTGATTGGCTAATTTAGGCAAATTATTTTGATTGTCTTGATGATGGTTGGCTGATTAGAACACAGCAGGGGTATAATTTCTTCCTGAGAAATGTTGCATTCTTTTGGTTTTTGGTACCAGAACACTAAGAGGGTTTTTCTTTGTGTACATTCAATTATTATATTTGCCCATAACACTAGTAGAATGCCTGGAAAGCAATTACATTAGTGATGGAATAAGCATGAATGCTGTTAGTAGAAAAATTGGAAGTCTCAGGATGAGGTGGGGTGAAGGAATTGACTACAACTGTAGGACCAGACTTCTGCTTTTCTTCTCTGTGTTTTTTGTTTCTGCGATTTTTTTGAGCACTGAAGGAAGTGACGGCTTGCTATAAAAGTCTTCAGAACTTGTCTGTCTTTCTAAGAATCACTCAATAATCCTGGTTTCTCATTGCACAGAACTTCTGGCCATTTCCTGACCTGAATGCTTCACGCTTAAATTGAGGACCCCACTGTGGAGCTAAAAATTTGCTCAAAAGTTATTTTAAAAAAATTTTATATTATCTCATAACACTGTTTCTTAGCTAAACTTAATGAAAGTGGTTTTTTTCGATTTTGGTGAGTCTTTGCCCACCCCTGCCAAGAATTAGTTCTCTTTTGTTGTTGGTTGTAAAGGTATTTCCATTCAAGATTGTTTGCTTTCCATGTCTTTTGGTTACCACAAATTCTCATAATGGACTGAATGGTAAAGACAGCTTATTTGTTACTATCGTGATGTTTTGGAAGGAATAATGATTTTGATTCTGCATATATACACACTTAAATAAGTGGTATACTAGGGGCGCCTGGGTAGCCCAGTCGGTTGAGCATCCAACTTCGGCTCAAGTCATGATCTCACGGTCTGTGAGTTCGAGCCCCACGTGCTGACAGCTCAGAGCCTGGAACCTACATCAGGTTCTGTGTCTCCCTGTTTCTCTGCCCCTCCTTTGCTCATGCTCTATCTCTCTCTGTCTCTCAAAAATAAATTAACAAAAAAATAAAACTAAAAATAAATAAACAAATGTGCTTTTAAGTGGTATACTAAATAAATATATTTTAATTCATAGTTCTGGCAGAATAGAAAGGTATATGCTTAAAAGATCTTATTATCACTTACCTTGACTCTTTCAGAAAATTCCATGAAAGGACTTATTACCTTTCCTTTTGTGACCTGTGTTGCTTTTTTAGCTAATGCTATGAAAGCCATACCTCTCAAGAATAAAATCAAAACTAAGCTATATAAAGCCATGAGCATGAAATCTACTGAAAACTCAGCTGAACATCTTCCTGCTTAATCTTGAAGTCATCCCCATGTTCTTCACTATCATTCGGGGGAATTATTTAGAACAAAACATCATCAGTAAAAGATCAGTGCTGTGTAAAACCCACTTTCAAAGGGCTTTTAAAGACCCAAGCCTGAACAAGGGATTTCCTGGGCTTGCTAAACAAGCTCCTAGAAACCTGTTAAATTCAGTTTTACAGTTAAAATGCCAAGGAAATGTAAAAAGATTTATTAACTGTGTAAGCTTAAGGTAAGAATGAGGTATAATACCTGTGGAAAGTATTCAAGAAGTTCTCAGTAAATTCAAGAACCACAAGTTTTCAGCATGAGTTCTGCTTTGGTTTTTTTTCCCTTAAGTCTTAATTTCTGTTTTTTTATCTCAACAAAGCGAAGTCGAATAAATAGGGAACTTGGATTATAACAAGAATAGAAAGGTAGTACCCTATACTTGAGAGAGAGTGGTAGAAATGGAAGGGTGTGGGCTCTGGCATTAGACTCAAGTTCACATTCTTGTTTTGTGATCCTGGGCATGTCACTTGGCTCCAGCTTCCTCAGCTGTAAAACAGGGTCATCATAGATACCTGAGAGGTTGTGGAGAGCTCTCGATGGGACAGCATGTGAGAATACCTGCCACCTAGAAGGCTTTCCGTTCATGTTTCCTTCATGGTTCCTAAAGCTCATTGAGGAATATTTAGGCAGCTAGTCCTGGTCTCTCTGCTTGTACCAATAAGTGTTTGATTATATTGCGCTCATAATGAAGGAGATACCTAATGAAACCTCCTATAGAGGCAAATAGTAATGACTTGATTCCAACACTGCCAGTAGAGCCTCCCATCCGAGAAACGGGTATTTGGTGTTAATAAGTTAAATTTCAGAAACTAATGGACTCTGCTAATTGAATTCATCTTTGTTAATTAATAAGGTTCTAGGAAATTGGCTGCTTTGTTGTGTAATGTCCTGCAAAAGAGCAGTAAGACCTAATGACTACAAGTTCACTAGTTCCTTCCCTCTCTTTCCTATACATGGGGTGGTAGTGACCAAAGTATCATCTTACACTTTTCTTTGTCTTGAAATGTTATTGTTTAAACACTTGGAATGATTGACTTAAGAGTGAATGTGGAAAAAACATGGATTGGGGAATACTGTGCTATCTGGCTAGTTTACATTTGAAGAGTTTCTTAAGGGGAAACTTGGGAAATCAGTCCAGTAACTACTATTGCAGTGCTGCAGCATAAGGGTATATTGGTTTTATTTGCCTGGTTGTGCCAAAAGCAACACCGGGGAAGACTTTTTTTTCCCACTTGGGAGATTTAAAAAAAAAAAAAAAAAAAAAAAAAACTAATTTTTTTTCCCTAGGAGAGGCTAGCTATTGAAGTTAGGATAATTGTGTGGTGATTTCAGACTTGGAAGTGGGGTCACAGTGGTGGTTACCCAAAGGATTGTTCCTATTCCCTGGCCTAAGCTTAGATAAGGAGCATGTATTCTAGGAGCTGCCTTCTAGATGCTTGACTGCTTCTGTACTTACCACGTGTTTATCCCCAAAGAGCCATATCTATGAAAGACTGACATATTTTCCCCTTCTTTACCACAGAGAGAATTTCCTAAATTTTTCACGTTCCGAGCAAGGGATAAGGTAAGGACTGGTTCCCTCCCACCCTTTTTTTTTTTTTTTTTTAAACCCAAGAGTGGCTTATCTTTGCCATGTGCTCTTCTTGCCATTCTCCTTTCTCTAACTGAATTTGCGCTTCCCTTTGCCTTGCATGTGTCTTAGAACCAAGGAAGGCTCCCTTTGGAAAGAGTTTGGTGTAGGAAATAGTCCAGTGTATTGAGCTACCCAAGGAAAGCGATAACTTTCACAATCATCACTATGCTTTAGGCCAGTCCTAATGATATATTAAAGGACTACTGCCCTTAGTAGTAGTATATCTTTTTTAATCTATGGATATTAAATATTCCAAAGCCAAATATCTTTATTTTTAAAAATTACATGATGTTTATTTCTTGAGTATTTACTGTGTCCTTTGTACTGTGCCAGAAATAATAAGAGTGTAAAACTGGGCCCTGCCTGTAAGCATTTTAGTTGGGTAAACCCAAAACATCAGTATGTGAAGTAGATACTAATGTGAAGCAGTCTGTGGTTAATTGTCAGAAATGAACTGTATAGACCGTAATGCAGTAGGAGTTCTGAGGGAATTGGTATTTTTTGTTTGCTTGTTTTTAATGGAAATCATCACCATTTGTAAAAGCATAAATGATGAAAGCTTGGAAAGTAAATAGGTATTTTAGTCCCTAATCTTACGTAAGCTATAGCATTATTCTTGTATGTAGCTCATTTTTGTTGCTTATTAGCGCATCATCGTTTATGTTTCTATTTTCAAGCATCTCTTTTATGTATATGTTCATAATATAATTTTGTTAACTGCCTCTTGTGAGCTCTTTTGTTCTCCAATTTTGTGCTCAGTTTGAGGAGGATCGTATCTATCGTCACCTGGAGCCTGCCCTAGCTTTCCAGTTAGAACTGAACCGGATGAGAAATTTTGACCTTACTGCCATTCCATGTGCTAATCATAAGATGCACCTGTATCTTGGGGCAGCCAAGGTGGAAGTGGGCACTGAAGTGACAGACTATAGGTTCTTTGTTCGTGCAATCATCAGACATTCTGATCTGGTCACCAAGGTAAGTACCATACTTGGATGGGAAGTTATTCCTGAGGGAAGGGACAGAGAAACAGGCATCGTTCAAAATCAGGTTTTCATTTTTTGTTTTGTTTTTTAATTAATTTTTTTTTTATCTTAAGTAGGCTCCACACCCAACATGGGGATTGAACTCACAACCCTGAGGTGAAGGGTTGCATGCCCTACTGACTGAGCCAGCCAGGTGCCCCTGGGTTTTTATTTTTTGAATCAAGGCTCTTATTCTCATTCATCCCACTCTCCAGTAGCCATTAGAAGTCTGAGAGTCCTTTCTCTCACAGAAATAAATATTCCATATGATAAAGGGCTTTAAAAAATTTTATTCTTGGTAATGGAAGCATGAAAGCACTCCTATGAGAAAAGGAAAAGCATCTTAACAGAAAAATCACAGGGATAGTTAGGTGATGATAGAAGATAAAGAGAAAAGTTAGAGATGGCCCCATTGTAAGCCCACCTAGAGGTAGAGTAGTTTCTGTGTATAGCAAGGTACTTCCTGGTGTCATAATTACTGCATCCTGTACCTATACCCTTTCTTCAACTTTTACTTTCTAAACAGATTTCCTTTCTAAACTCCTCTGTTTGGCATGTGTGAAATGTGATCCTATTGGAGGTATAGCTCTGGGGATGCCCTGCATTTCCACCTATTAGAAGGAAATGTTTCCCTAAGAGGCAGGAGGAAGGGCTGGCAGGAGCTCTTTGATAGTTGCCTGCCTCTGCTGCCTATGGTCATTGGGCTGACTCTAGGGAGAAAGGTAGCACCTGTAGCAGGTGCCTTGTGATTCATGACATAGTACTACTTAAGTCATTATAATAGCCATTTCTTTATTGACTCTTTCATTTTTTAATTGTTATTTATTTGTTTATTTTAGAGAGCATGAGTTGGGGATGGGGAGAGAGAGAGAGAGAGAGAGAGAGAGAGAGAGAGAGAGAGAGAGAGTGTGAATCCTAAGCAGGCTCCATGATCAGCGTGGAGCCCATTGGTGGCTTGATCCCATGACCCTGGGATCATGACTTGAGCCAAAATCAAGAATTGGATGCTCAACCGACTGAGCCATCCAGGTGCCCCTACTGATTCTTTTAAAACACACTGATGTTGATGGTGATTTTCATTTTGTATAGGAAGCTTCTTTTGAATATCTACAAAATGAAGGGGAGCGGCTGCTCCTGGAGGCCATGGATGAATTGGAAGTTGCTTTTAATAATACAAATGTTCGCACTGACTGCAACCACATCTTCCTCAACTTTGTGCCCACAGTCATTATGGACCCATCAAAGGTACATTTCTCTTTAGCTTCTCTCCCAGCACTACCAAGCACAAGTAGAGAGATTCATCCATATTTATTCTCACTTAAACCTGGAAACAAGTACACTTGGTTAGCTAGTTGAGCCCTTGATATTTAAAGTTTACAGAATGCTTGTGAGACAGGGTTTCTGGGAGGGAGTCAAAAATTTGAAGCCATTGAAAGCAGACATCAAAACTGAAGGTGGTATAATGTTATCTTGCTGGTCATTTATAAGCAGTATGAAAACATAAAAGTTTCTTTCTGTTTTTCCATTGGTACCTGCTTTGGATACTTGTCATCATAATGGTCCTGTTTTTATATAATTCCCTAGGATTTCTCATCTGGAATGACTTTGCTATTTTTGGACATTTTGGCAAAATTACTGCTGTTTTGCACTAAATGTTACTTACCTGTGGCCTCAGGGAGGCAGTACAACTTCCTAAAGTGTCTAACCTATTTCCCTTCAGTATTTTTCCACAGGGAGACAATTTGGTTGTTATAGAATTTTCACATGTATTATATATGTTTTCTATCCTGAGGCTCTATTCTAAAATGCATTCCATATAGTTTA
This sequence comes from Prionailurus viverrinus, assembly GCF_022837055.1. NCBI lineage: Eukaryota > Metazoa > Chordata > Mammalia > Carnivora > Felidae > Prionailurus > Prionailurus viverrinus. The sequence continues at coordinate 23,865,148 of NC_062574.1, forward strand.
AGAAAGGAAAACAGGGTGATTCTATACTTGACCTTTTATCCCAGGTGTAATAAAGACAGACTGCTCTCTATTTGTATTCACTCTAACCTTTTTCTATCTTGGTATTGTGGAATTGGTTAGGAGAACCAGTATCTCCATTTCTCAAGATCAGTTGTAAGCATGGACTTTAGATTTTTGAACTTAATGTCTAAGACCTAAAAAATCACTTCCTGCTTTTTTTTTCCTTCAAGACTCTAAACTACTGATAGGTTGACAAGGATAGGGCTACTCACTGAGTATCAAGTCTCATCATCTAGCTTAAGTGAAGGTTCTCTTAAGCATTCTGGGACTGCTGAGTCTGGAAGAGTGAAAACATGGCCAGGACACTATTTAACTGTATATATTTTTAGACTTGACCTGACCATTTCTCAGTGAGTTTTTTTAATATCTGCCTCTCTACTTCCACTCTAAATACCCATACGTCCTAGCTATGCCTTTCTAATCATAGATAAGATAACTGTCAGCTTCTTGAATGTAGAGATTGTTGACTTTTGTTCTCTCCAGAAAAGAATAGGTAGATACCCTTTGGTTAACAAGCAAGTGTGGGACTAGAGAAGTCAACTCCTTGAAATCCATTAACCTGAGATTCTGTAGTGCTAAAACAAACTGCAAAGGTGTCACATACTTCTAAAGAACCATAAGAGAAGAATGGTAGAAAATATTTTTGGTATTTTCTAAGTTGAGAAAGCAATTTAGAAAGACAATTCATTTAAGAGAATGGGTTAATTTTGAGTAGTATGTCCTGGCTGCCTTTAGCCATATTGGGAAAACAAAATTTCATTTGTCAGTAAGGGAAAATCCCATCTAAGGCCATTTGGTTAAAATAACTTGCCTAACCCTGAAAACTAGGAGCACTAAGATGCCTGGGTATAAGCCTTAGAGAAACTATGAAACATCTGCCCCATCTACTTAAATCCCAATTGGACTTGGCAATGACCGAGCTTCAGAGCTCTGTTTAGAGAGAACATTCTAACACCACCTACAAATTGCCTCTCTTTAATTTGTGCAATTTACCAAGAGGCATATATTATAAAGTTTAATAAAATTGTATAGAAAAAAGCTCATGGTGGTAATTGCTGTGATGATTTAAGGTCCTATAAGTGCAATGAAACATAGTTACCATGCATATAAATGCTACTTAATAGCTATTTAACTAGAAATTTTTTTCTTATTTGGGGGCTTTCTCTCAAATCCCATGGCTTGTAATTTTAGATATTGCAGATCTTTGATATAGAATATGAATGTAATTGGGAAACGGGTTGGTAGTTGCACAGATTTGGGTGTTGTGAGCCAGAGAACCCCACTCAAATGCCAGCCTGGCGTGAAATTGTCCCCAACTTGTTTCTAAGCAAGAGTAGGGTTGGGGAGAAATTATCTTACTTTTTATAAGGAATACATGTAGTGCACATCTCCAGAAACCAGCACCTTTTTCCATTCCTTCTTTCCCAAAGATGGGAAGACCTGAAACAGGTTCTAGGTACAAGGTGTTTTAAGTTTTGTGCTTGGTGACGTGTCTGTGACAGATTGAGGAATCTGTGCGGAGCATGGTAATGCGCTATGGAAGTCGGCTGTGGAAATTACGTGTCCTCCAGGCAGAACTGAAAATCAACATTCGCCTGACACCAACTGGAAAAGCAATTCCCATCCGCCTCTTCCTGACAAATGAGTCCGGCTATTACTTGGACATCAGCTTGTACAAGGAAGTGACTGACTCCAGGACAGCACAGGTACAGTAGTCAAGGGCTCCTTAGACTTTTGATTTTGTCCTTAAAGATAAGCCACTTGGCCTTGTTATGGAAAACCCAAACTCACAAGTCCCATTCGTTCATGTAGCGGAGTTATCCTCTGTCAGCTTCAGTGCTCACATGAATTTGAAAAAACTTCATTTACCTTATAAGATGTGCCTGTGTTCTTAATCACGGATGTTATGAAACCCTCAATCTTTGTGACATACTAGTGAGCCCAAACAGATGCCAAGTGAACCTCAATCCAGAGGTAATTCTACAATTTAGCATTCTTTTATAAAGGGCTTTTGAGCTACCTGAACAATCTTGTCTTCTCTGGGCTGATCTGTCTTTCCTGTTTTCAGCCTTGATAGCCCACTCATTGGCAAGTAAAGAAAAGAAAATTGTTGAAATATATCACCAACTTTGATTGTAAGGAAAATTTCAGCATAATGTAATAGCTAGAGCAATGTCAAGCAGTGACTTTCTCATATTTACCCATTATGTTATTCCATTTACACACATTATTTTCCTTCAAAGAGTTCAGAGTATTATAGATCTATAGAAGAGCAAAGTAGTAAACTTTAACCCCTTTTTCAGGTAGAAAAATCAAGAATGTGAAAATGGAAGATGACTCTTTCAGTAGATTGATTATGTCATAACAGAATTCCTTTTAATCTGTGTTCCCACCTTCATTTCTAAATATTTGTGCCATTTGCTGTGATACTGGATTTGGGTTGGTTTGCCATTGCTCACATCTTCTTAAGAACTGAGATGTTATTTTAGCTTTTTGGCCAGAACTTGGAAAGTGAATTTCTTCTGTTTAAAGGATGACCTTGCTTCAGTACGTGTACACAAGGGTTTCAGTTTCTTCTATGCAGTTGGTGCCAGGAAGAGATTATATGTCTCTTGTTTTTATCTATGTCCTTTTAAATCCAGGAACAGAGGCAAGAAAAGACATTTTTGCCAGTATTTTGAAGATGAATTTTAAAAATCTGAGTTTGGATAGTTGTCAGAGTGACCTTTCATTTTGTGCTTTGATTCCCAGTTAGATGGCCAGAGAAATCTATCCAGTGAGAAGTGAACAGTTAAAACAGAGAGAGAGAGAGAGAGAGTGCGCACAAGAGTGCAAGGGGTGAGCAAGAGAAAGAGTATTCAATAATTTTTGCTGCATTTGATGTTTTTCAAGACAGCCTTAAAGACATTTTCAGTCAGAGCTTTCCATGGGCAGGGATATTTTTAATTAACTTCTACAATGGCTTCAAGGCAGTCTATTCTTGTGAAAAATAAGATGGCCACTTGAGATTTTAATGTTTTTGATAAATATGTTTGTTCTTCATAACTATTTTATTTTTCCTTTTTTTTATTAGAAAGCTCTTAGATTTCCTTCATTCTGGCTAGTGGTGACACAGGGGCATGAAAGGCTCAGATGCCTTCAATCATGATTTAGTACTATGCCTGGCACAAAATAAGTACTCAATAAGTATCTGAAAGAATGAATGAGCTACCTTTTGCCTGAGGGACAACCCCTATTACCATGGGTCCTACCTATTTAGGAAGCCCTAAAGGAAGAGGTCTCCTTCAGGCTGTTCAGTTGAGGGAGTTCAGCAGCCACTGCGGAATGTGAATGAACCCAAGAGCTCCTGGCCGGAGGAGGGAACCAGCAAAAGGAACAGTCTTCAAGTCTGCTCTGGTGCTCCTAATGCCTACCTGATACTTACTGCCAATTTATTTTTTTCCTTTCTTTGTTCTAGTGAGTTATTATGTGAATTCAAAATAATGTAGAACACTGTGTATCATTCATTCGTTAATTGATGTAACATTTACTGACCACCTATATAGTGTGTCAGGCACTATGGATTCAAAGTGATCTCTATTCTTAAGAAATTTACATCAGGGTGGAAGAAGACAGATAATTAGTTTGTCTGTAATATGATTATGATTTGTGCTATCAAAAGATAGGTACAAGGTTCTAAGGGAGCAGACTATGGGATCAGAAATTGTTTTCCAAGAGAAGCCTTTCTGATGGCCACTGATGAAAGGTGTATGATATATAAAATATATGCATATTTTCATAAACTTGTAAGACATACACTTTACCAATTTTTAACTACTATGTCCATTATAGTAGAAAATGAAATTAATGGTAGCTGATCATTCAGTGCTATCCATTACCATCAACCTCTTGTTCAGCACATCGTTTATTCTTTCTGACAACAAGGAGCAGGGTTGACTAGTTTGAGCTTCATTTTCTTTCATTTTCTTTGTAAAGTCTTTGTGGTGTTAGCTGTAATTGAACACTGATGCCAGCCATCACAGCAGGGAGAAGAGATTTGGGTAATCCGTTGCATGAGTCACTTGATTCCCAATGTGTAGTATAAGGGAGAAATATATATTTTTTAAGTTACCTTTATTGAGATACAATTTACATATAATAACATGTACTTATTTTATGTGTATACTTCAGTTCATTCTCAAATCATATAAACCTGTGTGACTCCCATCACAGTCATGATAGAGAACATCTTAAAACCCGTAAGAGTTCTCTTATTCTCTTTTGCGGTCAAAGGTAGAGTCACAGTTCTAGGCACCCAGTGGCCTGCTTTCTATTACAGACGAGTTTTGCCTGTCCTAGAATTTCATATAAATGAAATCAGACATTATGTACAGTGTTTATGTGGCTTCTTTTGCTCAGCATAGTATTTTTGAGATTCATCCATGCTGCATAGATGTAGACTCTGGGTATGTTCCTCTTCATTGCTGAGTGGTATTCCATTTTATGAATGTAACAAAATGTTTATATTCGTTCACCTATTGATGGACATTTGAAGCTTAATTTTCCAGTTTGGGCTATTATGAATAAAGCTGCTATATGAACATTCATATACAAGTCTTTATGTAGAATATGTTTTCATTTTTCTTGGGTGAATATATGAGAATGTAATTACTGGGTCACAGGAAGTGTATTTTTAATTTTATTAAAAAAACTGCCAAACTATTCACCAAAGTAGTCCTACCATTTTCAAGTCCCACCAGCAGCGAGAGTACCTAGAGGGCTTTCTCCAGCCCCCTTCTCAGTCCACATGGTTATGTTGCTCAACCACTGACCAGCCTGACTTCATTCTACCTTGGCAAAAGTGAGTCTCAAACTCTTGTACCCACAGCTCTTGTCTTTCCTAATAGACAGGAATGTAGCTCCCAGAATCTGCTGCTTTTACTCCTTTTTCTTATTTTGATTTGGTTTATCTTCTCTCAGGAGTCCAGTTTTTTCATTCTAATACCTTGACCATACTTAACACTTTGAATCTCTTAAAACATTACTGTTTCTACCTAAGACATTGCTAATTCTACCTCCCACCCAGTGACTTCCACCATTAGTCATATAGAATAGGACTGGAAGCTCCATTCCATGGGGTTTAAGCAGCCCAAGACAATTTGTGCCCGGTATAGGACCTGACTGACCAGTCAGCAGAACACATTTGTTCCTCTGAGCTAGGCAGCTCCGGATTCATTTAGCTAAATGGTATCCAGGGTTTGGGAAAGTACTTAATTATGTTGTTAGGCCTATATATCAGGTTCACAAATCTATTTCTTAATGGTAGATTTAAGCTTATACATTTTAGACCAGAATAGATATGTGTGTATGCCCACATACCCTTATTTCCCAGGCTTCATTTGTATTCACTGTGTTTGGAGTCTATATTTAAGTATTCATGCATAAAGTGCCTAGTTTAGTGTTATACAACCTCTGGGCACTCAATAAATATTAACTGAATTGAAGTAATGGCATCCCTTATAAATATTCATAAGCAAATAAAACTAAATATATGAAGTATGAAGTACTCTTCTAGCTATATTTGAGTTGAAATGATTAAAAAATGGTGTGTTTTCATTATGTGGCAATATAGGTATTGCAGGAGCTATTCGGTAGTTGTAGATGTAGTATACTGGAGGATATAAATAAATGCATATCTGTATTATATTAATATATATATAATAACACATTTATTTTACTCTGGGCTATGTCTAATGAGCTAACCAGAACTGACTAGCTGGATGGATGGATGGATGAAATCCACTTCTGGCAAAAATCTTTGAAACCTTTGTGTGGCTATGAACACTTACGAAGCACCTTCTAATCATAGACTAAAGCACAGATAATAGGGTAGAGCCTTGACCTGACTTCTGTTAGGGAAAGAGCAGAATTCTCTTCAGCACGTAGCTGTTCCTCAACTTAAATGTCCGGACTGCTTAGATTCATTAGTTGACATACTCCATTTCTGAGTATATGGAATTTTAGTCATTTTAGAAGGCAAGCAGTGTCAGTCTGTCTCTGAGATGTGAAATTTACGCTGTGCTTTCTTGTTGATTTCAACTAATCCAAAAGTGAGAGCAACCCATGGAGTATCATTGGTTACACACCATTTTTTAGAGTTGGTTAATCTGTAGAGAATTGAGAACACTACCCAATGTGTAAAGGCATGTCTTAGCTACTCAACCCACCAAAAATGTGTGTCCAGAAATAACGTTTATGAAAAAAGCCCCTCTAGGCAGCTGATTTTCTTCTCTGTCTCTTAACTCCCCCTTGTCATTCTCTTTCTCCTGTAGATCATGTTTCAGGCATATGGAGACAAACAGGGACCATTGCATGGAATGTTAATCAACACTCCATATGTCACCAAAGACCTACTTCAATCAAAGAGATTCCAGGCACAATCCTTGGGGACAACATACATATATGATATCCCAGAGATGTTTCGGCAGGTAAAGGTGGCTAACTGGGGGGGTTCTGATATGTTCTAAAGAGGCAGGGTTTTCCTGAATTTCCATTGGATGCAGCTTAGCCTGGAATGGGTCATTCCCAAAGGGCAAGAAGTATCTTGACACTACTCTCATTTCTGTCTCATTCGGGATTTGGTGACTGCCAACTCCAATATTGGACAGTTCTTTATGAATTAATAGGAGGAATGGTGAGGATAGAAGCTTCTATTGGGAAGAAAGTAAACTGAGATAGCATACCTGTGATGGTAGTTTACAATGACCTGTGTGAGGAGTTACGTTCAGGTATATATTTCCTAAGCTATAATAAAATTATGGGTATTAAAAAAGAGGGTTGAAACTCTATTTCTCTTTTTCCTATTTTCCAAGATAACCCAGGCCATTAGCTGATAGGTTAATATGATGAGGATCAATACTGATAACATATACAAATGGATATAGAGTTCATGATACACAGTTTAAAGTATCAATTCTTTCATGGAAGATTTATTATAGCTGAATAAAAACTAATGTGAGAAAATACATTATGATTCTCATCCTTTATTTGAAAATAAATTCCTTTGATCTGTATGGTGAATCCTCTCTATGCTGCAGATTTTTCTTCCATCAATAGAAGGCAAGAAAAGTACATCCACAGCAGAAAATGCAACAGATAGAGTATCAAAAGAATACTGAATTTGTCCTTAAAAAAAAAAAAAAATCTATGAATACAGGATTTTTCCAAGTCTTCTAGTCAATACTACTAGTATTACCACATTTGAATTTTAACAAAGTAATATATGTGGCCTTGGTAAATAGTCTACCTGTAAATACAAGAGATTTCCTGTAAGTAGTCATTTGTTTGCAAGTTCTCTCTCTGGAAACATAGGTATCTTCATTTTGTATTGCCAACATTGTTCCCCTACAAGTTGTGTTGGTTCTGTTCCCCAGTGCCAGAACTATAAATAGAAATGACACTCTGTATAATTTTTCCTGTAGAATAGACATAAACACTGTGATTGGAACATGTAGATATGAATATATCATATTGCCTTTAAATGTTGTTTTGAGACAACCAAAGAAACAGCTAGTTCCCACTTCATGAGGCATTTGTTCTGGTCATATGAAGTTGGAAATGGAAATCAAAATGGTTTTAAAATGGATAGGTGTGTCTGTATTCTCAAATTTGACCAGAATTGATCCGCACATTTACAAATAGTCATACATCCCTGATGAGCTAATTCCTGCATATGGGCCTATAGATCTGAAAAGACATTAGGAAAGGATGCTTTTCCTGAGCCTCTAGTAGAAACTTTATTCTTGCCGACTTAGATTTTTTTTGGTATTAGCTGAGTGTCATATCCCTTTTCCCGGTTATTTTTCTATTCTTCTGGGATTTTTCTTCCTTTTTTAAAAAAGAGGGATTAATGTTACTTATTTAGTTTTTTATTTTAATTTTCCTAGGTATTGTTAGGTCTGTTTGTTAGGTCTATTGCATTTGTTAATGCTCTTGTGCTGATTCAGAATCACTCAGTAATTTGACTTTGTTGAAAAAGTGCCTGATTTTGATATGTAAAAAACATTATGTGAAAAATAATTACAAATCTATTTTAACTGAGAATGAGAGCTGCAGAATTTGGTCTAATGCTTTGATGCTCAGCAGAACACTTGGAAAGGAAAGAGTAAAATCAGATTGACTGAAACTTAATATTTGTTTTTGTGTATGTTAAAATGCTGATTGTCACTGATTAGTCAAACTTCTCTCCTCCACTAGTCTCTGATCAAACTCTGGGAGTCTATGTCCACTCAAGCATTCCTTCCATCACCCCCCCTGCCTTCTGACATGCTGACGTATACTGAGCTTGTGTTGGATGATCAGGGTCAGCTGGTCCACATGAACAGGCTTCCAGGAGGAAATGAGGCAAGTCATTGATTCCCCTTCCCCCTTTTCTTATATCTGTGCCCACTAGAGGCAACTTTCCATGGGGGTGGTCATTAAGTAGCATTAATTTAGACGCTGCATAGGCACATAGTAGTCTTGTTGGTAGAGTTCTTTAGAGAGAAAACATTGACTGGATATCAAGGAATTATTAATTTTTTATGTGTGATAATGATGTGCTTTTTCAAATGGTATTGAAGTTTTGCTTTCTAAAAAACAGTTATGTTTTCTGTTACACATAACTACTAAAATAGTTACAGATGAAATGAACCAATGTCTAGGATTTGCTTCAGAGTAATAGAGGGGTGAGTGTGGGAGTATAGAGAAAACAAACTGGCCATGAGTTGTTAATGAAAGCTAAATGATATATACATAGGAATAGACTATTTTCTCTATTTTTGTATATACCTGAAATTTTGAGATTTTTTTTTAATGTTTATTTTTGAAAAGAGAGAGCACATGCACACGAATATGCAGGTGGGGAAGGGCAGACAGATGGGGAGACTGAGGATCCAAAGTGGGTTCCGTGCTGACAGCAGAGATCCTGATGTGGGGCTGGAACTCGCAAACCATGAGATCATGACCTGAGCCAAAGTAGGATACTTAACCGACTGAGCCACCCAGGCGCCCCTGAGATTTTTCTATAATAAAAACATTTAAAGTATTGTTTTGCTTGATGTTCTTTCTTATTTGGATACTTACATACTAGTACACCTTTTTTGGTATATTTTCTGTGCTCAGGTAATTTAATCTAGTGCTGTTATGATCATGATAAATATATTCTTAAAGGGGCTCAATCAGAACCAGGGGTTTAAACATAAAAGAATGTAGCAGAAGGCACATTTCTGATAGTTATCTAAGAATTCATTTTCTGGCATTGGAATCCTCTCTTGTATGGTGCACTGTTAATAATGATATAAAGTCATAATAACCTATCTCCTCCTCTTCCTGATTTTAACTATGCTTCTAATGTACAATTACAACCAAAACAATAATAAACTTAAAAAGAGACAGTTTTTATTTCAACCTTAGATAGAATCCCTAGATAAATCTCATTGTTTAGAAAGAGTAATCTTTACCCAAGTGTTCTCCATAAACAGGCTAGGTAGACCTTTGGAGATAATACGTGGTATTTTCCATTTTGTGTATCTTTTTCAAAAAATGTTACTGTATATATAAGGTGTATGCTGTTTCAGTAAGTACACCAGTGGATGCCAAAAGTAGATGAATTGGTATTAAGATGGATGCAGGCATTGGACCAGGTGGAGAGTATCAGACTTACAGTTCTTCTAATCTAATGCCTCAACAAATAGCAAAGGCAAGAGGCGAGGAAGAGAAGATGCATAGAATTTTCACAAGAATAGATATGTACTCGTTAACACACCAGGTTGAAGCAGCGGCTTGTGCCACAGTGTGACATCTACATAGTGAGCCCCTCAACAGCAAAGAAAAGCTTCATTGTGCTAGACCTAAATTCTGTTTCATTCAACAGTGTAGTCTTTAGGAATGGAAGGCACCCTTGTGAACATGGGGCTGAGAGAAAAATGGTTTTAACTAATGTAATTAAAAAATGAGATTTTGGGCCACATGAAAGCTAGCTGCACTGCTGTGTGAAACCTCTTGCCATGATCTTTCTCTCCTGCTTTCTCTCTGCTCTCATTCTGTGTTTGAGCGAATGGAGACTGGGGGAATAGTGAAGTCCCAGAGGGACAGAGCTCTGTTCTTGCTGAAATTACAAGCACAGAGCTGCCTGGGCATGAACATGTAGTGTTTACTCTGCCAGTATGAATACAAATAGTCTTATTATACGGGACTCTGTACCCAAAGACCACACACACACACACACACACACACACACACACACACACACACGAATAAAAAAAAAAAAAAATTAAAGGTTTTTTTTAACCCCTTTAAGACTCACCAAACCTGGGTGGAAAAGGGATGTCTTAAACAGCCACATAGTACTGTAGTTACAAGCAGTAGAGTCGGGATGGGGACCATATGTTTCCCTTTGCCCAGTGCTTTAATAACCTTGAAATTGAGAAATCTAATTGTATTTAAATTTTTTATTTCTGTTTTTGTCAGTTGTCACTTTCTTGTTCTACCTTTTATCCTCCTTAAAGGGTTGCCTATTTTCTTTGTTCTCTTTTCTTTTTCTTCAAATGATTGACCGGGATTGAGGCTGAGTTGTTAGCTTGCTGTTTCTGAGTCTTTGAGCTCAGGAGAAGTGAGACCAATGTTCTTTTGTGAGCAGTTAGTGACTAATGCCTGGGATGGTTGGTGAAGTCAGTCCATGGCTGTAGCGAGATTATAGGGTATTGCACAACAGGAATGGGATTGGGGTATAAGTATCAAACTCTGTTACCAATAGCTTGAGCATACAATGGTGTGCGTTCACTGAGAAACCGACCAATCTGAAGATGGAGTTTCAGCAGTCAGAATTCTGGGGGGCAGCTGTGCCTAAGAGATGACGAGGCATCAGTGGGATGTATTTCCTCATGCTGAGCCCAGTTTTATCAGAGCAAGTTGACTTTCAGCTATCGCAGTTTAATTTTCTTTGGCAAAAGAGACAAGTTTGTCATGAGCCTGGCACTCTATGCATTACCCCAAGAGTGATGTGAAGGGAACGAGAAGAGCTCATGCTGATGAGATTTGGAGCAAATCTGTCCTGTCCCAAAGAGAATGGGCATCTGAACAGAGCCTTGAGAAATCGTTTTATTAAAAAAGGAATAAAAAATTGACCTGTTAATGTTCTGAGAGCCAAGGCTTGATGTAAATGTATTGATGCTACATAGACATTAAATCATCATAATGTGGTGTTCTCCAAAGGTGACGGCTCTACCAGGTCATCATTGTGGGTGATTGGAGTTTCTGGGTTTAAAAGCTAGCACATGGATATAAAGAATAAAGGTAAAACAAGAGATTCCTGCAGAGTTTCCCCATGAATCGAGATGCTTTTCCCCTTTTCCCCATAATCAAAGGCAGAAAACCTGTACTTACCAGAGCATCGGCTATATGGGTGGCCAGGCTTTCTTCCCTGTTTTTTTTCCAGGACAGTAAATAGGTAAAATGGTGATGGGACCAGGACTTGGAACAATTCAGTTCCATTTAGTTTTAGGTAACTTGTTTGCCATTTGAGAAAGAATATTGGCTGTTTCAGCAGAGATGTGACCTGCATTTTGAACACTGTCCCCACGTTAAAAGCAGGAGAAAGAGAGATTTTCTGATGTGGTGTTAGCCACTTTCTCCTTTCTATTTTCCTAGTTGTCCCTTCTCCATCAAGAAAGATGTAACTGAAGGAATGCCACCTTATTCATGATGGAAGTGTAGGAGAACACATTTTTCTCATTGTCAGATTTGAATGGCATTGCATTTAGTATGAATTTAGAGTAGGATTAAAAGAGATGTAGACCAAATCTGTGAACTATGTTACTTGCAAATAGTTCCAAAGATGAGTTGCCTAGGATTTTTTTAATAGTTTTGAGTAAAGATGAAAATTGTGGAAAATGTGATTGCAACATAGACTAAACTTATTTCAATTCTAGCTGCTATGAAGCTACAGTGATGGGCAGTGTATGTAAATACACAGCTAGATGAATGGTGTGCTGCTGAGCCTGGAATCAGAGGAAGTGCAGCCAACTCACAGTTCTACTTTTACTGCTTCTCAATTTTGGAGGAATTGTTTTCATTTTCCTGCCAGTTTGCTAACCTGTTTTGATCATTTGGTGGAAGCTGTAATTGCAGGTGGGAACATTTTGAGTAACAGTTCACAATCCACTGCAGCTACTTTTCACGCTAAATCCTGTTATTAAAAGGCTCAGGCTAAGATCAAGCCAAGGGCGGTAACGGACTTGACAGAGAACAGCTTAACTTTGCTTGGTATAGGACAAAGAAAACCGTAGCCTTCTTGAGACTACATTCTTACTTGTTCTGACATGTTATTAGCATTCTTTTATCATATTTCCTTTAACTCCGTGAAATAAATCATGAATGTCTAAACTGGGCAGCGATGAAAGATATGATAGGCAAGCAACTTTCATAGCACTTTTAGTGTGGACAGAAAGTAGGACCCTGTTTTCCTCTCTCTGTCAGCACATGGGATTTTTAACCATGCAAAACCCTTCCCCACATCTCTCCTGTCATAATGGAAAACTGAGATAAGAGGAAGATTCTCTTTAGAAGCAGCTATAATAATCAGGTACAGGGTGTGTATTCCACAAAGGATCAGCAACTAAAGACTGGAATTCTTGTGTGGTATTAAATTTTTTCCTTAAAATTTTTCTGGGAGATAAGCATATTCCAAATTGAATGCAATTTGATGACTGCCTTCACATGCACACTCACTACCACTCTTTTAAGAATTGCAGTCGCTCCAAGGCTTCATTTCTTCAGATGGGCACTAGGTGTCAGGGTTTTTCCTTCTCAGCAGCTTGGCATTCAGACAAGCCTCTGAATTGCCCGTTTGGTGAGACAGATCCAGTGGTATCCTTCCTCGTTTTTCTTCAGTTGGTGTGGTAGGCTTTGCCTGGTGTTCCTCCAGTATGCAATTGCATTTTTAACTCTTTGGGCGGAGATCTGTTGAACCTTATCACATCCTTGCCCTACACATTTTTTACAAGAAACATCTGTTTAGGAAGAGGATGATTGAGGAGGAAAAAAATAGTGGAAATTAAAGTTTAAAGACTGGTTGCCATCATGACTGGTATCTTTTATGTTCTTGAGGTGAAAGGGTAGGGATGGTGGGAATTAGGAATTCAGTCCTAGAACTGCTCAGCCTTGCCAACATTTAATTGTTGGCAGTGTGTTGATGTCTGGTTTCACCAAGGTATAAGTGTCTGTAATTTTTTAATATAAAATACTTCAAACTTAGAAAAAATTATGGAGAGCGATATATCAAATATCCTTGCATCTACTGACTGGCTTAAACAAATCTTCTCATTTTGACACTCCTCCTCACTTATATGTTGCTATAATCCTTTGAAATCTCTAATTTGAATATAGAAACAAACAAAAATTGGGGATTGGTAAGGAAAGGAAGTTGGTAAGCTTATAGAAGCCTGAAGTATTAGAAGAAATTAATTAGTAGATCCATTTTGACAATTCTTAGGCTAACCCTCTTAGCCCAAAGGACCTCTTATTTTAGAAAAACCACCATAACCCTCTGTCTGAATTTACTTGGTTGACATTTTCTATTCTCTCAAAGGAATTCCTTGTGTTATCCTGGACTCAGATTCTAGTGGAAGCTATTATGCTTTGAAACTCTGACTGGAGAGAGTTTGTGTATGTTTATGGACTTGAGCTCATGCATATAGAAGCCAAATATGTTTCTGGTTTAACATTAGACTTTTGTATATTGCTTTACTCAATTTAATCTCAGAATAGCTCCATGAATGTGAGGCTAATTTGGATGTATTTTACTGTGCTTTTATTTCATTCTTTTGATATCAGTTTACCTTTTCATGCTGGGTGTGGAAATTGAGTCCATGTCAATCTTTAAGATACGTGTTGGAAAAGAGGCATATTTGTATTGTAGTATGCTAAAGGTGAGCTTTGAAATAGACCTGAAGGAGGCAGATCTGAAAAACAGGACCATGGTCTGTGCACTGATTGTTCAGGTTATAAAAAGAGACTAATGGTCCTTGCCATCAATCTATCCCTGAAGATGGGGAAGTGTTTGTAATAAGTGCTTTGAGATCCTCAGCAGAAAAGTATCACACACCACTGATTACATACAAACATTCATAATTTGCGCTTATCTTGTTTTTCATCAACAGCTTCCCCAAGCCCCAATTTTGAATCTTTTTAGGCCTAACAAGGTAGGAATTTCAAGTATAGAAAAAGACATGTTATGAAATATGTGATTAAGATAGTTTTATTTAAAATTACTATGCACTTTTCTTTTATCCTCTGAGTGAGCATGTTTGATTACGAGTCTTTGTCTAAAATGATCCTCAGAACCAAAGTTGAGCCCCTCTTAGAAAAATATTGAGGCTAATTTTGAAAGATAGGTCTTCCTGCCACAGAATTACTTTTAATGAATTTTAACACGATTCTTTTGGGATGCATATACTTTTCTCTTTTTTTTTTTAATTTTTATTTAAATTCCAGTTAACATATAGTGTAATATTAGTTTCAGATGTAATATTTAGTGATTCATCACTTACATACAACACACAGTGCTCATTACAAGTGCCTTCCTTAATACCTGTCACCTGTTTACTTTGCATATACTTTTCTTAGAATTCCTTCTGAATGGCTGTTATTGGTATTGGAGATTTTTCAACAGGTGGATTAGTTCGTTTGACTCATTTCATTATTAGCAAACCAAAGCCCAGTGAGCTTGACTGAAAATCCTAATGCATCCATTAGCCGACCAAAGCAGAACTTGTGGAGGGCTCCTCAGTCCCCTTCAGAAGTCAGTCCTAAAGATAAGATAGCCTTTAAACAAAAGGATATACTCGCCAGCATTTTTATACTCCTTAAGTTTCAAGATTTTGCTGAAAAAGGATGTGATATAGTACCCTATGTCAAGAAACTGTACAGCTCCAACTAAAGGCAATAGCGAACATCAGGACAGCAACAGATGACACCCTAGGATGAGGTGTAGCACGGAGCATCAGAGTTCAACATTCGTTTGTGTGATTAATGGGCAAAGCTTCTTGAACTGCAGTAGGCCAACTTGGTTAATTTCCATATCATCCAATTACTCCTGTGCCCCATTTCTCAAATACCACTGGCTTGTATGTGCTCTTTTGCATGTTTTTTTTTTTTTTTAAACTGGTATGTTTACTAAAAGCATTGTGTGTGTATATGCATAAAATTACTGTGGTTTCATGTTTATAAATATTGCAGGGAGATAATTCCCCTGTTCAATTAGAAATTATTATTTCTAGTCTTCAGTAATATTTTTCAAAAAATTACCTCTGGGATGAAATTTTTTTGCTCTAAAAATGTTTTTTTTCTTACTCTTTTATCGCTTTTTGGAAAGGGTGAGGTAAGTTTGTTCAGCCATTTTTGAATTATCCAAGCATGAAAAAGAGAGTTTTTCAGCTGTTAAGAAAATTATTTTCAGCTCTTTTATGTGATCATATAACACTAGGCAACAGAATATGATATCCAGCAGATAATACAATATGGAAAGGCATTGACTTTTTTTCAGCATGGTTTTTCTGAATGGCACAAATTATGTCAAACATTGTATCGCCTTGTGGTTTAAAAAGGCACATTTTAACACCTATACAGTATTTTTCTACTATTTCATCAAGTACATTTTTTTCATGAAATTCTAACATGAGTGAATGTTGTCATTATTTTTTTATAGTATCTAACTAAAAGTGAAGATGTAACATTTCATACAAGACATAAAAGGGGGGGAGGTGACATTTTATTATGCATCTGTAAAGGAACTCAAGTTCAGATTCTTTCTCACTGGGCCTTCATTTTCTCATCTCCACAATGCAGATAATGCTTAGGTCCGTTTCAGCTCGAACGCTCGAGAATTCTTTGTATTGCTGCTCCAGGGCCTTGCAGAATGGTCATCTTCCTGGGGCATTAGCAATAGTAACACAATAGCTACAGGAGGCTTTGCCAGGAGATTTCAACTATTAGACTTTTAGCATGGAAAATAAAGCTTTAATGTTAAAGCCACAGTCTCACCTCTATTTAAGTCTACATAGAAAAATATTGTTACAGCTGAACTCAAAGTGAGGAGATAGAAGAAAGGCAACCATGGCAAAGATATACTTTACCTGCCTCCCACAGCATAGATAGCTACGGTTGATGGATGCTTCTTACATTCTTAAAAACACAGTCCTGTCCTGTTTTGCCCCTTCGCTTTCCCTTCAAATTTATTGGTTGAGCTTAATATTAGTATTTTATTTTGTAGTAACTGCAGCTTTGGGAAGTATCTGTGTGTGTGCACGCGTGTGTACAATTGCACATTCTATTCACACTGATAGTACAATTAATGTTGATGTCAATTTTGGTGTTAATTTTGGGTCATGATTAGTGTTGACACTTTGTGTCAGACTAATGGCATTTATGGGCACCATCGGAATAAATGTTAATATTGTCATGTTTTTAGTATCTGTTATAGTAACATTAAACCAAGGTCCTCCCAGGAGAAAAAAATACATGTATGGATAGATAGATAATGCCTTTCTGTGTCGCTGGTGTTACTCAGCGAGAAAATGACATCTCAGGGCAGAATTCTAATCACTGTTTGGAGCATCAGAAATAATGATCACCTCTGATCGGGGGTTGTGAATAATTCATTCAGTTTGATTTTCACATCCTGTCCAGTGATACTTTTCAAACCAAATGTGTTTCTACAGGAAAATAATGGTCCCACTTCTTATGGAAATACTGTGGCACAAATCATTTTACCCACATAAAAACAGTTAAATAAGACTGTTCTCTTCTGCTTGCTTTCTCCTCCCCGTTCCCTCCTCCCTCACTTGCGTGTGTTTATTCCAGAATCAGACAGTGACCAAGGAAATATTTTCTTCCTTAGAACTTGTATAAAGCAGACATTTATTTCTGCTCATCCTCAGCTTATTCACAGTAACTCTTTTGATCCTCTCCCCTTTTTCCCTCACCTTAGTTTAGGTTGGTAACCCTAAACCTAAGAAGCCTGTATTATCAGAAATAATCTGAAATTACATATTTTTAAACAATTTATGGCTGTATTAATGAACACATAATTGGCAGGAAGTGCCTAAAACTATTTGGTAAGTCAGTGGTCAGAGAGGAAGCTTGTGTACTTCCAGGGCCACGGAGCCTGAGTCTGAACCTCCTTAGACCATAAACCCACCCACACTTGCAAACCCTCTCAGGCTGCTGCCCTTTTGTTGTTTCCTTAGCCCTTAGTCCTGGAATGTCATTTTCACTAGGTTTCACCTGCATGAAAGCACTGGAGGGAGAGAGAAGCCGGAACAAGGGGATTCAGTGGTGGAATTTCCTTTGGTTGTTATTTTTCAGTTCATATACTAGGAAACCTGGGCATAGGTGAAATCAGTGAATGTCACATTCCTAATCACATTGTCACACTTGTGTATGCTTTTATAGTGATTGCAGAATTTTCAATAAAAAGTCTCCATTGTGTGTATTAATATAGATAGACGCATCTATATAAAGTAATTTGACTGAGAAACTTACGGTGTCCTAATTAAATGGGGGGAAAATATGACTGCCTTCTGAAGTAATGACCCAATCCTCTGAGATGAAGCTATTCTTAGATAGAATATTTTGAACCATTTTTTCCTGAATGTTGTGACCCTTTCTCTCTCTCCCTCCTTTTCTCTCTCTCCCTCTCTCTCTCTCTCTCTAAATCTAACAAGGGCAGGGGGAAGCAGTTTTCAACCTACTTCTCATCATCAGACAGAAAGTATTTTGCATTCAGAAACCATTTCCAGTATCAAATTCAATTTTGTCAAGTGATTAGTTGAGTTTGGTAGAGAATAATTTAAAAACACAAAGCTGGAAATGGCCGGGGTGCTTCTACGCTGAAGGAGAGCAGTTGCTCTTCCCAAGTTGCAAGCCCTCTTCCAGTGACTGTGCACCACAAGGTGGATTATTGTGTTACATGTCTTTGCAGCTGTTACAGAGCTGCATCTGTTGACACTATGTGTCCGTATCCCAGACTGCTGGAAGGAACAGGGGAGTGGTTGAACTGATACCTTGCCTGCCTATCAGTGCGAGCGTCCTTTTATGTACATATGTTTGTAAAGCTCTTTAGCCCCTTCAAGATGAAAGGCTCTGTATAAATATAAGCTTTCGATTTTAGTACATGTTTGTAATACATGTGGTACAGTCCTAAATATGTATTTAGCTGATAGGCACTGTTCTTGTCTATTGTACAAATATTGACTTTAAAAGTATAAATATGTATTTAACCATCAGACCAGAAAAACACTGAAGCAGTTACTTCTCAGGTAGAGATATTAATATTGTATAAACCTATATATATATATGTTTACATTCAGACACATCATTGCAGAACATTTCTTTTTTAAAAATGAAATGATAGCCCCAACAAACTAAGGCAGTTCTTGATATTGTCCCTTCCAGGTGGGTCTTGATTTTTAATTTGCATGTGTTTAGCTCTCTCCTTCTAACTTTATATAAATATGATCTGTTGTAGCAGGACTAAAACTTAGAATCAGTTTTGTAAAGTATGAAAAATCCTTAGGCTGGTGAGATAGTTTTCCCTTAAAAAATGTTTTTATTATGGAAATGCTCAAATGTACACTAACGTAAAAACAGTACAATAAGCTACCATGTGCCTGTCACTCAATAAAGAGCTATTTGGTAGTCTTAGTTATCTTTTAAACTTATATTGCATTGATAATTTTATAAACACATTAAGGAAGATTCGGAAAATGGAAGAAAAAGCACCATCCCATCATTCTAAATAATTATTGTCTCATTTTGCTATGTTCTTTTATTTCATTTCTCCCCCTCCACCCCAGTGTGCCTTTAGATGCAGTATTGTAATACTTACTATGCACTTACTGTGTGCCAAGCACTGTTCTAAGGCTTACCATGAATTTAATCCTCACAACAAACTTAATAGAATAGGGTCCTATTGCCCCATTTTACAGATGAGGAAACTGAAGCACATAGAGGTCAATAGCTTACTTAAAGTGGCTAGAAAACTGTTTTGCCTTTCACAATTATTATGATATACAGACAATTTTGTTATACTATCTCTTCAAATATAGTATTACCTCATGGGTATTTTTTTTTTTTTAATGTTTATTTATCTTTGAGAGAGAGAGGGAGACAGAGAATCTAAAGCAGGCTCCATGCTGTCAGCGCAAAACCTGACCTGGGGCTTGAACTCAACAAACCATGAGATCATGACCTGAGCCGACATCAGACACTCAACTGACTGAGCCAACCAGGCGCCCCACATCATGGGTATTTTAAAATGCTGTACCTAGTCTTCATAGCCATCATTTTGCAAGGCTGTACAGGACACTGATGATGACCTTATTAGCCAATTTGCTTCCCTCCCAGAAAGTTTTTATCATGACATTTATTTTTTAACAGTTTATCTTAAAATATTTTAGATTTACAGAAAAGTTACAAAGATAGTACAAAGAGTTCCTATATACCTAATATTAGCATCTTACACTATTCCTGTTGCTCAAATAATCTTTATGCCCACTGAAAGAGGTGTATTAAAATAGATCTAACTGAAACCGTTGATATTTCTAATGTTGACGCTTTGTATAACCATGCTATAATTATCAAAACTTAGAACTAATATTGTTATGATACTAATAAGTAAAATACAGACTTCGTTTTGGATTTCACCAGTTTTTCTACAAATGTCCTTTTTCTGTTCCAGAATACCACATTGAATTTAGGGATCAATGACATTTATGTTTGTGTTATAACTGATGTTCATCTTTCTATATTGTTTCTGCTAACGGCAGTGGCACTAGTCTAGAACATACTTCTGTAATTTCTCTGGTAAAGGAAATTATGTGAACGGTATCTTAAAAAATAAACATACTAGCTATAAAACTAGTTATTTAATTTCTCTATACCTTAGTTTTCTCATGGCAATAATAACAGCTGCTTCTGAATTAATACTAATAATTTGAGGACTTTTTATAATTGGAAACATTGAGGCTTTATGAGGTTAATCTTGATTGATCCAAGATTATACAGGTAGAACAAAGCTGAGATTTGGACCAAGGTAGGCTGACACTCCCCAGCTTAACCTCTTTACTATCAGTACTTGTCAATATGTAGTATAGTACAGCATGTGATAGATGTTCACTCAATGGCAACTGTTACTTTTGTTATTTTTTAAAATGTAGAAGAAGGACTCCTGGGTGGCTCAGTCAGTTAAGCATCCACCTTCAGCTCAGGTCATGATCTTGTGGTGCATGAGTTTGAGCCCTGTGTCCAGCTCTGTGCTGACAGCTCGGAGCCTGGAGGCTGCTTCAGATTCTGTGTTTCCCTCTCTCTCTCTGCCCCTCCCCTGTTTATACTCTGTCTCTCTCTCTTTCTCAAAAATAAATAAACATTAGGGGCGCCTGGGTGGCTCAGTCGGTTGAGCGGCCAGCTTCGGCTCAGGTCATGATCTCACAGTCCGTGAGTTCGAGCCCCGCGTCGGGCTCTGTGCTGACAGCTCGGAGCCTGGAGCCTGTTTCAGATTCTGTGTCTCCCTCTCTCTGACCCTCCCCCGTTCATGCTCTGTCTCTCTCTGTCTCAAAAATAAATAAACGTTAAAAAAATTTTTTTTTTAAATAAAAAAATAAACGTTAAAAAACTGTATTAGAAGGGGCTCCTGGGTGGCTTAGTTGGTTAAGTGACTGACTTCAGCTCAGGTCATGATCTCACGGTTCATGAGTTCAAGCCCCATGTTGGGCTCTGTGCAGACAGCTCAGAGCCTAGAGCCTGCTTCGGATTCTGTGTCTCCCTCTCTCTCTGCCCCTTCACCCCTCTTTCTCTCTCTCTCTCTCTCTCTCTCTCTCTCTCAAAAATAAATATTAAAAAAATATTTTTTAAAACCCTATATTTAAAAATAGAAGAGTTGAATGATGTTTAAGACTGTCACTCTGTGATCCCTAGAGAGATAAGTCATGGACGATGTTCTAAGCCCTTGGTGTTGACTATTTTCTAAGAATCATTTAAAAAGTGAAATGACTATGGAACCAGCAAATATTTATTACTCCCATATTACGTGTAGGGATCCTGCTAGGCACTGGAGGCAATGATATAATGGTTTAGGCTGGCAAGCTAGAAACGGTCCTAGGCAATATATGATTAATTATCAAATGAATTCTCCACATGAAGGTCTTAGTAGGAGATGGAGAAGAAGCTTTAGACTAGGCAAAGCTTTACTAAGGAAATGGAATTTGAATGAATCTTTTTGGAATGGGTAAGATTTGGATAGATTGAGAGGAGAGAAAGGGACAAATTTTGTATGTTGAAGATAATATAATAGATTACCGTTTCGAATAGTTTATTCATCAAACCCATAGGGAGTGTTAATTTTGTATGCGGGGACATTGAAGTTCAATAAAATTATTTTTCTAAGGTCATACAATTGGTAAGTGATAGGGCCTGGATACGGATCCAAGTTAGTTTAACTCCGAAGCCCATCTTTTCCATTATGTGCCCTATTGTTGAATTAGCAATAAAATCTAAATTTCAGGGGCGCCTGGGTGGCTCAGTCAGTTAAGGATCCAACTCTTGATTTTGGCTCAGGTCATGATCTGTTAGCTGTTAGCGCAGATCCCGCTTGGGATTCATTCTCTCTCTCTCTCTCTCTCTCTCTCTCTCTCTCTCTCTCTCATTCACCTGCCCCTGCCTAATGTATGCATACATGAACACATTCTCTCTCCCAAAGATAAATAAACTTTTTAAAAAATCTAAATTTCAGTATAAGTTGAGCAGTGGATGCTTTCTTGGATGTTTATTCATTATGCTTACTCAAAACTTAATCTCTTCTAGTAGGGAATCTCACTATATGAAGACTGGGCTAGCGCTCTCCATTCTGTATTGGTACTTTTTAAAGGTGGGGGGAGGTGGTCGATGAGGAACACACTTTGGAAAGACATTGATAAAGAGTAGTGTGTTCTTGGTGCTGCTGTGTTGACACCTAATTAGAAGTCAATATTGCAAGCATAATGACCTAGCCAATTGCTGAACTGACTGCCCAAGTGACACAGTTAGAGTCCCCAGGTAATAACAGAAGATAAGAGTATTATTTGCCTGTCCAGTGCCACACAGACACAATGTTTGCATTAGCATGCAAATGCTGAAGTAGATTCTTCAAGGCTTGTTTCTAAGCTACTTCTAGCCTAGGTGGCTAAGGTTAATATATCATAAAATTTGGTGTAAAACCAGTCTTCCTAACTACAAATGCATTTAGAGGAAATAGCTTTTCCTTCCTAAAAAACAAAAGAGGTGTTAGGTTAGAGCGCCATGTGAGAAGGCAGGTAAAATATTTCTCCCCACACAGGCATATATTAGCCAGCTTCTTAAAAACCATGACCAAAGTTATCCTGATGTTTGCAGTTTCTCCATGCTGTATTTTGGATGATCTGTTTCTCCTTCCTTTCTGTGTCTTTAATGAGCAGATAGAGTAATACCTTATCTCACAAGGTGATTGGATTTTTTTTCTGTGTATTATATCCATTTTGATTTGTATTTGGCCAATGGTATGATATATTAAATAGCTTATATTTGTCTGTAGGTGTTTCATATATATATTTCTTAATGTGGAGAATCACAAATAGCTATGTGGAAAGCTTCAACCAGCCTGATTACAGTGGATGTGCAATTGGATTGAGGAATGTGTACTCAGAGCTTATGATCACTGGCCCGGTTGAGTCTGGGTGATGCATGTGGCTTTCCAGGGATGCTGCTATTTACATCTGTTAATGGCCCTTCTTGATGGCCGGCTCCCCAATGAGGTGATATGCAGCAGCCTGGGGATGAGGGACCAAGGCTGCAGATGTGGCTGGGCTCCATTAGGCAGGACCAGGAATGCTCATCTGGTAGGCTTTGTGTTTGGGAGCAAGTTGGGGGGGGTGAGAGTGCAGTGGGGGGCAGGAGGGAGACAGAAAGAAATAGGGGGAAAAAAGGAATGGAAAACATTACTTATCCGGGTATAGGGAAACAGACAGGCAGGCATGAAAAACTGCAGCTGTAACTGGGGTATGAGTGAATAGAAAAGAAATGGAACTAGCGAATAAACAAGTAGAAGGATTGACTAGATCTCATATAGAAGGGGATTAAAAGAAGAGAGGGCTGTGAGGGTTTGGGAAGAGACGTGTCACCCCTGCCTTTGAAGTCAATATCATTTATTTGTGTGGCTGGTCAGATGCTACTGAACAGAGAGTAGAGATTTACATATATCATTCCTTGCATGCTTTGGTATTGTGGTGCTGGGAGAAAGTGGCAAGAGATGCTCAGAGCGAGGATGCAATGTTGAGCTATAGTGAATTCTTGCAGAGGATACCTGAAGCTAGCCAGTAAAGAATGTTGCTGTTATTCCTATCAAATGCTGGAGAACAGTCAGAGGACCCAGGATCACAGAAGTTGTATAGTCCATGAAAGATGATTCTCCTCTCCTCTCATGTGTAAGAAGTTTCTCAGAAAGAATCTCACTGAAGATGGAACTAGTGTCTTAGTAGATAGGGTAGCAAGCTAGGGAGTTTTGGATGTAATTCCCTGCAGCATGGCATTCTCCCACACGTATCTTGGGTGCATTTAGACTTTGGTTTTTCCTTCTTTTTTAAGCAGGTCCAAAGAAGGAATTGAAACAACTGTGAAATACATAGTAAGCCAGCTGTTCTCACCATAACCTAGAGAGGTATGCTAGAATGTTTGTTATAGTTTCCCACAGGAAACTTGGCTCTTTAACAGGGCATATCTTTACATGGAGGCTGTGTCTAGGTATAGTCTGATACCTTCATGGAGCCTGAAAAAAAATTCTACAGGTAAGAGGCTTCTGTTTATTTGTTTGTCTGTGCCTTTGCAGATTGGCATGGTAGCTTGGAAAATGACCCTTAAAAGTCCTGAATATCCAGAAGGCCGAGATATCATTGTTATTGGCAATGACATCACATACCTAATTGGGTCCTTTGGGCCCCAGGAGGATTTGCTGTTTCTCAGAGCTTCTGAGCTTGCCAGGGCAGAGGGTATCCCACGCATCTTTGTCGCAGCCAACAGCGGAGCACGAATTGGACTGGCAGAGGAAATTCGTCATATGTTTCACGTGGCCTGGGTAGATCCTGAGGATCCTTACAAGGTACAGACTAAGAAAAGATAAAACTTCAAGACAGTATATCGTGTTGTGTATGTGTGTGTGTGTTGTGTGTGTCTACACGTGTAAAGAGGTGGGGGAAAGGGAGAGGTTTAAGTTCAAAAGTCCGCATGCACAGTGAGCTATAACCATGTTGGAGACAAATTGTGTCTGAATATATTCACCAGGTTTTTTCTCCAGCTTTGAAACAGATTGCTGTTTCTTGAGTTGAACACCAGAAGAAATAAATACGCATGCATCATGGGACATGTTAAGCCAGAAATGCCTATCTTTAAACTATTCCACTGTGGCTTCCATGACTTAATGGTCATTTACTAAAGCGCTTATATCCTCAGCTTCTTCTCTACTTGAAATCTGCCTGTCCTCTAAAGACTCTGCTTTCCCTTGCTGTCTTACAGAGTGATTGATCTCTGTCTTTCTCTTGTACCACTGAACCTAGAGGGGGAAGAGTGTCTTCTTTGTGCCTCATTGCTACTTTCAGACCCTTTTCCCTTCTTTCTCTCTGAAAACCCCCATATATATATATTTTTTTTTTTAGTGTTTATTTATTTTGACAGAGAGCAAGAGAGCAGAAGAGAATCCCAAGTAGGCTGCACACTATCAGCCTACTGTGCTCACAAACCATGAGATCATGACCCAAGCCGAAATCAAGAGTCAGGTACTTAACCAGCTGAGCCACCCAGGCTCCCCTGAAACCCCCATCTTTGAATTTCATGTCATCAGACTGTGCCAAACCACCACTTATTATAGTGGTCCCCAACTCTGGTCACTCCTCATTCTTTGCATCTTTTAGTTGCTGGCACATTGTCATTCTCCAATACAACTAGCCCTGTTATAATTCTTAGTGACTTCTATATCCATATAGATGATCCATTCCATAATCCAGCATCTTAGATCCTTGACTTCCTATCTTTTACTCCAGCTCAGCCTCTTCTTCACCATAATCTTAATTTCAACCATCCCTTTCTTTGCCACCCCTTCATCCTATCTTTCCCACTCATTTTCTGTAGTATACCAAGCCCAGCAATCCTTTGAACCCTCCAGAATCTGCAACTGTTGATCCTACAACCTTTCTTCTGTCCTTCACTCCCTCTTTACATCCTAATTTCATTCCTGTCAGCTTGCATTCCAAGTTCAATCATAGGTTAATCATATTATAATGACCACATTTTCTACACCCTCAACTTTTTTCCCTGTTTCCTCATCCTCATTCTGCTTACTTTATCTCTTTACAAAAACCTTGTGTAAATCCAGTACTCTCCATGTACTCACATACATGAACCTGCATAGCTGAACACTGATGGAGAAAAATACCCACTGCTGTTGACTGGTCTTACTTTCAATTCAAGTTTATGAACTTGAACAATGGACAGTTTCACATCTTCCCCTCTCTCCTTAAAACTCCAAAACCCTCTTGCTCCATCCTCCTCCTTAGCTAACGACCTTGCTCCCCAGTTCACTGAGCAAATGGAAGCAATGAGAAGAGAGCATCCACAAGCTCTCACGTATCTGCATCTGTGCCTTTATTCTCTGCCATCTCCCTGTACTCTGGATGGACAGTCCCTGCCCCTGTCCAAAGCCAGTCACTCCTCTTGGACATTTACCCTTTCCATCTTAAATCATCACTTTTTCCCTGTACCAAATCTACCCCTTTAGCTTACAAATACTTAGCCCCCAATCACTACCTTTATTGACAGCAAAGCTTCTTAAGAGCATTGTCTCTTCTTGCTATCTCCAGACACTCTCCCCTCACCTCAGGTAGGCTTGCACCCTCACCGGCGCACTGTACTGCTTTTGTCAGGGTCACCATGGATTCCATATGGTTAAATTCTGTCATGAATCTTAGTCTTCATTTCAGTTACTCGATGCCATAGCAGCATTTGACACAGTTGGTCACTCCTTCATCCTCGAAATACTTTGTCCTCTTGGCTTCTAGGGCCCAGAGTCTCCTTTTTAGCTTCCTGACTGCTCCTTCTCAGTTTTCTTTGCTAAAACATCTTGTCAATGTAATAGTGTTTCAGAGGATAATGGAAATATTCTAATATTTTGATTGTGGTGGTGATTACACAAGTGTATACATTTGTCAAAACTCACCAAACTGCAGTACATAAAATCAAAGAATTTTATTGCACGTAAATTATACTTAAATAAAATTCCTATTAAAAGTGTATGGAAATCATTGATGACTACTCACAGGTACAGTGTTTCTTTTTGGGGTGATAGAAATGGCCTGGAATCAGAGAGTGGTAATGGTTGCACAACATCAGGATATACTAAAAACCCTTTAAAATGGCCAGTTTTGGGGTGTTTGGCTGGCTTAGTTGATGAAGCACTCAACTCTTGATCTCAGGGTTGTGAGTTCAAGCCCCATGTTTGGTTGTAGAGATTACTTAAAAAAAAAACAAAAAACAAAAAAAAAACACAGTATTGTGTGAATTTTAACCCAAGACCCTATATAAATTGGTCTTCCAATACCACCCTGCCCTCATTTCTTTCAGACAGTCTCACTCCACACTGGCTTCAACGACCTCCTTAAATATTTCTGAGGCACACTCATGTCCCTGCACTTCTGCACCTGCAGTTCCTTCTGCTTCGAATATTTCCTCTCCCAGCGCCCCCATATCCTCATGTCTCATTTCCTCCACTCTTCAGTGAAGCCACTTTCAAGGAAGACTTCCCTGGGCTTTTCTTTCTACAAGTTCACATCTCACAACGCTCTGTCTCCCTCTCGACTCTGTTTTTTTTACTTAAACAGTATTCTCATTAACATTATATGTTTATTTATTTCTGTCTCTCTCGCTAGAGTATAAGTTCCATAAGGCCAGGAAATTTTGTCTGTTTTGTTCATTCCTGTTTTTCCAGTGCCTAAAACAGTACCTTTCACATAAGAGGCACTCAATAAATACATGCTGACTGGCATACTAAGGACCCTCCACACTACAAGGTTCTTGTCATAAGTCATACAAATTCAGTGACAGATTCATGTCTTCCAGGTTGTGCTCACTGTGGGACAAATTCATTGAGTTAAGTGGTGGCATAATTTCTCACAGTATTTAAAACATCTTCCTCGGGGCGCCTGGGTGGCGTGGTCGGTTAAGCGCCGACTTCAGCCAGGTCACGATCTCGCAGTCCGTGAGTTCCAGCCCCGCGTCAGGCTCTGGGCTGATGGCTCAGAGCCTGGAGCCTGTTTCCGATTCTGTGTCTCCCTCTCTCTCTGCCCCTCCCCCGTTCATGCTCTGTCTCTCTCTGTCCCAAAAATAAATAAACGTTGAAAAAAAAATTAAAAAAAAAAAAACAAAACATCTTCCTCTGTTTACCTTTTTTTTTTTTGCCTGAATGACTAATTCCTTTAAGTTAAACACATGTATCCTGTAACTCTATTTTGTGAGCATGTGTGTGTATTTGTAAAAATAATTACAAAAAGCTAGTATAAATTTTTAAATGTAAATGGGAATTATAAGTTGTTTATTTAAAAATGCAAAAGGCAGGGGCACCTGAGTGGCTCAGTCAGTTAAGTATACGGCTTTGGCTCAGGTCATAATCTCATGGTTCTTGAGTTCGAGTCCTGCCTTGGGCTCTGTGCCAACAGCTCGGAGCTTGGAGCCTGCCTCAAATTCTGTGTGTGTCTCTCTCTCTCTCAAAAATAAACAAGCATTAAAAATTTTCTTAATAAAAAATAATAAAAATGCAAAAGGCATGAATTCAGTATTCATTGATGATTATCACTGTATATGATGATTATCACCGTATAGAATTCTGGTTTTAATATTGCCTTCCCATTTTTGTGATCCTCTCAATTATCTCTTACCATTTACTTTCTTTTTTTTTAAATCTGTTTATTTATTTTTTGAGAGAGCATGCACACATGCACATGAGTCGGGGAGGGATAGAGAGAGAGGGAGAGACAGAGAATCCCAAGCAAGCTCTGCACTCAGCACAGAGCCCAACGTAGGGCTTGATCCCATGAACTGTGAGATCATAACCTTAGCTGAAATCAAGAGCTGGA
This sequence comes from Prionailurus viverrinus, assembly GCF_022837055.1. Lineage (NCBI taxonomy): Eukaryota > Metazoa > Chordata > Mammalia > Carnivora > Felidae > Prionailurus > Prionailurus viverrinus. The sequence goes on from NC_062574.1 coordinate 23,893,410, forward strand.
CACTCAACTGACTGAACCACCCAGAAAACCCCATTGGATTTGAAAAAGCAAATAATACTATTCCACACATTTCTTTAATTTTGTGTTGATATCATTAATAGAGGTGGCACAAAATATCAGAAATTACCCTTTAAAAACCTGATGAAAATGAAATGGTTGGAATATATTCGCAGTTGTAGCTACAAGATAGCTTAATTCAAAGACAGTCAGTGACTAGAGAAATAGGCACCTCCATCTTTCAAAGGAGAACTGTCTATGCTAGTATTCTGTTAGAGTGATGTGACAATTTAAAGCTAGCTTTGGAACAAGCTGTGTTATGCATGCTTTGCTATGTCCTCTGGTTATGTGATGATGGCAAATAATGAGTTAAAAACTATTTGTACTTCACAGGGATACAAATACTTATATCTGACCCCTCAGGATTATAAGAGGGTCAGTGCTCTCAACTCTGTCCACTGTGAACATGTAGAAGATGAAGGAGAATCCAGGTAGGTGTATATGTATCAGAATTATTTAGCCATGAATTTAGTCATGAATTAAAGAAAGGTGAATATGATCATTTCTTCCTCACTGTCCTGCTGATCATGACCTTGAAAGAGCAATGAAGATTGCTTATTATATAATCTGGAGGTCCGAGGTTTGTATCATAGCTCTACCACTAATTAACTGAAAGACCTTATCTTACTGATTAAGGTTTTTAAATTATGTTTATTATATTTATTCATTTTAGAAAAGTTGGAATATCTAAACAATCATGAAGAAATAAAAATTAGCTACAAACCTACTGAGAAAGAACGTTATTAATGTATACTATAGTCTTGCTGTCTTTTCTGTATATATATGACTTTGTTCTACATAATCAGAATCACAATAGAAAAACTCTTTTGTTATTTGCACTTTTCACTAAAAACTATTTTGGGGAAATTTTGTATATTCTTAAAATATTATTTGAGAATATGTTTAAGGGCTTGATAATATTTTATGATAAAATTTTATTTATTTAATAATAAAATAAATTTTATCTTTTTTGAACATTCAGACTATTCCAACTTTTTACTACTATATTCCTCAGCTGAGTGTTCTTTTAAATAAACTTTTAGGAATATCTATCATTATTCCCTTTGACCTATCTAAAAAGTAGAATTACTGGTCAAAAGATATGTCCATTTTAAAGATATTTTTGATAATTTCAGATTGCCCTCCCAAGATCCGTACTCCACCAGCAGTATATGACAGTGCATTCTTCCCCTTTAATTTTTCTCCACTCTTGCCAATATTGATTATTGTCAATTAATAAAATAGGATAAAAATAATAATTATTTTAACTGGTATTTTTGAATACTAGTGAGGTTTACCATTTTTACAGTCTGTCTGCAAGTACTTTCAGAATGTTAATCAACTATTACAATACCAATTATTGAGTAATTCGTACTTTCCTCACTTTTATAATAATCTTAATTCAATTACTAGGCTTTGTATCAGTTTTTTGTGCTATTCTTGAGGTAATGCCACATTATTTTAACTGTTTTAATGGGGCAGATTTCCTCGCATTCTTAATTTTTCCCCATTTTATTGACTCTTTTTGTCTTTTTGTATTAGTTTCATTGTTTTTAATTACCAAAAACTTTCCATAATGATTTTGATTCAAGTTACATTAAGTTTATTAATTAATTTAGGAAATCTGACATCTTCATAATTATTAACTCTTCCCAAGAAAAAACATGGCACGGTTTTCCTTTTTTCAACTGTATTTTTAAAAATTTTGTGGTTTTCTTCATATAGGTTATGCTGGAAGTTCCCACTCTGTCTTGGTTCATAACACCCTTGCTGTTTCAATAATTTTTTCACAGCAACTTTGAGCTAAAAGATATACCTAATATTTCTGTTTATTAAGTAGTCAGACCCAGAGAACTTCATAAGTATTTATACTCTAATAAATTAATAGTTATTTGAAAATATAATACACATAAATTGAAAGTTTTTTCACTTTTAAATAATTACAGTTACTTACTAATGGGATATTTGCATCTATATGAACTCTCAAAACTTAGATTTAGCTCAGATATAGCCACCATTGTTTCTTGTTCTGCATTGATTTTTGTGTAGGACTTGGTTTTTTTGTTTTTGTTTTTATTTTTCCAGAGAAACTGTGAAAACCCAGCATTGCAAAGATAAAACATTGTCAAAAGGAATGTAGCATTATGTAATGTTTAAAAATGAACCACGTAATGCTGGTAGTTAACATGGGATCCAACAAATATTATATATCAGAGTGTTTCTCTAAAATATTTAAAATATCCTGCAGTGCCCCTGGCAGTTGACTGTGTCACCTGAGGTACTGTGGTGCACAGTGTAGGTACAAAATGGAGTTTGCCATTTTTAAAATGTTTATGCCTAAATATTGTGCATTTTTAAAATTTATTTTTTTATTTTTAATTTTTTTATTTTAGAGAGAGAGAGTGGGAGCAGGGGAGAGGAACAGAGGAAGAGAGAGAAAGAATCTTAAGCAGCTCCAGGTTCAGCATGGAGCCTAATGTGGGGCTCAGTCCCACAACCCTGGGATCATGACCTGAGCCAAAATTAAGAGTCAGACGTCTCTTTAACCAACTGAGCCACTCAGGCACCCCTATTTTGTATCTTTTCTTGCTATTCTGATTGGGATTCTCCCTCCCCATTATATTTTTTAACTCTTTATTACTGATATTTTAGAAAGCTATTGATTTTACATATTTTTTTGTTAAAGCAAGTCATTTTTCTTCTCTGAGTTTTAGTTTCCCCATCTGTAAGATGAAGATCAAGTAAATTAATATTTGTAAAGTTGTTGGCACAGCACTGAGTACATAGTAAGCAGTCAAAAATCCTGGCTGCTATTATATGTAATAATGGAGAGGATATTACCTATCACACTGGATTGTTGTGAGGATCAAAAATTTTATATATATATAAAATACTATCTATCTGTATATCTATATATACCCTATACAAAGTGTATACACTATATATGTATTACACTATACAAAGGTTTTTATTACAAATAACATTAAAATTTGGTACTACTTTAAGGAATGATAGTCTCAATAGTAGAAGACTCAGATCATAGAGCAGAAAATGGGAAATTTGTATTCTTTTTCATGTAATACAAAGGGAGAAGATGCCACTTAACAAGTCATGAATACCTGTGAAGCAATATGTAATCCTTAGGAGGGAAAAGATCTGCTTTGCAGGGACGGCTGACTATGCCCATGAGTGTTTGTGACTATATAGCATGTGAGCCTTCTGGAAAGGACACATTAACCCTCCCTCCAATTATTGTGGCTCATTAACCCCTTAAGGGAGATTAGCTTTACCTGTAACATAACTCTAGAATTTAGAGCCTAGATACAGAGCAAAAGGAAGAATGGAGAATTCCTGGGAGAGGCTAAAAATAGAAAGGCCAGGGAATCTGAGAAGCAGAAATGCAAAGCCAGAGGCCAACAGCAAGGGCAAAGCAAAAGAATTGGTGGAAGGTTAGAAGTAAGGAAAGAAGGGAACAGAGAAATATGGGGGAAAAAAAGTAGTTTAAGAGCCACTATGGGATATTTATAATTTCAATTTATAAAACTATGCCTGGTGCCAAGCTTTCTGGGTACACACGGAACTGTAAATAATATATGCCCATCTCTGCTTCCAACTTTATATTTTTCCTCTCTTTTATTAGTTCCATTCCCCATCTCCCACTTCCCATTATCAGCTATCACTCCTAATCCCCTGCCGAGAAGACAGACGAGTGGCTCCCACTGGATCTACAAGATGGTTTCTGGACAACTTGGCCAGCATTTCACTTCCATGCACATTCTACTTGCCCCTCTATTCAAAAGACTAGAGCCAGGATCCCTCTGTGTATGCACTTGATATTCACAAAGAGCAGGAATGGGAGTGCACTGTTTTGATCTTGCCCTTCATCCCTGTCTTGGAAAGAGAAAGGATTTTTTGACTTGAGAAATTGGCCTGAGCATTCTCACTATGCCTCTGGACTTTTTTATTCCTTTGTAACGTGTATCAAAAATTACTGATTTAATGGCTGTTGCTGATTACAGAGAGATATACAGTCGCCCTGCTTTTAAGAAACTTGTTCTAGAAAGTAAGAGAGGGCATCTAAAATCAGAGCGCCATCTATGTGTCAAGCCCTCTCTTTGTTCCTTTAATTTAACTTTCATGTCAACCCTTAGGTAGACACCATTATCTCCATCTTATAGAAGTTACTATTATGTCCAGAGTTACATGGCTATATGTGTCAGAGCAGGGTTTTAAACCTGTCTACTTAATTCCAGATTTTTCTCTTTCCACTATACCATATTGCTTCCAGAAGAAAATAGGCACCAAGCTAAGAAGGAAAGATACATGAATGAAAAGTATAAGAAGAGTATAGAGCCCTGGCATTAAATAAGCTTTCAGTATGCTTTTAGCAGCCTTTTAATAGTGATTATTCTTTTAGTGGATTGTTGTTCTTGTGTTTAACCTTTATAATTTGGCATGGCTATATCCAATAGGTACAAGATAACTGATATTATTGGGAAGGAAGAGGGACTTGGAGCAGAGAACCTTCGAGGCTCTGGAATGATTGCTGGAGAATCCTCATTGGCCTATAATGAGATTATCACCATCAGCTTGGTAAATCTTATCAGAATGTGAAATTTTTGGAGAACTGACTGTGTGGCTAGGAGTTTTTTTGGTCGGATCTCTGCCATTCAGTCCCAAATGAGAACATTTCTTAAAAATTATCTACAATACTATTTTAATTGTGCATGATAATGTAAATAATTGAATTTCCTAGAAAAACCTAGCACCTCATTTTAGCCTTTAGTTTAACTTCTTATTCCTCTAAATATTCTACGAGAATTTTAATAGCTTGAATTTCTTCTCTTAACTACTTTTCTTGTTCTTACCTCTAGTATAGATGCCAAGCATCTATGAAATGGGAAGAAGTATAAGAGAAATAAACGGCCTATGAACCTTTGTGTCTAATCCCCTTTGGTCTAATTCAGTGAATTCTGTACCTTCTTTTCTTTGACCAGGAAATTGTGGGGCTTTTTTAACATTGTTATTAATCAAGCAAACTTTCTAAAAAGCAATTTTTTTTTCTATTAATGTAGATTTTATACATTTGTGCCTTAGTTCTTACAGCTTGGGAGGGGACATAAATCTGTGACATGTAGAATTTATTCTCTCTCTCTCTGTCTCTCTCTTTCTCTCTCTCTCTCTCTCTCTCTCTCTCTCTCTCTCTCTCTTTCTCTCTCTCTCTCTCTCTCTTTAATTTATTCTTTTTTAAGGTTACATGCCGGGCTATTGGGATTGGAGCTTACCTTGTCCGGCTGGGGCAGAGAACCATCCAGGTTGAAAATTCTCACTTAATTCTGACCGGAGCTGGAGCTCTCAACAAAGTAAGTTTCTAGAGTCTGAGAGAAGTGTGTGAAGCTGTATGAAGATGATTGTGAATTCTTAATTCAAGATTCTGATTGAGGAGAAGCCTTTCAGTTCATGCCTCCCTGAATCTATTCCCCTCTATCTTCATCTTTCCTGCCCATTGCCTTGCTTACCTAATCATTCATTCATTCATTCATTGTATTCAACAAGTATTTTGAGTACCTACTCTGTGCCAGGCACTGTTCCAAGACCTGTGGATATGTTCATGAACAATCCATGTAGAATTCTTGCTCTGAAGGGCTTATGTTCTGGTGTCTTTCTAGGAAGAGAATTAATTGAATGCTTTTTTTCTACCCTCCTTCCCTTTCTTTCATCTGTGAGTAAGTGAAGAGATCTATTCCCAGATGTGGAGCTGTCTCTGAAACATCTTCTGAACGTGTTGACAATATCATTTTAATGTTCTGAGAAATTTGTGAATATAGAGGAAATAATTGGTAAATATTGAATGGAAAGATGGGTAGATGGATGCATGGATGGATTTCTGGGAAAGGGTATGACAGAGATTTATCATCCCTTCAAAAGAAATTCTTGTGCCTTTTCAATTCAAGCTCACGGGCTTTTCCAAAGGAAAAAAAAATGGTTGGTGAGGTCACCGCTTGTAAGAGTGAAAACTATCTAAGTATACCTGAATATACAAAAGACAGTGTAGTTCTGACTTCTCTGTAGACATAGGAAAATTATTTTCTCTCCAGAGCCAGGAATGTGTAATAGTCTGGGACTGGTTGGCTGACCTTGTGCAACTCATGTAACCTCTCAGCTCCTCAGCTTTCTTTGTCTGTCAAAGGGGGATAATAACTTACACGCTTAAATGATACAGTGGAGATCAAATGAGAAATCATAAGCAAAAGTACCTAGCACTTGGCACAAAGTGTTGGTCCTCATTACAGTTTCAGTTCCCTTTTCTTCTCTCTTATACGATTTGATGATTTATCTTGTGGAGTTATATGCACGCTGAATTGTATCAACTACTGGGTTTACTGGACTTGTGCAAACTATCAAGCCTTGACTTTGCAGTGGAAGGATAGGAAGTAAGTGTCCTGTTACCTTATTTTTTAAGAGTGGATATATCCATTGGTCCAATTAGCTTTTGGAGATGTCAGAAATGAGGAGAATCGTCTGATGCAGTTTGCTCTCTGCATTCCTTAAGAGGTCTGTATCCTTCTCTGGGCTTGCTTTTCCCTCTAGCTGAAGGGAAGAGCTGTGCTAACAATGGCAAACTTGTATACCCCACTCCCCTTTAGGAGAGTAGCTTAAAAATAGACATTGTGAACTGCCATACTGAAGGAGATTATTGCAGTGGGAGAAACTGCTGAGAGTCTTAATTTTTTTTAAGTTGCTCTTTTGGATACCTTCTTAGGATGAGATATTGATGAATGTCGCAAAGAATTGTAGGTATGATTATCTGTAAAGATGGAATTTAAAAAAGACACGAGTATTCCCATACCTGGACAGAGAGCTAATTTCTGAAGGGTATTTCATTACATTTTCTTATTTTCTCCCTATGAACATGTTATACACAAAGAATAATACACAAAGCAAAGGTATTGTTACTACTGCTGGGGGTTTTGTTTGTTTGGTTTTTGTTTTTTGCCTAAAAACTTGCCAGTTGAATTTCATTTGTGTCATAAAGGAAGCATTAGGGAATTTTTCTTAAAATCTAGTTGAATTGTTCTGATGAGATTTATTATGTTCCCCTTCTTCCTAGCCTGCAGGGCTGCTTGTTAAAGGAGAAGTGTGGTTGCAGGGGAAAGGACAAGGAAAGCTGCAGCTGTAACTTACCAAACAATGCTCATTTCCAGAAGGACATGGTCATTTGTAGCTGAAGGGAGTGATCAAGTTATAAAGGTTACCTAATCCTGCTCTGCCTGCTTCACTGTCTTCATGTCAGTGCCTCTTAAGTACACAGACGTGTTGTTGGAAGACACCCGATTTCATGCAAATTCATTCAGAACGTCCTATCCGCCCCTTTGCCTATCCAGTGTGAAAAAGGAAACTATACGGAAGCTGCAAGCATAGATTGTTCCCTCTGACTCACTCTTTGCATGTTTCGTCTTTGTGTATACTAGTATCTTTCAACATCTCTGTGTGCCTTTCTTTCTGTGGTAATGTCTCTTATGGGTGTGTCCAGGTTACTTTGAGTGCGTGTCTCTTCCTGCGTGAGTGCTGGTCTCTCTTGTCTCTTTGTGTCTGTATCTTGTTTCCAGATCCCTCTCTTTCTCTCCGTGTGCCTCCCTGAGTATCCATATGTGAGAAGGTCTTTGTGTGTGTCTGAAAACACTGTAGAACCTCCTTAAGCCTTGACTATTTTGCTCGAGTATGTGTGTACCTGTGCAAAGTGGAAATGTAGGTGGTATATGCAAGCTTTTAGACTGTAAACATTTGACCCCCGCCTTTTTGAGTCTTCATTCTTTATGTTAAACATTGGGGTGAAGAATAGGAAAGGAGGGGTGTGCAGAGGTTGTAGGAAAAAAGAAATCTGTGTGTGCAAGTGCCGATCCCGTTGACCCCTTTGAAAATTGAAATAATGATAATGCGCGTCTCCTGACTGCATCAAAGTATCAGCACATCAAAAGCCAGGAGGCATGAAATGCAAATGATAAAGTGAAAGCAGATGGATTGTGCATGATCGCCTGATGCCCAATGAATTTTAAAAGGTGCTGGTTTGCAAGGGGGGGTAGGGTGGGGGGTGGGGGTTGGGGGTGGGGGAACTGAAATAAACACGTTATCCCTGCAATTTTTTTTTTGTTCTTGACGCTCACTCCTGACAATATTTTTTCACACTTGAGTGAACACCCACTCCATCTCTCTCTCCCTTTCTCCCTCTCTCTTTCTCTCTCTTTCTCTCTCCTCTCCAATTCCCACCCACCAACCCCCCCCCAACCTCTTACACGTCTCAGGTCATGTCGCTGCAGCTCCGGTGGAAATAATAAGATATAAACCACGAGGTTGTTATTTGCATAGAAATAGCATGGAGCCCCAGGCAGCAAGGGAGAAGGACACAGGGATCATTTGTCTAAAATTTTAATGAAAACTTTTGCTGAGGCAGAGATTTTTTTGAAACTTTCTTTCTCCCTGCTTTTCTCCTCCCCTCCCCACCCCCAACCCCCCCATCACTGATTTGACTTAACATGGTTCAATTTGAAGAGAAAGGGTTGACACACCACATATCATACTTCTGTAATACAGCAACATGTAAATTGTTTGTTCCTTTAATAGATATGAAGCTGGAGAGACACACATTCCCAACTTAATACATTGCATGTATGTGTCAAGCTTTTATGGCTACACTCCATCTCAGTGCACACGTGATGTTGCCTGTCGTTAGCCGACCTGTTTTTAATTAGTTAATTCAGACCTTCCTACCTTTTTGCTTCCAAAGACTCTTACTTTGTAAAGGATTTCTTTTTGTAGCCAACAGTAGTAACCTGCAAATAAAATATAAATGCTCTGGCAGTTTCCTGTTTTTTACTTTCAGTGGTTTTACTATACATTTACACATTTTATTCACAGGCACTGTCCTTTGCCACTGTGTCTTTTGTTCCAAGTGCTTCCTGCATTCATATTTTTATCCCTTTCCCCCTGTTATCTCAATATTTGTATATTCTCTTTCCTTGTCTATCTTGTTCTCTGTTGCCTGTAGTTATTTGTAAAACATTCAAAATATTACGAAGTTGAGGAGGGGTGTAGTATCTGGGTTTTCACAAGTGCCGCACAAGATTTGCTATTTGAACAAAAGACATTGGGCTGGTGATTAGAAGCAGTCTGGATGACTCTATTTGAAACTTAAAATCAACATCAGTCCAGCCCCCTTGCTACCTTCTGGAGTGGGCTAGTGGTGTCAAGGATGTTTTACAGATGGGAAGACTACAACAGTAAGAGGTAAAGTGACTTGGTTCCATTGGCAAAGACTAAATCTGCATCAGAACATGAACTTCCACGTCCTCAAGTTTTATTCAAGATGGGCTCAGTCCTAGGGTGCGTGGGTAGCTCAACTGGTTAAGTGTCTGACTCCTGATTTCAGCTCAGGTCATGAACTCACAGTTCATGAGTTCGAGCCCCACACCGGGCACTGCGCTGACAGTGCAGAGCCTGCTTGGGATTCTCTCTCCTCTCTCTCTCTCTCTCTCTCTCTCTCTCTCTCTCTCTCTCTCTACCTCTACCCCACTTGCTCGCTCTCTCTCTCTCTCTCTCTCTCTCAAAAATAAATAGAGGCGCCGGGATGGCTCAGTCAGTTGGGTGTATGACTTCGGCTCAGGTCATGATCTCACACTCGGTTCATGGGTTCAAGCCCCGTGTTGGACTCTGTGCTGAGAGCCTGGAGCCTGCTTTGGGTTCTGTGTCTCCCTCTCTTTCTGCCCCTCACCCACTCGCACTCTGTCTCTCTCTCTCTCTCAAAAATAAATAAACATTAAAAAAAATTTTTTTAATAAAAAAACTTAAAAAAAAAAAAAGATGAGCTCAGTCCCCTCTGCTTAGTATCCACAAGGCCTGGTCATTTCCCTTTTTGTCCAAATGTCATGGGCATGATGACATAAATAAGAGAAGCTTGTAAGGGTCTGCTATTTCATGCCCCCCATAGGTTCTTAGCTCTACAAACTGTAGGCTGTAGGTGGCAGATTTCTCAGAATGCCTCATTGAGTGGTAAGGCAGGCACACACTGATGGATGTGATACTAACCTGCTGGAAGAGTGTCACGCTAGCCTGCCAAAGGCAGCAACCAGTGTGCTTGGGGAACTGGTAAGTTAGATCCTTAAGGGGCTGAGACAGTTTGTACAGTCATAAACTTCTGAGTCAAGGTGTCATTGGATATTTCCAGTAACTTTCAGATTTACTTCCCCTATTCCACCATTCCTGTTTCTACGTAATGTCTCTAATACATTAGGTGGTGGATAGGCTGGAAGGACCTAGCGTTGTAAGGTAACACTGATGTAGACCAGAGCCAGCTAGTCCTCACTCCATCCCCCAGACTTGAGGTATACACAGAGAAATCACGATTTTCAATTTATAGCCTGTCCTAATTGTCTGTGGAGGTAAGGCATGTACCAATGACTGTGAGAAATGGGATTATAGATTCGTTCAGGAGTTGATATGTGACATTTTAAAGCTTCTGCGTGGGGTGCCCAGGTGGCTCAGTCGGTTAAGTGTCCAACTTCAGCTCAAGTCATGATCTTGCAGTTCGAGATCTTGAGTTCAAGCCCTGCATTGGGCTCTGCGCTGACAGCTCAGAGCCTGGAGCCTGTTTTCGATTCTGTGTCTCCCTGTCTCTTTGCCCCTCTCCTGTTCATGCTCTGGTCTCTCAAAAATAAGTAAACATTAAAAAAATAAATAAAAGATAAAACTTGTGCTTTAGGGAGGGGGGGGGATGCCATAATCTCATCTCCCTTACCAAGATCAGGCTCCTGTTTCCACTGAATCTGCCAGGAAAAAAGAAATTATATGATGGTGTGGCTAGGGCTATATATGTTAGGTCCGTAGGGCCCTAATTCTAATCTTGTTTTTGAGACTGGATGCAAGTCCTCTGGATCTCAGTTTGCAAACACATTTTTATGTATTTATGCAATATGAAATGTGAAGTCGTTGCTCACTCTGTTATGTGCAACATCAGAGCTCCTCCCACAAGCTTGTAGGACTGGGGACCTGCACTGTACATTCTCCATATGCACCCATGACTTTGTGACATGCAACATGAAAGAGTTACAGAGACTCAAGAAGGGAAGAAGAGAGGGGCACCTGGCTGGCTCAGTCAGTGGAGCAGGTGACTCTTGGTCTTGGGGTCATGAGTTTGAGCCTCACATTGGGTGTAGAGATTACTTAAAAAAATAGTAAATAAATGTTTTTTTGAAAAAAGGAGAGATTATTTAGCTCTTGCTGTGAGGCAGCATTGTAACTTCACATAATTTAAAGAGCATGGACACTAAAGCCCAATTGCCTGGGTTTAATTCCTGGTTCTGCCACCTACTAGCTTGTGTGACCTTGGGCAATTTTCTTAGCTTTTCTGGGTCACAGTTGTATTAACTGTAAAATGAGGATAATAATAGTACCTATTTACCAGGTCTTATGAGGATTAAATAAGTTAATATAGGTAAGTCACTGACACTGTTGTAGTGTTCCCTAAGCTGAATTTAGGGTTCTTTCTCATTGCAACACATTGTCCAGACCCTGGAAAGGAAATATAAACACAACATCTTTCTGATCCTTTGAAGGCAAAAATTCCTTTAAGAAAATGTTAAATGTCCGTCCTCACCATGGCAGTACATTCATGTATTGACTTTCCCAATAGATGTTATCTAAAGACAATCACTGCACTTTGGAAAGCCATTAACGTCAGAGGCACCCTATTGGGTCCTGATAGGGCAGTATATGTGTCAGTCATCTGTCTACAGTAGTCCCTAAGGACTTGTTGATACAATAGCCCATAATCACTCTAAGGATCAGACCAGCAATTTGCATTTTTAAAAGTCCCTAACTACCTATTTTCACAATAGACAGTCCCTGTACTCCGGAAGCTCCAGATGGGATCGCTCTCCTTTTAAAGAGGGCATTTGAGCTTCCTTTCTGAGTAAGCCTCGCTTTAGCATTATGAATGAGTTCTCAGAAAGGATTGCTATGGCCACACCTTCTTAGTTTTCAAACCCGCCCCCATTTTGTTTTTTCATTTGATGTTCCTCGGGTTTGGTAGAAAACTGTACTAGGTATGTTTGACTCCATCAGTGAGTCATGATCTACCCTCAGCTGATCCCCAGCTGTCTGGTTTAGAGATCTTGCAGGGTAGAATTTCCCTTCAGAGCTCCATTAGAGAAGTTGCCTCTGACTAAGAGAGCCCTGTGTGGGTACAGTGGCTTGGAAACTAATGACTTGGGAGAACCTAAAACAAGTATCAGTACTGAACTTCTAGATGGAGTGAGTGCTCTGAGGCCCTGCCTAGGGCATTAAATACAGACTCAGGAATTATTATGTTTGACAACCTATTATAAATGCTCAAACTTTTTGAAGTTAACAAAACTTTTAGATTAAAAAAAGGCAAACAAAAACTTTTCATCATTCTGCTCCCTGCATTTACTAGGTAAATAACTGGACTTTCTTCTGTTTGGGCCTCAATTTCCTTTTTATAAAATACATTTCCCACCCTAAGGTGAAGACCAGAGGATCTCTTAATCTTAAATTCTCTTGAATTTTTAGTATTCTGTTATGCTATATCTATTGATTTGTAGCCAGGGAACTATGTTAGGCTGGAGCAGAGAGAGAATAGATTGGGGAGGAGGGTAGGTAGGGTCTAAAAGTTGCTACAGGGGCGCCTGGGTGGCTCGGTTGGTTAAGTGTCTGAATCTTGGTTTCATTTCAGGTCATGATCTAACAGTTTGTGAATTCAAGCTCTGCATCAGGCTCCATGCTGACAGTGTGGAGTCTGCTTGGGAATCTCTGTCTCCCTCTCTCTCTGCCCCTCCCCGACTCACACAGTCTCTGTCTCTCTCAAAATAAATAAATAAACGTAAAAATATAAACAAAATAAAATAGTTGCTACATATTAGGGTGTTATATACTAGTGAGATTACATGTTAGTGATATATGAAGTTATTACATTGTAACAAGATTAGGAATAGGGGTTGTAAAGAATAGTAATTAAAAACTTGTTTAATCTCATTTCTTATCCATATTACAGAAAAATAAATGCGATGTGGTAGTGGTGGTGTTAATGATAACTATTGATGACAGCAAGTAGCCATAGAATTATAATTATCGGGAGTGGAAGATCCTCAAAAGTCCAACCACTCAACCATTGTTCAAATTTCCTCTGTAACATGTTACTGCCTAACATTCATTCAGTTATGCTTGAAAACCTCAACTGAAGGGGAGCTCAGTACTTTATGAGCCAATCCCTTTCATCTGTATGAAGTTCACATTTGGCTACAGCCTGTTCGATTGTACAGACCAATTCCTCTTAAAAAGTAGTGTTCAGAATTAACAAAGCAACTGCCAGTATTATGGTGTAACCTGTATGAAATTGAATGGAACCAAAATCTTTCCCATGTACTTTGTTTTCAGAATCTGGCTATGTCTTTTTTTTTTTTTCTTTTTTTTTTTTCTTTTTTTTTAATGTTTATTTATTTTGGGGACAGAGAGAGACAGAGCATGAACAGGAGAGGGGCAGAGAGAGAGGGAGACACAGAATTGGAAGTAGGCTCCAGGCTCTGAGCCATCAGCCCAGAGCCCGATGCGGGGCTCGAACTCACGAACCGCGAGATCGTGACCTGAGCCGAAGTCGGACGCTCAACTGACTGAGCCACCCAGGCGCCCCAGAATCTGGCTTTGTCTTAACAGATTAAAGATGAAAATGCTATCCAAAGATAGAAAGGAAACTGGATTCAGAAATAACATTCTTGCCAGCCAAAATGGCAAAATAAGTAGCAATTATAAGAGAACAGCTAAAATGTACACCAGTTGGAAGTACTCTGTAGGTTAGGGGTCTGCTGCAAGGTGTCATGCAAGGTTTTGAGAGCCTTATTATCTCCTGCTTCTCCACCACCTGACTTGTTGGCCCTGTACACAGTTGGAGGTTCTTGGGTGTTGTGTATTCTTTTTTTTTTTTACGTTTACTTATTTATTTTGAGAGAGGGTGGGGGAGGGGCAGAAGAGACTCCCAAGCAGGCTCTATACTGTCAGCACGAAGCCCAATTTGGGGCTCAAACTCACAAACTATGAGATCATGGCCTGAGCCGAAGTTGGTGCTTAACCAACAGCGGCCCAGGTGCCCCTTGGGTTCTGTGTATTTAGGTAAAACTGTATTTAGTTAAAACTCATTGGGTCCACAGTTAGGTAATACTTATTTCAGGAATCAGTGAAGATGACTGTAGACTGAGATACTCTAAAGCTCTAAGGGCACACAACCAAATCTAAAATGCTAGAATTTATTACCTCTCACCTCAGCAATCTCTGGCTCACTTTCTACGTGTAGCCCTTTGTCATCTCTCTACCCTGTTTCTGGAGTGATCCGTTTCAGCTTCTAGCATTGTGCTGCTTCCTGAGTTGTAGAGTGAAGAAATGCCTCTATCTCACAGATTCTGTGCCATGCAGGGTCTCTGCACTTTCTGCCTCTAATAAAACATTGTCCCTAAACTCAAGCTGAGTGCCTTCTTAGGACTGTTAACAGGATCCCTTAAATGGAGCAGTTCAGCTGTTTCATTTTCCAGTCATTCCTATGTTACACCTTCTTACGCTGGATTTTCTTCACCTTTCTCTCTTTCTACAAATGTTTATAGCTCTGTCTTTGCAAATTAGCGTTCACTGGAAGCTTTGCCTATTCTGTTTACCCTTATCTTCTCCCCTTAACCTTTCTTCTCCCCAGCCCAAGCCTGAAACCCAAGGAAATTAGCTTCTCACCTCTGCTCCCCCATAAAAAAAAAAAAAAAAGGAAAAAAAAAACAAAACCCAACCCATAGTCCTCCAACAGTGTCTTTTTCTTGGATTTGCAGTCAGCAGCCATCTCCAATAACCATCAGGCTGTCAGCTTTGCAGCTCCCCACTACCTCCCACCTCCCCCATCACTCACCAGAGGAAAAAGAGAGCCAGAGCAAGAGCTTGAAATATATCATGCAATAGTGTATCATGAATTTGTTGTGAATCACAGCAGTGAAGCAGGTTTATTTATTTCTGAGACCTTAAATCAATACAAAGTAGGTCTCTTAGTTCTGAAGCTGGGATGGAGTGTGAAAAAATGAGCCCATTGTACTCTTAAAACTTTGGGGAAAGGAGATGACAGCTATATAATTCCATTTACCAGGCACTAGGGGCTTTAATGTGAAGGTGACAGGGAGCTCTTTGTGCATTTAGAGCACCATATCTTCTAAATAAAAGATCTGTAGACTTGATAGTGGAGCATAGCTCCAAGTTTAATAATCTCCAAGCATTAGACCGAACCAATATGTTCCCAAGTCAGAGAGTTCCCCCCTAAACACTCATAAATTAAAAGTGCAAGAGCTGCACACATTGGTAGATTAGGAATGCAAGGACTCCAGCCTTTCCTAGGAGAAAGACAGACCTGGGCTCAGGCTGTGCGCAGACTGCTGTGTGAATATGATAAAGATGCAGGAAACGAGACTGTTTAGAAACCTGGCTCCTGGCTGTTCATCATTCCAGATGTCCCCTGTGCTGGATCCAAATCTAGCTATGTTCCCTCTCAGAGTGGCCACCTTCACATAGTCTAATCAGCTAATGTACACAGTCAGGAGTGTTGAATTATGAAAGGAGAATCTTTAAGAGCTGTTTAGATTGAACTACAGATTACCATGCCCAGGCTTCAAGTTCTTCTGGTTGATTCCTGACTGGTTCCTAATTTTAATAATGTCTCAGTGTCTGGAATTTAAGCCTTTCAAAATCGCATGCACATAAGAGAAATTGAGAAATCAGTGTTATTAAGGAAAAGAACCCACCCAAATTTCACTAACAGCATAAGATGCAAATAGAAGTGAGGACTACTGGAACATATAATCAAGTTTTGAATATCTTCATTTTCTATCTGACCCATTGATAAAATATGCCTTTTCTCAACAGATGAAGCAGGGTTATGCAGCTCAGTAGAGCAACCCTAATATAATATGACTTTATATTAGAGAGAGTTGCTAGCTTAATTCTAGCTCAGGTAAGGAATTTTGAAATAAAAACCCAATGTTTGCACTAGGGAAAACTAAAAGGATGGGACAATTGAAAAACATTTTGCTTAAGAAAGCTGCTACACATTATAACACTAATGTGGAAGATTTCTTTTGCTTATGTTAGTTCGACTTGCTGAAAATATAAATCAAAGCTGAGTTTTTGTAGAGCGCCAAGAATTATGGCAGTTCATATGCGTTTATTGCATGCCTGTTATATATAAAGTTCTATCCTTACGCTGTGGTTATGATTTCTGCTTTCATGGAGCTTCAAATTTAGACTTGAAAAACAGTTACAGGCTTTTCATGTGATCTAAAGGTAAAAAGTAAGGGGTGCCTGGGTGGCTCAGTCGGTTGGGCGTCCGACTTTGGCTCAGGTCATTATCTCACGGTTCAAGGGTTTGAGCCCCACATCGGGCTCTGTGCTGACGGCTCGGAACCTGGAGCCTGTTTCCGATTCTGTGTCTCCCTCTCTCTCTGCCTCTCCCCTGCTTATGCTCTGACTCTCTCTCTCTCAAAAATGAATAAACATTAAATTTTTTTTAATTAAAAAAAAAAAAGTAAAATTGCTGCCCACCAGATATAAATGAGAAAACAAAACAAACAAACCCAGGCTGCCCAAGGGCGCCTGAGTGGCTCAGTTGGTTAAGCATCCCAACTCTTGATATTGGCTCGGTTCATGGAATCCAGCCCCACATCAGGCCCTGCACTGACAGCATGGAACCTGCTTGGGAGTCTCTCTCTCCCTGTCTTTCTCTCTCAAAAATATATAAACCTTAAAAAAAAGGAAAACGCTGCCAAGATGAACTGTTAAGTGCTACTCCACAAGAAACCAGACCCCAGCGAGCACCAGACTCTTTGCCTAGCCACTGGTGGGCACAGACAGTCACACAGCCCTCTGTCTTTCCACACCAACCTCACATTTTCTGTCCTTGTCAGAAAACCATTGGGATTTTTTTTTTTTTTAATTTCCATCTTTTGAAAGCATATGATAGAAGATTGTTATTCAGGGGATGCCTGGGTGGCTCAGTCAGTTAAGCTTCTGACTTTGGCTTAGGTCATGATCTCACAGTTCACGGGTTTGAGGCCCATGTCGTGCTCTGTGCCGACAGCTCAGAACCTGGAGCCTGCTTCGGATTCTGTGTCTCCCTCTCTCTCTGTCCCTCCCCTGCTTGTGCTCTGTCTCTCTCTCTCTCTCTCAAAAATAAACATAAAAAAATTTTGAATGGCTTAAATTTAATTAATTTTAAGAAATTTGAACAGAAATTTCAGCAAAAAAGATAGGAGGATGGTAAAAGAGCACATGAAAGGATGCTTATCGTTAGTCATTAGAGAAATGAAAATTAAAAACCACAATTAGGCACCACTAAAATAAAGGAAAAAAATTCTTTTGATAAAATTTTTAACTGACAATACTAAGTATTGGTGAGAGTGCAGAACAACTGGAACTCTTATACATATTAGTAAAAATGTGAAATAATACAGCCACTTTGAAAAAGTTTACTCCAGCCATAAACAAGAATGAGAACTTACCATTTACAACAACATGGATGAACCCGGAAGGTATAATGCTAAGTGAAATAAGCCAGTCAGAGAAAGACAAATACCATGTGGTTTGACTCATATTTAAGAAACAAAACAAAGGAACAAAGGAAAAAAGAGTCAAAAACCAGACTCTTAATACAGAAAACAAAATGGTGGTTGCCAGAGGGGAGGTAGAAGAGGGGATGGCTGAAACAGGTGAGGAAGATTAAAAGTACACTTATCTAGATGAGCACTGAGTATTATGTAGAATTGCTTCATTATATTGTATACCTGAAACTAATACAACAATGTGTGTTAATTATACTTCAATAAAAAAATAAAGTTTAGCATTCTTTTTTTAAAAAATAAGCATTTACAGGGGCACCTGGGTGGCTCAGTCAGTTGAGGGTCCACCAACTTCAGCTCAAGTCATGATCTCACAGTTCATGGGTTCAAGCCCCGCATCAGGCTCTGTGCTGACCGCTTGCTCAGAGCCTGGAGCCTGCTTCAGATTCTGTGTCTCCTTCTCTCTCTGCCCCTTCCCCGCTCACGCTTTGTCTCACTCTGTTTCTCAAAAATAAATAAATGTAAAAAAAAAATGTTTTTTAATAAAAAATAAACATAAGCATTTACCGTATAATGTAGCAATCCTATTCCTGGGTATTACCCAAGAGAAATGAAAATATATATCCACACAAAAACCTGTCCACGAATGTCTATAGCAGCTTTATTCATAATTTCCCCGAATTGGAAACTACCAAGAGGCAAACCGATGAGCAAGTTGTGGTACTTCCATAAAATGGAATACTACTCAGCAGTTGAAAGGAACTACTGACACCTACGTCAGCATGAATGAATCTCAGATGTGTTAAACTAACTGAAAGAAACTAGACTCCAAATAGTATGTAGTATATGACTCCATTTGTAGAACATCCTAGAAACGGCAAAACTGTTGAGGCAGAAAGCCGGGGAGAAGGGAATGGATTATAAAGGAGATAAGAGAAAAAAATTTTTTTAATTCAAGTGTACTTGACATATAATATCATACTGGTTTCAGGTATATAAAGTAAGTTCTTCAACAGTTGTATACTACATTATGAAATGATCACTACCATACAACTAGCTACCGTCAGTTACCATACAGAGTTGTTACCATATTGTTAACTATATTCTCTATATTGCACATTACATTCCAATGATTTATTTATTTTGTAACTGGAAATTTGTATCCTATTTTGTCCACCCCCCACCACACACACACACACTCATCCCTCTGGCAACCACCATTCTGTTTTCTGAGTCTGTTTGTGGCATGCTCATTTGTTTTTTAGATTCCACATGTAAATAAAATGGTATTTGTCTTTCTCAGATTTATTTCAGTTAGCATAATAACTTTTAGGTCCATCCATATCATCACAATTGGCAAGACTTTTTTTATGGCTGAGTAATATTCTGTGATACCCACATGCCACACATCTCCACTATCCATTCATCTATTGATAGACACTTAGGCTGCTTCCATACCTTGGCTATTGTAAATAATGCTGCAGTGAACATAGAAGAGCATGTATCTTTTCGAATTAGTGTTTTCATTTTGTTTGGTTAAATACCCAGAAGTGGAATTGCTGGGTCATATGGTAATTCTGTTTTTAATTTTTTCTTTTAATTTTTAAAAAGTAATCTCTACACCCAATACAGTGCTCACACCCACAACCCTGAAATCAAGAGTTGCACACTTTACCTACTGAGCTAGCCAGGTGCCCCATTTTTAATTTTAGGAGGACTTCCATACTGTTTTACACAGTAGCTGCACTGGTTTGTATTCCCACCACCAGTGCATTAGCATTCCCTTTTTTTCTCATCATTGTCCAACACTTGTCTTATTTTTTTGGTACTAGCCATTCTGACAGATGTGGGATGATAATCTTATTGTGGTTTTGGTTTGCATTTCTCTGATGATTAGTGATGTTGAGGATCTTTTCACGTGCCTGTTGGCCACCTGTATGTCTTCTTTGGAGAAATGTCTATTCAGGTCCTTTGTCTATGTTTTAATTGGATTGTTCATTTTTGTGATACTGAATTGTGTGCATTCTTTATATATTTTGGATATTAACTCCTTATTGAATATATCGTTTACAAATATCTTCTCCCATTCATTAGATTGCCTTTTTGTGTTGTTGATGGTTTGCTTCACTATGTAGTATCTTTTTGGTTTGATGAAGTCCCATTGGTTTATTTTTGCTTTTATTGCCCTTGCCTCAAGAGACCAATCCAAAAAACATATTGCTACGGCATGTCAAAAAACTTACTCCCTATGTTTTCTTCTCCAGGGTTTATGCTTCTGGTCTTACATTTAAGTCTTTAAGCCAATTTGAATATTTTTTTGTATATGGTGTAATAAAATAGTCCAATTTTATTCTTTTGCATGTAGTTGTCAAGTTTTTCCAGCACTGTTTATTAAAGAGACTGTCTTTTCCTTATTGTATATTCTTGCACCCTTTGTTGAAAATTAATTGTGTAAGCATGGATTTATTTCTAGACCCTCTCTTCTGTTCCATTGATCTATAGGTCTGTTTTTGTGCCAATACCATAATCTTTTGATTACTTATAGCTTTGTAATATAATTTGAAATCAGGAAATGTGATACCTCCAGCTTTGTTCTTCTTTCTCAAGATTGCTTTGGCTATTTGGATCTTTTGTGGTTCCATAGACATTTTAGGATTGTGTGTTCTAGTTCTGTGAAAAATGCCATTTTGATAGAGTATTTTGATGGAGAGTCCATTGACTCTTTAGGTAGTGTGGACATTTTAACAACATTAATTCTTCCAGTCCGTGAGTATAGAATATCTTTCCATTTATTTGTGTCTTCTTCAATTTCTTTCATCAGTGTTTCATAGTTTTCAGAGTACAAGTCTTTCACCTCCTTGGTTAAATTTAGTTCTGGGCATTTTACTCTTTTTGTTGTACTTGCTTAAGTGGGATGGTTTTCTTAATTTCTCTTTCTGCTGCTTCATTATTAGTCTATAGAAATGCAACAGATTTATGCATATTAATTTTATACCCTGGAACTTTACTAAATTCATTTATTCGTTCTAATAGTTTTTTTTTTTAATGTTTATTTATTTTTGAGAGAGAGCAGAGAGCAAGCATGAGCGAGCGGGGAGGGGCAGACAGAGAGGTTAGACAGAGAATCCTAAGCAGGCTCCAGGTTCTGAGCTGTCAGCACAGAGCCTGACATGGATCTTGAACTCACAAGCCACGAGATCATGACCTGAGCTGAAGTCAGATGCCCAACCAACTGAGCCACCCAGGTACCCCAGTTCTAATAGTTTTTTTGGTGGAGTCTTTGGGATTTTCTGTAAATAGTATCACATCATCTGCAAATCATGACAGTTTTATTTCTTTTCTAACTTAGATGCCTTTTATTTCTTTTTCTTGTCTGATTGTTGTGACTAAGACTTCCTATATTATGTTGAATAAAAGTGGTCATGGGGGCGCCTGGGTGGCTCAGTCGGTTAAGCGTCCAACTTCAGGCCAGGTCATGACCTCGCAGTTCGTGAGTTCAAGCCCTGTGTCGGGCTTGTGCTGACAGCTCAGAGCCTGGAGCCTGCTTCAGATTCTGCGTCTCCCTCTCTCTCTGCCCCTCCCTAGCTTGCTCGCTCTCTCTCTCTCTCTCTCTCTCTCTTTCTCTCAAAACATAAATAAAGCATTAAAAAGTTTGGGTACCACCTTATCTTGTTCCTGACCTTAGAGAAAAAGCTTTCAGCTTTTCATTGTTGGCGTATGGTATTAGCTGTTGCTTTGTCATCTATGCCTTTTATTATGTTGAGGTATGTTCCCTGTGTACCCTTTTTTTTGTTGAGAATTTTTATCATAAATGGACATTGAGTTTTTGCGAAATGCTTTTCTGTATCTGTTGAGACCATATAATTTTTTTTAATGTATATTTATTTATTTTGAGCGAGAGAGAGAGAGTCCAGCAGGGGAGGGGCAGAGAGAGAATCCCAATCAGGCTCCACACTGTCAGCCCAGAGCCTGACGCGGGGCTCAAACTCACAAACTGTGAGATCATGACCTGAGCTAAAATCAAGAGTCAGACATTTAACTGACTGAGCCACTCAGGAGCCCCTGATCATGTGATTTTTATACTTCTTTTTTTTAATGTGGGGTATCACATTCATTCATTTGCAGGTATTGAACTATCCTTCCACATGTATTATCCTTCTAACGTATTGTTGAATTCAGTTTGCTAATCGTTTTTTTGAGGATTTTTTGCATTTGTGTTCATCAGGGATATTGGTCTGTAAATTTTTTTGTGGGGCTTTGTGGTTTTGTTACCAGGGTAATGCTGGCCTCATAGAATGAGTTCATTTTCAATTATTTTATTTTATTTTATTTTATTTTATTTTATTTTATTTTATTTTATTTATTTAAATTTACATCCAAGTTAGTTAGCATATAGTACAACAATGATTTCAGGAGTAGATTCCTTAATGTCCCTTACCCATTTAGCCCATCCCTCCTCCCCACACCCCCTCCAGTAACCCTCTGTTTGTTCTCCATTTTTAAGACTGTCTTATGTTTTGTTCCCCTCCCTGTTTTTATATTATTTTTGCTTCCCTTATGTTCATCTGTTTTGTATCTTAAGGTCATCATATAAGTGAAGTCATATGATATTTGTCTTTCTCTGACTGACTAATTTCGCTTAGCATAATACCCTCTAGTTCCATCCACGTAGTTGAAAATGGCAAGATCTCATTATTTTTGATTGCCGAGTAATACTCCATTGTATATATATACCACATCTTCTTTATCCATTCATCTGTTAATGGACATTTGGGCTCTTTCCATACTTTGGCTATTGTTGGTAGTGCTGCTATAAACATTGGGATGCATGTGCCCCTTTGAAACAGTACACCTGTATCCCTTGGATAAATACATAGTAGTGCAATTGCTGGGTTGTAGGGTAGTTCTATTTTTAATTGTTTCAGGAACCTCCATACTGTTTTCCAGAGTGACTGTACCAGTTTACATTCCCACCAACAGTATAAAAGAGATCCTCTGTCTCCACATCCTCTCCAACATCTGTTGTTGCCTATGTTGTGAACGTTTGCAGCTCTGACAGGTGTGAGGTGGTATTTCATTGTGGTTTTGATTTGTATTTCCCTGATGATCAGTGAGGTTGAGCATTTTTTTCATGTGTCGGTTGGCCATCTGGATATCTTCTTTGGAGAAGTGCCTGTTCATGTCTTTTGCCCATTTCTTCACTAGATTATTTGTTTTTTGGGTGTTGAGTTTGATAAGTTCTTTATAGATTTTGGATACTAACCCTTTATCTGATATGTCATTTGCAAATATCTTCTCCCATTCTGTCAGTTGCCTTTTAGATTTGCTGATTATTTCCTGCGCTGTGCAGAAGCTTTTTATTTTGATGAGGTCCCAGTAGTTCATTTTTGCTTTTGTTTCCCTTGCCTCCAGAGTCATGTTGAGTAAGAAGTTGCTGCGGCCAAAATCAAAGAGGTTTTTGCCTGCTTTCTCCTTGAGGATTTTGATGGCTTCCTGTCTTACATTTAGGTCTTTCATCCATTTTGAGTTTCTTTTTGTATATGGTGTAAGAAAGTGGTCCAGGTTCATTTTTCTGCATGTCGCTGTCCAGTTTTCCCAGCACCACTTGCTGAAGAGACTGTCTTTATTCCATTGAATATTCTTTCCTGATTTGTCAAAGATCAGTTAGCCATACGTTTGTGGGTCCGTTTCTAGGTGCTGTATTCTGTTGCATTGATCTGAGTGTCTTAACTCTTCTTTAAATGTTTGGTAGATTTCACCTGTGAAGTCATCTCGTCCTGGACTTTGTTGGGAGTGTTTTGATTACTGGTTGAATTTAATTAATAGGATTTGGCCTGTTCAGATTTTTTTTTTTTTAAGTTTATTTACTTAGCACAAGTGAGAGTGTGCCTCAGAATCCCAAGCAGGCTCTGTGCTGTCCATGCAGAGCCTGTCATGGGGGTTGATCTCACAAACCAATACCAAGAGTCAGTTTTGGTTGTAACTTCTCTTTCATTTTCATTTTTATTTGGGCCCTCTCTCTTTTTTTCTTGTTGAGTCTGGCTAACAGTTTATCAATTTTGTTTATCTTTTCTAAGAACCAGCTCTTAGTTTCATTGATCACTTGTGTTGTCTTTTTAGTTTATTTCATTTATTTCCACTCTGATCTTTATTATTTGCCTTCTTTTCACCAACCTTAGGCTTTGTTTGTCCTTTCTAGTTTCAGTAGGTGAAAGATTAGGTTGTTTATCTGAGATTTTTTTGTTTACTGTAGTTAGGCCTTCATTATTATGAACTTCTCTCCTTAGAACTGCTTTTGCTCTATCCTGTAGATTTTTGAACATTGTGTTTCCATTTTCATTTGTTTTCACTAGCATGATGTTTATCCTCCACATGTTTCTGTTTTTTCCAGTTTTCTTCTTGTAATTGATTTCTAGTTGGTACCATCATGGTCAGAAAAGATGCTTGGTGTGATTTCAGTCTTTTTAAATTTATTGACACTTGTTTTGTGGCCTTACATGTGATCTGTCTTGGAGTATGTTCCATATGAATTTCAAAAGAATGTGTATTCTGCTGATTTTGTACGTGTATATATATATATCCATCCATCCATCTGTCCATCTATCCATCTGGTATATGTATCATTCAAAGCCACTGTTTCTTTGTTGATTTTCTGTTTGGGTGATCTATCCATTGATGTAAGTGGGGTATTACAGTTCCCTGCTATTATTGTATTACTGTCAATTTCTCCCTATATATCTGTTAATATTTGTTTTGTGTATTTTTGTGCCCTTGTGTTGGGTGTATAGATATTTGAAATTGTTATATCCTCTTGTTGGATTGATCCCTTTATCATTATGTAATGCCCTTCTTTGTTTCTTCTTACAATCTTTGTTTTAATATACTACTTGTCTAATATAAGTATTACTACCCCAGCTTTCTTTTATTTCCATTTGCAGGGAATACCTTTTTCTGTCCTTTTCACTTTCAATCTATGTGTGTATTTAGATCTGAAGTGAGTCTCTTATAGGCAGCAGATAGGTAGTCTTGTTGTTGTTGTTGTTGTTTTTAATGTTTATTTTGAGAAAGAGCACATGGGTCAGGGAGGGGGCAGAGAGAGGGAGGGACAGAGAGGGAGAGAGAGAGAATCCCAAACAGGCTCCATGCCCAGCACAGAGTCCAACATGGGACTCGATCCCACAACCATGAGATCACAACCTAAGCTGAAATCAAGAGTTGGACATTCAACTGACTGAGCCACCCAGGTGCCCTGGTGGTCATTTTTTTATTCATTCAACCACCGTATGTCTTTTGATTAGAGTATTTAGTAGATTTACGTTTGAAGTAATTATTGAGAGACATGTACTTATTGCCATTTTGTTGATTGTTTTCTGGTTGTATCTCTTGACTAATTGTAGATCTAGACGATTTTACTACTTTTGTCTTTTAACCTTCATACTATGTAAGTAGTTGATCCACTACCTTTACCATATGTTTACCTTTACCAGTTAGATTTTTTTTTTTCTTACATAATTTTCTTCTTTCTAGTTATGGCCTTTTCTTTTCCATTTAAAGAAGTCCCTTGGCACCTGGGTGGCTCAGTTGGTTAAGTGTCCGACTCTTGATCTCGGCTTAGGTTTTGGTCTCAGGATTGTGAGTTCAGTCCCACGTTGAGCTCCATGCTGGGCATGAAGCCTATTTAAAAAACAAAAACAAAAAACAAAAAAAGAAAAAGAAAACAGTCCCTTTAAAATTTCTTGTAAGAGTGGTTTGGTGGTGATGAACTCCTTTACCTTTTGCTTGTCTGGGAAACTCCTTATCTCTCCTCCTATTCTGAGTGATAACCTTGCTGAGTGGACTATTCTTGATTATAAGTCCTTTCCTTTCACACTTTGAATATATCATGCCACTCCCTCTGCCCTGCAAAGTTTATGCTAAAAAAATCACCTCATAGTCTTATGGGAGTTCCCTTGTACTTAACTGGTTGTTTTTCTCTTGCTTCCCATAAGATTCCCTCTTTATTGACATTTTGATTATAACATGTCTTGATGTGAGTCTCTTTGGGTTCATCTTATTTGGTGTTTCCTGGACTTGGATGTCTGCTTCCTTCCCCAGGCTAGGGAAGTTTTCAGCCATTATTTCTTCAAATAGGTTTTCTGTCCCTTTCTTCTCCTTCTGGGACCTCTATAATGTGAATGTTAGTATGCTTGATGTTGTCCCAGAAGTCCCTAAACTACCTTTATTTTTTTTTTTCTTTCTGCTGTTCTAGTTGTATGTTTTCCACTACTGTCTTCCAAATCACTGATCCATTCTTCTGCATTATCTAATCTGTTGCTGATTCATCCTCTTGTGTATTTTTCATTTAAGTTATTGTATTCTTTACTTCTCATTTGTTCTTTTTTCTGTTTTTTATCTCTCTGTTAAAGTTTTTACTATGTTCTTCCATTCTTTTCCTGAGTTTAATGAGCATCTTTATGATCATTACTCTGAACTCTTAATTTGGTAGATTGCTTATCTCCATTTCATTTAGTTCTTCTCCTGAGATTTTGTCTTACTCTTTCATTTGGAACTTGTTCTTTTGTCTCCTCATTTTCCTTAACTCTCTGTTTGTTTTTATGTATAGGTAGATCAGTTTTATCTCCCGGTCTTGAAGAAGTGGCTTTATGTAAGAGGGCCAGTCCTGTGGGGCCAGTAGCACAAAACCACCCTGGTCACTCAGTCCAAGTACCTGCCCCCTCCTCCCCGCCCCAGGGTTTCCCCTGTGGGCTACACACACCTTCCTGTTGAGGTTGGGCCACAGTGCAGACTTGCTGGTGCGTGAGGCTGGCCCCTTGGAACAGGGGCCACTGGAGGAGAGGGGCTCTGGTGTTGGCAGAGACTACCCCCTGGGTGTGACGGGGGGGGGGGGGGAGCCACTTGGGAAGGACTCTGCCAGGGTAGGTGGATGGGGGCTGGGGAGTCCACAGGGCAATGCTGGGGTGTGGTGAGTAGTGCCAGCACAGGAGATGGAGAGTGTCAGAACTGTCTCTCACCACCACCAGGCCAACTAGGTAGAAGAGGGGTGAAGAAAATGGTGCCTGCCAATGCTTCCTTCCCTGGAGAATGTTCCAGCAGATATCTGCCCCTCTAGCACATGCCCTAAAATTAGTGACTGTCTTAGAAGTCTCAGTTTCCTGCTGTTCTCTGGTACGTAAGCCCTACTGGTTTCTAAAGCCACATGTTATGGAGGTTCTGCTTCCTGGTGTAGGTCCCTTGAGCTGGGGAGCCCATGTGGGACTTGGACCCCTCATTCCTCAGGAAAGGCCTTTACAGTGGAGATATCCCTCCCACTTGTGGGTCACCACACCAGGGGTGTAGGTCCTGACTAGACCACATCTTGCCCTGCCTACCCATCTTGGTGTGGCTTTTTCTGTATACTCTTAGTTGTGTAAAATCTTTTCTGCCAGTCTTCACTTCATTTTCAGAGATAGTTCTATATGTAGTTGTAGTTCTGGTTTGTCCATGGAAGGAGGTGAACTCAGGATCTTCCTACTCCACCATCTTGATCCCACCCCCTTGAGGGAAATTTTGGGGTGATTTTGATGGTGGTTACGTATGTATTTGTCAAAATTCATAGAATTCTGTTCCTGAAAGTGGATGATTTTTCTATATATAAATTATACTTCAATAAACTAGACTTTTCAAAAATTTCTGTATTTGGAAGTAATTTATTGTCAGTATCCTCCAGGCTGTAGCTAAATGAGCAGTTGATGGATTCCTAAGATAAGTGATTTCTTTTTGGCAGTCAGTTTTCACTCGGGAAGCCTATGTTTTGGTCATACTTTTCTCA
Organism: Prionailurus viverrinus; assembly: GCF_022837055.1. Lineage (NCBI taxonomy): Eukaryota > Metazoa > Chordata > Mammalia > Carnivora > Felidae > Prionailurus > Prionailurus viverrinus. The sequence continues at coordinate 23,920,917 of NC_062574.1, forward strand.
TGCTTTTGACAAGTAAACTGTTGTGTGGCTCTTCTTACCCCCATTACACTGAAAATGTGTTTCTGTTCTTCACACAGTCCACCTTCAAATCCTTGTCATCCTTCTGCCATTTAACTCATTCCTCTGTTTTCCTCTCCCTTGCATAAGCAGAGGTCTTCCAGTGTTTTGGGTGGCCTGTATCTCGGCCTCTTTTTGGCCAAATACCTTCTCCCTCCTCTCGTTGCACAGTCCCTTTACTCCAATTTACCCATCCACAGACCTGATCACTTCATAATATTGCTGTTTGTAGAGCGGTTTTTAGTCTTGTAGTGGATGGTCTTTAATCTGGCTGTGGCTCAGGTCAGAGGCTTTCCCATCCTGTGCTGGCAGTAGGTCACTGTGCCCCTTCTCTACCCCAACTCTGGTCTACCAGCTGCCAACCAGCACTCCAGTTTGCCAGTGACAAGCGCCAGTGAAGAGGGGAGAAGAAGTTGTAACCCTGAGTCTGTGTATTAAGAGGCTATATTTTGGGAACCCCCAGATATTCTTGGTCGCAAAGGCACCAGTTCTGTCTCCCTAGAGATTTAATTCCATTCACCCTTGGATATAGTCCTAGAGAAACATTTGCACAGTAATATGTACTGCACCACTTAAAATTGTTAATTGGAGATTGAATTACTTGTCAGCTTTTAAAAATGTAGTCCTCTGAGGTCAGAGAGGAGGGTGTTAGCAGCATGAGTAGATGAGCTATTGCATTTTTTTTCTTTCCCTTCCTCTTTTCTCCCCCTCCCTTTTCCTCTCTCTCACTCTTCCACCTTTCTTTTGTCTCTGTTTTACCACTTGTTTCCTGCTCCCTCTTATTTTCATTCATATTTATCTCTCTGCCTTAGCCAAACCTTTATCAATAACCTGACAGATCACAGAGTGACTTTAATATCTAGAATCATGAATAAAGTCCAGTGATGATTGCTTGGGAAATGTACAGAACTCCTCAGATCCTCTTGAGAATGGAAATACCCTAATGAGAAGGAGGATTGCAGCAAGGACTCAGTTTGTGTAGCCTAAATTCTTAGATGCAAGAGGAATTATGTACTTCCTTCTTCTTTAAATAGAAGATTGCCCTGGACCAAGAATTGTTTAAAGGAGGAAAGATTGGCTAAAGGGGTTCAGAAAACAGCAAATTTCATTTTTTATTCCATTGATATGCATCATTCTTATTCACATCTTCAGCACATGATTGCAAATATTTGCCTATATGTCTAAAGGCCCCCATCATAATGTATATATCAGGACAAGGGCAGGTTTCTAAAAATTGAGCTGAGTTGCATCTATGAAACTTGGAAATCTTAATGCCTGTGCTGACAAATATCCTGACAAGTAAATACTATACTCATTCAGTATTACATAGTGATTTCATTTGCACAAAACCTCACAATGCTCTGCCACTTCAGTCAAACGTCTAGAGCACTGGGGAAAGGAAGAACGTGTTTATCTTGATCTCCAAAAAGGGATTTAAGGGAGAGAGCAGGCTGTATATTAGACTGTTTTCATTGCCTGTCAGCTATGGTAAACCTGAGCTGTCTGCGGTGTCTCTAGATAAGCAGCAACAGCAGCAGAGGCCTTAGCATGTATGTATGACTGCATTCATTTGTACTTCTTATGTATCTCAAAATTTCTAAAGACTGTGTAGCATCTTTGGTGGAGCCTTTAACAATTGTGTCTCTGCTAATCACTGGCTTTTATGCAGTGCCCTTAATTCTCAGGTCTGCCAGCTTCAGTGAATGAAGTGTGGGATAAAGCTTAAGTTTATATTGAGTGGATGAAGATCCTCTTTCCTCTCAGAGTCAGCCCTTGTTTAGTTCTGTTGGTGTGGGCACTCTTCAGCAGGGGACCCTGAGGTGGTGCCTGTTCCTAATATTTTATAGTACTTCTTCTCCTCCTAAACTTGGGGGGCAGCAAAATGGGGCCTCAGGAGCCACCTCTGTTTGAATGGCTCCTCCTGTGTTTAAATATGGTTATTGATGCTTGTTGGAAAGAGAAATTAAAAATTTGTATCACGCAGTAGAAAATGTGAGAAAAGTAATTTGGGAAATGGAAAATAGCCAACAGCTTGATTTGTATAGAAATGTGTATGTCAGAGCTGGAAAACTAATGAATGAAGCTCACCTACTTTGTGAAGATTCTATGTTGGTGAGGGTTGTTTGCCCCAGATTTTTCTGTGAAATATTGCTCGGGCAACACCGAATAATAAAACAGTGGTACTGTCTATGTGGACTTGTTTCTTTGCCTCCCTAGATACTGATCAGGGTTTGCATAACTGTTCCAACATGATCATTTCAGAGTTAGGTAGAATGGATTTTGTCCTACCCCAGATTCTGCTGCTTTGGTTGGAGCTTTTGTTGCGAAGTATTCTAAAATCATTAAAACCACTTGAGTCAGCAACGACCCCTATAAATCAGGAGCTATTGTGTGCGCACTCATTCTACTGGTGCATGCTCCAAACATACGGTCATTGAAGATGAACTGGAGGGGACTGCTTTCTCTTCACCGATTGTTAAGTAGCTATGATTGTTAGCATTTGTTTGTGATTAGTGAAGCAGGTTTCCTTTCTGTGTGTCCTTCCCTCCCCACCCCCATCTCCTAAGATAAGGCCAGTCACAGCCATTTGGATGCTCTGTTAGTCTATCCTATAATTTTTCCCTTTAATTACCAAAGTAAATGAATTTTCTCTCACGACAAACATTTCTTTAGTCCAGAAATAGTGTCCTTGGTTATGGTAAGCCCTAGTTAGGTTTCTTTCTGAATCCGTAGGAGAAGTGTACAAATACTGCCTTTGAGAACAATGCCAAAGCATCAGAAGCTGCGTACTACTTGTAAAGGGAAGATGTGCTAAGTGATTAAATTCTTGCTCCTTCCAAGTTTGTCTCCCATTAATTTATACGAATATGGAGTAGAATGGGCAAGTGGCAGAGCCTCCGAGATGAGCCCAGTCCTGGATGTTCTTCCCTTTTGAAATGAGGGACAAAGATGTGTGAGGAAGGTGTATTTGAACCGCTGAGCAACTCTTGGTCTGCTTTGGTCCCTTTTTCCAAGATTGTTTCTTCATCAGTTCACCACAAATTTGGGAGGAGTTTGAGGCTCTAAGCAGATGGACATTATCAAGTACTAGTACTGTTTCCCATGAAAGAAAACCACGTTTCTGAGTATAAAATGGCCCCAGCTGTCTTCCAGGCAGCAAGGAGTTCTTGGCGCCTGACATAGATTGTGAATATCAGATACTCAGGGTCAGTGCAGTGTCTCCTTTTTATTTCTTTTCCCCCTTTCCAATTTTATTTTAATAATTAAAAATACTGCTGATCACACTGAATGACTTCTGGCAGAAAGGCGGTCTGTCCCAGAAGGACCAGTTGTGGGCCATCGGGTTTATGACGTCCATAAAACCAGAGCCACATCAGAGCATGGCCTCCCTGAGTGACAGGATTTTTGCTTCCACCAGGGTCCCCCATCACCTGACTGCTTTGGATATTTGTTTTGGGTTGGTTTTTTGTTCTGTTTTGTTTCCTGATGCATGTGTGACTGTACATGTGTGCACACATTTAAAGATATAAATGAAACAGGTATGTAATGCCCTCTGCCTGTTAGAAAGACTAAAGCCATCAAAATAACAAACGGCGTGTATTTGCTAGAATGTCAAAGTTATGAGTTTATTTTGTAATGATGTGCTCCTGCCTTCATGAGGTAAACTGGCCGTGGCGGAGGTGTTATTAGTAATATGGACTCAGTGGAGCAGAAAGCCGAGTGACCGAGAGATCAGTGTATCAGTCAGAGAGAGGGCAAATGGAAAGAGACAGCAGGAGAATGAGAAAGGAGCCACAGTGCCTGGGCTGAGATTAAAGACGGAGGAGGAGGGGAGCCCAGTGGTCAGATATGGTCTCCCCTGTTCCTGGGGCTCCTTCAGAGGAGTCGCTGGCATGTTGTTCAGCCCGGGGCTGTCTGCAAACACTGGTTCTCTGCACTTCCTTACCAAGGAAGGTGGTAATCTGAGAACAATTTTGCTTTCCATATTCCTTTCAGAGAGTCTCTTCGTCCTTCCTAGCTGAAGTTAAATGGGTCTGAGGCCAGCTGGGCCATACTGAGGGGATTACTTTGGTCACCAACTTCCTCATCCTTTGCAACGTCTTGATGTAGGGGCTGACCCAGCATGGAAGGGACCATCTCAAAGCTCCTAACAAGAAGGGGCAAAATGGGAATATACAGGTAGAATTTGCTGGTCTTTCATTTGTTAGATTCTTCCCAGAGACTAAAAATGAGTAAAAGTTATTACTAAGGAAGAAAAATTTGTGTTGTTATTTTCTGAAGGAGAAGAGGGGAGAGGGAAAAGAAAAGGTAAAATACAGTAAGTGCTCTACAACTGTTTAGAGCTCTCCAGGGCTACCCTAGATGACTGGCAATTACTACCCACTCGGCAGTTTGCAGTAGTCAGTGATCAGGCTGCCCGGCTTCCATTGCTGGGTCAGAAAACCTCCCTCCCTGAAAGAAATTATTAACCAGTCTTCGAGGGAAAAAGAAACCCTACAATTTCCAAGTCCACTCATATTTTTTTCTTCCTTTTCTTCTTCTTTGAGGAAAACTTTGTGGTTTCCAGTTGCAGGTACCTTTCAACCTCACACGGGTTAAACTCCTTCAGGGATACACCAAGGATTGAGGCCTTGTGTACTCCCTGGAACATTGGAAGAGAAAGACAGAGGAGAGGCGGGCTTGGGTATAAATCACTGCCCTCCACCCAGCACACTAAAAGGACTTTAGACTCAAGGGTTTGTGTGTGGGTCATGGGTCGCTTCTGGATTTTGCCAGCTTTAGGGCTGTGTGTGGGGACCAACTTCAAAATTCAAATGTAAGGGGAAAAGTAAGCCTTTAAAAAAAATTAGGAACCTAAACCTCATAGCGTTTAACTGAGTCTTGTCATAAAGATTGTCAAAAGGCAGGCATGTTACCTCTTTGTGTAGACGTGTAGCAATTCCTCTGGTCTGCTCACAGTGAGGTAGCCTGCACTTCAGGGTCCCAGCCTCACCCACCACCATGGCTCTAGCTGAGTCGAAGTATGCTACACCTATCTGTGGCAGCTAGGAGAGAGAGAGGGTTGCTGGTTTTTAAATTGCAAAAATGTATGTGATTGTTCAAAAGCCTTTTTGATTGTTCTAAGCTCTCTTTTTTTTTTTTTTAATTTTTTTTTAACGTTTATTTAACATAGACAGAGCATGAGCAGGGGAGGGGCAGAGAGAGGGGGAGACACAGAATCCGAAGCAGGCTCCAGGCTCTGAGCTGTCAGCACAGAGCCCAACACGGGGCTCGAACTCACAAACTGCGAGATCATGACCTGAGCCAAAGTCGGAGGCTCAACCGACTGAGCCACCCAGGTGCCCCAAGCTCTCTTTTTAAGACAAAGGAACCACAGAAGCTGGAATCTGTGTCTTGTGGAGAAAAGAACCCATTTTAGTGAGAATCGCAAAATAGACTTTGCCTTTATTTCTGTCAAGATGAATGTGTTTTCTCTTACTTGTTTCTCTAGGTCCTTGGGCGGGAAGTATACACCTCCAATAACCAGCTTGGGGGCATCCAGATCATGCACAACAATGGGGTGACCCACAGCATCGTTTGTGATGACTTTGAAGGGGTTTTCACTGTCCTACACTGGCTGTCTTACATGCCTAAGGTGAGCCCTTTGTACCCAGCATTGACAAAGCCCACAGAACCAGGCCTCTCCACCAAGGATTACAGGGCCTCTGTGTTTGAGGTCTCCTCCGTATGGGGGAGAAATTGTTTTATGAAATATTCCTCTGGAAGTTGTTGGTTTCTCTTTTCCTTGCAGCGGTCTTTGGGTTTCTACCTTAAAATGCCTTTGGATTTCATTGGTATAGGCCCCTTTCTGATGTTTTCCAGTCACAGAAGGCTTCATGGCCTGTCTGAGCTCAGATCCCAGCATACCAAGGCCTCTTCCTCACTGTGGGTTTTCTCCTTTGCAATAGCCATCCATCCCCCTGGGAAGCTTCCCCTAAAGCATGGAAACACTGAAATCAGGAGTCAGAATGTACCACATTTTGCCAGGCTCCTACATGATACTTGAGACCTGTGCATGTGGTCAGGGCCTGGCAGACAGTTGGGGTGCCTCTCAGTGATGACTGGGACAGATAGGTATGATTCCGTATGTGGTCCCTACTGCCTTTGTAATGATTGTGGCTGAGCTGGTACTACAGGCCTATTGTTCACTGATTGCTATGCTCTTTCCTCCCCACTGCCTTTCAGAATGTGCACAGTTTAGTACCTCTCCTGAACTCCAAGGATCCTATAGATAGAATCATCGAATTTGTTCCTACGAAGGCCCCCTATGATCCTCGATGGATGCTAGCAGGCCGTCCTCACCCAAGTATGTATTTTTTGAGGGTCCTGTGGTACCCTGGCCCTCAGGCTATCCGTCTTCCTTTTATTCACTAACCAATTCCTGCACAACAGTACATGACAAAACAGAGCTACTTTAGTAGTCTGGAAATGAGACACATCTTTAAAACAGCTCTCCAAAGATTAAGGTGGAAAACCCTTCCAGAACAAATGAGAAACAAAGGAAATTAGATGTACAAGTCAGTCTCTGAGTCATAAGCAATACAGTCACTAATACATTTCTTCTGTTAATTCTGTTATTAAAGCACTTATTACTTAATGTGTTCAAAGACTTTAAATCTAAGCAATAAAGTCATAGAATCTTCGACCATCTAATCTCTGTAAACAAAGATTAATCAGATCAGTTTTAGAAAAGATATTTGACCTTCAGTGTAGAACATGACTATACTCTTGTCAGCACACTATTTCTGAGCATCGGCCTGCCTGTGCCCTTTTTTCTTATGATATTGGTAATAGTTGGGACTTGCTGTAGTTATTCATGTAAGATTATTTTGTAAGGTCATTATTCATGAAGAGATTGTCCAGAACTCTTGACTTCATAAATATATTGAGTGAGAACAAGCCCTCCCTCCATGTTTATCTCATATATCCCTGTCTTGTGGCTGATTTTACCTATCTTCAAAACAAAAAACCAGAAAAACAGTGGTGTCTCCATGTAAGGTGAATGTACATTCTCACTTGCCAGTTCGTTAGGCTGCTTTAACAAACCTTACTTCTCAGGTGGTTCTTTTGTGAGGCCCCAAATCCCCCTACTACATTTTGAATCTGTGTTTTTCAGGTTATTTGAGAAAGTGTTCTTCTTTGCATGTTTATGGCAACTATTTCAAAGAAAGCCTTATTATCTAAAAGAAGAATGGAATGCAGAAGATAATTCATTAAATTTAAGAGTCATTTTGATTTTGTTGAAAGAAAAGAAGAGGTCTGTGTAAGGAAGACTTACTAAACCTCTGTGGGTACCCACTGTGAGCTAGGTGGGACTGCAAAGCACTTTCATATACATTATCTTCTTTAGGCTTTCTACTTCTCAGAGATAAAAAAAAAAAAAAAAAAAAAGATCACCACTTTAAAAGCTCAGAGAAGTTAAGTGATTTGTGCAAAGTCACACAGCTATTACTTAGGAATTGGAACTTAATCTGCAGTCCAACTATAGATAGTATAGAAAAATCACCAGAGGAATTTCAATTTCAATTTTTACCTGTTGTCTTCAGTACCTTTTCTTACTTTTCATAAAATGAAATTGTTTTTCCTACATAGCCAGAAAAAATCACCATAGTAATCTCCCTACCTCTCATATGTGTACCATGATTATGATAAGAACTATGAACCTAAGATCTTGTCAGCCTTAAAATCCAGAACTTTTCTGGGGGAATTCAGAACAAGAGTCAGTGAGTCTTCTCCTGGGAATCATGAGGGTGGTGGCAGGGCAGGGGTGGGGAGGGGCATCTTAGTTGACTTATAAGTTCTACATCTGAACTGAACACAACCTGCTCTTTAAGGTTTCGGGGTGGGGGTGAAGTGAAGTCCACCTACACCAGCCATGGCCCACCAATGACACCCCCCCCCTAGTCAAAATACAAGGTGGGAAATTTTTTAAAAAAGAAAGTCTTTCCATTTTGATGAATTTTATAGTTCCAAATCATTATTATTGAAGTAAGAATCATAAAATGATCCAAGCATACAAAGTTAAAATTTCAGTATCCTGATACACTTAGAAGTTTGATTTAGAAACTTCATCAAAATTTGAGCCCTCTTTCATGGGGTGGACAGATGTGTGTGTATGTAGGTGGGCATTATCCTGGCCATTATTAATGAAATCCACAGAATAAAATGAAATTTGTGATAAACTAAGTTTTCTGTTTTTTGGATAATATTTTTTCATCGTCTCCCTAGTAATTCATCCTGCTGTCTATGTGCAGCTAACACTCGCTCCCAAATCGAGTGACTTCAGATTTTAATTTAGTGGAAGCGTTAAAGAAAGCAGATGATTCCCTGTGATAAGTTAAAGCAGATATCTTCTAGGTGAAAAGTTAAAGTCATTTATTAGAGGAGATAGTGCTGTGATATTCTTCAAACTGACGCCCAACACGAGACCAGAATCTAAACGATCGGCTTTGGGCTCACGATAGAGAGATAATTTTGAAATGGATGATCACATTTTACACTGGGGCCATAGAGGCAAGGAATGTAGAACACAGTAATTACAAATTTAGTCTTGATAAAACACTCTCCATCCTGTTTAAGTCAGCAGAGGTTAGCTTGCTCGGATCTCCACTTTTAATTGGTTTTGGACTTGGGTTTTTAGGGGGCGGAGGGCCATGTTCAAATTAGAAGGATCACTGAGAAACCGTGAGCTGAGGGGCAAGCTAGAAAACCGTTATTTGCAGAAGCTTTTATGGGGCCTTGGTCAAACATGGATACCTGTGGAACAAAAGTTTTTTTCTTAACCTGAGATGTCAAAAGTTACGTGTCTTGCCAGTAAGGAAATTCTATGTGCAAGGGTGGTTAATGACATTAAGTGTATGCATCTTAACCGTTACATTTTTGCTACGTGTCAAGAGTATGTGGGCATGGCCCTTCCTTAGAGAAAGATTATAGTTTGTCAGCTGTAAGTAAAGGGGATGTATCATGTATCTTGCTGCTTTTCTAGCAAAGAAGCCATTCCCCTTTTCCTTTCCCCACATTTGGGTCCTCATCTGATCATTAATACTTATCATTGGCTGTCTTCAGCTTTCCATTACAAAAACGTCAGTGGAATCAAACAAAATTGTAAGCTAAGTTTTAAAATAGAAATAGACATTTTGAAAACACTTTAATGACTTGGCTGCCTTTTGACAAATGTTTGTGGTGTTTTGAAAAAAGCCAAGTTATTTATTTAAAAGCATGCAAACTCTGCTAGCTGAACCCCATCGTTTAACAATAAATGATGCTTTTGCTGATAAATGATTCTTTTTATGCAGACTAGCAAATGAAATAGGAGATGATGTCTGAAGGCAGATGAACATTCAGCTGCCTGATGCGTGCATCTATTATAATATGGTTAAAAACAACAACAAACTCCCAAAATAATCCCCCAAATCCAACCTTAAATTTGCCAGTTCCAGTGCATTTTCAGTGGATTGATGATCTTTATTCTCCCTTTGTTCTCTTTCTTTCCCTTCTGTAGCCCAGAAAGGTCAGTGGTTGAGTGGATTCTTTGACTATGGATCTTTCTCTGAAATCATGCAACCCTGGGCACAGACTGTGGTGGTTGGCAGAGCCAGGTAAGAGCCCTTTTGTTTTGGAAGCTCTTCTTCCTCCCAACTAAAACCAAGAGGAAAGGGCCATAGCTATATAGGTTTGTTTTGTTTTGTTTTACCAATAATGCTCTCTTTGTCTAAACTTCCGAAGAATATTGGATTATAGTCATGCCCAACCAAGGCAGCAAAACTGAAGTGCTGGTTCCCAGTAGTCATTTACTGTGTCACTCCAATGATGCGTTTAATCTGAAGTCTGGTTTTGACACTTCCTTTTTATAATGCTGAAAGAAAAGCTCTCTGAGGGCTGTAAAGCCCAAATACAATAGCCATAGCCCACCAATGACCTTCCCCTTCCCCAAAGACCATTTTCTTTCAGAGGCAGGTGACAAATGAATCAGACTCATCTACCTTTCCATGTAACCCAAAAGATCTATGTAACCTAGAAGAAGTCCCTTCCTGGCAGTGAGATTATTTAAGTAACAAACGTACTATATTGGTTTATCATCAGATTTGAATTGCAAAAAAATAAAATAAATAAAATAAAAAAGTTTGCCTGAAATAGGAATTAGTAAAATAAACTGGGATAGATTGCTGGACTACCTATATTTTTCAAATGGGCAATTGAAGTTTCTATTAAATTTTAATACCCCCTCTAAGAAGTGCTTCACTCAACAGCAAGCCCTGCACGAAATTATCTGTAGCGCTCGCTATAACGAGCACCTGCCAAGGCTGATCCTAATCTCGTTCTGCACTGCGGAGACATGCTGCCCCAGGGACCCACATCTGGAACTCACCTTCCTCTCGGGGGCAATCAGTTTTCCTTATCTTGGTGAAAAGTGGCACCTGCTCAAGATTCTCAAACATGCCACATTGGGTTGAGATTTAGATTCTAGCCTTGAAAATAATTCTAGGCTTCATGGTTCTCTCTGTACAGCAGGTCAGCACGTCTTATGCTGCCAATGACAAGGAACCATCAGATGGCAGATCCAACAGACAGGGTCTTCCACTGTGACTCTGAATAAGAGTCAGGCCTGGAGTTAGCCCAGACTGAAACTCACAAGGGCTAGCTCCCATTTTCTCTCACGTCTCAGGTCTTCTACCTCACCACGGGCCTCCGGGTCCCAGTGAGAACTATTCTTTGTGCCTGGTAAAATTCCATGGGGGAGTGGGGGTACACTGGAGATAGAACCCTCCTACCAGAGTCTATTGGTTTGTTATGGAGGGTCCTTATATCACAGACCAACTTTTTTGAAAATTTGTCTGTTACCTATTCTGCTTCAGTTTTTTGTCTGTAAAAATCATGACAGATTTTAAGCCTCAGAAAGTGAAACCTTTGTTTAGGTCTTTAAGATCCTCCCATGAGAAACAGGAAAATGCTTTACACTTATGATTGGAAGAATAAGGATTGTTCTGTGAGCAAGATCAGTCAAGCTTGGCTTTAGTTAGCTCTGCCATTGTTTATTGCAACACCCACTCTGACTTCTTCCTTTCTTTCCATCTGATGAGTTCTGGGCTTCTTACTCCAAACACATACACATGCTCACAAGTATATAAAACACAAATGGAGCTAGCTTCTTTCAAAAGCAATGGTATTTCAAGAAATAAATATAAATGTATTCTTCTGGGATTGTTACTGTAAGTGCTGCCAAAACTCATCTTTGGTATGTATGTTTGGAATATGTGTGCTATTGGCTGTAAATTGTCTTTTATTATTCCATGGCACCTTGTCCAGGGACACACTATAAAACAAGATGTAGCATCTTCATGTGCTAGCCTGATAAAATTTATATGAAGTATAATAGAAAACAGAAGTTGTTCTGAGCTGTTTTCAAGTTCAATAAATAACTGTAATACTCGGATAAAGATGTTCTTTATTAGGTCACATGGGCCCTAATATATAAGTTATAAGTTACCGATTTAGGGTGGCTTTTGCAATTACAAGTTTCCAGTTGGATTGTTAATCATTGTGAACAGAAATATTTCTAAACCCTCCTGTGTACCTCCTGCTCGTTGTCTGGTTGTCTAGAGGGCTTTTGATTCTGATTCAATGCAGGCAAGTGACAAGGGGGTGGGTGGTCCCCACTCAGGCCCCTGTCAGGCCTCTTGTGATGACAAGAATCCATTTCCAGTAGCCAGTGTAAGACTATCCTTCATGGAAAAGTTTGTTATGGAGATGCTGTGGGGAATGAGAGACTATAACCCATCCCAGCCCTAGCCCCAAGGAACGCAGCTGAGAAAGTGCAGCCTGAATCACATTTTCCAGAGTAAGCACTCACGCTGTACCTTACAGCAACCACCATCCCCCTCTTCTCTTTCTTCCTGATTTTTATCAGGAAATCTTTCTGAGGACCAAGTTAGGAGGGTATCATGGAGCATAGATGCAGAGCCTTTTCCTGGAGAGTTTTTTAAAATTAACATATGTTGGAGATTAAATGTATACTTTTAATATAGATCACCTATTTCACCAAGATTACTACTGCAGGCTATCCCTGTTCCCCTGCTCTCTTCCAGTGAAATAGAAAGCTAAGGGCTTATTTAACCACCTCTGCACCCTTGGCACTGCTTTTCATCATCTCCATAAACACCTACACATTTCCCATTCATATACTCAGTGTAAGACCGACTATACTCTCAAATAATCTTATCCAGAACCACAGTATTAGTACTCCATAGAAATGACAGCTCTATTCCAGCAACGCCAGCTTAAATTCTCGGGTGCCTCCTACCTTTCAGACCTTTTCTCTCTGTCTTCACCAAAGCAATGCTCTAGAGTGATCTGAGAAATTTCATTTGGCATCCACAGAGATAGGTGTGTGCATGTGTGCATATATGCGCACACACACATCTAGACTGTTGAGTGTAACTCCTGAGGCTCCCCTAGTACAACCCTTGGTTTGAATTTATCATGTGGAGAATAGAAGTGATTCTGAGGGGAGGCTCCCCTGGATTTATAAAAATGTATAGTATTTATCAAATCCAGTCTCACATTTCACCCCTAGAAGCGTCAGATTTCCCTCTGTTCTCTGTATTTGCAGTCTCCAGTGCCCCCACCGTGATGTTGTGATGTGGGGCTGGAAAATAAATGACTAGCTGTACTGTTTACATATATCAGATTCTTATTTGGGTCATTTTTTATCAGGCTAGGAGGAATACCTGTAGGAGTAGTTGCTGTAGAAACCCGAACAGTGGAACTAAGTATCCCAGCCGACCCTGCAAACCTGGATTCTGAAGCCAAGGTAGGTGACCTCAAGTACCCTGTGCTACTGTGCTTGGAGCTGGATTTCCCTTCTGCAGAGCCTGTGGATATATCGGGGGCATTGCACACCACCAATTTGGGAGGGAATGGTAGTCAGCATCCTTGAGTAATTTCAGACCATCACGTGCTCACTTTTAAGATGACTCTAAATGGATTGCAATCTACCTGAAAAATTACTTGGGCCTTTACAATGGTCTTGTTGATGCTAGAAAACAGTCTAGATTCATTGCAGCTGAGGGCTCTTTGGTCCCAGATTCTCTGAACACACACATGGATAAGAAGTCTGCCCTAACGCCAGAGGTGAACACTGCCACCCATCTACTTTTTTTAAAGGGTAGATTACATCCTGATAAGATCCAGAAAATGAGGGTGGGGGAAACTAGGGACGAGGTTACTCAGCAGTGTCACGTCAAATGTTTGCTGATCAACTCCAGTATGGAGAAAGCTGTACTAAGCACAGAAGTGAGAGGAGTGTAGACTATGTACTGTTAGCTTGCTTTGAGGACTGGTGTAGTTGAGCCATGTACAGTTGCTTTCTGGAAACCTAGAATGAGGATTCCCAAGACTGCATTCATCCATTAGAAGCAGTAAAGTTTCCTTCTTCCGACTGGGAGTGGTAGTGTACTCAGGAATTAAAAAGAGGAGAATTTGACAAAGTCAAAGATCCAGGATCCTTTCTTCTTTTTTACTTCAAAGATGATCCTTTTTTTTTTTTTTTTTTTTTTGAGTTTTATTTATTTATTTTGAGAGAGAGTGAGAGAGCGATCATGTGATTGGGGGAGGGACAGAGAGAGAGGTAGCAAGAGAATACCAAGCAGGCTCCACACTGTCAACACAGAGCCTGATGTGGAGCTCAAACCCACGAAAATTGTAAGATCATGACCCAAGCTGAAATCAAGAGTCAGACACTTAACCAGCTGAGCTACCCAGGAACCCCAAAAGATGATCCTCTTGATGAACAACAGTTTTTGTGTGTTTGGTTTGGTTGAGTTTTTAAAGTAAACCAGTAAAACTTTGTTCACCTTGGAGAGACTTCCCCTCAAGCTCCATTGTTAATTGTGTCTTCGTCTTTGACTTTCCCCAATAGATAATCCAGCAGGCTGGCCAGGTTTGGTTTCCAGATTCTGCGTTTAAGACCTATCAGGCTATCAAGGACTTCAACCGTGAAGGGCTGCCTCTGATGGTCTTTGCCAACTGGAGAGGCTTCTCCGGTGGGATGAAAGGTGATTGGCTTGGCTCTGGGCTGGAGGGGCATAAACTGATTCCCCAGAACCTCACAGCACAGAGGAGGGTTTATAATGGGCAGAGCCAATGGGTTTCCTGACAACTATCACCCTAGGCTTTTGAGGGATCATACTTCCTCTGAAATATATCTTCTGAGTTGCAGCTTGAGTGGGAAAATTCTGGATGTTTTACAATTCCATACAAAATTTCAGAACCGTCTACTAGTGTTCTCTAGACGGGCTGCTGTTGTGGATTTAGCTTTCCCGGATGAATGATGACTGTTCTGATGGTCCTGGGGAAATGTGATTGTGCTAGTCTCTGTCCCTCTTTTCTGAGCACTTTTTGTTGATGTTATGCTCTAACACTCTATAATGACCAGGGTAGATACTGAAATTAGCCTTCACCAGAAGAAAACGAACAAATTCTGTACCAGAGGCTGTTCTTTGTGGTAATTTGTGGTGTATTTCATTCTTTTCCAACAACAGCCCTGGGCCTATGGCTCCAGCATATTAGAACATTATTATACAGGCTCTGTTCTGTGCTATGGGAATTGCTTAGTGATCTCAGCAGCTAGTATCACCATTTACTGAGAATCCTCCCTGTGCACAGCTACTGTGGATTGTTCAGGAGAGCCAAAGGTAACACCTTCTACCTCGTAGAGCAGCGAAGCTGTCTCTCCAGCGGCCAGAGATTCATGGCCATGCTGAGGCCAGAGACTACATACCAGGAGGGGATGAGTACACTGATGAGTGTAACTTCATTCATGGGGGGAGACGTCTGGGTCTGTAGCAGTAGAATGAGTGAGGGGAATGGAAGGAGGGAGGGGTTGGCAATGCTGGAGTAGAGTGGTCAGAGATACGGACATATCAAATGCGAAAGAATGAACCCAGAAATAGCTTAGCACAGGAGCATCTTTGGCTCTGAAGGAGGAAAAACCTGAGGAAGTTAGCCCTTTTATAGGTTATCAGCTGTGTATGGAGAGAGAGATTAGAGCTTTGTGCCAACAACTTTCCCTTCACCTGGCTAGGAAAAGCGCTGTACAGCCAGGCTTCCCTGGCAAAGTGTAAAAGACTAGTGTGGTTTTTCTTTTCTTTTTTTTCAGTTGTAAAGTTTCCCTTTGCCCATATTTGCTGGAAATCTACCACATTTTGCACTTTTCTTGGGGGAGACTTGGACTATACATTCAAATTAATGTTTTTATACTTTGATAGACTCTCAGGTGAATTTTGTGACAAAGATAATAAATCAGTGGAAATGCCGTGAGATACTGAAAGTGTAGGTTCAACAAGTCAATCCTGGACATTGTTATTGAGTTCCTACGTGCAAGGAACTATGCTAGCTGCTTCCGAGAAAACAAAACTGAGTCAGAAAGAGACACTGCCTCAAGGAGTCGAGAAAAATGTCTGAGGCAAAATGATAAAGCCACAAAGTATAAACAAAATACTACAGTGTTCAAAAGAGTATGATACTATGCTGAAGTGTTTTTCTCTGGGGGAGGAGCCTGAGACTCCTTTCATTCCTTTATATGAGGTTTATTTAGCATCCAGCTTCACTTTATCCCACATTTCTTGGCTATACAATTTGCATTAAGACTTAGAGGAGAGAATGCAATGCCGGTACTCCTTAGTTATCTCTCTTCCCGTGGGCCACTGAGAATTCACTCTTCCTGACCTTCCTTAGGAGTAAGTCAGCCTGGCTCTTTTGTCCTAAGGAGTTCAGAGTTCAACAGCTTGCTGCTTGTAGGAAAAGCTTCAGTTCTACTGCATGTGGCTCAGGCCCAGGTTGGCTGCCAGCCCTGTAACAATAAAAGCAACAACAATTAGGAGTCATTGAGCTCCTCTTGCCAGAAACCGTGCTAACCATTTTATGTGCACTGTCTTACATAATCATCACAACAAGCACTTCTGAGGGGTAGGCTGTAGTATTTATCTGCCTTTTACATAAATTGAGACTTAGGTTAAGTAAGTTTCCCAAGATCATTTAGCTGAAGAATGACAGAGCTGGGAGAGGAACACAGATCTGTCTGACTTCCTCCAGCACAGTTGGCTGAGTTTAGAGCCTAGGACCAAACCAAGTCTACCAGAACATCCCCTGGAATAGACTGTGTAGGTTCCTGAGAAAGTTCTTAGCCACCTGCCTGTCTTCTGCTTTGAAGTTGTCCTTGGTCACTGTGATAAGAAACTTCAAGTGGTCAGATAGAGTTATTTTTTTTCATATTGCAGGAAAGTACATATAACATAATGTTTATCATTTTAACCATCTGTAAGTGTACTATTCAGTGGCATTAAATATATTCACATGTTATGTGACAATCAGCACTAAATATACCCCAAACCTTTTCATTATCCTTGACACAAATTCTGTACCCATTAAACAATAACTTCCCCCATCCGCCTCTCCCCCCTGCCTCTGGTCAAAAATGAGTTACTGGCCTGATACAGGCCAGGGCCCTTTCTGTCTTCAGAGTTTTGGTGCTGCTGTATCCATTATCACTTAAGATAAATAAGCTTTGGGGAAGATAGAGATCAGTGTAAATGTAGGAAGGGGAAGAACATTGCCTTCCATATTTACATACAAGTCAGGATGTTTTCTACATATTATCTCATGTAAAGGGACCTAAGCTGAGAGTCATTCCATATCCCTTGGGGAGATGTTTGCAGTTTTGGTTTCAATACTGGCTGGGGATTATGCAGGGAGGGAAAATAAACAATTATGCCATCCCTCAGTGCACACAAACACACAGCCAGGAGCCGACTGCACTGTGGGTAAAATGACTCCAAAATTGTGTGTAATGAGTAGGAAAAGATTAGAGACAGCTCTTGCTATGCTGAAAATTGACATTAGTGGAGAGAAAAAAAAACTCTTTACTAGTCAGCCTAGGAGGTCTAATTCGAGCAGTAAAAATATAAATAAATAAATAAAAGTATGTCAAGATGGTATTGGTGCTTTTTTTCCAATGAGTTCTATCTGGCCGGAAGGCTATTCAGCATAATGCAAAATTAAATTATAAAAACTGGCTGAATATTTAGATGGAAGAGCCATTTGGAAGCAGTTTATTTAGGCGAACCGGCAATGACCCACAACAGGGAGACATCAAGCGTGAAATTTACTAGAAATTAGCACCAGGGTCCCAGCCTCAGCATGAATAGCTTGATAGGATGCAAATCCCAGTGATATTAAGCTGCCTCACTGCTGGTGCTACAGGGTCACTCTCAGTTGGCTTTTCATGTTATACTTATTATTTTTTCCTGGGACAGGTTATAAATAACAATAAAAAAACATTTATTGAAAACTTTAACCGGAATGAAAGTCTATTTTAAAGTCTCTGATTACTTGGATGTTGAAAGACTGTGTCAGCTGGCCATAATGAACTGACATTATGTGTATGCAGCTTGTGTATGCCTAATGTTTACCTTCAGCTTCTAACAGATAATCTCGCCCCAAGCCAATAAGATCTGTTCCAGTTTCAAGAGTATGGGGCACTGTGGAAACACCCTACCACCCTGCTCCCTTGTTTGGTACATGTGGCTGCCACAGTTTATCCATGTTGTATAACAATGAAGGCCCCGGGCAGGGTTGGTGCTTGGTTGCTGAGAAAGCACCAGAAAGGCTCTGTGATTGTATGCAGATGTGCTTTGCTCACAATGCTTAGAAAGTACCAAGCCCCCGCCTCTCCACTGAAGAACCTATCAGTATTGTCCATTCTTAGTTGCTTTTCCCATGGCCTGAGAATTGACAGTCAGCATATGCATAGCTTTACAATTCCCTAGACTGATTTCTCACCTAAAGCCTTGGGAATACACTCTCCCCTGCTACACTTGGCTATGCTTTTGCTCTGTCTCAAGTAGGAAGAGATTTCATACAAATATGTATCAGACTATGGCCACACGCTTCAGCGTGCCCTTCAGAATGTACGGTTTGGGGCTGCTGTGATTCAGTGCGAGCGTGTTGTTTGTAGAGTTTGTTTTGTGTGTGTCAGTTTATATTTTAATAGCCTTTTGTTGTTTTTTGGGTGTTCTGATGGTTGGATTGTGGGTTTGTTGGTGTTCCAGGTTAGATGGAGACATTGTTTTTGGTCCTGAGCCTGTCAGCTTTAATGAAGCCTGGGGCCCCTTTTCTACTCCCAGTCATGGGGCCTGAAGGTAATTGCTTGGCAGTCAGATCCAAGCCCTTCACATAGCTGTGTAGTGTCATCAATACAATTTCTTACTTTTATGAACATACAAAAAGTCCAGGCAAAATTTAAAAATATTCAGTCATTTTATTTCAGTCTCTTTTCTGGTTTTTATTTTACTCAATCATTGTATCAGATGCTGGAAAGCAGCCTTGGCCTCCCGCTCTTTCCTTCCAGTAAGAATGAGGTCACAGAAAGTGGACTTCAAGAATCAAAAAGATCTGGGTTCGAGTCTCATACTCTGCCACTTATTCACTTATTTAACTAAGCCTCAGTTTACTCATCTATAACTTGGGTTAGAAGAACATGGTTTTCTGATAATTAAGTGATTCATTTGTGTGTGTGTATGAAATCATGCTGCCTGATATTCAGTAAACTAGCCATGATGATGAAAAAGAGGGACTAAAGTTCATTTCAGAAAGTAAAACATGCACACTCCGCTTCATCCCAAACTACTTGCATATATGAACTTGAGGGTATCTTTTTAAATGTTTTTTTAAATTATGTTTTATTTTTGAGAGAGAGACAGAGACAGAGACAGAGTGTGAGCACGGAAGGGGCAGAATCCAAAGCAGGCTCCAGGTTCCAAGCTGTCAGCACAGAGCCCAGTGCGGGGCTCAAACTCACGAACTGTGAGATCATGACCTGAGCCAAAGTCAGATGCTCAATCGACTGAGCCACCCAGGCATCCCATATGAACTTGAGTTTAAAAAATTAAATAAATGGGCGTGCATTTTAAATAAAGTCCTTTCAAGGGGCTGGGTCTGTTAATCATAGATAGTACAGACAGATTTTGATGTGGGTGTATCTTTAAGAAACAGAAGTGAGTGAGAAGGCTGGACACTGTCTTCGTTTACTTCTAACTTACTTTTTCCTCTTTCTTTTGTGTGCTTTTTTTCTATTGTTTTACTTTCTCCTTCTATCCATGTCTTCCATTTCTTCTCTGTGCATGACACCACTGAGGGCTACTCCTTTCTGTTACTTGTTCTGAGGCTGAGACTGTACTCTTGGCAGCACTGAAAAATGCACTGCTAATTACACAATTATTTTATTATGTAGCACTGGTTGAAATATCCACTAAAGAATTAATTTAGTTAAAATAATTTGAACTGAGCAATTATTTTCATAACCACAGAATTAGCGTAAAGCGCTTAAAGTCCTTTATTCCCTGCTCTTCATACAGCAGTTGTGTAATTAGCAGTAAATTTTTTTGGTCTTTGCGTTCCTCCCAAAGGGATAAATGTCTTTGCTCTGATCATATATACAGAGTATATGACCATACACATTCCTCATAGGGTAGGGAGTTTTTCCCAGAGCAACTTCTAAATTTCTGGAGTTTCTGAAGTCTTCACAGAGCAGCCAGGTTGGGCAATGGAGAGAGGGATATACTTTGCAGTTAACTGTGCTCACTGATGGTTTGTATAGAGAGAGCCATTTTTACTTTGGAGAAGGTGGCAGTTTAATTTGCCAGTAACTACAATGAAAGCAATTTCTATTTGGATTTGCTCTTAACTTTCTGAAAAATGCTTTTTTGCTCTGGATTTCCAGAATTGATTTATTCCAAATTGAGATCCTTGCTTTGATAGGAAAGTTTGAACTCAGTTGAACCTGTTATTTGGTGTTTAGAAAGGATCCATTGAGGTTCCGCTGAAGTGTCATTAAACATCTGGAATCATAAACCTAAGACTTTAGACATGCACAGACTTCAGTGAGCTGGGAAATGGGAAGAAGTCCATAAATTGTTGGGAAATAAATAATAACTGATCCTACTTTCCAAGGACTCTATTTATGCACCAGGGTGCCTTTTCTTCAGGTTGCTCCTAGCCTTGTGGGGGATTACAATGTGTACTCTTTAGCAAAATGAAGAGGTAGCTCTTCTTTTTATGTGGCTGTGTGATGTTTCCAGTAAATACGTATGCATTTAAAATGTTTTCTCATATTGATGCCCTGGTAAAAATGGAACTGTTAAAGAATTAACTTGTTTTTCTTTCTCGTTATGTTCTTTCCAAAGTGCGTATGTGCTCACCCATTCATTCAGCAGATACTTACTCTGAGCACTATGTTCCAGGCACTGGACAAGACACTGGGGATACCAAGAGGAAAGATGCCATTTTGAAGATAAAAATTTTGAAGGCTCCATTTCCATTAGCTATACCTTTTAAGAGCTTATCATATTCTAAGTATCATGAGGAGACTTGAAAAGAGCTTGAATAGTTCCTTCCTTCAGAAAACTTAATGTAGTGAGAGAGATCACATATTGACATGAAAAATACTCAGTGTCTGTAGAGCAAGTGTGAATTAGTATAATGAAACCAGAATCTGGCAATTCAGAAAGGCTATAAAATGGATATGCAATCCATAGGGCTTGCACACTGTCTTATGAAAGACAGTGCACTTCTCTTGTGTTTTTGAAGATCCTGTAGAGTCTTGAATAGCATTACAGGTGGAAATCCCCATCCTTTCAATTTTCAGGGTGGCCAGACAGGACCTAGGGTGGCTGAACCCCCAGACCTGTCACCTCTGATCTGAGCAGCCTCCTCATGGAGGCACAGCTCACGATATAAACATTGTTTTCTGTGTATACCATGATGTGAACGATGTTTGGAAGCATTGTTTCATAATTTCTGATTTGTCTCCTCTATAGATATGTACGACCAGGTGCTGAAGTTTGGTGCTTACATCGTGGATAGCTTACGGGAGTGCTCCCAGCCTGTGCTGGTTTACATTCCTCCTCAAGCTGAGCTCCGGGGTGGCTCCTGGGTTGTGATTGACCCCACCATCAACCCCCGGCACATGGAGATGTACGCTGACCGAGAAAGCAGGTAGCATTTCTTCTTTTTTTCCATTCACTGCCTCTGAAGGTCCTCTAGCTGTTGGTTTCCTCCTGGAGAACATTATAACCAGAGAACTTTATTTGAATCTCTATTTACAGAGGGTTACAAGGTCAGAAAAATAGATTTCCTAAATAGTGTCTGCTGGGATGAGAAAGAAAGGGAGGTGGGGGTCAGGCTTTCCCAGTGTGGTCCCCCACCCCAGATTCTTTTACCAAGAAGTCCTCTATCCCACATATCCCCAGACTCAGAGAGATTGTCTCCTCTGTTTGTGTTTCAGATAGGCCTATTACTGTCTCTTTCTTAGATATGGGGCAGATGGAACTGAAAGCAAGTTGGTGTAGAAGGACTAAAGTGTTAGTCTGGAGTTCTGAAGCCTTAACTGACTGGCAAGCAACTTGAAGCAGTTTTACTCCTCCTGAACTGCTTGTCTGTGGAACAAGCTGGTCGTCACTGAGGTGTACCATAGCACCTGCCTTCTGTGATTCCAAACCGAAGCTGCTCCCTCAGAGTCCAGTGTCGCACTCTGGCACTCTAGGACACTTGGAGAACAGTGTTTACAGCATCCAAAGGACTGCAAGAGAAAAAGTCCCAGACCTTTGTCAAGAGGTGGTCCTTGAAACTACTTAAGTAAAACAGACCACATCCAGCTTCCTTTCACAATCAGTTTTCAGCCCTTTCCAAAATAGGGAAATTTCACATTGTATTTCTTTGACATTTTCCATGCCACTTCCTGCATCTGATCATTTTACTTGAATACCTGCTTCTCTGTTTCTGCAAAAATTTTAGCCTCCTGCTTCAAATGCTGCTTGGGAGAATCCAGTAGTTTTATCAAATCACTCAGCTAGCAGTCTACACCCAGGGATTTATTTTTTATTTATTTATTTATTTATTTTTTTTCAACGTTTATTTATTTTTGGGACAGAGAGAGACAGAGCATGAACGGGGGAGGGGCAGAGAGAGAGGGAGACACAGAATCGGAAACAGGCTCCAGGCTCTGAGCCATCAGCCCAGAGCCCGACGCGGGGCTCGAACTCACGGACCGCGAGATCGTGACCTGGCTGAAGTCGGACGCTTAACCGACTGCGCCACCCAGGCGCCCCTATTATTTTTAAATCCAAATCTAGCCCCTGATCTGATACCAGATCACAGACAGTTCCTCTGCAGACTGTGGAGCAAGACCACCGGGTTTCAGATGCAGCTCTGTCACTTGTTAGGCTCGGACAAGTCTCTTAACGCCCTGTACCTTAGTTTCCTCATCTGTAAAATGGGAGATAATAGTAACTTCCCTCATAGAGGGTGTAGACTGGGTATAGGACTGCTGTGAAGATTCATGTGTAAGCACTTGGAACAGTGCCATGTATGTACTAAGTAGTAGCTGTAATTTTTTTCAATTGAAAAGCTTTTTTTTTTTTAAGTTGTATAGGGTAACGTTCCTAGTAATAGAACAAAATTAGTATGCACTAGTAATAACCCTGAGACCTCTCCATAGCAGTAGAATGTTTTCTTTCCTGCTTGGCCCAGCCCAGTGTGTCATCCTGCCAGCAGACTAACAGCTGTGCGTGGGACCGATCAGCATCGACCTCTCATCGCACAGCCTAAGTGCTGGAGGCTGATCCCCTGCCACGGTGCCTACATCATCTTTTTTTTTTCTTCTTCCCCCTCCTGGAAAATAATGTGATTCCTGCTACCCTTATCGGCTGTAGATGGTGGAATCTATATTCCTCTTTTGAGATGGAAGTAGACTGGTGTGGTAATGAGAATTATTTTAATTGCTTTTTGCCAGGCCTTTCTCACAGCCCACTTAGACACTTTTTGATGCCTGCCTCTCCCTGGGGTTACTCCTGTGAGCCATGGGTGGCCAAAACCATAATGAAGCTATTTCCTGGTCTGCAAATCATAACCAGCCTCGTTCAGTTGTCTCCTTCCTTTAAAGTGCCTCTATTTCTGTTTTGTTTTCTTTCTCTCTGATCCAGGGGATCAGTTCTGGAGCCAGAAGGGACAGTAGAAATCAAATTCCGCAGAAAAGATCTGGTGAAAACCATGCGTCGGGTGGACCCAGTCTACATTCGCTTGGCTGAACGATTGGGTATGTCTGCTTGTCCTCCTGGCAAATCAATGAGCCATTCAGCTGATTTGTAATGAGTGCATTCATAGGCCAGGGGAGGAGGCACTGAAGCATTTGATCAAATTCATGATAATCTTTATTTACTGTCCTCTATATGGTAAGAGCCCTGGTAGAATCAAATAGTGTATGTAATAGGAGGGAAAGTAGGACCTAAAAAAGCAAAAAGTCACCCAAGTTTTCTTCTGATATTTTCTTATAATTCACACAGTCCATCTTTCTGGCCTTGTGGATGATATCCTCGTAAAGAACAATTAGCTGGAAGTTGCTATTGGGGGGCAGGCTAATCAGGCAGAGAATATGCTTAAAAGTCCTCAGAAGTCTTAAGAGTTCCGTTTCTGGTTGTCTCTTTGGACATTTCTGAGGAATGTGAGTCGATGTCATGGGACAGAGAAGCTGGAGACCTACCCAGGTGGAGTTCCAGGGCCATCTCGAGCTAGAGAAACACAAGTAAAGACTACGCACAGCCCTGGGAACATTTGTGCGCACTACTCTGTTGCTCATTTGTTTTTGGAGCTTTGGAAGGGCTGCAGCTTGCACATAGGACTAAACTGTGGGAGCCCTGTGTCAAGTCCAGAGACTGAAATGCATTTCAGGTTCTTCTAAAGCACTGATTATCTGCCTAGACCTCCCATCAAGCCCCTCACTAGGTTAGTGAAGATAATTGCTAGGAGTCCTTTTGTTAGTTTGTTTTGGTTTTGTTTTTCTAGGAATAGAGTGATTGTCTTTAAAAGGTAATGAAACTCCGTGAATGGAAGGCATAAAAAGGAGAGGTGCTAGTTCATTTATGTTTCAAATAGTAATTTAATTAATAAAGTACCATTTGTGGACGCTTTATATGCTCACTATCTAGAGACACAAAAACTTCTGAGTGTTTGCCTGCACTCTAGAAGACCTCACATCCTGGCAGTTTGGAGCCCTAAGCCAGGTTGCCTGCCAGACACGGTGACTTGGGTTATAATAAACCCTGTGTGCCTCCCATTGTTTGCCATTAGGTAACAACCACCAATAAGTCTAACCCATCTCAGCCTGATCCCTTTATGGGAAGTGCACACATACAACAAGAATTGGCAAAGCTGTTTCTAAAATCTATTGCCACCCAGAATTGTTGAGGTGGTTTTTTTCTGTCTCTTCTCCAAACAGGATAATTACTTCTGACCAACCCCATACACTTTAATTAAAGTAACTGCAGCTCAAGAGCAAGTTCCTCACAACTGTATATAGTGAGAGCTCTAAAAGCTTCAGCCACTGATAAGCATCTCACTTAGATGGCTCATAATTGCTCCCAGCATCAGGCAGTCGTTCTGCTGTTTTTACCACTAATTCTGTACAAAGGCAGCAATGCCACAATTGCAGGACACAGTGAATTGCATAATTTTCTCTCTCTCTTTTTTTTTTTTCTTTTTTCTTCTTCTTTTTTTTTTTTTTTTCTTTTTTCTTTTTTGCTGGTTTTCTTTCTGGCCAATTTAAAATTTGTCAAAGTCGGTCTTCTTCTGGATCACTGCCCTTTGATATTTCGCGCACTCCATTTGCCACAAACAAGCCGCAGGGCCGCAGTTCATGCTGACTCTAGCAGAAGCAGAGAGAGCTCCATTTATCTTACACTGCCTGCTGAATTCCTACTCATTAACTGGGGGTTCACTGCCTCTTTTTAACCCCCCAATGGCTGTTATCATCCCTTCAGAGTAACTGGGTGGTAGGAAGAGGGATCCTCTCTGACATCTGTTTGCAGAGCAACCGGATGGTGAGGGGTGTGGGGCCAAAGCTTCTTTCTCTTGAAGGAAAGTGATATCGCTCCCACCTTCACCCAGCACCTTTTAACTTTTGAAATACAGGAAGGGGAGAGGGAGGAGATTTCCAAGTGATGGCCATTTAATCATTTGTTACAAATCATCTCATTATCAATTTCCTCTCTGCATTGAAGAAAACCATATTTATTTAACCTTGACCAAAATGGCATTGGAGAAAGAATCCTTAGTCTGCTAAATGTGAAGCAGCTCTGGCCCAGGGCAGGTCAGGAACATGAGAGTAGGTCTAGAATAAAAATAGTCATGTATAAGCCTCAGGTTGCTTGTAGGTAAATTGTTTCACTTCTCTGAACATTAGTTTTTTCATCTAGAAAGTGGGGATAATGCCCCAACCTAGCCATTGTGAAGATCAGATGAATGTGCATTCACTTTGAATCTGTGAAGCATTTTTCAAACATAGGGTTTGGCATCATTTCCTGCCTTAATTATCAGAAGAAGGAGACAGCCATGTTTGCTATCTCTGTGGCATAGGTCTACTTTTGTAACAAGTGGTATAGGAAAGGAAATACGAAAGAAGTAGAAAAAGTGGTCTTGTCCCTTAAGCGATTTAAGTTTTTCAGGGAGATCATACATACCCAGGTGTATTTGTGAGGTCACAGGCCAGCAAAGATGTAACAGAACATGCCATGAACTCCACTCCTTTTGGGTTCACGTAGGCTTTTGGCTCTTTTCTCTATGCCTAGAATCAAAAACTGACAAAATACTTTCACACAAAGTGGGTGCAAATGACCTTATTTTTCAGATTGAGAGATTAAGGCAAAAAGAAGACTTCAATAAATCATCCAAGATACAAAATAAACGTATATCAGCACCCAGAATGGAATTCTGGTTCTCTCTGTTCTGCATTTCTCAGGATTTCCTCAGCTGAATACTGAGCCTGATCAAAATTAAACAGGAATTCTTTCCCTTTGTTATCTAAAGCCAATTCCACTGAGAAAAATCTGATTTAGGAGAAAGCCTGTAGAGGTGGATGTTACCTTATGTTCCCAAACTCTTCCCAGATTGGCCTCTGCACTGGGGAGCACACTGTCAGATCACTTA
The DNA here is from genome assembly GCF_022837055.1 of Prionailurus viverrinus. Taxonomy (NCBI): domain Eukaryota; kingdom Metazoa; phylum Chordata; class Mammalia; order Carnivora; family Felidae; genus Prionailurus; species Prionailurus viverrinus. The sequence continues at coordinate 23,947,047 of NC_062574.1, forward strand.
GAGCACAACTGATTTGACTGTGTTCAAAAACATAATTACTATTTATTCTCTAAGGATAATGAGTAATATTTAATTTCTGAACAGCTAACTTTGTTTCATATTTTTTATTTTTAAAAATTTACCTTTCATCATTTTATATACTTTGGGTAGAAGGTGGTGAATTACTGGTTTGTAGTTCTGTGATTATCATAGCGTATGAAAATAGTGCATACCTTGGTTCCCGGTGGAGGTAAAGAGAGAAAGAAATGTGATATAAACCCAAATACCATAGTCTGGAGTCTCAGAACAGGCTTGGTAGAGTCCATGCAGGAAGGACAACTATACTACCAGCCTGGTTGCCTTATGGAAATTCGCTTCCTTCTCTGGAAATAGAGCCCCAGCCTCCATGGCCTCTTTGTGTCTCTCTGACATCCTTCTACCTCCTCAGAGAGCTAGGACCAGGGAGTGGTGTGGGATAGGATGGTCTTCCTAGCCTGGCCTCTTGACACCGGAACCTAAGATTTTCTCCTGGATCCTTACCCTTACAAATCAATTGAGAGAGACAGTCCAAGTGTGAAGCAGTCATATGTTCCCCACTGCCCTCTCCCTCAACACAAATAGTCTCTAGGCAAAGGAGCCACTTAGTGAAACTTTATCCTGCTCCAGACTCACATTTTGAATGTGGCCCTGTTCCCGGGCAGCCTGCCAGGCAGCACCTTGGTGGTGCCCACACAGCACGCCCTGAGAGTGCCGGTCTGACACAGGCAGAGGCCACTCTAGCTGAGCACTGCAGCTGGCCTGCCCCTGGCCCTTCCACCAGCATACCTTCTGCCCAGGGCACCCCAGGTGCAGAGGGAGTATTAGGGCTTGCAGATGTCTGTAGACATCTTCCAGAATGCCTTCCCCCCAAGCCTTCTCTTTTAGCAGCCAGATGACAAGAAAAGGACACTTCCTTGGGTTAAGGGGATTCAGGGGTTAAGCTGGTCTTCTGGCAGGAGTGATCGAAGTATCTGAGCTGTGTGTGCTTTTCCATCTCTTGTGTCCATCTTCAAGATGTTGTAAGCTGAAAAGAGCTGGAATTGCTTGTGTGGGTCAGAAAGCAGCATCCTTACCTGGAAAGTTGAAAAGGAAAGAAGTTCTGATACCAGTGCCTGGGATGTGGCCTCTTGCCCTGTCATCTGTGGTATACATGGAGCGTCCTCACTGGCACCGTGGCCCTTCAAGCACTGGTCTCTGGTAGGCAGGCCCACGAGGAGAGATTATGGCATGGTGCCTCTTCCCTTAGTTAGCCGCTTACAACCCACTTCATCACACTGATTCAGGAGCATTTTGGTTTGATGCAATTTGGTTCAATAGTGACAGCATTTTCTGGGAAGGAGAAGGAGTTGTTTTGATCTGATCTATTAATCTGATTGTATTTATAAAAGCACTTGGGCTTGCCTCTTCCTAGGAAACAGTGATTCACAGTTCTGTCAGGCAGAGAGACCAGGCTGGCATTTTGTTGGACTGAACCTAAGCTTCTGCCTGCCTGCAGGCTGTTGTCAGAATATGTCTGAGAGGCACTGTTCCCACCTGGTCCTAGCTGACCCAGAGCCCTGTCCCTGGTAGATTCAGGGGAGCAACAAAGGAGAGGAAAACTGTAAAGACTTTGAGACTTACTGCCACGAGAATTCAGAGAATTCTGTGCGGCTTCCTGACTCTTTTGTGTGGACTGTTTGCATGGGGGGCATGGGGGACAGGGCTGCAGGGGGAATAATAGATTCTTTTATTCCTATTTGGAAATCTCTGGGTTTACTATAATGATTTTTAAAAATATGAACAGCAGAGCACTAACACCATTGCAAGGAACCTAGGGTTAAACATCCCTGAGAGGATAGCTGTTAAAATCAATATGCAAATGCAGCTGTATTTAGATAGGTATGGCCCCCTTTGAAGAAAAGCAGATATATGAAAATGGGATTTTAAAAAAACTAGATACATTGGGAGAAATTATTCCCATTACAAAAGGATTATTTGCTTTACCAAAGGATTCACTGCAGGGTTCCTTCTAAATAGCTCCCTTAAGGCATTTAAAACAGGATCTGATTTACGCAGTTTTTCAAGAATGCTTTTGTGTAAAGAAAGGCACACCTGTGATGGATACAGAAGTAGTTTTGCAAGGTTTTTTTTTTTTTTTTCCACCCTATCTTACTATCTTTATAGAGAAATTTCTTTCAACATTGAAAATGTGATTACACAGATCTTTTAAACAGCTACTTATGTTTGTACTTCTGAATCTTAATAAGATTCCAGTCTTTTTTATGCTGATTTTTCAGTCTCAAGGTTGAGGTACGGGTGTGTGTTCTTATATCTGAGATATTCTGGAGCTGAGTGAGGGAGGGTGGTCTAGTCCTTTTCTTTAGTTTCATAAGTATTTAACCAATCAAAGCAAATTGCTTTCTTAGGAGAGGAAGAAGGGCCCATAAAAGTTGAAATTGGGTTTAAATTTACATAAAGCTTCTTAGTATAACTAAAAACTGAAAAAAACACTTTAATATCACATTCTTTTATAAAACATTTTCCTTTTTTGCCAGCTTAGGGTTGTTGTTACATAAACGAGAAACTGAGCACAGAAAAGAGATTTCTGCAAGGTCACCTAGTGCCTTTAGCTGAGCAGAGAATTTTCAGCCTACCAGTCTGATTTTCATTCTAAGCTTTGAAAGTCTCACCCCTCCCCCCAAATCCTACACCATAGGATGTGATCTGCTCGTCCATAGGGTAAGGCTCACCTCCTCCTGCCCTCCTTCAGTGTCATGGCTGGGTAAAAAAACACCTCCTGCTGCAGAAATCAGCTCTCTCCTCAGAAGCTTCTCTTCAGCTTTGACCCCATGGAGGAGAGATGTGACTTTTCATTATGTCCTGGCCCCAGGAACACCTGACAGGCTGCTGCCCTGTGGGCACTTGTGGGTCAATTTAACTTGTTTCATTTTAAGGGCATTGGCTCTATATCGCTTCTCAGCCTTTTGGCTAAGATCAAGTATAGTATCTGTTCTTATCAGTTTAATATCTGATATGTCCTCTATCCGAGGACAATATATTAAATGGATTTTTGGAATTAGGAGATGGAATAGAAGCTTGATCCATCCACCCCACTCGTCGATCTGGTATTGCGATACTTCCAGGAACTGTGCACCTGCTTTGGGGGAAATTTTAAAAATAAAAACTAAATTTAAAAAGAGCATGGGCTCTGAAGCCAGACTACTATCTAAGCCTGAATCCCAGCTCCATGGTTTCCTAGCTTTGCAGCCTTGGGCAAGTTACTTCACTTTTTTGTGCCTCCATTTCTTCATCTGTAAGGTAGCCATCTTTTAGGGTATTTGCAAGGATTAAATGAGATGAAAAGTACTTAAACAATTCTAGCACATAGTAACATCTCAGTAGCGTTAGCTCTTCTTATTGGATCAGAATAGTACAGACTAGTAGTACTCTTCTGTATTTAGTTCTTTACATTGAAATATTTTTTAACTCTTATAGTTATCCAACCTTATGGTGGATTTTTAGGATTTCATGGGGACTTTTTATTTTGGGAAGAAAGAGATGAGAGTAACCTACCTTTCTTCTCCCGTTTCAGCCTTTCCCTAAAGTAGGATTCTAGAAAAGAATGACTTTCCTCCCTGTAGCATATTCTTAAACACACTCACACACGCACACAACGACTTGCTTTCTTAAAAACCCTGAGGCCCTGCAATCTGGCTAGAAAAGAAAGAAAAACCATTCCAAGATATTTAATTGTACAGGGAGCTTACAGGATTGATCGAGAGCTTAGCTTTTTACAATAGTCCAGTGAATAAGAAATGCTCCTGACAAACGATCAATGATAGGATAATCACTCTTTATCCCCCTCCTCATTCTTACCTTCTTTCTTTCAGGAGAACAGGGTTCAGAAGTCAAAAATCTTTATAGACGCCGCTTTTAAATTAAGCAGAAAATAGACATTGACATATTTGTTAATCTCCCCTAAATCATTACTAGGGCTGGCTGCTTTGCTGTACAAGGAGAGAGGGGCCCTCCATGTGCTACACAAGGGTCTAACTAGCTTAAAAGCAGCCTTTTATTTTTAGAAAATAAAATGTAGCAAACCTTTTCTCCCCCCCACCCCCACTTAAGGCACACAAGTCCTTGACTTTCTCATGTGCATTTTAAAGTACATACATCCTCTACTTCTGTCTTTTCCTTGCTTTGATGCTTTTTTGAGGTAGGTCTTGAACTGCAATCAGAGGCATTACTAAAGGAATCAAACAAGGCAACCTTTGGGGGAATGTTCTGTGATCTTCCTAGTCTCAGGAGGGCCAGAGCATTGCAGGTGTTTATTTCATTATTCTTTTAAAGCTCTGGAATAGCTTGACTGGGTAGACAAGACCTTTGTTAGTTCAGGAGCCAGCCTTCTCTGTCCCTCCAGCTTGGTAAAGCCAAGGCCTTGTTGCCAGAATGCTGTGCTCCAAGCCTGGAAGTCGTCTGCCTCTGTACCCAGTGCTGAGCTGTGTGCTCTTAACACTTTTCTAACACAGTGAAACAAACTCTTCAGCTAATTGCAATTCTGTCGCCATTGGTATCATTTCATGTGGAAGAACACAAGCTTTGAAGGTAGCCAGACCCAAGTGTAAATCCTGACTTTGCTACTTAAGAGCTAGATACCACTGGACAAATACCTTTACATTTCAGAGCTTTGGTTTTCTCATTTGTAAAATAGATGCCCTGTCTATAAGGTTGGGTTGTTTTAAGGATTAGAGATGATGTATATGAAGCAACTTGGAAAGCACTCACCGACATTAAGGCCTGCCTCTTGGCAGCAGTGTTAACAGCTGACCAGACCTAGGTCTGAATTGTGCATGGTGACTTATGAGCTATGTGATCCTGAAAGCATTAAGTGTGGTGCCTGGCACATAGTAACTGCGCAGTAAATGTATGTATATGGTACAGACATGCACATATATGTACATGTACAGATGTACACATATAAAAACACAGTGTTGGTTGTTTAGCCAGATGGAGGATGTTCTGAGGGTCTAGAACTTCTCATTCATTCCATATCCACAGTCCTACCATCCCTTACCCCACCCACACCTCCCCAGAAGGGCTGTGATTTTACCTGCTGTTATGTTAGTTCTTGATCTCACAATAACACAAGGAGCTACCCTTAAATCTTAGGGCTGCCAGAAGGTTTCAGGGACCCTGGCGTTGGAGCATAAGTGGCCCCAGTACCCAGGAGAGGGAAGTAGATGCTGAGGGTGCTCGGGACTGTGACTATTTGCCATCCAGTACAGAAGTATTGTACAACTGTAGTCCCCCTGTACAACCAGTCTCCTGCCTTGAATCACTGTGCCTGAACTATCTCTATAGCACAAGAGTAAATGACTTGCTCCCCCAAGCTAGACTTACGTTTGATTAAGGAGTAAAGTATACAGTCAAGTGACTCACAGAGGATGCCAAGCACTTGCCCTTAGTGAGAAGTGTGCATAATTTATAAGTCATGGGCAGGTTTAGACTGAAGAGTAGAAAACAGGGAAGGTGGCGTTCGAAATAGAAAGGCTTAGTGCCTTTCAGGTCCCATGTCCCAGAAGCCATCTACATGAACTTTTAAACACTCCCCAACAGTATCAAAAGGACAAGTTCTTGGATCACTGTAATGAACAAGTCTAGAGTCAGCACTTTCTTAGATGATGTAGAGACCACTGCTTACTCGTAGAGTGAAGTAAACATTTCTATTTCACCCTGGCAACCAAGGAACCAGGTCTGGGCTCATATAAAAACTTTACTTTGGGTGTTCTAAAATTGTGCAACCAAATCCACATAACACTGTGTTCATATCAACGTGAATGTGGGTGAGTAGAATGTAAAGAAAGTTGGAGGATGGATATTTAGTAATGCTGTGGACGCCTTGGGGTATAAAGAAATGGTTCAACAAACATGCCTGATTCAGGAGGTAATCTCATAAACAGATGTTTGAAATGTAACATGGTAAATTTTATGATCAATGTTTATGAAAAATATTATGATAAAGTTTTTAAAAAAAATCTTAGGCCTGCCCAGGAAACCGTTTTAGATCTGCAGAGCAGAAATTATTGAAGAAATTGTCTTGGTCTCAGCTATGGAATGGAACTTCATCTTTATCAGCCAGGAGCCTGCCATCTTCGTTTAGCCTTTTCTGAAATTAAAGAGATTCTGCTACTGATGCACTTAACTTGTCCTCTGCCCCAAGTAAACAAGAAGAGACAAGGTAACATAGTGCCCCAAATCTTGGAGGCCACACTGCTGCACCTGAGACCTGGCTCTGCCCCTTCCTAGTTTTGAGACCTTGGTGAGTTATATAAACTCTCAGTGCCTCAGTTTGCTCACCTGTAAGATGAGGATAGTAAGAATACCAACTTTAAGGTGGTTGTAAGGGTTAAGTGAGTTAATAGATACAAAGCACTTAGAATAGTGCCCAATGCCCTGTAAATATTAACTTTGATTTGTGATTTTAGGCATTGGGGAGCCAAGAAAAACATTTTTTTTAGCTTGGCTTATATTTTAATTTTCCATTTGATAAATTTTACAGAACAGTTACTAGAATAGTACAAAGGACTTCTGATGCCTTTTTCTCAGATTCTCCTTGTTAACATCTTGTCCCATTTGCTTTATCATTTCTATGTGCTCATGTACATGTACTTGCTTGCCCACCCTCTACACACACACACACACACACACACACACACACACACACACACTTTCTGTGAACCATTTGACAGTAAGCTGTAGATATCATGCTCCTTTATCCATAAATATTTACTGTGTGTTTCTAAGAACACAGACTTTGTCTTATATAACCCAAGACATTTATCTACATCAGGAACTATAACATTGATACAGTACTACTATCTGATTCATGATTCATATCAAGAGTTTACCAATTGTCCCAATAATGTCTTTTACAGACTTTGTTGTTGTTTAGATCAGAGATCTAACCCTAGGCCACACACTGTAATCTGTTTTCAAGCATTTAGTCTGTTTTATTGTATGTATGTATATGTGTATGTATGTATTTGAGAGAGAGAGAGAGAGAGAGAGAGAGAGAGAGAGAGAGAATCCCGAGCAGGCTCCATGCCCAGCACAGAGCCTGAGGTGAGGCTCTGTCTCACAACCCTGAGATCATGACCTGAGCTAAAATCAAGAGCTGGATGCCCAACCAACTGAGCTACCCAGGCACTCATAGTCTGTTTTAATCTTGAATAGTTCTTTGGTTTTACCTTTCATCATCTTGAATTTTTTGAAGACTATAGGCTTGGGACTGGGGTGGGAGGGGTTGTTTTGTTTTTTAAGTAATCTCCACACCTAACTGGAAAGGCTCAAACACAAACCCTGAGATCAAGAGTCACCTCCACTGATCAAGCCAGCCAGGCCCCCCAGGCCACTTTTTTATAGCATGTTCCTCAATCTGGGTTTGTCTTACCTTTCCCTATGGTTAAATTCAGATAATACATTTTTGGCAGGAATATTGCAGAAGTGTTATTTATGATCTTCTCAGAACATCTTCTTAGGAGGCATGTGTCATTTTGTCCAATTCTTGGTGATGGTAATTTTGACTACTTGTTTAAGGTTTTCACTAATAGTAATTTGTGGAGAGATACTTTGAGGCTATGTAAATATCCTGTTCCTTATCAAACCCTCACCCACTAGTTTTAGTATCCATTGGTAATTCTTGGCAGAATCGATTGTTGTGATGGCAGCAAGATGGTGATTTTTCTAATTCCATCATTCCTTCTGTGTCCATTAATTATTATTCTGTTGGAGGAGAGGAGAACTTTCCCTTCTCTTCCCCCCCCCCCATCTAATTATTTATATCAGGATGCACTCACAGACTTTGATTTCATTCTATAAATATTCTGATAACCACCATCATCATGTTGTTTATGATAAATTTGGTGCTCAGACTGCCCCAGATTTGGCCAGTGGAAACACCTTCAAACTGGCTCCTATGCCCTTTTAACAAGTCTCCATCATTTCTTGAGTGCTTCCTTGATTTTTGTGACAGCATGTTCCAGGCTCATCTTACATTTTTCCTGCCCCATCCCTAGAATCAACCATTCCTCCAAGGAGTCTTGGTTCCTCATACTAGAGAAGAAAAATGTTTGCTTCCCTGTCAAAATTACCATCATCAATGTTACTACTGAGACAGTCTCATCTCAGAAGAAACCAGTTGGCTCTCCTCCCATGGACTGTCTAGGCAGATCCACCCTAGAATGGATGGGCCTTCGTCTCATCCCACAGTCCTGCTCTCTGCCTGGTGCAGAAAGAAGGCTGCTGAAGTGTTAGGGCCGGATTGTGATAGGTCAGTGATTCCCCTCTGTGTGAGAGCCCAAGAAGAGATAGACTTCAGCTCTCTTCCTCATGGTTTTCAAGTAGTGATGGGCTTTAAAAAAAAAAAAAAAAAAAAAAAAAAAAGAGGTGGAGGTGGGCATCTAAAAATCTCATAAAAATGAAACTAGGTACTATAGCTACATCCCTGTTCTATTAACATGTGTTTATGTATAGTACTTACGGCTCACTCAGCAGCCCAAGGCTGTTTATGGCATATGATTCATAGTGGCATAAAAAGCAAGGCCTGTTCCCAGACAGACATGCTTGAAATAGAACTTTCTCTTCTGCAACCCATCACATGTGGTCATGTATTTATTTGTCAGCTTTGGTGACAAAGCACTTCAGGTTGTCCCCAACACCAGGGGCTGTTACCTATTGCTCCTTCAGGTAGACTTACTCCTCTTTACTAGGCAGGCAGCTGTATTTTCAGTATTGATTGCAAGGCCCATTCTGAGAGTAATTAGGAAGAAAAACACAACATAGTAGTACCTCTTCTGGGACACCATTGATTGGAGGGGGGTGGGGGCATCCTCCCTGTCATAAGGAATTCCAGATTCCTTATAGGAATCTGTCGATTGAGGATCCTGTGTGCTTATGAGCTCAGTGATCCAAATGGGATTTGTGGAGTGCATTTCTCTTTTTTCCCTGTTCCTTCACTTTTAGCCCAAGAACTTGAATGTCTTTGTCACTCTGGTCAGGGGTTGGTTCTGGCAGTAGCAGCCCAGCAGCAGACTAGGAAGCGAGCTAATCTAATCTACTGAGCTAGCATAAGACACACAGATCTGGCTCTAATTAGGGTGGATTCTACTAATTTCAGGTTAAAAGTTTTGAAACCTGAGACTAGAAGCTATGGAGTAACAGCAGCTTGCAATTTTAGGAATCCTTTGGCGGGTGACTTGTATGGACCTGGGAGAAGAGGCTGCTGATCTGGGCCTGAAGGCATAGGGGTTGCTCCCCTACCGTGTCCCACACTGAGAATAGTCCAGCTGCTCTAATGCTGGTCAGCCAGGCATGGGCATGGTGTCTTGCATGGGGAAGGAGGGGCCTGGCTGTCAGTGAGACGATGAGAGACACAGGCCCCCAGGTGGTTGTTTGCACCTGCTCAGGGAAAGACTTGGGGAGAGGGACTCCCATGGTTGCTTTTATAGTTGTGACCTCCACAGGGAAAGGAGGACATGTGGGCTCCCCATGGCAAGATAAGGACTGGTCTGGCATCTCAGAGTCCTGTTAGTCAGCAAAGAGGTGGTGAAGACAATGGAGAGCCAGGGCACAGAGGGAGGGGGGTGTTTTTGAGCTTCCCATGACTGTGGCTGCTTTTGTGCAGAGAGATTCCTGGTCACCACAGAGTGTGACGGGCAGGTTTATTTAATTGCAGGCACCCCAGAGCTCAGCGCAGCTGAGCGGAAGGAGCTGGAGAACAAGTTGAAGGAGCGGGAGGAATTCCTAATTCCCATTTACCATCAGGTAGCCGTGCAGTTTGCTGACTTGCACGACACACCAGGCCGGATGCAGGAGAAGGGTGTTATTAACGTAAGTACGGTGGTTGCCACTTGTCCTGACTTGTCAAAGACCTGTGAGCAAGCGAGTGTATGTCTCATGCTCATCAGCTCACAAGTGGGGATGGATTAAAACAGCTTGTGCAGATCAAATCGTTTTCAGGTTTTTTTTGGAGAAACTTTTTCCCTTTTTTGTATATCCATTATCATCCCCAAAACAATTTTATGATTTACCTTCCCTTGGACACCTTGGGAGGCAAACTACTCCATTTTGCTGGTGGGAAACTGAGTCTCATGTGCTTTCACTGGGGGCAGCTGCCCACACTGTTGATTACACCAGTGTCAGGGTTCCAGCAGCAGCAAATTCACATGTAACCTGTGTACACGTTGCTTGAGCCGTTCTGCTGCAAACCAATTCCACACTGTCCTGTTTATCTGGAAAGTCATAGCCTCCTCCCTAGAACATCTCAGCCATGTGTGGGGTTAGCATTAATGAGGCCCATTGCTGTGCACAGTGCTCTGGAGAGGGCACTGCAACTCTAAACTGGGGAGATAGCTGCAGGTGCTGAAAGTCACGGCCTGCTCTTAAGTCTCTGAAGGGCTTCCTAGAGGATAAGTTTTTGTGCCTGTGGAGTTCCCTGTGGACTGGGCACTGAGCAGGGATTAGGGCTGAGGTGACTAAGCTTATTCTTGTCTGTATGTAGGACATCCTGGATTGGAAAACATCCCGTACCTTCTTCTACTGGCGGCTGAGGCGTCTCCTGCTGGAGGACCTGGTCAAAAAGAAAATCCACAATGCCAACCCAGAGCTCACTGATGGTCAGATCCAGGCCATGTTAAGGCGCTGGTTTGTAGAAGTGGAAGGAACCGTGAAGGTAGGTGGGTGCCCTAGGAGGAGCCTTGGTGCTGTGCTCCTCACCCCCACCTGAGGATCCCCAGGCCTCTGAAGGCAGAAATGGAAGGGAAACATAGAGACCTAAGCCCTGTTTCCTCCCCATACCGTAACATGTCATGATGGGTTGTTAGAAGAGGTCATTGGACATTTTTTGTTGCTCACTGTATCATTCAGCAAACCTTTTTGCGTACTTTACTGTATACCAGACACTGCATTAGGCCCTAAAAGAAAGAGGCAGATACTGTTCCCATCCACACAGAGCTTACCATCTCAAGGGGGAGATGGATTAGCTGAGAGGTCATGTACAACAATGTGGCCGATATTAACCACAGCAGACCCAGCACATCATGGAGCACAGAGAAGGACACCTGAGCCACTCTGGGAAGGAGGAGGAGAGTCTAGAACTTATAGAAGTGGTGTCTCAGCCATCCTGAAAACAAAGTAGGCATGAGCCAGAAGAAAAGGGTGGGGTTAGGGTGGGGACATCAGGGGATCAGGGGAAGGTAGGAGGAATGTTCCAGGAAGAAGGAGTGGCACGTTTCAAGGGCTGATAGCAAGAGTTATCACACATCCGAGGCACTGTAGATATTTCAGGATGGCTCAGATCAGAATCTGCAGGGCCGTGGCAGCTGTGTTAAGGGTCTGGACTGAGGTCTATGGGAAGCCACTGAGGTGGTTAACGCAGTAGAGTGACATACTCTGATTTGTATTATAGGAAGACCACTCAGGAGGCTGTGTGGAAGGTAGAATTGAAAGGGGTCAGGAGCAAGAAGCCTAATCGAAGGTGATGGTTATTTAGGCAGGAGATGCTAGGGCTTTAGCTAAAGATCTTCTGGTTTCACATCTGAGCTGGAAGGAAATGTCCACTCTGACTGCAAGGAACCATGAATCCCTCATCTTCTTGGGTTGATCTGGTGGAGAGGACACATGCCTTGGACCAGTGACCCCGCTGGGGGGAGAGGTCTGAGACCAGGGTGACCAGGCACTAGCATTTGCCCCTGGAATTATGGGCTGCACAGGACAGTCTGTGGGAGGATGGGAAGAAAGAGTTGGAACTTTTATTTCTCCATGTCCTTTTACTAAGAAAAAGAACCTAACTGTTCTTAGTAGTTATTATATGGGTTAAAAGTAAATCATACGCATCATATATAAATGTTATCAGAATATTGGTAGTGTATGCTGAGAATGTCTTTTCCTGATAGCTGTTTTGATCAAAATATTTGGTGCCTATTAGGTTAGAGTACTGAGGGAGGGCAGGCCCGTCAGCCTCTTCCCGAAAAGTGTTGGCTGATGTCCCTGCTGACTGTTCTCAGGAAGGAACTCCAAGATTTGTCGTCATTGTTAAACCCCGTGAATCTGGGTGCTTCTAAGATTCACCTCTGTGTTAAGCCTACCCATTTCTTTACGACTGAAAAGCTTCTTTAGATAAATATTTCAGATGTGCAGTGGGCGAGCACAGCCTTATGCGACGTCTGCTTCAGGTTAAGGTCAGTTTGTGGCATCATAATTGAGTGAGACAATTTTGTCAGTGGCTACTGGCAGCTTCTAGTGGAAGTTGGCATTGAAAGTCACGCAAGTGTAAAATAAGAGGTTGTTCTCGAGTTAAGAGTGGCCGGCTAGGTAAATGGAGTGTGTGTGTGTGTGGCCAGGAGACGCCCGCACCGCCTTCCTACCACATTAGTCAGTAATGGACGTGCAGGGCTTCAGTAAGCACAGGGATGAGGAGAAGGAATAGCTTCCCTCCGAGCATGAAGTGAGTGGATAGGCCCTTCCATTGTTCCTTAGCATCCTGTATCCAGGGGACAGTGTGTCTGGAGAAATAGGTCATTGCCATCTTGTAGATATGGAGAGAACTGTTGGCTGTATGTACACAGACTCCATGCTGGAAATCAAGTGTGGGAGACCACCCCAGCCCAATAGGTCAGGAGGAGGCTGCCTGAGACACTGGGAACCAACTATACCCAAGGACTAAGGCTGGTTCCTCCCTCCTGTCTACAAAAGACAGCATTCCCTTGAGCTCTTTAGTCCAGGAGGACAGCTGAGGAGAAGAAAGGAAGGGCAATGATGCTATGATGTGGCTTTGAAACCTCCTTCCGTATTCTGCAGGCTCAGCAGGACCTAGTTTAGTGTGGGGTGGGTGATAAAATCTGTAGCGCCCTTGAGAGAAGAAAGTGTTGCAGTGTTCAGAAGCCGTCTGTGCTGCCTTCATAGAATCTGCTCTGTGTTTGGCAATGGCTTAAAACCTTAAAAATGTTGCCAACCTCCCCCCACTCTTTTTTTGGTTCTTCAAACAGTGATAGATAGCGTGCACTGTGTCTCAGGTGCAAACACTGCCTGAGTCTAGACCTTGGCTTTGCACCAGGAAGTGACCCTCTGATCCTCATTGTGGTTACTGGTAGGGAAAGACATTTAGTGATAAGCATCTGCTAGCCATGTGTGTGTTCTTTTGTCTCAGAGAATTTATTTTTTTGTTTTTGTTTTGTTTTGTCTTTATCCTAATCCTGAAGAAAGAGATCTGGGGACAGAAAATTTGAAGACACTGTGATGTTATGTAACTTAGCAGTGCAATTCTTTTTTTCCCATAGAGGAATCTGTTACTGTGAATTACAGGATTTTGTTTGAATCCACTGGGATAGTCCTGTTGTAGGAAATAGTACGGTTTATGGTTCAGAGTTTCACTGCAGAGAGGAGAAAAGCATGGCTACAGTTGCCTGAAAACAGGAACAAGAACTTGGGTTTAAGTTGGGTCATAAGAACACAGTGCGTGCTTGTATCACGGGTAGGCTTTCTCTCTTGATTCTTAGATCCACAGTTTGAGGCATGTGGTTTTTCAAACAGACTAATTTTTTTTCCCCAGCCCCAAAAGGATTAGAACTCTTCCTGGGGCAACGAGAAGTGGTATTGGGAATCTCACAAACTTTTTGCACCCCAGCCTTGCCATTTGCTGTCTCAGACGTATTATTGATTTAAGTTTCCATCTCTTCATGTGTAATACAGAGATGATGCTTCTTTCACAGGGTTCAGTGAGTTTGAAATGACATGATAAGTAAGGTATGGGGCACAATGTCTGGCACTCAGTAGACACTCAGAATGTGCCGGTCTGCTCCCCTTCTCCACACAGCATGCCAGAAGGTAAAACATCATAACGTCAGCTAAGAGTTAGATATATAACTTAATGATCTTGGCAGGAGCCATGGTAGATTCTCAGTAAATGTTCTTTGTTTTAAAAAAGATTTTTGTAATGTTTATTTTTGAGAGAGACAGAGACAGAATGCGAGTGGGTTAAGGGCAGAGAGAGAGGGAGACACAGAATCCGAAGCAGGCTCCAGGATCCGAGCTGTCAGCACAAAGCTCAATGCGGGGCTCCAACTCACTAGCTGTGAGATCATGATCTGAGCCGAAGTCAGATGCTCAACCGACTGAGCTACCCAGGCACCCCATGTTCTTTGATTTGGTTTGCTGTAACTTAATCCACGATCTAGGATGCCATAGCACATTGTTACTGTCCAGGTAGCTACCCATACACTCTTACTCTGGATTTCCAAATGAGATGGTCGGTCATTGGAGGTCCTTGCAAGGATGACTGAGGAAAGAGCACCGTTAACAAGGTTGTTTGATTCCCACTTTCCCCAAAGGCTGACCTCATGCTACCCCTGGACAAAACTTCAATTTAGGGCCGGCGAAGGAGGAGGTAAGGCAGAACCTGGAAAACATTGTTTGGCCCTCTGTGGGTCTGGGGCTGAGATTGGAGTACCTCTGAGGAGACAGGGTCCACAGGCCACCCCAGCCCACATGGCTGTTTGCTCTTTTACTCCAAAGCCTCAGAAAAAATCACATTGCCAGCAATGTCTCCAGGCAGCTCACAAGGTGAGTTATCTACAGGGCATGGTAATCAGGACTCACATCCATCAGACTGTGCCCTGGTCGCTCTCTAGTCCTCCTGTATATTGAATAAGGAGGGCTTAACAGCTATCCAATACTTAGAAATGAAACTTTCTAAACAGGTCATTTAGATTTTGTACGATAGACTAATTACTACATACAATTAGTGAGGCTGTGAGTAGTGCCTGAGATACTTATCCACTGATGCAGAGAGAGATAAAGTATCTGCTCAACATTTATTGTAAGACCAGTATTGTAATGTTTAATTTTCAATATTTTATTGGTACTGAAATGTTGTGATTGGGATGAGTGTGAGGCAGGTAGTGACTTATGGTCCCAAGCCTATCATGAGATTAGCAGCCCAGCATTTCACACTTGCTTAAAATCCACACTGGAATAGTGGGAATAATCACTCACATTTTCATAATTTTAAGGAGGGAAATGATAATTGCCTTCTTTCTGGGAATAGGGTTGGCCCGTCCTTCTGTATGGCTGGAACGATGAATCTTACAGCTCTGTTCTAGGAGGCAAACACGGGACTGTAGACTCCCTAATCCAGGGGAAGAGAGCCTTGCTCTTCCTGGGTGAAGGAAGTTAGGTCAAAACAGTACATTAAACCCTCCCAGGTCTGTTAAGAAAAACCTGTAGTGCTGTGGGTACGTAAGTTTTATTCTTACTAAAAATGCTATTGACCAAGATTTGCAACCCTTCGCCTTTGTGTACTCTGCTGTGACCTAAACTTTACTGAGGTCCTGCTTGATGGTTGTCATCCAATTGTATTTTGAGTGAACAGCAAATCTTTCATACATGGGGACCATATTTTCAAAGAGGAGACTTTAGAGCAACAACTCCAAAACTTGGAGTGTGTTGCTTTAATCCTGTCTAGGAACTTTTTTAATGTTTAATTTAAACACCTAGCATATTCTGTGGCTGCAGGAGGGGAAGGCAGAAGAGTTTTCTCTAGAGGGTAGCTGGCTTTCCAGCATAGTGTCTGAGCATCGTTAGAAGCAGGCATCTCGTTAGCTAATACATTACACCAATCAAGGAGAGTTATCTTAAGCCACAATTAATCTGCTCCCTGGCATATGTTGATAGGAAAGCATCATGCTGTTTCTTAATTAAAAGCAAACGGATTAAAAATGATTAATAAGAGTATTAAATATTCTCCTAAACTAAAGGCTTTGGGATTCTTGGGTAAATCTAGTTTTTTTTTTTTTCTTTTTCTTTTTTTTCATTCTGAAACCCAAGAAGCATTCATTGTTTTATTTCTTACACCACCACCACCACCCCTCCCCCGCCAAATCTGCATAAGTAAGGGCAAGCGCATAAGTCCTCAAACCCTGGAGAAGTCTAAATTACTGATGATAGAGATGGAAATGTCCCAAGTTTGGGTGGCAGCAGCTAAGAGTATCCCAGTGTATCCAGTCCACATGTAGGGTGCACAGGTGCTGGGATGCCAGAGTGAAGACCACTGCATTGTGGGGGAAACCTTACCACCCACCCCCTTTGTCAGTAGAGAGTGACACAGCACCTCCCTTCCTTCAGAACAAGACACTTCCCTGTCATTTGCCTCAGAGATGGCAGAGTCCTGACGGAGGCACAAAGAAGTGGGAAGACTCACTCAGGCTTACACTGGCGTGGCCATCCCACCCTAAGAGAGCTGATCTTTGTAGCCGTGATTCAGAGACAGGCACCTTGGGTGCCAGAAAAAGAACTGCACAAAAGGACCAGAAAAGGTGCACTGCTGACCCTTAATCCTGGCCTCCTTAATCCTTCAACTGTGAAGAACTCCTTAAGAATTTTTAGAAACGTGGAAGTCAATTACATGACATAATAAATAATTAGTCACAGCTAACTCACCAGCTAAGTTAGAAATGAGGAGGTGAGAGTCTGCAAGGAACCATTACTTTAGAAGGCATGAAATAAAATGTTAGGAAACCACACAGTGCTCAGTTTCTGACTGCGTGCTGCCCTCAAAGGGTGTGAAGAAGACGTTCCCTCTGTGCCTCACAGGTCCTGAAGTTCCAACCATGGCTCCTGCACCTTTGCTTGTATACAAGGTTTCCTGAGCCCATCTCAAGCCTCAAAGCCTCTGAGAGTCCCTGATGCACCCACCTATTAAATTACAGCGCCAAACTCATTGTCATTCTGGCTTTGACTTCGTTAGTGATAACAGAGAAGGATAGCGCACCTTTAAATGACGAGCTTTGTGTTTAATTACCCAAACAAAATGACATAAATATGAATGAGCCCTAATGGTGGTACTTGGTTTTCCGGAAACCATTAACAAAACGATTCCTAAATGATTTGTAAAGAAAATGAGAGGAGAGGAGAGGAGAGCAAGGAGAAGGCTATTAGGTTTCTAACACACTCCTGAATTATTATGTAGTCAACTACCTAGGAAATACTCAGCTAAATGATCTCGAAAAAAAGGAGGCACAAGGTGGTTTGTTTAGACTTTCAGGGTTACAGATACCTTGCCCCATTGGAATACTCTCATAGAGAGTAAAATGGGTAGGTTTCTGACCTAGTGGCTCTCCCCTAGTAACAAGACTTCCCACACGTCAGTACCCCTCCGTGCCCTGTTGAAAGACTTCCACAACCAGGCAACCCATCTGCCACCCTGGCAGGGGCCAGAGACTTACATTTTAAGAATTGTGTCTTACTTCCTCAGAAAAGACACCTTTCATTTTTTTTTTTTTTTTTAACGTATGTTGACTTTATTTTGTAAGTAAACTCTACGCCCATGTGGGACTTGAACTCACGACTGCAAGATCAAGAGTTGCATGCTGTACTGACTGAGCCATCCAGGTGCCCCTCAGTCAGCACTTTACTGAACAATTTGGGCTTTTGACTGTTTTTCTCAAGTCCATCAGGCAATTACCTTGTCTCATTCAGCCTTTGTGGAATAGGTGGAGACCTAAAATGATAGGACTTGAGTCAGTATGAGCACTAACATCTGTAGGGGCCCATGTGGATGCTTCAAAGATGCATCTTGTACCAAAAGAAGGAAAAGGAGAATGAGGAAAACTCCTGTCCTGAGACCTCTTTCCTCTTACTATTGTAATGCCAGCAATAGTGGAAATCATGAACAACTTATTGTGCGGTGAACAAGCTTTTGGAGTGAACTTTCCAGATAGTGAACAATCTGGGTGTCCAGCCTGGCCTGGCCCCAGGTGTTTGACCAGGAGTCATCTTTTTGCAGGCCTATGTTTGGGACAATAACAAGGATCTAGTGGAGTGGCTGGAGAAACAGCTGACCGAGGAAGATGGTGTTCGCTCAGTAATCGAGGAAAACATCAAATACATCAGCAGAGACTATGTCCTCAAGCAGATCCGCAGGTGAGACCCTCTTTGGGAGGGCAGGTGGCGGGGGTTATGTAGGAGAAATTGGGCTCGCTTCTTTGGAAGGAGCAAAGATTTAAGGACAAATCATGAAATGATGCCTTACAATCTTTGTGGTTTCTTTCTGTTTGGGACTGCTATAGTTGACCCACAGATAAAAATAGAGCCTTGAAATACAATTCTTTCTCAGCTACTGGTCCCTAGGGGCACTTAGTAATCTCAGCTAGATGAGGGCTTAGTTCATTGTGCCCAACTATTAGCTCCAAGTGCAGATCTTGTGAGAAAAGCTGATTTCATGGCAGTTTCTTGGGGAACTACCTCCTCCCCTCCTTGAGCCAAGAGTTAGCTATATTCTTGAGTCCAGTCTTCTCGATTGAATGGATGGGGAGACTGCTGGGGACATTTTTAAATGTCAGTGCAGAGAACAAATCTGTACCCAAATGGACCTGTTATTTGCATTTTATCCCATTTGCTTTATCATTTGTGAGGGTGCTTGCTCTCATATATATATATATACATATACACATATACACATATATATATATATATACATATATACATATATACATATACACATATATACACACACACACAAACACACACACACACGCACCTTCCTATATGCCTACTAAGGATAAGTTACATAGATCATGGTCCATCATGGCCCTTTACCCCAGATACAAAAGTGTGCATTTGCTAATATGGATATTCTCTTACATAACCACAGTAAGATCAATTTTAGTAAATTAAACACCGAGAGAATCTCTTATCTCATCCACCATTTGTAAGATGTTGCTCCTTTTGATTTTGTCTGGTGTTTTCTCATGATTAGATTCAGGTTATACACTCTCCACTGGAATATTACATACATGAAGTGGCCTTCACAGGGTACCAGATCTGGACACCTGATGCCATCTGTCCCTCCTGACATTAGAATCACCTGGCCAGGATGTTACTCAGTTTCTCCACTGTGTAATTACTGATTTCCCCCCTTGCACCTATTAAGCAATCTGTGGGTAGACACTTCGAGACCATGAAGATACTGTGTTACCAGGATTTCCCCCTGGATCCCCGGTGACTCTTGTCTGATCCCAGACAAGGTTACAAAAGGGTAACTTTCCAACTCTACGACCTTCACAGTCCCCATTCCAGCTGTCTTGTAAGCAGAAAGTCTTCTCTCCTCCTAGTCATGTATGTATTCATTAGTCTACACCAGTCATGAGTTTCTATTTTTTTTAAATAATTTGCAATTTATTATATTTACTTCGATGTCCAAAATGTCCAAGACTTAGCCAGTGGAAGCATCTTTGTGCCAGTTCCACTTTTTTGTGACGTACCCCCATTGTTTGTTTATGTAATTCCTTACTTCCTGACATTTCAAAATGGGTCCAGTCCATCTTGTACCTGCCTTGCTGCTGGGGACTTTTTTCATGTAGGAAAACAAGTCAGGTAAGGTGGTGACTGAAGTGTCTGCAGTGGATTCTGTTAGATTATTGGGCAGTTCTTAAGCCACCCTAATCCAGACACTGTTGCCTCTCTTTTCTTTACCATCCCAAATCTTCCTCTCTAGCTTGGTACAGGCCAATCCTGAGGTTGCCATGGATTCCATCGTCCATATGACCCAGCACATCTCACCCACTCAGCGAGCAGAAGTCGTACGGATCCTCTCCACGATGGACTCCCCTTCAACATAGAAAGAGCTTCCTGCCCATCCCTGCCCTGCCTCTGGAGAAAAGGGCTAGAGCTGCCTCTTACGCCTAAAACCACTCTGATGAGAAGGCACAGGAGACCCAGCACTGGAATCAAAGTGGCATTTTGCTTCCCCTTGAACGTTTTCAGGTTATGCATGACATATTGGGACATAGGGTCACAAAGTCCCCACTGGTCACACCCATCCCATTCAGTATTTATTACCCTGTCTGTGACTGTAGCTCTTTCTCCCTGCAAGGACCCGAGAAGGCAATGAAGGGTACAAGCATGTACCATGAGGTCTCACTACACAAAGCAGGGCTGCTGCTCCTGTCCATACAGCTACTTGGTCCCAGCCCAGGGAGGTACTCAGCAGCCCTTCCTCACCCCTGGCCCCATGAGCCTGCAGCCACAGGCAGCAGAGGAGGGCTGGAGTGAGGAGGAAGCCTCGAGTCCACGGGTTTTTTTACCCCCACATTCAGCCTGGTACGCACTAGGTACAGGAGAAGAATAGTTCCCAACTTAATCACACCAAGGTACCTATTTATCCTTCATGGAGTATGAAATCTGCAAGCTCCATAGGAACTCGAAGATGAGGGCAAAACCACGATCCAAGAAGCAGAGAAAAAAAGGTAGACCAAGTCACTGCTGTTGATTTAGGGACCTCAACTGTGGGTTTGATTCTCTTAGAACAAACAGAAGGACAGTTGACCTACCACTACCTTGCCTGTCACTGCTCAGTTCTCTGCTGCACCTTCTGGGAGCTGCACAGACAGCGCGAGAGCCGGAGCTGGCAGAAGAAGAGCTGGGGGAGTGACCCTTTCTGTCACTACTGGAAAGTTAGTTACTCATGCCACAGGGAGAATGGGCTGGATAGTCTCTCATTTTAGGACTTGTAAGGTTATTACTATTAAGCCTGGAGCTTTGATAGTTATAAAAGGTTAATAGTGCCTACAGAGTCACTCAGCTCTTTTTCCAGGGCAACTCTCCCAGCAGCGGACGTTCCTACTTCCTTTGGGTCTTGTCTCTTCCTGGAATGTCCACAAGCAGCAGGTGTAGCCAGTCTCCCCACAGCTGCTGAAAGGAACCCTGGTGACATCTCTGTTCTGAGCACCAGGAACTGGCCTTCCCCGGTGTGAGCAGGCTTCCAGGGAACATGGAATCCACATGACCTTAAGATTACCTACAACTCCGTCATGGTGCTGCTGTCTTCCAGGCTCACCGGTCCCTCCCTGGCCAGCGGCAGGGGCCTCCTCACCAATGGTAGAGTTTTTTCAACAACCTGTTTATTCAAAGAAAGAGTTTACTGATTCCCCCGTTGGTGTTCCTAAAGCAAGAGTGGCAGGTGATCAGGGCTGGTGTAGCATGCAGTTCTTACAGTGCAGCTAATTGCATTTGTCACTGATGACCAAGGAGGAAATAAATCACTAAGATGTTTTGGAAGCGGTGGTATGAATACTTTCATGCAAGCTACAGTTTTGAGCCTTAACCCTACAGTACACGCACAAGAAAGAGCCCCCTTCTTCAGGAACTGCTTGTGCACATGGGCACTGTGTAGCTGGATACATTACTGACTGCCCTCTGGAACTCGGAGCTTCAGCCAGGCTGCCCTGATTGATGCAAGGTGCAGGTGTTGAGCATCATCAAAGAGGGCAGAAAAAGGTGAGGAACAATGTTCGGTCCAGATAGAAGCATCCACTGTGGCTGGTATCCGCTTAAGTAAAAACTGGATTCATCTTGGACCAGATTATACTTTTCTGCAATTAGTAAAATCTACCTGTAGGTGGTACAAACCCCCTGCACACCCCAGCTGGCCTGTGCTTGCCCTGGCTTTTCTTCAGAGGCAGGGTGGGTTATATTCGTGTTACCAATCCCCCTTCACCAAATTATTATTCAGTAAGTGAATATGGTTCCTCTCTAAAAGTCTGTGATGCCTACTCCCCCATCCCCAGAGCACCTCACCGTAGGTCTTATCCCAGACAGGAATTTTCATGCAGAGAAGTCAGGAAGAGCCATAGAACGTGAGCAATCTGATATCCCCCAGCCGGTTATATAGGCAAGGTTACTGAGCTAGGAGGAGTATAAACGATGTATTGAACAAGACTTACTTGAGCCGAGATCGCCATATTCACTTCATTCACAAAGCAGCCTTCACTTGTCTCGTTGAGCATTCAATGGACACATACCCTGATGAGCAAGGAGCATCAGTCAAATGTATTCTTTCCACGTTTTGTTGAAATAAACCTCCACATTTGTAGAAGAGTCCCTGTTTGTCATTTCGACCCACGCCCAGCCACCGCATTCATGTTCTACTTTAAGCGGGGAGCTTTCAGCACTGGTAGGCTGAGCCGCTGCTCTGCTGCTAAAAGCTGAGCCATTATAGTGACAGAACAGCATGCATGCATTGCTTCTGCAAAGTGACATCTTTGAGAGACTTGGAGGCTTTTCAGATATACATACCCTTGATGGCCTGGGCAGTTTCAGGGGTGTTCTTAAAAGGAACATGAAGATTTGAACCTCTTGGTTTACATGATTTTGTGGGATTTTCTGGGTCAAGTGAATAGTGAACCATATTCAGAGCTCACCTCAGGCCAGTTTTATGGAGAGGTAGATTCTCTTAATAATTTAGCTGCTTAATGGATTTTGAATGCTAACTTTGGGCACAAAAAGGCACCAGGAGCAGGAAGCCCATGCTTGTGTACCTTCAACCCTCTGCCTCTGTTTCTCTCTAAATCCATGTGGTTGAAGCAAGAACAAACACCAGTCCCCAAACATTTGCAAAGAAAAGTGGAGGCCACAAGAGATCAGGAAGGGGAAGCACTGGCCTTTGCTAATTATTAAACTCGGCATGCTGTGTCTGTCTCTCTGGGATATTTAGCAAAGCAAAGGGTGTTTTTTTTCTAAAATGAAATGTTTATTTTAAATATACTTTATATATATTTACTTTATACATATATATAATATGTTGTAAATATGCATCCATTTGAATCACCCTAAGGTAGAAGTTCTTAGAGTAAGAAGGGAGATCCAGGAGGAAAATTGCTACTCTTTGCCTCCAGCTGCCGCAGGGAATCCTGGTCAGCACAAAGGCCTTGAGCCTTCTTTCCTCCTCCCTAAGCAGGCAGATCAGAAGCAGACCCTAAGATGTGAACTTTAAGCTGTCCTTGTTCTCAGCTCATATCTGCTGGTGCTTCTGGGGATGGTCAGCAGGAAGAATGGGAAAAGATTCTGCTCCTGCCTCTGGGAACTTGTCTGACACATACAGTGCTTTCTTTTGTAGGGGAGTGCTATTTCTTTCACTCGTCTTTTTCATAAAATTTAAAACCTCCACTGGTACTACTAGAATCGTGAGAAAAGCTTGAACAGCAGGGATT
Organism: Prionailurus viverrinus; assembly: GCF_022837055.1. Taxonomy (NCBI): domain Eukaryota; kingdom Metazoa; phylum Chordata; class Mammalia; order Carnivora; family Felidae; genus Prionailurus; species Prionailurus viverrinus. Next base: position 23,970,083 of record NC_062574.1, read on the forward strand.
CTGTGATCTAGTCCCAGGCCCACCTACATTTCCCCAACTGAAAAACAAGGACACAGGGATGAATACAGGTGTCTAATGACCATCACGGAGGACCCTAACAGTGCTCCTTCCAATGTGTAGGGCTTGGTGAGAAGCCTGAAGAGGAACTGAGCTGGGAAGTGAACATTCACGCCAATGCTAGACTTGACCTGGGCAGAGGAAGGGCACCAGTTGAGTCTGCCTGATCTACAAAGTAGGGCAGAAAGTAGTAAGGGCCACATGAGTGGTATGGACAATTAAGGGCTGAAGCCTCCTGGTAGAGAGCAGTTTCCAGATGGGAAAGGAAGGCAAGGTGTCTCAAGTCAGGGCACACACATTTGCCAGGTTATGAAGGGACACTTCCTAGTTGGAAAGGAACAGCATTGCTCTGGGGGAGGATGAACAATATGTGAAAAAACAAGCAGCTGACAGACCATGGATTTAAATGCTAGGCCAAGGAAGAAGATACGTCCTGGAGAGAGTGGGAAACTGTTGGTGGTCTGGGGCATGGGAAGACCGGGTACAAAAGTTTAGAAAGCAGCATAACAGTGAAAAGACCACCAGCTTGGATGCCAAGAAATCTAGCTTCAAGCCCAGTCCCATGTGTGTATGTCACTGAGCTGGGGGTCACCTAAGATATTAAGTCCAGGACACCCCAGGAGGCATAGAGATAATAAACTGTCAGCTATTTTCAATACTCCAGAAATCCCACATGTCCTTAGGCAGCTAAGGCTCACCATGATCTCTGAAGACAGTTTTGCCAAGCCAGCTAGTACTGGCTACCTCATCCTGGCCAGAAGTTCCAATGGGCAGTTAATGATAAATAATGGGACCAGGACATCATCACAAATGCATGTTTGAGTAGGCAAAATCTTGAAAACCAGGATTCCCTGAGGTTGCAGGGGGTGGAAGGAACTGGGGGTGGGACATAATGGCACCTCAGCTCTGAAAGAACTCAGAACCACCCAGTGGGCTCTGCTCATTGGGAACTGTAAGGAGAGGAAATAGAGTGTTCAGAGATTGTTGTATGACGGGCTTAATCCCAAACATTCTGATCCTGTCACTGGTTTTCTGGAGTGAGCAGGAAGGACTGGGAGTAAGGAGAGACAGAAATAACTAACGACGTCCAAGCCCTGAATTAGGAAAAAGCTAACAGAGCACTCTTGTCCGTGCTAACACAGAGAGATATTTTCGTAGCCACTTAAAAGAGCATAGACTGGGGGCATCTGGGTGGCTCAGTTGGTTGAGCGTCCAACTCTTGATTTCCGCTCAGGTCATGGTATTGAATCCCACATCAGGCTCTGCACTGAGCGTGGAACCTTAAGATTCTCTCTCTCCCCCTCCCTCCCTCTACCCCTCTCCCCTGCTCTCTAAAATTTTTAAAAATTCTAAAAATAAAAGCATAGACTTTGGAATAAGCCTGAGCTGTGTTCAAATATCCAGTCCCTCCCTCATTCTTGTTCTTTGGAAAAGTTCCTGCCTCCTTGATGTGTGAAATATGGATAACAAAGAACTCAAAGGGGCTTTTTGAAAAATTATCTTAAGTCAGTTGATATGAACCAAGCAGTGAGCATTAGTAGCAAATTCTCAGCATATGTTAGGGTTCTCCACGCTCTGCCCCTTCCTTGTGCTCACAAGATATGGGGCTTATCATCACTCTGGACTGTCCTCCTAAAGCTTTCAGAGAAACATCCCCCCACTTACCTGAGCAGAATCTAGGGATTTTCTCCAGACACTGAGTTACATGGACACTGAGCAAAAGTGTCATTGAAGAGTAGTATGGTCTGAATGTCCCCCAAAATTGATGTGTTGATATCCAGCCCTGTATGAGAAGGTGGGACCTTTGGGTGGTGCTCAAGTCATAAGTGTGAAGCCTTCATGAATAGGAGTAGTGCCTTATAAGAGGATCCAAAGAGATCCTTCCCTTTTCCATCAAGTGAGGATACAACTTAAAGTTAGGGATCCCAGGAGAGAGCCCTCGCCTGACCATATTGGCATTCTAATCTCAGACTTCCATTTTGTTGTGGCAGCCCAAATGAACTAAGACAAAAAACTGGACCAGGATGGTGCTGCCATTCAAACCTAAAAATGTGGGTAAGGAGAGAAAGTACCTCAACATAATATAAACATATGACAAGCCCACAGCTACCATCAGACTCAACAGTGTAAAACTGAAAGCTTTTCTTCTAAGACCAAGAACAAGATAAGGATGCCCACTCTTAATGCTTTTATTCAATGTAGTATTAATGTACAACATGGTGACTACAGTTGATAACACAGTCTTGTATAATTGAACTTTTGGAAGATGGTAAAACTTAAGTGTCTTCACGTACAAGAAAAGTGAGGCGATGGATGTGTTAATTGATTAAATGGAGTGAACCCTTTCACAATGTATACGTGTAGCAAATCACTACAATATACACTTTAAATATCTTACAATTTTGTATGTCAATTATGCTTCAATAAAGTTGGATTTTCTTTTTTAAATTGATACCAGGAGTGAGGAGCTGTAATAAACCTAAAAATGTAGAAATGGCTTTGGAAGAGTTTGGAGGTCCATGCTAGAAAAAGCCTACATTGCCATGAAGAGACCTTTAAACATGATTTGGGTGAGGGCTCAGAAGAGGAAGAGAGCTGTAAAGAATGCCTTCATCTTATTAGAGAATCTCTAAGTGATGGTGAACTGAATGTTGATAAAAACATGGATGCTAAAGGCCTTTCTGATGAGGTTTCTAACAGAAATGAGGAACGTGTTACTGGAAACTATAGGAAAGGTGATACTTGTTTAAAAATGGCAAAGAGGGGCACCTGCGTGGCTCAGAGTCCAACTTCAGCTCAGTTCATGATCTCACGGTTGGTGAGTTCGAGCCCCACATCAGGTTCCACGCTGGCAGTGCAGAGCCTGCTTGGGATTCTCATTCTCATTCTCATCTCTCTGCCCCTCCCCTGCCCTGCCCATCTCAAAACAAAGTGGCAAAGAACTTGGCTGAACTGTGTTCATGTTCCAGTGTTTTGTGGAAGGTAGAACTTGTGAGCCATCAAATTGGATATTTGGTTGAAGCTGTTCCTTTATTTTTTTTTTTTAATTCTTTTAATGTTTATTTTTTGAAAGAGAGAAAGAGCGAGCAGGGGAGGGGCAGAGAGAGAGGGAGACACAGAATCCAAAGCAGGCCCCAGGCTCTGAGCTGTCAGCACAGAGCCTGACGCTGGGCTTGAACTCACAAACTGCCAGATCATCACCTGAGCTGAAGTCGGACGCTTAACCGACCGAGCCACCCAGGCACACCATGGTTGAAGCTGTTTCTAAGCAAAGTATTGAAGGTGTGACTTGGCTTCTCTTGAATGTTGACAGTAAAATGTGAGAAGAGAGAAAGGACTTAAAGACAGAATTAAAAGGGAAGCAGAAATGTAAAATTTGAAAAATTCTCCATCTGTCCATATTGCAAAAAATGAGGAAGCATGTTCTGAAGAGAACACGAAGGGTATGGCCAAACAACCCTTTGGTTAACATGGGCAAGAACCTCAGACTTAATCAACCACGCCAGCAGGAAAACAGCCTGTTTGAACAAAAGGGGAAAGAGGAAGGAAAGCAGGAAGGTTGCTGGACTTAGATTTACAGGATGGGACCATAGAACTATTCTGCTTCTAACATGCTCTTTTCTTTAAGACAAGGTTAGAAGGACCCCAAAGGCAATTCAGAGATCATCAGAGCTGCCTCCTTAGTTTCAAAAGGCGGGGTTTCAATTGGCCAGACGTTGAGCCCCACCCAAAGCTGTGGAGGCCAGACCCTTGCCCATCAGAGCCATGGGGGTGGGACCCCTCCTGAAGACTCCACAGTAGTGCTGGTGACACTATTCTGGCCCAGGAGAGCTGCCATGTGGACTGTGCCCAGCGAAGCCATGGGGGCAGGTATACTGCAGGGGACCAGTGTGAAAGATGAGCCTCCCACTCAGTATACCTGGAACGTGGCAGGTTATAAAGAAGATTGTTTTCAGGGTCACTTGGGTGGCTCGATCAGTTAAGCGTCCAACTCTTGGTTTCGGCTCAGGTCATGATCTCACAGTTTGTGAGTTCAAGCCCTGCATCAGGCTTTGTGCTGGCAGGGCAGAGCCTGCTTGGGATTCTCTCTCTCCCTCTCTCTCTGCCCCTCCCTCATACTATCAAAATAAAAAACATTTTCTTTTAAAAAGACTTCTCAGCCTTAAAATTTAATGTTGTTTGCCTTATTGGGTTTGAGACTAGCTACGGACCTGTCACCTCTTCCTTCTTGATTTATTTTGGAATGAGAGTGTCTATCCTGTGCCTTCCCACCATTGTATTTTGGAAGCACATGATTTGTTTGATTTCACATGTTCATAGCTGGTGGGAAATTTACCTCAGGATGTATCATACCTTGAGTCTCACAACATATCTGACATAGATCTTACTTAGATGAGACTCTGACTTTTAGACTTTTAAGTTGATGCTGGAATGAGTTAAGGCTTTGGGGGCTGTTGGGATGGAATAACTGTGTTTTACATGTAACAAGGACATAATTTTGGCAGCTAGAGACAGAATGCTATGGTCTGAATGTTTATACTCCTCCCCAAATTTATGCTGAAATCCTAATGGCTACCGGTGATGGTATTAGTAGCTGGGGCCTTTGGGAGGTACTTAAGTCATGAGAACAGAGTCCTCATGAATAGGCTCAGTACCTTATAAAAGAGGATCCAGAGAGATCTCTTCCCCCTTCTGCCATATTGAGGACATAACAAGAAGTCTGTGACCTAGAAGAGGGCCCTCACACAACCATGTGGTACCCTGATCTTGGACTCACAGCCTCCAGAACTGTTAAAAATAAATTTCTATTGTTTGTTTATAAGCAATCCAGTTTGTGGAATTTTGTTATAGCAGCCCAAATGGACTAAGACAGAAAAGGCTGAGCTCTAAGTATGGCTGTCCTTACAGTAGGGCCTTGAGCAGCTCAAAGGATTTAGGGGGTCTTGGTTTCCCTAGAGTACATAAAGAGAAGACTGAATGAGAATACCACTAAGATCTCTTCTGTATCTAGAAGGATTCTAATCTGGGATCCTGGATAAAGCTAAAGTCTGGGTAAAAATACCATATCCAGTGGTGTTGTCAGAAACATTATTAATCTCAGTGGGAAACAACAAACCAGCAGCCTGGCCAAAAATTTAACATATATGAGAAATAAGAGCTTATAGGGAGCCTTATAAGCTCTCCATGCCACAAAGACCAGAGAGGATCCAATCTATCCACACATCACTAACTGGCTGCAATCCTATACATACTTGTAGAGGAAATGCAAGAGGGCCTATTAGAAAGCAAAAGCCAGAGCAGGCTAAAAAACTGCCGTTTCAATGTGCTCTCTCTCTCTCTCTCACACACACACACACACATACACCAACAGAAGGTAGAAGCCTTAATGGTACAAGGTCTTTGAGCACAACATCTGCCCAAATCTTTTGCTGACCATTAGGTGATTGGCTAACCATTAGGCACAAGGGTGATACCTATGAAGCTAGGCTTAAAAATAAGAACAAGTGGGTCACCTGGCTGGCTCAGTCGGAGGAGCATGTGACTCTTGATCTCGGGGCCATGAGTTCGAGCCCCATGTTGGGTGTAGAGATTACTGAAAAATAAAATCTTAAAAAAAAATAAGAATAAGAATTTTTAAAAAGAAAAACTGAGCAGAGATGTCAGCATCTGCACACCATAAGGGAAACAGAATCCACAGATTTAGTCAAGTTATTAAAGGCAAAAAGAACCTTTGAGGAGAAAAACCAGAATTTTTGCTATATATACAGCAACCATAGTTGCTATATTATCAAAAATGTCCAATTTTCAACAAAAAGTTATGAGACATTCAAAGAAACAGGAAAGTATAACCCATCCTCATCTCAGGAGAAGAAAAAATGGACAATAGAAACAATTTCTGTGTAGGTCCAGATGTTGAACTTAGCAGACAAAGACTTCAAATCAGCTATTACAGAAAATTTAAAGGAAATTTTGAATAAAATTCTGATATATGCTGTAATAGAGATAAACCTTGAAGACATTTATGCTAAACAACACATTACACCAGACACAAAACAGGAAATATTGTATGATTCTACTTATATGAAGTACCTAGAATTATCAAATTCACAGAGACAGAAAGAATAGTAGATGCCAGAGGCTGAAGGGAGGAGGAATTGGGAGTTATCATTTAATTGGTGCAGGGTTTTAGTTTGGGATAATGAAAAAGTGCTGGAGATGGATAGCGGGGATGGATGCATAACAATGTGAGTACACTTAATGCCACTGAACTGTACAGTTAAAAACTGTTAAAATGGTAAAGTTTATGTTAGGTATGTTTACCACAGTTGTTTTTTTTTTTAACTGGAGTTTAAAAGTACAATAACCAATGAAAACTAGTGGAACTAAATGGTAGATTCAAAGAGGCAGAAGAAAGAATCAGTAAACTTGAAGATAGAGCAATATAAATTGTCCAGAGTGAAGAACAGAGCCTCAGAGACCCATGCAACATCAGGCATGCCAATTTACTTGTGATAAGAATGCCAGGAGAGAAGAGAGAAAAAGGGGCAGAAAAAAATATTTGAAGAAATAATGGCTGAAAACTTCCCAAATATGATGGACAACAATCTGTAGGTCCACAAAACTCAATATGTCCCAAGGCACACATTGTAGCCAACCTTTTGAAATACAAAGAGAAAATCTTGAAAGGAGCTAGAGAGAAACAACTCATCACATATAGAGGAGTAACAAAAAGTAAATAATAAATAACAGCAATGGAAGACAAAAGGCAGTTGGCTGATATATGCAAAGTATTACAAGGGAAAAAAAAAACCTGTCAAACAAGAATCCTATATGTGGCAAAGCTATCCTTAAAACAAAGATGAGGGGCACCTGGCTGGCTCAGTCGGTAGAACGTGTGACTTTTGATTTTGGAGTTGTGAGTTCAAGCCTCACATTGGGTGTAGAGATTACTTAAAAAAAAAAAAAAAACCTTAAAAAAAAAAGATGACATAAAAACATTTCCAGAAAAAAAGACCACAAGAATTTATTGCTAGAAGACTCACTTTACAACACATATTAAAGGCAATCACTAAGGCTATAAAACAAATTATTCCAGACAGTGACTTAAATCTGCACAAACAGGCATTTGAAAAGGTAAATATATGGATAAGATTGCATAAAACATATTGTATGTTAATTATACTTAAAAAAAAAAAAAGAAAAAAAAGAGGGGCACCTGGGTGGTTCATTTGATTAAGCATCCAACTCTTCATGTTGGCTCAGGTCATGATCCCCCGGTCATGGGATCTAACCCTGTGTCAAGCTCCACGCCAAGCATGGAGCCTGCTTGAGATATTCTCTCTCTCTCTCTCTCTCTCTCTCTCTCCCCCCCCCCCCCCGCTCTGCCTCTCTCTCCCACTTTGTCACATGCTATCTCTCTAAAAGAAAAGAAAAAGAAAAAAATAGTTGAATCAAAAAAAAAAAAGATTGCATAAGACAATAATTATATCTTTGTATTTGGGGGTTTATAGCATATGTAAATGTAATAAGTGTGACAATCACTCAAGGGAAAGGGAAGAAAAAAATCAAGCTATATTAATTTTAAATATCTCTGGTGGTCTGCTGGTTAACATTTGGTGCTCTTAAATAGATTGTAATGTAATCCCTGAACAACCACTAAGAAAATAACTTAAAAATATATAGTAAATGCAAATCACATATCTAATAAGGGTTAATATGCAGTTATTTATTATATAAATAACATATAATTCAATGACAAAAACCCAAATAATCTGATTTTGAAAAAGTGTATGACTTGAACAGATACTTCTCTGAAGATAATAGACAAATGGCCAACAAGCATATGAAAAGATGCTCAGCATCACTAACGATTAGAGAAATGCAAAGCAAACCACAACGAGATATCACCTCACAACCATTAGGATAACTTCTATCAAAAAATGAAAAACAAAACAGAAAACAGTATTAGTGAGGATGTGGAGAAATTAGAATCCTTGTGCACTGTTGGTGAGATTGTAAATGGTGCAACCACTATTAAAAACAGTATGGCAGTTCCTCAAAAAAATTAAAAATAGAATTATCATATGATCCAACGATCCCAGTTCTAGGTATATATTCAAAAGAAAAGCAGGGTCTTGAAGAGATATCTGCACACTTATATTCATAGCAGCATTATTCACAGTAGTCAGATGTGGAAGCAACCCAAATATCCATTGACGGATGAATGGATGAACACACACACACACACACTGGAGTATTATTCAGCCTTAAAAAGAAAGAAAACCTATTACATGGATCTTGATACATGCTACAACATAGATGAACCTTGAGGACATTATGCTTAGTGAAATAAGCCAGTCACAAAAAGACAAACACTGTATGATTTCATTTATAGGAAATAGCAAAAGAAGTCAAATCCATGGAAAAGAACGTAGGATGATGGTTACCAGGGGCTGGGAGAGGGGGATATGGGGAGTGCTTGCTCAATGGGTATAGAGTTTCAATTTTGCAAGAAGAAAAGTTCTGGTGATCTGTTACACAACAATGGGAATATTCTTTTTTTTTTTTAAGTTTATTTTTATTTATTTTGAGAGAGATATAGAGAGCAAGCAGGGGAGGGGCAGAGAGAGAGACAGAGAGACAGAATACCAAGAAGGCTCTGCACTGACGGATAGATGTGGGGCTCAAACTCATGAACCATGAAATCACGACCTGAGCCGAAATCAAGAGTTGGACGCTTAACTGACTGAGCCACCCAGGCACCCCTCTTTTTTTAAAGTTATCCCAATAGGGGGCTTAAATTCATGACCCCAAGATCAAGAGTTGCATGCTCTACCAACTGAGCCAGCTAGGCGCCCCAGAATAATCTTAGCACTGCTGAAATATACAATTAAAAATAGTTAGTATATTAAATTTTATAAGTATTTTTACTGCAATTTTTAAAAAAGAATGAATATATGGTAAAAACAACAACAGTTGAGTTAAAATGGCTTATTAACACAAAAGAAGGCAGTGATGGAGGAACAAATGGACAAAAAACCTTAATTACATTAGATTTGGAAGGACTAAACACTCCAATCAAAAGGCAGAGACTCTCAGACTGGATAAAAAACAAAATCTAACCCTATGTGGCCTACAAGGAACACACTTCATATTCAAAGACATAAATATATTAAAGGTAAAAGTATGGAGGCACCTGGCTGGTTCAGTCAGTAGAGCATGCAACTCCTGATCTTGGGGTTGTGAGTTTGAGTCGTACATTGGGTGTAGAGATTACTTAAAAATAAAATCTTTAAAAAAAAAAGGTAAAATTATGGGAAAACATATATCAAATAAATAGTAACCTAAGAGTGCTAGAGTGGCTATATTAATATTGTTAAAAACACATTGAGATAAATATCACTAAAGACAAAGAGGAACACTTATAATGATTATAAATTCAGATTGTCAGGAATTTATCTAACAATTATAAAATGTATACATACCTAAAAGCAGCTCCCAAATATGTAAAGCAAAAATCGACAGAAGTAGGGAGGAGGGGGAGGGATGGATAAAATCAGTGAAAGGGATTAAGAGGTACAAACTTCCAGCTGTAAAAGGAGTATGTCACAAGGATAAAAAGCACAACATGGGGAATATAGTCAATAATGTTGTAATACACTTATTATGGTGAGCATTTCATAATGTATTTAATTGTTGAATCACTGTGCTGTACACCTGAAACTAATTTAATATACATCTACTATACTTCAATTAAAAACAATTTTTTTTAAAATTTCAAAACCATGGAAATGTCCTGGTAAAACCAGACAGGTTGATCATCTTAGCAAGAGAGCAGTTCCTGGAGGCCAGCATCCTGAGCATGATGAAAATTGCAGAGAGTGATTTAGAGGAGAAACCAGGAAATATACACTATTTTTTTTAATGCTTATTTATTTTTGAGAGAGAGAGAGACAGAGCATGAGCAGGGAAGAGGCTGAGAGAGAGGGAGACACAGAATCCAAAGCAGGCTCCAGGCTCTGAGCTGTCAGCACAGAGCCCAATACAGGACTCGAACTCATGACCTGAAATCATGACCTGATCCAAAGTCAGATGCTTAACCAACTGAGCCACCCAGGTGCCCTGGGAAATAAGGCCATAGTAAATATTTATAAATTTGGGTAAACAACCATAATTATTTATTTTAAATTTTACAGAGGAGCACTTGGGTGGCTCAGTCGGTTCAGTATCCGACTTCGGCTCAGGTCATGATCTCATAGCTTGTGCCTTCAAGCCCTGCATCAGGTTCTGTGCTGACAGCCTGGAGCCTGCTTCAGATTCTGTTTCTCCCTCTCTCTTTGCCCCACCCCTGCTTGCACTGTGTGTGTGTGTGTGTGTGTGTGTGTGTGAAAAATAAATAAACATTAAAAAAATAAAATATTGACAGAAGTAAACAAAAGAAGAAACAGGTAAGTCAACAGTAACAGGTCTGGATCAATAAATAACCTAAACTTCCATCCTAAGAAACTGGAAAAAAAAAAAAAAAAAAAAAACAACTACACCCAAAGCAAGCAGAATGAAGGAAAAAATCAAGAGAAGAGTGATAACTAGTGAAGCAGAAAACAAAAAACAATAAATAAAAATTAATATAACCAAAAGTCAGTTCTTTGAAAAGATCAACAAAATCAGCAAACAAGAAGAAATGAGAGAAGACACAAATTTCTGAAATCAGGAATGAAAGAGGAGACCTTGCTACTGACCCTTCTGAAATTAAAAGAATTATAAAGGAATATTATAAACAACTTTATACCAACAAATAAGACAACTTAAATAAAATGAACAAATTCCTAGAAAGACACCGTTTTCTAAAACTGACTTGAGAAGAAACAGAAAATCTAAATAGACCTATAACAAGAGGAGAAATTAAGTTAATAACTAAAAATCTTCCAGCAAAGGAAAGCCAAGTACCGGAAGTCTTCATTGACTCATTTCCTTATCAAACATTTAAAAGAAGAAATACCAGGGTGCGCCTGGGTGGCTCAGTCGGTTGAATGTCTGACTTCGGCTCAGGTCGTGATCTCGCAGTTTGTGGGTTCAAGCCCCACGTCGGGCTCTGTGCTGACAGCTCAGAGCCTGGAGCCTGCTTCAGATTCTGTGTGTGTGCCTCTCTCTCTCTGCCCCTCCCCCACTCACACTCTGTCTCTCTCTCTCTCTCTCTCTCTGCCCCTCCTCCACTCACACTCTGTCTTTGTCTCCTGTGGAAATAAATAAACATTTTTAAAAAATTATAAAAAAAGAAGAATAAATACCAGTCTTTCACAAACTCTTTTGGAGAACATAAAACATTTTCCAGTTCATTTTCTGAAGCCAATATTATCCTGATACCAAAGCAAACAAAGACATCACTACAAACTAATATCTCTCATGAAAACAGATGTAAAAATCCTTAGCAAATATTAGCAAACAAAATCCAGCAACATATTAAAAAAATTATACATCAGAGTCAGGCGGGATTTGTCCCAGGAGTGCAAAGTTAGTTTAACATCCAAATCAATTAATGTAATATACCATATTCATATAACAAAGGCTAAAAGCCACATGATCATCTCAAATAGATGCAGAAAAAGCACTTGGTAAAATCCAACACCCATTCTAAATAAAAATTCTCAATAAACTAGGGTGCCTGGGTGGCTCAGTCAGTTAAGCAACAGACTCTTGATATCCACTCAGGTCATGATCTCATAGTCTTGGGATGGAGCTCTACGTTGGGCTCCATGTTCAGCCTGGAGCCTGCTTGGGATTCTCTCTCTCCCTCTCTCTCTGTTATGTGTGCACTGTCCCTCTCAATATAAATAAATAAACTTAAAAACATCCTCAACAAAACTATGAAAAGAAAGTCATTTTCTTACCCTGATAAAGGGCATCTATAAAAATCCTAAACTAATATAATTCTTAATGGTGAAAGAAAGGTTGAATACTTTTCCCTCCTAAGATAAGGAACAAGGCAAGAAGAATGTTGATTCTTGCCACTTCTACTCAGCATAATGCTGGGGGTTCTAGCCAGTGCAACAGGCTAAATAAATAAATAAACATTATAGGTTTGTATGTTATAAAGAAAGAATTAAAACTATCTTGGAGCACCTGGGGCTCATTCAGTTAAGCATCCAACTCTTTTTTTTTAACTTTTTAATTTTTTAAAATTTACATCCATATTAGTCAGCATATAGTGAAGCAATGATTTCAGGAGTAGATTCCTTAATGCCCCTTACCCATTTAGCCCATCCCCCCTCCCACAACCCCTCCAACAACCCTCAGTTTGTTCTCCATATTTATGAATCTCTTCTGTTTTGTCCCCCTCCCTGTTTTTATATTATTTTTGTTTCTCTTCCCTTATGTTCATCTGTTTTGTCTCTTAAAATCCTCATATGAGTGAAGTTTTATGATTTTTGTCTTTCTCTGACTAATTTCACTTAGCATAACACCCTCCAGTTCCATCCACATAGTTGCAACTCTTGATTTCAGCTCAGTTCACGATTTCGTGGTTCTGTGAGTTCAAGCCCCACATCAGACTCTCTGCTCTCAGTTAGGAACCTGCTTCAGATCATCTGTCTCCCTCTCTCTGTCCTTCCCCTCCTTGCGGGTGCATTCTCCCTCTCTCAAAAATAAATAAACAAAAACTTTTCTAAACTATCTTTATTCACAGATGGCATGATCCTATGTGAGGAACATATTTTTAAAAACTAGAACTAATAGATATATTCAGCAAAGTCACAGGGTACAAGATCAATATACCAAAAACTCAACTGTCCATCTGTATACCAGCAAGGAGTGATCCAAAAGTGAAATTATAGAAATATGCATTGATAATAGCATCAAAAATGATAGAATACCAAACAAGAACAAGAACTTTAACAAAAGAAGTGCAAGATTTGTACACTGAAAATTATAAAACAACACTGAGAGAAATTGAATATAAATAAATGAAGAGACATTCCATGTTCATGGATTGGAAGACTCACTGTTGTTAAGATTGCAGTTCTCCCTGGGGCATTCACTTTCGAATGTCCCCTCTCTGTAAAGAGAACTTTCCTACTATCCTTCCTTTCTAATCTTATATTCTAATAAACTTCTGCCTGCTGCTCAAAAAAAAAAAAAAAAAAAAAGATGGCAGTTCTCCCTAACTTAATCTATGGATAATGTAATCCTCATCAACATCCCATCAGTCATTTTTATAGAAATTAACAAATTTATACTAGAATTTATATGGAAATGCAAAGAACCCAGAATAGCCAAAACAATTTTGATAAAAATTTGGTGGACTTAAACTATCTACTTTCAAAACTTCCACCAGTATAAAAATAGGCAAGGGGCGCCTGGGTGGCGCAGTCGGTTAAGCGTCCGACTTCAGCCAGGTCACGATCTCGCGGTCCGTGAGTTCGAGCCCCGCGTGGGCTCTGGGCTGATGGCTCAGAGCCTGGAGCCTGTTTCCGATTCTGTGTCTCCCTCTCTCTCTGCCCCTTCCCCGTTCATGCTCTGTCTCTCTCTGTCCCAAAAATAAATAAACGTTGAAAAAAAAAATTAAAAAAAAAAATAGGCAAATAGAACGAAACAAAAGAGCCTAGAAATAAATCCTCACATTTATGATCAATTGATTTTTTTTTATTTTTTTTATTATATGAGATTTATTGTCAAATTAGTTTCCATACAACACCCAGTGCTCATCCCAAAAGATGCCCTCTTCAATGCGCATCACCTACTTCCCCTCCCTCCCACCCCGCATCAACCGTCAGTTTGTTCTCAGTTTTTAAGTCTCTTATGCTTTGGCTCTCTCTCCCTATGATCAATTGATTTTTGACAAAAGAGTCAAGGCAATTCAATTGGGAAAGAATAGTCTTTTCAGCCAATGGTACTGGGACAACTGGATATGCAAATGCAAAATTATATTTTTAGACCCTCACACTATTGGCAAAAACTAACTCTAAATAAAATCTCTGGAAGAAAACATAGGAGAAAATCTTTGTGACTTTGGCTGGGCAAAGATTTCCTAGATATGAGACCAAAACCACAACCCATAAAAGAAAAAAAATTGATAAATTACACCATCAAAATTAAAAACATTTATGATTCAAAAAGATAGCATTAATAAGAAGACTAGCAAAACTAGTCTGGAAGAAAATATTTGCAAGTATTTTATCTGATAAAGGATTTATATTTAGAATATATAAAGTATTCTTATAATGCAATCAGACAAGCAAGTCAATTAAAAATGAGCAAAAGAGGGGTGCCTGGCTGGCTCAGTCAGTAGAGCATTCAACTCTTAATCTCAGGTTCGTGAGTTCGAGCCCCACATTGGGCTTGGAGTCCACTCAAAAAAAAAAATAGCAAAAGATTTGAAGAGACATTTTATCAAAGAAAGGTAGATATATGAACACATAAAAAGCTGTTCCACATCATTAGTCATTAGGGAAATACAAATTAAAGCCACATTGAGAGTCGGAGGAAGACAAATACCATACAATTTTGCTCATATGTTGAATATAAGAAACAAAACAGATGAACATATGAGGAGGGGGGAAAGAAAGAGAGAGGGAAATAAGCCAAAAGAGATTCTTCATGATAGAGAACAAACTGAGGGCTGATGGAGGGAGGTGGGCAGGGATGGGCTAGATGAGTGATGAGCATTAAGGAGGACACTTGTTGGGATGAGCACTGGGTGTTGTATGTAAGTGATGAATCACTGAACTCTACTCCTGAGACCAATATTACACTATATGTTAACTGACTAAAATTTAAATAAAAGTTTGGGGAAAAAAAAAAATAAAGCCACACAACAGTCTATTAGAATGGTTAGATCCCTAAGACAGACAAGAACAAACATTAGCAGGGCTGTGGAGTAACTGGAATGCTCACCCATTACTGTTGGGAACAGAAAGTGGTGCAGCCACTTTGGAAAGCAGTTTGGCAATTTCTTAAAATGTTAAACATGAACTTACCACATGACCTTGCAATTCTGTACCTAAGTATCTATCCAAGAGAAATGAAAACATGTCCCACAAAGACTTGTATTTGTTTTTATCAACTTTATACATGATAGCTAAAATCTGGAAATCAAACATTCATAAATGCATGAACAGATATGCAAAATGTGGCGCAGCCATGTAAAAGGCCTGCAGCAAGAACAAATTAACTACCGACATGCGCTGTGGCATGGATGAACCTTAGTGACAGAAGCCAACCGCAAACACTGCACTGTGCAAGATTCTTTTTCTATGAAACACTCCAAAAAGACAACTCCATAGCCATAGAAAGCAGATCCGTTACTGGGTGAGACTGCAAACCAGCACAGAGTTATTTGTTGGGTTGATGAAAATGTTCTAGAAGTATATTGATGGTAGCACAACTCTACAACTTTGCTAGAAATCACTGAGTTGTACATTTACAATGGTGAACCTTATGGTATGTAAATCACACCCCATATGAAAACTGTAGAAGTCTATAACTGGCAAGGGGTAGGGGTGCTCAAACCTTATCGTCAACACCCAGGGCTTGCCTCCCACCTTTGCACCTGTGTTTACATACTCCTCCCCTGTCACCCACGGTTCTCCCTGCAGAGATCCTTCCAGACGCCCCAGGGCACTGCTTGAAATATGACTATCTTCCTTCCTGTCCTCACACAAGACCCAGTTCCTCCTCAAACCAGACTTGCGTCCTCTAGCTGTTCTTTCCCAGTATGGGGGAATCTTGTGACTAGGAGCACGATCTCCTGTCTGAAGTTCCTCCTATAGCCCCCAGGTGATCTCCCACATACGAACCGTGCAGGTTTTTTTTTTTAATCAGATCCTACTTTTCCCCCCAATAGTTTCTTTATATATATATATAAACTTATATATATATTTTATATTTATATATTTATATATTAAGTATATATTAAGTAAACATTAATATTATATTATATATTATATACAAAATATATTAAATATATATAATATATTATATTTATTTATATATTAAATATATATTATATAATATATTTATTTATATTTATATTTGTATAATATATATTATATAATATTTATATTTATTTGATTTTATTTATATATAAAGTTGAATATAAATATTTGAAAAGTTGAATATATAAAAATATATAAAAGTTGAATATAAAGAAATATTTATATTTATATTTAATATATTTATGTTATATATTAAATATATATTTAAATATATTATATAAATATTTTATATTTATATTATATATAAACATATATGTTATATATATATATAACATATATATATAAACAATATATATTTATAAACTTTCTTTTAAGTTTATTTATTTGTTTTGAGAGAGAGAGAGAGCACAAGCAGGGGAGGGGCAAAGAGAGGGAGACAGAATCTGAAGTAGGTTCCAGGCTCTGAGCTGTCAGCACAGAGCCCAACACAGGGCTCAAACTCAAGAATCGTGAGACCATGACTTGAACCAAAGTAGGAAGCTGAGCCACCCAGGCACCCCACGAATTGTGCAGTTCAAACTTCTATTCAGCAGCTAAGCACAGAAATGGACCCTGGCACCTTTCTAGGTTAATTGAGTTACAAGATGATCCTTTTAGGATCAAAGTCATTTTAACAGCTGCTTCTATGACCCATTTTATTATTGACCTTTCCTCAAAATCTACTCTGGTCTGCTACCCTCCAATCCAGCCCAAGCAAACCCTCCCCTGGGCCTGAGAAAGCCTGACCCTGAGGGGAGGGGCTCTGTCACCGGCAAGCGTCCTAGACTGCACCAATACCCAGTACTCACCCACAAATTTCACAATAACAGGGCAGAAGACACCTTGCTTTGGGGTCCTGCAAGTTTTCTGGGACCTCAATTCCCTGCAGAGCCCCGTTGTTCTTCCCAACAAGCCACAGCCCCGCCCAAGGGCCCGGCTGGACTGATTTACTCAGCAGGCATGTGAGCAATATTACATCACAGATGCTCCCTCTGGTTCAGAGGCTGGCTGAGTGGCAGGGAGACCCTGAAGAAGCAAGACTGAGCTTGGCCATCAAGGAGCTCCACCTGGAGTCACCGCCTGGCAGTAAGGGAACCTCATGCCTAACCCTGGTCACAACTGCACAGGCTCAACCTCGCAGCAGCAGGGCACTGGGCACCTGCCGCCTGGGTGGGGCTCCTGGTCACCGACCCCTGGAGGGGCGCTGCCTGCAGGCAGTAGATTTCTGCCCAGGAGCTAGAAGGACTTGGCACTGTTTGCCACAGGCACTACCTCCACTCCTTTATTCACTATTCAAAAGTCAAACACCCAAACCACTGCTAGGCACACACAGAAATGCAATTATGGGAGGCGGAAACCACTCAACTCCAGAAACGCATCTAAAACTCTACCCTAAAATATCTGCATATTAAACTACCAAGGACAGTTAAGCTTTCAAAGGGAGAAGATCAAAGTGCTGTCATCTTTTAATTTAATCCTTTTGTTGCATCAATGGTCTTAAGAGGGATGAGAGAGATCAAAATAAAAATGGAAACAAACTATATCTTTGTGGCTGTTGTGTTTTAGTCTTTTTTTTTCTCAATTTGGGCCACAAAATAGGTCAGCTCCATTACTGATCAGCCTTCCCACAAATATTTAAAACAAATTGAATTGCACACCCAATACCCATCACAATTACACCAGGCACAATAACTAAATTAGCAATTCAACAAAATAATTGGAAATGCGATTCTCTCTCTTCCACCAGTCTCCCTCGAGGGTTTAGCCGATCTATGGGGGAAAACTCAGCTTTCCTAATTCTGCAGCTAATTAGAGACACACTTGTAAATGAAGTTGTTTGTCTTAAAGTTGAAATTCTCATCTGGGGGTGGGGGAGAGCGAAGGAGAGAGGAGAAAGTCCTTCCACTCTGGAACAAGTGTATAAACAGAACACACGCCTAGGTTCTAATTAGCAGCCATCTCTGCGATTAATAAAGCATCACTATTTTATTTTTTACCATCACTTACATGGAAAGGAACACCTTCAGAAGAGCCAGCCTGGCTAGAGAGAGGTATACACTGTCGATGGCCCTTGAGACCAGTTCTAAGGGTCTTGCTGGGAGCAGGAGACCTACCAGGACGTCAGGAGGGCCAGGGACGGAGCCAGCTCCGGCATGGGCTCCCTAGTGTGGGCCAGGGAACCCGGGGCCCCTCCTAACAGGATGCAAAGGGGAGGCTCCCAGGCCAAACAGGCCATCTCCTCCCGTGGGGGGCAGTCAGGTCACACCAGGGACCAGGGACCTGCTGGCTCAGGCCCCCCACCAGCCAGAGGTGACAATCTACCTTGGCCCACTTGCTCAGGCCACTGTTGGAGAAGCAATCTTGAGGTTTCAATTAGGCTGTCCTTGGCCTCTTTTTGCTCCTTCAGGAAGGAAAATCTCCATTTAATTATATAACGAAGAACTAGGGCTTCCTTTTGTCCCCTCTTACCCTCCTTCAGGAAGATCAGGATGTGACTTTTAAAATGCACCCCTTCCGCGGGGCTCCAAAGGCTTGAGGCACCGGCCACGGGGGTGGCAGGGACTCCTCTCCCACTGCACACACCTGGGCTGCGCACCCCCTCCGGGAACAAAGGCCTGACCTTACCAGCAAGGTCAGCACATGAAACGGTGGCCCCTGGGCCTGGGAAAGTCTCCGTTCCCAAGATCCTCAGAGAACATCACAGCACCCAGGTGGGGGGTGAGGCCCGAGAAGAGCCTGCCAAAACGCTGATAAGTAAATTCAAAAGCACCTGCTCCTTACTGCTTATCTCTTCGAACAATGTGAACTCGGAGTTATCACATTTAAAGTGTTCCGTATTAGCCTTACATTTAGCTCTTAAAACCAAGTGCAGCATGCTACAACTTTAAAGGACACAAGAGTCAAACCAGAAAATAAGTTGAAGGCCCCAGGGAGTCAGTTCCTGGCCTGATCCCTCAGGAAGGAGGAGTGGGGCTGGTTAGCCTCCCGGTCACCCCCTCTGGCCACTCTGGGCACCCAGGCAGGAAACCACTGCCTCCCCACCCCCTCTTTGTACCCCAGCTCACATCCAGTCACCCCAAAGTCTAAAGCAGGGCCTTCTGGCAGCCTGCGCACATACCTGGCATGGGAAGACACTGTGCGCCTCAGCCCTGGGCATGCTGGAGCGCTCGCTGCCCCGTCGGTTGACCGCTCACTCCATTTCCAATTTTGGTGTTGGCTGTGACTTGCAAACGGTCGGGAGGTATTTGTCTAGACCGAGCTATCCAATATGGTAGCCATTAGCCACACTGCAAGTGCCCAAAGCCACATGTGGCTGGTGACTAGTGTATGAAACAGCACAGAATGGTAAGATCATATTCCCAACATCCCAGAAAGTTCTATCGGACAGCACTGGTGTAGATGTTCTGGACACTGCTAGGGTTAGAAGAGGCTTTTCCTGGACTCCCCACAGGGGAGTGGAAGGGACCACTGTGGATGGGCAGACCTCAGAGCCCAACAGCTTTGGGCTCCGTATCAGCCACACCTGTCTGCTGACGCGCCTGGCCTTCTGCAGGCAGGACTCTGAGGCCAGCGGCAGAGCCCCAGGAGGCAGTGCCCACCAGCCGCAATCCGCTGCCTTCCTGCCCGTCTCACCCGGGAGAACCAGAACCTAGGAAAGCAGCGCCACGCCTGGAAAGGGGCTGGGAGCCTGGCCTCCCAGGAGTGCCCTCCAGCCTGTAAGGGGTTTCATCAGACCCGAGTTGGAGCACACGGAGTCTACAGCAGAGGGGAATGAACATGCACCTCGTGGCTGGGTCACCTGCCCAAACAGCCCTTTGCTCAGCCTCCACCAGGGCCTGGCACACAGCGGGCGGTCAACGACATCTGAATAAACGGACACCAACAACATTCCTGCGCCTGCGCTAAATAAACCCCAGTCTCTGAAGCTGCCTTTACTTAGGCACAGCTGTCTTGGAAGTGTTCAGCTGACTCCGTCTTACTAAGTAGGAGCCTGAGGCCCAGGGGTCAAACGACTTCCTCAAGGTCAAACCCTAGCCGGTTTCATTTCTAGTCCAGGATTCTTTCCGCTCCACCTTTCATTCATATCTGTCCTTTACTCCGAACTCTACATAAACCCATTCCCAGACTAAGTCTGTGTCCCCAGGTCTCTGCCAGAGCCCAGTAACACGGCCCTGAAGAAAGCCAGCACCCCCTACCTTGGGGAAGGGCAGGCCAATGCAGAGGAGACAGCCAGCCACATGCCGGGAGCCTGGTGGCTGGAGTGCACGGAGCTCGTCTTTCTAATCCGCCCATAAAGGGGAAGGTGGGGTGGGAAGAGGGGGGGGCAGGGACCTTTATGTGTTACTGTCACGGTGCCTCCTGGGGACCTTATATTTTTCTTTCCACCCTATCAGTGCGGTGAGATTGGTGGTGGTGGTGGGTGGTTTTTTTGTTTTGATTTGTTTTTTTAACACTCTTAAATTTTCTTTCCTGAGAATTCAGTGTCCTTGACCTCGACAAATGAACTGAGAACCCTGAACCCGGGGAGATAAACGAAGCAGACTTGTCAGGAATATAAATGTGGCTGCACCAGTACCCTATCGGCAGACCCCACTCGACGGGCAAGAAAGACGCGGCAAAGGCAACCTATGTGTGTCCAAGAGAAAGCAAAATTGGACAAGCACACTCCCTCCGCCGTGCACTGTCCCCTCCCGCCCAGGCCAGGAGCAGGTGACCAGGACTTCATCACTAGAGCTGCTGCACCAACTGAACATGTGCAAATCAGCGAGGTGAACTTACCGAGTGGCTGGCAACTATTTTTGAGATGTTATGAAGGAGGAGAAAGTAAAGAAAGACGGAAAGAAAATGAAGTAGATAACTTAAAAAAAAATGACCAAGGCAAGCTTAATTCCTAACACAACTTCCCCCACTACACAAGCACAGACATAACTTTATTTATTTTTTTTTTTAATTTTTTTTTCAATGTTTATTTTTGGGACAGAAAGAGACAGAGCATGAACGGGGAAGGGGCAGAGAGAGAGGGAGACACAGAATCGGAAACAGGCTCTAGGCTCTGAGCCATCAGCCCAGAGCCTGACGCGGGGCTGGAACTCACGGACCGCGAGATCGTGACCTGGCTGAAGTCAGACGCTTAACCGACTGTGCCACCCAGGCGACCCGACATAACTTTAAAAAGTATAAGCACAGACTCAGATGTAGAAAACAAGGTTCATTCGCTTGAGACAAGGCTCGCTGCTTGTGTTTGCCTTTATTAAACACAAGTACACACAGGGCAACACTATCAGGGTGTCGGCAGAGGGGCAGGGGGCCACCCTGGAGTGAAACACTCACGCTTCTGCATCCACAGCCTTGGGCTTCTCTGGGGCATCCTTTACCTCTGCCTGTCTGCAAAGTTTTGCTGAGACAGGTGACTGCCTCATTTGTGAGTCTGGCCCAGGGAGACATGGATCTTGGCATCACCACATTCCATATACAGTGGCTGCTGTGTCCTGGGGAGTGGTTCCAAGGTTTACGACAAACATCACATTTGGACTCATTCTGTGCCTCGAACTCAGTTCCCTCTGGATGAAACAGTAAGGGGTAAAGAGGCAGTAATCTTGGAGAGGTCTTTGCAATGTACATGCAGACCAAGGAACTCGACCTCTAAAAGGAAGCTTCTTCCAAGCTGGGGATGGCAGAGTCTGGCGCCGAACTGCTTGGAGCTGACTTCCTTCAGTGTTGTTGGGTCTCAGGGTTCCTGAATGATGCCCAACCAGAGGTCTTGGATGGCGACCCCTGGAGAGAATGGCTACACACTAAAGGTTGTACGGAGAAGCCGGGAGCAATGCACACCCACACGAGGCAAGGGAAACCCATCTGAGGGATCCCCAGGATGAGAGCTGTGAAAGCAGCAAGAGCCTGAAAACTGGAGGGGAGAGTGGAGAGCAACTGGCAGGCGATCTAGCAGCAGAAAAAAAGATATTAGAGTGGGATGAGCACTAGGTGTTGTATGTAAGTGATGAACCACGGGAATCTACCCCCAAACGAGAGCACACTTTACACACGGTATATTAGCCACTTTGACAATAAATTATATTAAAAAAATTTTTTGAAAACATCACAACTAGCTGTTCATACCATAAGCATGAGAGGAAAAAAAAAGATATGGGGGCCGAGGAGGGACATGATAGTGTCACTATTTATCCGCCATCTTTCATTGGAGCATCTCCAAGCACATTGAAGGCAGCAGCTCTTTAATCCTCCCAGAGGAGGATGCCGATTTGAAGGGTTCCCTGAGGAGCAGGAAATAAACCAAGATTCCTGGGCCGGTCTCCTATTTTCCCGTCCACACCCTTTATTGTGAAATGGTCCAGCCTAAGGCAAGTGAGGAGCGGGGTGCAAATACGAACCAAGAGCCTTCAAAATAGTTGGATTCTTTCCCTTGGTTCACTTGACTCCTAAAAATATATGCCAAGAAAAAAATTATTTTGAAAGACAATAAAAAAGCTGTTGTACACTGTCCAGTAACATTATTCATTATAGTAAATAGTTATTAATAAATGTTCAATTATGGGGGATTTGGCTAAGTGCTGAAGATACAAGCCTAACATGGGATTATTAGTTAGCAAATTACTTAAATGATATCTGTAAAAACATGGAAATGATATATATCTGTAAAACCTGTACTATTTTTTGAAGATTTTATTTATTTATTTATTTAAAATATTTATTTATTTATTTATTTATTTAAATTTTTTTTTCAACGTTTATTTATTTTTGGGACAGAGAGAGACAGAGCATGAACAGGGGAGGGGCAGAGAGAGAGGGAGACACAGAATCGGAAACAGGCTCCAGGCTCTGAGCCATCAGCCCAGAGCCTGACGCGGGGCTCGAACTCACGGACCGCGAGATCGTGACCTGGCTGAAGTCGGACGCTTAACCGACTGCGCCACCCAGGCGCCCCTAAAATATTTATTTTTTTAAAGTGTTTTTTTTTTTAAAGCATTTCTTCATTTTTGAAAGGCAGAGAGAGACAGAGCACAAATGGGGGAGGGGCAGAGAGGGAGACACAGAATCTGAAGCAGGCTCCAGGCTCCGAGCTGTCAGCACAGAGCCTGACACGGGGCTCGAACTCATGGACCGCGAGATCATGACCTGAGCCACAGTCGGCCGCTTAACCGACTGAGCTACCCTGGCACCACTAAAATATTTATTTTTGAGAGAGAAAGCAAGCAAGCAGGGGAGAGGCAGAGAGGGAGACAGGGAATCAAAGCAGGCTCCAGCCTCCAAGTTGTCAGCACAGAGCCCGATGTGGGGCTCGAACCCACAAACTGTGAGATCATGGCCAGAGCCAAAGTTGGACCCTCAACCGACTGAGCCATCCAGGCATCCCTAAAGATCTTATTTTTAAGAAATTTCTATACCCAATATGGGGCTTGAACTCACGACCCTGAGATCAAGAGTTGCATCCTCCACCTACTCAGCCAGGCACCCCTCTCTTACTGTACCATGAATATTAAAATGCAGAACACTGGTGGTGTATGTGAGTTATGTGGATGGGGCAGGGGTATGGCCACATGCCTGGGTATTTTGTTTTCCTTGTTTTTAAAAGGTGAGTAGAAAATTTCAAATAGTCTGAAGTAAAAACCAAGTCTTCCACCCCAGCTGCCCCTGGGAGAAGAGACGGGGCTACTCCACATCATGGCACCTGTACAGGCAAGATGGCTCTGAAGCACCACTTGGTGAGTAATGAGAAGTGGCTATTTCTGGGTGGTAGGGTTACAGCCAAGACTTATTCCCTTCGCGTTTTCCGTAATTAGTTGTTAATGTAAAATCATCTCAGACAAGAAACCAGCCTTCTATCCTCTGTCCCCAGGGGAGGGGCCCACCACCCACAGGCTGCGGCCAGTGGGCGCTGGGGAGCCCCACTGTGACCAGCTCCCTGCCTCGCCCGCCCGTTCCAGTGAGGTCTTTAAGCTCTGTGGCTCGTGAGTGTCGTGCATGAAGTAGTCAGCTGGGCAAAAAGAAAATAAGCAAACTTCACACAAAAGGGAGGAATGCTTCAGTCAACACTGAAAAAGGGCCCTGGATTGAAACTCTTGATAACTATTCTCACCTCATTTGAAAATCAGCATTAGCTACCAAAATGTAAAGTATTAGTTTTATTAAAATGCAAATCAATCAACTAATCTGTCTTTCTAGTAACAGTTGAATTGCAGTATCCGTGTCAATTAAAATAGTTTCCAATTTATTCTTGGCTGGAAGGAGGGTGGTCTTCTGAATTTTAAAATGCAAGTCTCTCTTTACTGAAAATTCTGTTCTTTCTCATCTCTCCCGATTTTAATTCATTTTAATTAAGCATGTTGGGTTCCAAATATTTTGGAGTACCTGTTTAAATCTTTTCCTTCATCAGGTCAAGAGTGACTGTGACAAAGATTCCATCTCTTCAGGAAATGGAGGTTAGCAACCGGCTCACCGGAAGCACGGTGTTAAGAGGTCATTTATTGCTGTTCTAATGTGCATGATCCAGACTCCTCAGGCTAGAGGGACAGGATTGGATGTTCTCTATTTTAAAAAGTGATCATTTTGAAGGGAGTAACTGTGGGGGAACTCTATTCCTGTTGATCTTTTGGGTAACTAGAGGCACACTGAAAATTAAACATTTCCCTGACAGTCAAGCCCAAGAGGTAACTAGCAGACAAGAGAAACACATCACCATGTACCAAGGTCCAATTAATGTGAGATGGAAAAACCCTCCTCCCCGCAATCTGCCCCATCCTGAGCTCAGCAGACACTCTGATGTTAATACTAAACTGTGATGCAGATTCCAATGAGGACTCACTTCATTTGGAGCCCAGCCTTTAGTGGTCCCGACACCACGGCAGTGATATGTGGGGATTCCCAGGCACCGAGATCGGTCACCTGCTTTTGACATTTCAAAACAGTATCAAAACCTGACGTTACCAACAGTGACCACTCATGCACCACAACTGAATGCACGCTTCTTCTCAATTCCATAGCGCGACATGAAGATGTGGGCCCAGGAGCCGGGAGGTGGTCAGTTGCGGATGCCGGCACGCACGCATTACTTATGCAAGATAATCTTCATTGCATATTGACCACAGCATGCCAATAAATCCCCCTTATGGTGATTTAATTTCCAGCTTTTGACCTCTGGATGAAAAACAAGTGAATCATTTCCTCCTGCTAGATTTACACCAGAGCTGATCTCAATAAAGTGACTTAGGAATGGAGAGAATGGAAAAGGGCTCTGGAAGAATCTTTATGGGTAAAACTAAAAAAGAAGGCAGGGATTTGTATTTGCAACAAAGAAGCAAATACCTCCATGTTACAAAGTCTCCTGGGCATAGTTCATAGGTTTTTGGGGATTCCTTGCTCCTCAGAGCCATGATCAATCACCAAATGTTATCCACCCCGAAAGCAGCATTTCAGCCCAGAATTATTGCTCCTGTGAGGTTTTGTATTGCGAGAGGAGGCTGACTAGAAAAAAAAGTGAAAACCCTCCCAACAAACACCATCACCCCTCTAGAGCCCTCAGTCAGACTTACTCTGCTGCTTAAGAAATCACATGTGGCAGCGCGGCAGTGACAATACTCTTTATTTGTGATGGTGAAAGGGCGTGGGGCACCGGTCCTTGGCAGACTGGGGCAGGGAAGACATGGGACATTTGGTTCCAGGCTTCCTGGGACTTAGCAGGCATGTGCTCTGCACGTACCCCTTCCTGGGACTTCCCAATGTGCTCGACCCTGCTGGCCGATGGCTTCCTCCACTCGGGGCTCGATGAGGAGCCGACCTGGCTAAGGCGCCGTGGCGTTCAGAGGCCCTGCCTCAGGTCCGCAGCGACAGAGATGGGCGCTGTCAGTCCCTCTGGCCTTCCTCAGGAGGGCGGAGCTGCCCAAAAAGAGATCGATACAACTCTGTCCTGGAAGACAAACAAAACAAACTGGTTAACTTTGCAAGGTTAAACAAGAACTAAGAAGCTGGGAAATGCCCCAATCGGTTTCTTCAATTGCAAACACAGCCGTGTAATTAAAAATGCATCCCACAGCCCTTACTCACAAATACAAGGGAAGGAAGAACCTAGAAGCGCCAATCAAATAGTAAAATATGTAAATAGTCCGGTGTGGCTAGATACCTGTCTCCAGGGAATGAGTTTTCTATAAGTTTGCCCTTTACAGACAGGCTCTTCAAGTAAGAAAACAAGATTGAATATTTTAATAGGATGTATGAGACCGCCGCACGACGAGGAGGATTCAATCAGACATGGGATGTAGGGGGATATGATTTAGTTTTCATACATTTTCTTGGACTTGGAAGTACTTGAAAAACAATGAAAATGACCCAGCAACAAGATTCCAATTACTATCACATGTGCAGCTGTTTGGTGATAGAAGCAAGGCTCTTCCCCACTCCCCTGGCCCCTTTTATCTATTTTCAATCTAATAAATAATTCGATTGGCTAATTTATTTCTAGAGCTGGGTTTCGAAATTTAGAAAATGATAGTATGCCAGGGTCTTGGGTCCTTGAAAATAAAGTATCACTTCCAACCTCTGTTTCTGTTATCAAATGCAACACACATCCAGCCACCTGGCCAAAGCTACGTGTCAAGGCCTGGCAATCTAAAAAGGGGTGGGTTTGGGGTGGGGTCCCTCCTGCCATTGTCACAGGAGCTCCAGGACACTTCCCCTGTGGACAGAGAGCAGGTTCTCCCTGCGGGATCTGAGGAGGGTGGAGAGCCACGGAGGGAGGAAACGCGGCCCCCCTAAGGCAGGTGACCCATGGCTGCACTCCGTGTGATGGCCCGGCCACTAATGCTCACGGAGGGACAGCAGGCACACAGGGCTGAGGTCCTGTACCAGTGAGGAAACGACCCCAGAAGAAAGCTGTGCCTGCTGTTTCACATTCTCGAGATCAAACCATAAAAAGACAGCCAGCTGTCGTGGCTAAGAAAACAGGCTTTTACAAGTGGCCTCATAATCGGAGAGCCATCTTCAGCAAATCTGCTTTTCAAAACAAAACGAAACACCAAACCATCACCCCTCAAACAGCTGTGCGGGTTCAGTAAGACTTCAACACAAAAACTTAGGAATCTGTTTTTGAAGTCATCTTGCTGTGGCTGTGGTTGTGGGCAGGAACAGAGGTACGATCGTTAGAAAACCCAGCAATAAAAATAGCATATTAAAACTTTTTTTTAAAAAAAGGAAAGATCCTAAAGAAGAAAGTCCAGTGGCCCAGAATGTAGCTAAACCCCATCATACTGGGGACCATAGTGTGGGCAGAGGTGTGTGGCTTAGGAAACCGTGGGTCTTTAGTATTATCACAGGAATCTCCCCCTCACCCTGAACCACCAGCCAGCTCTGAGGCCTACAAAGGCCTCAGATTGACCAGGGGCTCCGTTGTTTCTTTTCTTCCTGTGCTTTGTACACCTGCCTGCTCGGCCTGGCCAGCCGGAAAGCACAAGGCTGGAGGGCGCTTGTGACCAGATGCAAACAAGAGGCAGGCAGCCTCGCTTCCAAAGGCAGTGGCTTCTGAATCACCAGCTCCATCACATGAAAGATGCTTCCCCGTATCGTACCATGGCCTATTTGCCAATAAGCACAAGCCTCTCTCGCCATTTCAACGCAAAAAATTCAACGGCATTAAGGTGGGGGCGGGGGGGAGCGGCCACGACAGAAAGGATTAGTATGGCTTTAAGGCTGCACTGGCTGGCGAGAGGGATTGCTATTCAGGCCTTGGCAATCACACCCTTTCCCACCTCTCCCTGCTCCCTGCTCGCCTGCCCCAGACCCCATCATTACCGCCCAGCAAATGCTTTCACTCGGCGCTGCAATCGCAGGGAAGTGCCTGGGCCAAGGCAGCAGTTACTGGCCGCAGCAGGGTTCACATGTCGGGAGCAGAGAGTGAAATGCAGAAACCCATGTTTTGATAGAACATCATTTCACACTCAAGTGGACAAAGCTGACAAACATATGCAGCTGTTAGTGGCAAAGCAACTTGGAAAGCTGAGGGGTCTGGGATCTCAAAATAGTTTGAGAGAGACTAGGAGTAAGGGATTATTCCAATCTAAAACCTCCTAGTAATTGCAGCTCCGAGCCTTCCTCATCACCTGCCACCAATCAGGGATCGTCTCTACCCTCAGAGCATCTCAGACTCCCCCACCCCTCGAGGCCTCCACTAGCCATTCCAGTCGCTTACCAAGAATACGGTGACGGCCTCGAACGGACTTTCCTGTTCCCTTCTCTGCCCGGCCCTCTGTTTCTCAGCCCCAGCACCGTGGCACCACCGGGAAGAAGCCCCCAGGCTCCAACTGCTCTGCTCAGCGTGGCCCCAGTGCGTCTTTCCCGCAGAGGCTGTGTGTGGCAGGACATGCCAGGCTGGACACTGTGGCCGCTCTGAGCCCCAGAGTTTCACAAAACCACGAAGCCCCCTCACACATTTTGTAAGCTGACACAAAATTTTTCTCAATAAATTTAATAGTTACAGAGGATATAATTACCAGAACATTGTGAATACTAACTTTTGAAATAAAACTCTTACATTTTTTTTTGTAATGCACCCAATGGAATCTATATGCCATACTGACTCGATACTCATCATCATTCATTTAAATAACACATAAACATACTCTTCAACTTGGAAATTTTACAGCATCCTCTCCTTTTTAAACCCGTATTTCCATTTGATTCTTCCCTACAGATTTTTGTCCTAATTGTTTTATGCTTGAAAGTCTTTTATTGATCACCCTATTAATACTTCTTGGCCACAAAAAACAAGTATGTAAATTGAAACACATTTTGAAATTTCAGAAGTTGAAATGAAAGTATTAAAAAAATTTATTTTAATGTTTATTCATTTTTTGAGAGACAGCGAGAGACAGAGCACAAGCAGGGGAGGGGCAGAGAGAGAGAGAGAGGGAGACACAGAACCCGAAGCAGGCTCCAGGCTCCGAGCTGTCAGCATAGAACCTGACACGGGTCTCGAAAGCACGAACCGTGAGATCATGACCTGAGCCGAAGTCCGACTGAGCCACCAGGGTGTCCCCTGAAATGAAAATGTTTTAATTTCTTGACACCATAAGGCTCTAGGTAATTAAAAAGTACTTCTGGATTGTGTTATTATTACATAATTATTATGATAAAATCGACATATACCATGGTATAATAAAACATAATTTTGGTGAACATTTAATACACGTAAATATGTAAAATGTTACTGGAACTGCATGCCTTCATGATATGGATGAGGCTTTTCATGTACCCGTGGTGAACAGCATTTAGTGCCAGAATGAAAGAGTGCTCAGCATCCAGTCTGTCTCTGCTTGTTGGTTTTTGCAGACACAAGTAAGGAGAAAAGTCACGTGAACAAGTAGATGGGCATCAGAGAGTTTCGTTACAGCAAGGTTACCCAATTCTTTCAATTTCTTCTGAATTACATGCCCCCCCCCCCCCCAATCACATAGTGATCTACCACCAAAAACTGGTTTTAATGATCTGCGAGCTGACAGCTCAATTAGGTTCTCTTGCAATTTTGTTGAAAATAAAGATCTGGGACCATCTGACCCACAGGGACTGGTTACCCAGGCCTAGTGCCCTCCGTTCTCCATCCCACACCAGTACGGAGCCGTGCTCTTGCTAGGGGGCCTGGAGTCAGAAAGCCTCCTCTTCAGAGAGGAGGGGCTCGGGCAGGCTGTGTGTCAGGTGAGGGAGACCCACAGCCCCTGCTCAGGTGCATTCCCAAGCAGCCCCACTTTGGGAAAGAGCACACATCTGGAAATCGATTCCCCAAAAATGTGCGTCTACTTTCCCCTTGGGGAGTCTCTGCACACCCCAGTGTGAAGACTCAGGGGCAGGGGAGCGCTGCGTACTTCCCCCAAACCCAGACAGGCGTGTGATGTGGTGCCAGTGCTGGGGGGAAGATAAAAGCATCTGAAAAGGAACATGTCCACATCCCCTTTCCCCATCCCAAGGAAAACAAAACTAAAAATAAAACTAGGTAATAAAAAGGCACCATGGGACAGAGGGTCAGACTGCCTTCTGCTGCATGGAACATTTTTCCCTGCAGCATCTTTCCTAACCAGGATTTAGCCATGCAGAGAAGCTAAACTATCAATCCTTCAGGTTAACCTTGTCTCCATCTGATTCTCTAGGGTAAGTGTATAGTTTAATACTTGAGGTCCCCTTAAGGCTATGCATAATGAACTTGGTTTAAAAAAAAAAAACCCACGTAATTCCTGCTCCCTATCACTTCAAGAATCAAGATTTGAATCACTGAGCTGCACCGCCTTCCCCTCTGTTCCCTTCCCCCCACACTCCCAGCCTCAGTGGCCAGTGGGAACGTCCACTGTGGAAAATGTATTAATGTTCGTGTCATGCAGGAGAATAACCCACGGAGTAATTAACAAGACTTGGACCTAAGGTAGAAGGTCGATAGCAGGGGCTCTTCCTTGAATTAAAAT
The DNA here is from genome assembly GCF_022837055.1 of Prionailurus viverrinus. Classification (NCBI taxonomy): domain Eukaryota; kingdom Metazoa; phylum Chordata; class Mammalia; order Carnivora; family Felidae; genus Prionailurus; species Prionailurus viverrinus. The sequence continues at coordinate 24,000,564 of NC_062574.1, forward strand.
TTAACTTACCCTTTATTGCAACCTACAAAAGCAAGTAATGAGCACTAACATTTTTATTTCTTTTAAACTGTCATTTAGGCTGTAGAGGGGATAATTACCTATCTCTAGTGTAGTAAGGTTTTATAACCCTTAGTGAGGCATTTTCTAATTTAATATTTTTACTATATTATCATAAAACCTGTTTCTGGAAAAAAAATGATCATGGATTAGCGGCCATTTTCCATAAAGACAGAATGTGTGTGTGTGTGTGTGTGTGTGTGTGTGTGTGTGTGTGTGTGTATTAGGATTCGGTTTATTTATTACAGGATTCTCCTGAAGACACTCAAAGTACCACAGCTGAGCGATCCGTGCAGCACGGTCACTCAGGTGGTGGGCAAGCCTTGCGGCAGCCCGAGGTGAAGTGGGGGGCAGCGTGCGTACAGAAGACTGCAGCCCCAAGTGTGTGCACCTCAGTGTGCTCCCCCTCGGTTCCTTGTGTGCACCTCCCACCGCAACACAAACCGGAGCCTTTCATGCTGTTGTTTGGGCAGTCGGCACGAAGAGACACGTTAAACCTGCACATGATCTGTGTGGGGCTTTCAATTTGCTAGGTCAGTAGCTTGCAGCACTGGGATACGGAAACAATTGTACTGGCTGTGCTCCAGAACACCGCACTCCTCCTTCTGTGGCCAGGAAACCCCAAAGCTGTCAAGAACCCCCTCTGTCCCCGTGGCCAGAGGCAGGCACTGAGAAAGCAGCAATGCCACTGCTCCCTGAAGGAGCCTGCACAGTCCCCAAAGTACATCGTGTTCCCCAAGCAAGTATTACAGGCAGGAGCTGGAAGCCAGGCTTCCAAATGTGCCAGCGGAGACAGTATCGCTGCTTTCCTGATTAACATTATACACATAATTTGCCCTTGATTAATTTGAAATTGTTCATTTGTTGCTTTGTGGCTGGGGGGGGGGCAGTAGTGTCTTCCTAAATACACAAGACGCAAACCAGAATGCGTCCTGGCCCCTCCTCCTTTCTAGCCTCTCCCTCTCTCTGCACCCTGAGGACCTTGTGCTGCACACAAAAGTGGTCTAGCATTTGCTGCCACTTCACTCAAGCCCTTAGGTAGCCATTTAAGAATAAAAACATGATGAAACACACAAAGGGAAAGAGAGACTAAGGGTTCCAACCAGCAGAATCCTGATCAAATCCGAATCCTTAGGGGTCAGTGTAGGAACAGCCAGAACAGAAATTCACACTGGCCAGCAGGGAAAATCATTGGCGATGTTACTGAAGCCTGCCTTTTTTCACGTTTGTGTTCTGAAAACAATGTACTTACTCGTGCTGTGGAAGCTCATGAACATGGTTAGAGGAGGTCCCTGCCTCAAAACACAACACAAACGTATGATTTGCGCCTCACACTTATCTGGATGCCTATGTGAGCTTCATTAGACTTTGTAGGGAATGACGAGGCTGTGAATGACGACAGCGGAAGCTGAGTTGGGAAGGCGAATGGACCCAGTAAATGTGTCTAGTTAGACGGACCTGCTCCACTGGGAGAGACATGTGAACATTCTTCCTCACACTGAACCCAACTCTGCCATTCCGTGACTGCCACCCATGGGCCCCCGGCCCTCCGGAGCCAAGAGAGAAAACAAAGCTGACTGCCCTTCCCTGCGGCAGCATTTCAATTATTTGACGGCTTCTCCTAACTAAATCTGTTCTTTGCTGGGTGAAAAGAAACAGTTCATTCCTGCTGTGATGAAACCTGGAGTTCTCTCGACAGTAAGGTCCTCAGAGCTAATCCTGACGCGCCTGGTGCGGCCTAGTTAATCCAAAGTGGGCAGAACAGGCGACTCTATTCCCTCCTCTGTTCTCACACCTCCCCTGCCTTCATGGAGCTTCCACTCTCTTCCAAATATCGACTGAACAAGGTATCTTGCCAATTATTCCTTGACCCAGACCAATGACACCAAACAAAGCGGTCCTCCTGCCCCTCTGAATGCTTTGTGATCTGCTCCCCAAAACGTAAGACACAAAATAGTACCTTCCTTTAATCTTTTTCCTTCTGCTTCTTCTGACCCAAATCCATTTCATCCATATCAGTGACTTTACGAGTGAGAGAAAGTCGCTTGAGAAATGTTTCTGTGGCCTAACAGGGGAAATATATTGATCCAAACGGCAAGCAATTGCCCTGTGCTCCTTGGGGGCTGGGGCAGAGGGTGAACCCCAGCATGTCACAGGAATGGCATCCGAGGCAGACACATGCTGGAACTGGTCTCTGAGACTGGACTGTTAGGGACGCAATCCAAGTGAAGACACACACGCAGCCCTTATAAGGAGGCAGTGTCAGTTAGTCAGGACAACAGACAGAAATCACGACAGAAAATCTGGATCCTGAATATAGCCCAAAGGTCAGCCCTTAACTCTCTCCCCTACTCTCCTCCCAACATCCCCCAGCAACAAAAAGTGGTTCACAGGCTCCTTTCCTGAAATCTCATCACAATTCCATACCAAAACCCAACACACACACACACACACACACACACACACACACACACACACACACGAAATGAGGTTAAAAGAAAAGAAAGCAGCCTTCTCTTACCTAGGACTTATTTCTTAAGAGGATCAAGTTAGCAAAGTACCAGAGAGGACTCCGAGGAGACCCACATCCATCACTAATTACCTAAATCTGGAGACCAGGCAAGTCTCTAAGCAGCCGCGGGCTGAACCGCAGCCGCCCGAATCCGCCACGAGGTGGCAGTACACGACGTGGTTCTAAGGACTCGGCCAGTGGTGTGGCTCGCGGCAAACTGCACCCATAAATTACCTAGTGTGTCTGCTCTCATCACCATCCTCCCTGGGCTTGAAGGAGACTCTAGAAGGTCTGTTCCAATTCGCTCTTTTGGTCAGGTCAGAACTAGGTCCTTCAAACCTCTGCAAATGCTTTTAGCCCTGCAGCTTTAAATTACAGATGGTGACATGTGGCCTCTGGCCTGTCTCCTAAAGATCAGACAGACTCGAGATTTATAAATGTTCAAGGAAGCAGGTTGAGGGCCCAAACAAAGGAACTAAAAGGCTGGGGAAAGGAAGGCGAGGGCAGAGGGCCAGGGAGGCGAGACAAACGAGGGGTGGAATCTGTCCCGGGTTCCTCACTTGTGCTCTGTTCTGGTTCCCAAGTCGGCTACACTCACTCCACTCGAAAAAAGGAAGAAAAATATTTGAAACTTCTGTCATTCCTACCGCTAGCTTTGAGTCTTTCAAATTATTTTAAAGAAAAATAATTTACCTTGGTGGACTGGCAAAAAATAAGGGTGGTGGAGATGGGGGGGATGAGGACAGTGGCACTCTAGACAAAAGGGATGTTGCCTCCTTTCCTGTGCATTAATATTCCATATTCCTGGGATGATTTCCACTTTCACAGTTTGACTGTTTTATAACAGATTTGATGCGAGAGAAGACAAATGGCCTCGCTAAGGAAAGACGACAAATCATCTCACCGCTTTTAGCAGGGTTTTCTCTTTATTTTTATTTATTTTTATTCTGTAGCTGGGCCGCAGAGCTCTCTGCCTTGCTGGAGATGTTTAATATTAACGTCAAGCCACCACGATCCCGGCAATAGAGTTGGCCGGTGTTGTGTTTACGGTTTTGTGACTGCTGGCTTCAGGAAGATGAAGCTCCTTGTTCAAACAGCAGCCCCTCTAACAGCTCCTGTTAAAAGCCAGGGGATGCTTCACTGCTTAGACGTGAATCACTTCCTCCAACCGCACTGAAGAGGAGACTGACACGCGAGTTACATTTGTGTCCCTATCAAGGCTGCTGCCCAGCGACCCGGGGCCTGGGGGGCAGCGCGTGCCGCATCTCTCAGCTCCAGTTTAACTCCTACTTTTGGGGGTCAAAACACATGGAAATTAGTGAAGGTATTTACTGGCAACCCACAGAGTTTCAGCAAGGCATTCTATTGCTTCTGGTAATCAGCTGGAGGACGTATTTGACTAAAAAAGCCAGCACCATTCCAAACAAAAGCAGTGAGCACCGAGCACACAAACACCAGGCACCTGGTGGTGTGAGGTACTCTGGGCCCTGGGGCCAAGTCCTGACACTCTCCTCCCTGGGGTGCAAGGATCTTGTGCTCTCCCCTGCTCCTCTTCCCTCTTTGTCTTTTCATCTTCCTCCTGGCCAGGGGTGTAGACCTTTTCCTCGCTTCTATTCTTGGCTCTCCTCTCTTCCCTCTCCCACTCTCCCCTGGCAATCTCATCCACGCTCTCAGCACTAACAATCTCCGGTGGGCAGGACACCCACGGCCGTGGCTCTGGCACCCTCACCTAGACAGGCATTGCATGCCCTGGCGCGCAGGCTAGGCTTGCTGTCACCTAAACTGCCATTTGTTAATAAGGGCAGCAAATTCTCTATCATTCAAGGCCCACACTTAACTGCTTAATGGCAGGAAGCTACAAAATTACAGGTATCGATACCACATTTTCTTTCTTTTTTTTAATAAATATTTTCTTTTTAAAAAAATGCTTATTTTGAGAGACAGCACACAAGTGGGGGGGAGAGGGGGAGGGGAAGGGGAGAGAGGGAGAGAGGGAGAGAGGGAGAGGGAGAGGGGGAGAGGAAGGGGAGAGAGGGAGAGAGGGAGAGGGAGAGAGAGAGAGAGAAAATGAGAATCCCAAGCAGGCTCTGTGCTGTCAGCACAGAGCTCGATGTGGGGCTCCATCACGACCTGAGATGAAATCAAGAGTTGGGAGCTTAACCGACTGGACCACCCAGGCACCCCAATACCACATTTTCTGATTCAAAAATAAAATATGCCCTGAGACAGAGCTCTGGCTTGGGCAGTTTACTTATATTAATTGATAGAATACAAATTGATGCCCTCCATCTATCAGTCTATTTTGGCTCTTAATAGTATCCTTCAAAGTACTTCTTCCTCTTTTCTGTAAATCAGAAATTTGGAAAAAGGCGTTTTTATTGTTTATTTATTTATGAGTGAGAGAGAGAGTGTGCACAAGCAGGTAGGGGCAGAGAGAGAGAGAAAGGGAGACACAGAATCCAAAGGAGGCTCCAGGCTCTGAGCTGTCAGCACAGAGCCTGATGCGGGGCTCGAACTCACAAACCAAACCGTGAGATCATGACCTCGGCTGAAATCAGACGCTTAACCAACTGAGTCACCCAGGCACCTCGGAAAAAAGGTCTGTCCAAGACACCTGCCACCTAACTTTCCCCAGGAGTAGTGACCAGGACCCCGTGGCCTCCAGATGTCTGCAACAGGACCATCGCGCCCTGCTTCGTTCACCAACCAGTCATTGAAACCAGCAGTCTGACGACCGATCCCAGTTAGAAGGCTGGTTTTAAAAAGCCTACTTGCTAAGTGCAAACGGAGTAGTGTGCCCCTCTTTGCCTGGAAGCCGGCAGAGTCTGTTGTGAGGCACGGCTGCGCCTCCCCTGCAGGATGGAGAGGTAGGCGAGGAGGCAGTGTGCTGCCAAGTGCGTGCAGGAGAAAATGCGTATCGATTTCTTCTTTCTTATAAAGGAGCACAAAGCGCTGAAGAACAATTGCGTGTCCCTGCAGCATTTCACATTCCACGTGAGACAAAGGCCCAACCCCCACCCGCCTGAGAAGCAGAGAGGGGAACCACACGGTGCTGCGTCTCCTGGGGGTGTGTCAGCGGCCACCATGCCATCAGGGTCCACTGCTGGGACTCCAAACACCTCAGGCCACGAACGCCTCCCCTGCCTCTGATCAAGTCATTTCCCTCACTGGGCTGATGCCGCCTCATCTATATTGGAGAAGAAAGAGCCTTCAGTCTTATTTACCTTTTAAGTGGAGGTGCCCAGAGGGTAAAAGAGTTAATGTTTATAAAGTGTTCAGCTCCCCAGAGGGAGACAATGGATAAAACACAAGGTGTGGTTATGGCTCATTCAAGACCTCATTTCCAGGGTAGTTAGTAATAGCTTCCCATTACAAATGCAGAGCTTCCCAGCACCTTGAACTCAAAGTAGGATGAGGCAATGCCCTTTATTTAAATATCCTTTTTTAGTTTGACACTTACTACCAACACTAAAAATAACAATAGGTAACCAGGGACTATTATGCCTTGTTAATGCACACACAGAATCCATTCCAGGGGTGCCTGGGTGGCTCAGTGGGTTGGTCAGACTTTTGACTCAGGTCGTGATCTCATGGTTCATGGGTTCGAGCCCCACGTCGGGCTCTGTGCTGACGGCTCAGAGCCTGGAGCCTGATTTGGATTCTGTGTCTCCTTCTCTCTCTCTGCCCCTCCCCTGTTGGCACTTTGTCTCTCTCTCAAAAATAAATAAACATAAAAAAAAAAAAAAAGAATCCATTCCACAACTGTTTTCTTCTGAAACCAAACAAATCCTGAAAGCAGTCCAAAAAACTGACCTAAAGCTATAGCTGGTCATGACAGATCCTGGTCTATAGTCTTCACATTTCCATAGTAACTAACAATTTATAGGAGGGCCACAGAAACCAAACCTAGTATAGATATCACAGCCAAGATAGGCAGGAGGAAACCTACAGGAGAATACAAAGTTTATTTATGTGTGTGCTCCTGGAAGTGATGGAAATACACGAGTATTCCTGAAAGATCTTTTCCCGAGGCTCATTCTCCGTAAAAATGACCTCAAAACCTCTCTAAGTAAAGGGTTGGGAATGAGAGGTCCTAGAGCCGGACTCTTCATTTCTGAGGATCTCCCAATATGGCCAAGAGCTAAGAAGAAAATATAGAGCTGGCCCTCAAGCAGTGCCGTGTTTTAGCATGGAGATGTAACCCACAGCTAATTAGGGCATGGCCTGGTGGTAAATGCAACATGTAATATGGACAAGTACAAAGTGCTAAGGGAGCAGGGGAGAGTATATTAAAGGAGTTAGATGATTTGGAGAGATTTCAGTAAAAGAGGCAAAAGCTTTTCCTCATCTGTCTTATAGGACTGTTTGCAAAAATAGTCTTACCAGCAAATTGTAAATAGACTTATAAGCTGAAAGCCTGTAAAGGCATTTCAGACAGGAGATCTACAGCCAACTCTTTTCAGGTTTGCACAGAAATGGATATGCTTCTGCTGCAGGCAAAGGGACAATGACCTAATATTTACCCATGTGAAAACATGCATTTTGTTTATTATTTAATTTTTTAAAAAGCTTATTTAGGGGCGCCTGGGTGGCGCAGTCGGTTAAGCGGCCGACTTCAGCCAGGTCACGATCTCGCGGTCTGTGAGTTCGAGCCCCGCGTCGGGCTCTGGGCTGATGGCTCAGAGCCTGGAGCCTGTTTCCGATTCTGTGTCTCCCTCTCTCTCTGCCCTTCCCCCGTTCATGCTCTGTCTCTCTCTGTCCCAAAAATAAATAAACGTTGAAAAAAAAAAAAAAAATTAAAAAGCTTATTTATTTTGAGAGCGAGAGAGCAAGTGGGGAAGAGGCAGAGAGAGGGAGAGAGAGCGTCCCAAGCAGGCTCCACACCGGCAAGTGCAGAGCCCAACCTCACAAAATGCGAGGGGCTCAACCTCACAAAATGCGAGATCATGACCTGAGCCGAGATCAAGAGTTGGATCCTTAACCAACTGACCCACCCAGGAGCCCCACATTTTGTTTATTTAAATAACTGTATGGATTACATTTAAAACAGTCCTTCTTAGAAACAAAAATTTAAAAAGAACATTTCATTCTCAAGACTCTCATGAGCAAGTGCCCGAGTGGCTTAGTCGGTTGAACATCTGACTTCAGCTCAGGTCATGACCTCAAGGTTCGTGAGTTTGAGCCCCATGTCGGGCTCTGTGCTGACAGCTCAGAGCCTGGAGCCTGCTTCATTCAGATTCTGTGTCTCCCTCTCTCTCTACCCCTCCCCTGCTCACATACTCTCTCTCTCTCAAAAATACACAAACATTAAAAAAAAAAAAAAAAGACTCTCATAAACAAGAAGGACTATTTTTGCTTTGTAAAGGAGACTGAGCCACATAGGGAAGCCTTCTTTGGGGTGGCACTGGATGAGTGTTAGCGCAAAACACACACACAAGCACTCTCCTGCATCAACCCTCTAGCTGAGAGAGGCTGGCATCAACTGGGAAGAGACCTTAAATAAACGGTTTTGCAAATAATACTTGTGCTACAAAAATGTTATATAATTAAGGCAAGATAAAACTGGAATCAAATTATTCTAAATGTACGAGCATAAAACCTTGACACAAAACCAAGTACAAGAATACAGTAAATATACGTGTACTACTTTGACTTACAAGTTAAACATTCATTTTTTTTCCATTTTTAAATAGTTTGTTTATTTAAGTAGTCTCTACACCCAACATGGGGCTCAAACCCACATCCCTGAGATCAAGAGTCCTATGCTTCTCCGACTGAGCCAGCCAGGCACCCGACAGGTAAGCATTCTTAGTGAGAAGAAAACCCCTATCAAGTGCTTTTGTGAGCTGTGATAAATACTGTTCCAGAGGAACAAGTAGAGACTCCAGGAAGGGCGAGCCCCCCAGCCCAGTGTGGGATGGAGAGGTGAACCTAGGCCTCCCTGGTGGGGTCGGTCAAGGACTATGAACATTCATTCCAACAGGAAAGGACTGAGGGTGGGAAGGGGTGAGGAGATGCCCTGGTTAAGAGAGCAGAGTCAAGAGACGCAAGCAGGAGTGGGTGGAGGAGGGGCTGTGGGGGCAGCACATGGAGGGCAGGCTGACACCGGTGAGGACCATGAGGGGCAGGGCTTGAGTTCTGTAGACGACAAACAACAGAGCAGCTCCTCTGTTCTGGGAAGGTTCACTCTGGCAACAATCCACAGGCCTGACCACATGACACCGAGCTGTTAAGAGCCTGCTGGTCCAACAGTCCACATGGGAAGGAGCAAAAACGGTCGGACTCAAAAAGAAGCAGAAATAGTAAATAGGGACCATTGAACAGAATATTAAAGTTCCAAGCAGATTAAAAGTAAGAAAAAAAAAATCAGATGAAACCAAGGAGAACACAGGTGAATATCTGATCCTTGGATACAGCAGGGCTTGACTGGCTAATCATAAAAGCAATGGAAATATTCTAAAGAAAAAAGGTTTTATATATTTGATTACATAAAAAAGGAAAAATTATATTGGGGCATCTGGGTGGCTCAGTCGGTTAAGCCTCTGACTTCAGCTCAGGTCATGATCAGGTCTGTGAGTCTGAGCCCCGTGTTGGGCTCTGTGCTGTCAGTCCAGAGCCTGGAGCCTTCTTTGGATTCTGTCTTCCTCTCTCTCTGCCCCTCCCCCACTCATGCTCTGTCTCTCAAAATATGAATAAACGTTAAAAAAAATTTTTTAAAAAAAAGGAAAAATTATCTGTGACCAATAAAAATCATTAACATCAACAGGCAAACAAGAAAAAAAAATCTGTATGAAAAACAGTATAGAACCATAATAGATATTACTCATACAAACTGCAGAGAAAAACTAAAATGCAAATAAGCAGAGTATAAAACAGAAATGTGAATGATTAATAAATATACATACACTTCAAGTTCACTATTAAATGAGAAAATAAACATTAGATACTTAGTTCAGTGGCTAGCACAGTGTAGGTCAGTCAAGTGTCACTTGTTACTAGCTTATAAAGCAGTAAATAACTTTTAGCACATCATAACAGATAACACTTTTGAAACATAACCCTCCATATTAGCAAAGGTATAATGACAAACCTTAACCGGTGAGGGAGCAGGGGCATGCAAATTAGTACAACTAATCAAGATCATTAGGAGGTTTATGCCTTTGATCCAGGAATTACCCTTCCAAGAATGTATTCTAAAGACTCTAGCAAAACTTAGAACACAGATTTAAAAAAAAAAAATTTTTTTTTTTTTTAGAGAGACAGTGAGAGAGAGAGAGCATACAAGCGTGGGAGTGGGCAGAGAGAAACAGAGAGAGAGAACTGTAGACAAGGCTCCACGCTCAGTGTGGAGCCTGATGTGGGACACCCCAGAACACAGAATTCTGTACAAATATGTTCACTGCAGCATTACTTAAAAAGAAATAAAAATAATTAGAAACAATCTAAATGTCCAATATTCCATAATTTAATATTATAAAGCTATTCAAATACCTTTAAAAAATGGTGTTAAAATGCTTAAATATAAAGTTAACCAGAAAAAGGGATTCAAACATATATGCATATATCTTTATAAAATACACACACAAAAAAATTCTCCAAGAAAACATATAAAGGAGATTCTGGGTGGCTCAGGAGGTTAAACATGTGAATCTTGATTTCGACTCAGGTCATGATCTCAGGGTCGTTAGATTGAGCCCCGCATAAGGCTCTGTGCTAGGTGTGGAGCCTTAACATTCTCTCCCTCCCTTCCTCTACCTCTCACACACTCTCTTTCAAAACAAAACAAACAAACAAAACATACAAAAGCATTAATGTTCAACTCTCAATAGCATATAACATGAATTTTTCTTTGTCCTTACTGTATTTTCCAAATTTTCTCCCATATGCATGTATTGTTTTTATTACAGGGGGAAAAAAAGATACTGTCTATAAAGAAAGTAGGTGACCTGAATACGGCAGGTGTAGAACTATAAAAGCAAGCTGATAGAATATATCAGATTTCAAAGCTGATTATAAGGTTTAGGGTCTTTGTTTAAAAAAAATTTTTTTTTAATGTTTATTTATTCTTGAGAGACAGAGCACGAGCAGGGGAGAGAGAGAGAGAGGGAGGCACAGAATCCAAAGCAGGCTCCAGGCTGAGCCATCAGCACAGAGCCCAACACGGGGCCCAAACCCACAAGTTATGAGATCATGACCTGAGCCAAAGTTGGACGCTCAAATGACTGAGCCACCCAGGTGCCCCAAGATTTAGGGTCTTTGTAATCAGAAGAAAGTGTAACCATAATGGCATGTTATGCTGTGATTCATACTAAAATGTGAATGACTTATTATGCAAACCTCCCCTATATAAAAAGCATCTCTATTATACAATTTAAAAAAGGAAAACAAAACATTATTTTAATCCAAATAAGCCCCCCCCCAAAACAAGTTTTTAATTGACAGAAAGGTTCTCGTATACACATTGAGAATGGGGAGAAGCAGCTTCACTTTGGCACATTATCCCACATATCTCTAAAAGCTTGCTCATGTCTTGGAGACAGCAGCAGGTTTGAATTCACATTCCTAAATGCATATACCAGCTCCACTACTTATTTGCTATTTAACTTGGGCAAGTTACTTAATTGCTCTATGCCTCAGTATTCTTATCATAAAATGCAGATAATGTCAACCACTTCAGTGGTTTCTTTTAAGAACTGAATGAAAAGGTACATGAACAGCTTAGCACCATTTCTGGTATATAGTAAATACTCAATAAATGGAATATGATGTTATTACTCTGTGTCATTTCACTGCAGACTTAGGGTGGATAACTCAGAGCAAAGGATGAATGCACTTAGAAACAGAAATGGTCTAGATATCTTAGCAACCTAACGCTGGCTCAGTGATCATTGAGGGAAATACAAAAGTAACGTGAAAACATTTAGCCCCTGCAGGATACTTAGATGTGATTAATACAATATTATAAGATATTATATTTTAAAAGATAGTAATAATAAAACACCAGAACTTAAAAACAGGAAGTCCTTAAGAGAAACATTTACATTCACTTTAAAGAATGTGAAAGATCCCTTTGGGGGAAAAAACGGACTCACAATCCTCTGAAGAAATGATAGGAATTTAACCGAAATGAGAACTATAGTCAAGAAACCCCATTTTGAGGAGAGATTTATCTGTTCAGCATCTACAATCTCTTTCTAGAAGATGTGCTTTTATCACTCTATATATCCTGCTTGGAACCAAGGCTTCAATTTGAGAATGCAAATTCACTAGAATTGTGTAAGACTGAACAGTAGCAAATCAGGAAAAACAGAAAAAAACAATGGCAGTTTTCAATCCAGTTTTAAAACTCTGTGGCCCACGTCTCAGGTTTGAACTTGAGAATGTTTCCTTTGTCCTTTCTGACATTACTGGAGGAGGAAAGCCCCAGGCCTCCTATCTCTGTGCTGGACGCCATCTTTAATGATGATGTATGGGGGTCCTTTCCCCTCAGCACTGCTGGGGGGTCAAACATGTGATGCTGCCCGCCTGAGTATCAACAAGCGAATTATAAACTGTGTCAATCCGAGTTAATGCAAAGCTGTAATCCTCTTTAACAAGAGATCAAATCACTGCTGTGAGTTATGTTCATTCTGTAATCTGATAAGAAAGAGAGGGAGCCTCTAATAAAAGAGTAATGGGAGCCTTTAATGACGCTGGTAAAAGGCAGCACCAGTGAAAATATTGCTCTCGTTCCTGCTGATTAGATCAATGTTGCATATTTGCCCGGACTTGTTTCACCTGTCAGAATAACCTGTGTCTTTTTAGGAGATAAGAAGCCTCAGAGAAAGCATCTGTATCTTAACCATTCTTGCTTGCAAGTTTTTAACCAGCGAAAAATGCTCTGTGGAGGGTACTTCTGGGGTTATTAGCTGATGTGTCTCAAATGCAGAGCAAACTACACCAGAATATATCACCATGATTCAATGCCAAATTCTCTTAAATAAAGGGGTAAAGTAGGCAAAGGGTAGTAAAAAATGGTCTAAGTAACCTCTGGGTTACCAATTAGGGGGAGAAGAATATCATCAGTAGAGTGGTAGAATGTGCCCATATTTAGGGTGCAGACCCACACACACAAAAATGGCAAGCGGAAGATAAATTGCCTGTACAAATTCTATTATACCAAGACACCTCAAGAACAACGTGGCAGTGATGTTGACAAAGCACTTTACAATGCTGGATTACCTTTGTACGTTTCTTTTCTAGAACTCCAAATGTAAAACAATAATGTATTTGGTGCCTAGTTTTCATTAAAGGATCCTCTCATTTTTTTTTTAAATTTTGTTTTAATGTTTATTATATATATATATATATGTGTGTGTGTGTGTGTGTGTGTATACACACACACACACACACACACACACACACACACACACACACACATACATACGGCATGAGTTGTGGAGGGGCAGAGAGAGAGGCAGAGACAGAATCCAAAGCTGACTCTAGGCTCTGAGCTGTCATCACAGAGCATGACGTGGGGCTTGAACTCACCAGCTGTGAGATCATGACCTGAGCTGAAGTTGGACACTTAACTGACTGAGATACCCAGGCACCCCTCTTTGTTCTTTTGTAATGCCAGCAAGCTTCATAACAGGAGTAGGGAAAAGTGTTTTTTTATTGTAGGGGAGAAAACGGGGGGCTAACATGGAAAATCTTAGTTTCTATTGAGAATTTCCTTAAGTTCTTTGCAAAGGAATGGGGAACCTATAAAGTGTTAATAGTGTTACCATTTTTGTAATAAGAAACAAAGCTTCAAACAACAACAAGAACAACAACAAGTTTCTCAAGAAAATGCAATAACCTAGCCTTGTAACAGAGGGTACTAAAATTGGGTTTATATAAGAACAGTTGTCTGAAGCAGCAGTTAATGCTGCAAACACCAAGTTTCTTTGGCGCATTCCAGCTGCTAGTTGATGCTGAGACCCCCCCCCCCCCATGCTGACAGCCAGAATGCTCTGTGGAGGGGCACACCATGGCAACAGAGAACGTGGCACACGTGGACTCCCTTCCCAAATCTGAGGTGGCAGCCAGTATGAGGAACATCTCTGGACCTGTCTCTGAGGTCTCCCTCAGAATTTGCTTCTCCCTGTTACACCAGCATTTTACTATCTGACCCACATCAACACAACAGAAAAATAAGAATTAACTTCTTTAGAAGTCTGCCTGAGAGGGTCTTTCAAAAACACAGGCAAAATAACCCCAGATGATTATTTCCACAACCTCCAAATTCTTCATTTTGTTGCAACTATAATAAGAGATCATCTGAATTTTTACTTCAGACTCTCTCTGGTCTAACATCACTCCAGGGGATTCACACCATGTAAAGTAAGCTGTTTCTAAAATGTTGATAAGCTCAGAATAACTTTAGTCGTCAGAGAGGCCGAACAGCAATCCTGTAAATCATGCAAGTAGCACCCTGACCTGTTCTCAGTGGTAACAATATACTTAGAGGGATTCTCTCCCAAAGAGACACCAAACCTCTTCTCCTCCTTAGCCCATGGATAACCCTGTCGTCTCTACAATATCATATACTTTGCCCTCTTAGCAAAGATGACTCAAAGAGCAAACAGTAGCTGCTCTGAGAGCTGAGCTGCCCCGTATCAAGGGCTTGCCAAAGTCAGTGATCATTGTTAGGCTCATAGTAACCTCCTTCCTTGCATGCAAACATGGAATACATTGGCAAAGTGGGATTTCTTTTGTTTTCTCTCAGTACTGGGGATGTTCATCAGGCCTGCAACAGAAACCACCTGCCTACCTCCTAATGTTGTAAAGATCTACTGGACCAGCACAAATGAAGTATCTCGAGTTACGTGTGACTTTCTAACATAGGAGACCTAAAAGCACATAAAGGCATTAAATTAGTATCCAAAGTTTATCCAGAAAAAATGCCCCCAAAGGAAAATTTGGTAACACAGGGGCACAAACTGGGCTACTTTGCATTTAAAAGGTGTTTTTTTAAAAAACATATTGCTTGAAGGTAAAAACTGCTAGCATGAGAAAAGAATATGTATCAGCAGAAATTAACTAGACAACACTACATAGACCACATCACAGGAGACACGTAATGAAGATGCCACTGCCTTTTTTTTTTTTTTAACGTTTATTTATTTTTGAGACAGAGAGAGACACAGCATGAACGGGGGAGGGGCAGAGAGAGAGGGAGACACAGAATCGGAAGTAGGTTCCAGGCTCTGAGCCATCAGCCCAGAGCCTGACGCGGGGCTCGAACTCACGGACCACGAGATCGTGACCTGAGCTGAAGTCGGACGCTTAACCGACTGAGCCACCCAGGCGCCCCTGCCACTGCCTTTTTAAAGATCCTTTTAAAGATAGCACTTCTTTCTCCACTAAGGATATTTTAATAGCCGGGGTTAAAGATCTCTTCTATTCTCTCCCTTAATGAGAACTACGTTCCAGTTTCAATTCAAATTTGACCGAGTGCAAATTATTTTTTAGCTCAAACTGGATGATTTTAGCTCAAATTGGGGATCCAAGGACGGGTAAACAACACTCAGATTCTGCCTTGCTTCTCCTCCAAAAAACCCCCAAGCATTGGGAAATTCAGGCATATGTGTGGAACAATAAACTGGAACCAAGAAACAAAGAAAAGAGAAGGGGTTCTCTCCCCAGACTTGGCTAAGGTGGGAACCACAGGTGGAGCTGCCTCTGGGAATGAGAAATCAAAGGGCTAGAAAATGTATGTGTATTTTACCATGATTAAAAAAGGGGGTGGAGGGTACTAGTCAGGGATGAAAAAGCCAGTTTTACCCACATGGTCCATAGGGCAGAAACCATAAGGGAGAGATCTTCCATTCACAAACTTTAATACAGAAACAATCAAGACCTTCCCATTTCTTCTCCATATTATCGATATAATTTTCTGACGGAAAATGTCCTTTTTTTCCTGGTGATAAAAAGCAGTGTAAGCTTATTGTAGAAAAATTCCGAACACCGTGGAAATACACAGACCAAAAAGTCAATGTGTTTTCTCCTCCCTGCCACCCAGCAACAAACACGTGGTGCGGCTGCTGTACACTGTGTCAGAGCTTCTTACTTTGTAATGGAACTTCTATGAGTCCATCCTCATGGCAAAGGACTGGACCAAAACACAAGTACAGAAAACAAAACATCAGGAGTCTCCCTCACCCCTTCCCTCATGCCATTCCTTTCCCGGAGGTAAACACTGTAGATATTATGATGTATGGTCTTGCCAAACATTTCCCTAAGCACTGTAACATTTATATACATATATGTACATATATGCCTGTTTTTATCTTTATTTTTAAAACAAGTGGATGGTGTTACAAGCACTGTTTCTTTTTCCAGTCAACAAAATAACCTGGAACCTATGACAGCACAATTGGTTTTTTAAAGTATCACTTTTTTTCTATCACATGTATCTATTTAGTCAAAAAGGCAGATTCTAGTATAGTATTTTATAGCCTACTTTTCCATTGAACATTATGTTAATACCTACAGCACTACTTTGTCCTTTAAAAGCTCTTTATAATTTCACTGTGATTTATTTAACTAGTTGCTTATTGGTCATTAGTTTCTTATTTTCCTCCATTATAAACCATGTTGCAACAAACATTTTTATTTTGTTTTGTATTTCCTATTTATTCTTTTACTGAAGTATAGCTGACACACAATGTAAAGATTCTTGATGCAAATATATTTGCCGACTTGCTATTTCCTTAGGTCAATTCCTAGAAGTAGATTTTTCTGGGTCAACAGGTAAGTATACATTTAAAATTCTAAAACACATTGCCAAATGGCCCTCCAAAATGATTTTTGCCAATTACATTCCCGACAACGGTATATGAAAGTGTTTCCCCATACCATCCACACTGAGGGTTACCAAGCTTTTAATGTTTTGTAATTTTATAAGGAAAACAATGAAATATCATTTTAACTTGCAGTTGTTTTTTTTTTGTTTTTTTTAAATTTATCCTATGTGAGAGAGAGAGAGAGACAGAGAGAGAGAGAGAGAGGCAGGCAGGCAGGCAGTGTAAGCAGGGGAGGGGCAGAGAGAGAGGGAGAGAGAATCCCAAGCAGGCTCTGCACTGTTAGCACAGAGTACGATCCAGGGCTTGATCTCATGATCCTATGAGATCATGACCTGAGCCAAGATCAACAGTGGGATACTTAACCAACTAAGCCACCCAGGTGCCCCTAATTTGCATTTCTTTGATAAATGAGATTGACAGTCTTTACGTTTTTGAGATTTTTAAAAAATGATTTCTAAGTTTGCTTTATGACATGCTTTGCCCATTATTTTTACTGGGATATTCTTAGACACTTCTAAAAACTCTTTACATAGTAAAGAAAAATATCATATTTTGAACTTTTCCTTGCCAGTTTGTCATTTACTTACCACTCTGTTTCAAAGTCTTTTTCGATGTGACTTAAGGCAGTCAGATCTATAAATATTTTTCCTTACAATTTCTGGCCTTGGTGTCATGCTTACAAAGCCCTTTTCTACCTCAAAATCATAAATAATTCTCTATTCATATATGCACACCAAGAATGACGTATCTGTAACTTAGCAAAACCAAAATATTCATTTGAGAAAAAGTGGTATACACTGATACTGATATTTTAACAATTATAAAAGTTTCCCATCCTTCAGTATATTTTGTTATGTACAAAGTAAGAGACAAAACAGTACAGTAGCAGATAGTCTCCAGTTATGGAATTACTCGAAGAAAAACAAAATGGGCCAAGCCATGACTACCTCTTTCTTAAGATAAAGTACAACACCTATTGGCCCTGAGAGTTTGCAAACTAGAAGCAGAGAGAGCTAATACGCAGTTACTCTACCCATAGTCAACCTGGCTTATTCAGACTATGGAGCATGAGCAGTTATGTGGATAAATGCCTCCTAACCCTGGGAAGCACACAGGGAATGGAGTGTGCTGCAGTAAAAACACATGCTCAGTTGTCCAGCTACAAGACTTTTATTAAATTCCTTATTAAGTGGGCTCAACAAGCTGGAGAACAATGCTGATAATAAGCAATCAGTCCACAAGAGACAACATTTTCCCCCCACCAATTCGGAACGCCGGAAGGACTATCACCCAACAAATGTTCCCAACCCCTTCTCCCTTGCCTGCTCTACCTGAAGGAGCAACTTAGCACAGTTCTATCCAATGAGATATAAGAATAAGTTTAGAGGGGATTCTGGGGAAGCTTTTCCCTTTCTTTTCTTTTCTTTTGTTTTTTTTTTTGTTGTTGTTGTTGTTTACTTTTCTAATAAAAGAAAGTAGGTAAATCTGACATCACTTCTTTCCTCTCTTCTTCCTGCCCTGAACATGTCTGATGGCTGAAACTGTAGACGCCATCTTGGGACCACAAGAGAAAGACCCTTATATCATTGAGAAGGGAAAACCACTGGCAGTAATTGCATGCTACACCTACAATTTTTCTGTCAAAAAAAAAAAAAACCCAAAAAAACCCAAAAAACAACCTCTCACTTGCTTATGCCTCTGCAGGCAGGTTTTAAGTTTCTTACAGACAAAGTCCAACATGATCCTAAATAAAAGAGCCATTTTCAAGTAATCTTTGGCTAACATGTGGTTGCAACCCTCAGATATTTTAAGTGAATAAGTAAGATTTAAGAAAACGAAGTGCCCCTGGGATATTAGGTGATTCAAGAAAAATCCCAACTAAGAAGGACAAAAAGTTGATTTCTAAATGATCTAGTAGTAGTACTATATTCAAAAGATGGCACTAATATTTAAACTGGGCTTCACTTTATGCCTGGGGGAATAATGTTTCCTTAAATGGGTTTGTTTTAGTTTTAAACATCTAGTTTTCTTTTCCTTTGTTGTAAATTTTCATGTTGTCTTGACAGGGATTTTAAGTTGCGCTCAATTTACTCTGTAATTTTAAAAAACAGACTGGATCCAGAAATAAGCGGAAATAAACAAACAAAAAACCCCAGCCAGCCAGACAAAAGCATTCACTTCCAAAAAGCACAGGTGAGCATGCGAAGTCACAAAGTTCTGACCGGAAATGAATTTAGAACCTTCCATAAGCTCTTTTGTACTTCAGGATACTGAACAAGGGCAAACAAAAAATAAGTAATCACTGTGTTCACGTAAACTTGCAGATCTACTACTTTTCAGGCCAGGAGGGAAAATCTGATGTGGTTTAATAGCAAACAACACTCTCAAATAAAAAGGTCAAATGTACCTTGAGAAATAAAACTGGCAGACTATTATGTATTTACCCTAGGACTAATAATTTCACTTGGTAAAGATTTATGTTTACAAATGTCTACCACAGCATTATTTACAGCAATAATTAAAAATAATTGTCCAACAACTAGTGAATGGTTAAATAAGGAACATAAAAATATTAGTCATTTTAGTGACATGAAAATGCTCACAGTATACAAAATATTTAAATGAAAAATTCACAACAGAATATAATTTTAGTTATATTCTAAAGAAAAATAAGAATATACTCGAAGGGAACTCATAAAGACTGAAAGCTGGCCAGCTCAGTCAGCGGAACATATTACTCTTGACTTTGGGGTCATGAGTTCAAGCCCCAATTTGGGTAGAGAGATTACTTTAAAATAAATAAATAAATAAAATGAAATGTGTAAGAAAATTAAAAAAAAAAAAAAAAGACTGAAAGGAAATATTCAAAGATGCTACAGTGGCTCCCTCCTGCATGTGTACATACTTACATACACACATTTCCTAGCTGCCTATGCTGAAAGAACCTAGCAACAGTGAAACCCAGTGACAATGAACACCCTTAGCACACAGATCTTAGTTTCTAAATACCACAATCCACAAAAAAGAATCAGGGTTCCTTGGAGAAAGACAGACTCCAGGGTTGGAACAGGGAAAGTATAAGACGAGCCTAGAATATCCTGTTAGAAAGTAAGAATGTACTCAAGGAATGGGGATATTTCAAAAGGACAAAAGCCAGCTTGTGAGGGCTTCATTAATGCTGGACAATTTTAAAACAAAATAAATGATAGTAATAGATTATAATTCACTGAATAAAAAAAAAGCAGGAGTTCATACTAATATAATGAATGACAAATAAATGAAAGAGAAGGGATATGGCTAAATAAGCAATATTATAAACATATTACAATGTAGAATGCCAACTAATAAATGTAGAAGGAATTATTCTCTAAAAAATGGCTAATTATTTAATTGTTATATTATGAGGATACATTTCTTGTATATATTTCTATTTTGTTTCAGTTTTATAAAATGAGCATGTACTTCTTTTGTAAAAATACTAAGAAAACCCTCAATGGCAGTCTGAACAAACACAACTTAATACACATCTCTAGAGCAGTATCAAGCCATTTTAAAAAAGGAGAGCAGGAGCGCCTGGGTGGCTCAGTCGGTTAAGCGTCTGACTTAGGCTCAGGTCATGATCTTACGGCTTATGGGTTTGAGTCCTGTGTCAGGCTCTGTGTTGACAGCTCAGAGCCTGGAGCCTGCTTCAGATTCTGTGTCTCCCACCCTCTGTCTCTCAAAAATAAATAAACATTAAAAAAATTTTTTTTAGGGGCGCCTGGGTGGCTCAGTCGGTTAAGCGTCCGACTTCGGCTCAGGTCATGATCTCACGGTCTGTGAGTTCAAGCCCCGTGTTGAGCTCTGTGCTGACAGCTCAGAGCCTGGAGCCTGCTTCAGATTCTGTGTCTCCCTCTCTCTCTGACCCTCCCCCGTTCATGCTCTGTTTCTCTCTGTCTCAAAAACAAATAAAACATTAAAAAAAATTTTTTTTAAAGGAGAGCATATGCACAAAACCCACAAACACACAGAGGAAGTACAAGTGCTGTCCTGACCCGTCTGTCTGTCCTAGAGAAAAGCCCAGATGTCCTAGGCAGGTGGCTAAAGTTAAAAACAAAATAGCCAAAAACAAACAAAAACCCACCAGAGGCAGCACTGATATTTACAGAAATTTTGTTTTGGTTTTACAGTAATTATGGGGTGAAGAGATGTGACAAGGACCCTTGCTATGATGCCAATGACAAATGGTTAACTGATAAGAAGAAATGGAGAGGGTGACAGGCTGTAGAACAGGTCAATATCAGGCTGTCATGGAGCCATTTGAGACACATAATTAATCTATTACTCACCTGGCATCATCATTCATTGTAGTTTGGTCAATAGGTGCCATGAAGCTTAGTAGCTTGCTAAGGACGTGAAACCTAAATAAAGCAGGAAACAAACAGGCAGCAACATTAGTAACTATTAACCTAGAAAAGGAAACACATTCTATGAGCTAACAAACTCCAGAACTGACCACAGAAGCATTTGGCTCCAGAATGAAAATAGGGAACAATTCATGGGCACATACTAATCACAACTGTATTTCCCTCTAGTTCTTTTATATTACAGGAGAAGTCTGATAAAAGCACATTGTAAATGACAGTAGTTCAACACAGATTCATTTACATCACAGTCCCCAGAAAGAGTAGACACACTTATGCTCTTGAGCAATATACTAATCCTCAAACATTACTCCAGACAGAAGACAATAAGGACTTGAGTACCCCATTTTCCTCCTCTAAGTATATCCTCATCATTTTCGGTGTCATTACTAGTAGTTATTAGTGTAGGTAGTAGTACAACACCCAACTTACAATGCCTCACCACCACCATCACTCACTAGCACTAGTTCTCTGAGTCAGAGAAGGCTTCTAGAATTCCACACCATCTCTACTTACTAGACCCAGTCTTTCATTTCCCCCATCCTTAAATGAAGGATTATATCTGAGTACATAACAAGTTTGATCCCTAGATCTTCCAAGTCATGGTGTTATGGAAATTTAAATAACATCACTTCCACTTCCCACCAACAGGAAAAAAAACGGTATTTTTGTGTGGAGTGCTTCGAGATCCTCCAGCGAAAGGAGCCAAACAACTACATGACCTTATACAGACCAAATTATACAGAAGAGAATTAAAAGGAGCTAGCCCTTTCTGTTCATTATAACAGAAGAGGATGTACGACAATATGCATATTATAAAATTCTAACCAAAAAACTCTACTTGGGGGGCATTTGGCTGGCTCAGTCGGTAGATGTGATTCTTGATCTCGGGGTTGTAAGTTCGAGCCCCACATTGGGTGTAGGGATCACTTAAAAAAAATCTTTTAAAAAACCCACAAAATTTTACTTGAACAGAACACTATCCATAAACAAAAATATATTTTCGTGTACATAATATTAGCTTTACAGTGTTAAAAATATTTTTACACGTATCAAATAATTTGATTCTCTACAGTACCACCCACAGCTGAGCCTCCCAAATTTCATTTTTTTAACAAATGAATTTTACAAGAATAATAGTAACGAGATTTCCTTCATTACAAGAGTAATAGAAAAAGTATAAATTCGTTATAGAAAATATGGAAAAAAACCAATGAAGCACACACAAAATGTATAGTTCCTCCACCTACAGACAGTTGTTAACATTTTGATTAGTTATGTTTGTTTTTCATAGTGACGCTGTTATTTACCCACACACATACACACACATAAATTTTGTAACTTCTTTTTTTAACTTAGCATTGTAAACACTGTCCCATAACAATATCAGAATAGCTGAATACAATTCCAGGAGTGGAAATACTATAATACATTTTTGAACACGTATATGCTCCCAATTCTTCATGTTTAATAAGATGCAAAAACAAAATCTCTATGCATATCTGTTTTTTTAAATGTCTGCCACCTCCTAATTATAAAAAGTAATATATAATTCTTACAAAAAGAATCCAAATACAGAAATGTATAGAAAACTGACAAGCCTCCTGCAGCCTTACACCCCAGAAATAATCACTATTAATTAAAACTGTTAAGTATGGCTGTAGAATTTTCTATATATAAGACAAAAATAAACTTAACACGGTTTTCACATAAAAGGGAGGTTGTAATATACTTGATATTCTGCATTATGCTTTTTCCCACTGAACCTTGCCATATTCTACTCTTTTCCATAGTTGTAAAACATTCCATTGTTAATATAATTTATTTAATCTCCTATTGATGGGCATTTACATACACTGCCCCCCTTTAAAAACCATACTAAATAGTGTTAAAGTGAAAATTCTTATACATTAATTATTGTACGTTTGTTCACATAAATTTCCTTCGGGCAGATTTTGAGATGTGAAATTGCTGGTGAATCAAAAGGTATATACATAGTGAAAGCTGAAACACGGAGCCAAAATACCCTCCAAAAGGTTATGTTAATATATGAGACTAAAAACACTCACATAACCTTTTAAGTAATAAAGCATAAGTACTATTAATAAATTCATTTTAATGTCTTTAGGCTTCACCAAACTTTGGTGTCCATCTGAAAACATGAATACTGTTCTTGGCTGTATCCAAAGAGAGGTTTAATTCACTCTCTGGACAAAGACTATGATGAACTCTACTCCACAGTTGTATTGTCCAATCCAGTAGTCACTGGCCACATGCAGTTACTTAAGCACTCGAAACATGGCTAGTCTGACTGCTGCAAATGTGCCTAAATGAGAAAAGTGCACCAGATTTTGAAGACTTGAGATGGAAAAAAGAATATAAAATATACCATTAATAATTTTAAAATAATAAATTAATAAATTGTTGAAATACTGAGTAATAATATTTTTGATATTGGGTTAAATGAAATGTATTATTAAGCTTAAGTCCATCTCATTCTTTTTACTTTTTAAATGTGGCCACTAGAACATTTAACATTACATATGTAATACATATTCTTATTGGATGATACTGCTCTGTGGAATACTTTTACATTTTAATATAGTATATTCAATAACTATTAACAGCATGATGAAAGACAGACTTTAAGAAGTAATCACATTAAAGACAATTTAGTAATGTGTACTTAATGCAATAGATTTCATCTAATCTCAGTGCTGCTGAGGATGGATGCATGTTTTAGTATTAAAAACACCTTTTAACAACCATACCAAGAAAAGACAAATGTAATTTTACTGCAGAAGAACAGACAAACACAGTAAGACATCCTGTTATTAAAGGCCTAAGTTTAATTTATTTATACTAGGAATTCTGATTAAATCATGATCAGATCTACTTACATATAATGCTCAGTAAAAGTACTGATAATCGATAATTACAATTATTTTCCCAAACCAAAATATTCCTTTTTTAAAAATAAGTTACTTTCTAGCACCCAACTAACAAATTGCCACATCCAGTCTGACAAGGCTGATGCCACTGACCTGCTATCATTTAAACTGATGTTTTCACAAGTCAATGTTCATCTTTGCTATAACATTTCTGGAAATCTTCTCTCTCCAACTCTATCACAAACAAAAGAGAAAAGTTGCTCACTAATGGACCTAGTATCGGTGATGACAGCTGGGACACCTACCAGCTCTTCTTGAGGTCTAATTTAAGGAAGTTATTTATAATATTCCCATGCAGCCTGGGCCACATGTTTAATCCTTTGGGCCAGAATGCTAATGTAGCCATTGCGTCATTTTAGTGCCCGTATAGGCCAGTGTGTCCTGCCCAGAGAAAGAAAACAGGCCACAGGTTAGAAGCATGGGCTCTGTGGAGCGCCTCGGTGGCTTAGTCGGATTAAGTGTCCAACTCTTGACTTCGGCTCAGGTCATGATCTCATGGTTTGTGAGATGGAGCCCCACATCAGGCTCTGCACTGACAGCATGGAGTCTGCTTGGGATTCTCTCTCCCTCTCTCTGCCTCTTCCTCGCTTGCATGTGTGTACACACTCTCTCAAAACAAAAGACAGATAGAAGCATGGGCTCTGCAATCAGACCAATTAACTCAAACCCCAATTTGCTACTTACCAGCTCTGTATGGGCCATGTGAGTTACCTTCTCTAAGCACTTTACAGAAACTAGCTCATCTAATCTGATAACACCCTCCAAGATGCGACTTTTATTAATATACTCATTTCATAGATGAGGAAACGGAAGCACAGAGATGTGAACTGACTTGCCCAAGGTCTCCAGGTTGGTAAGTAGAAGACTCAGTTCAATCTGACAGTCTAGCTCTACAGTCTGTGTTTTTTGTTCTCTCTGCACATAAACTGCATAGCAGTACCTGACAGTGAGTTTTACAAATGCTGGTTATCACTATTGCTATTAATAAAGAACACTCTCTGATTCTGACCACATCCTTCACATTCCTGGTCACAGGAAAGCCAGATGAATATGGATGCTAAAACTACAAGACAATGCAAAACATATGACCTTTTTAAAAATGTTTTAATTCAATAATTAATTTGTATTAATTTTAGACTTATAGAAAGATTGCAGGAGTGCCTGAGTGGCACAGTTGGTTAAGCATCTAACTTCGGCTCGGGTCATGATCTTGTGGTTTGTGAGTTCGAGCCCTATGTCTGTCAGCACAGAGCCTGCTTTGGCTCCTCTGTTCCCTCCTCTCTCTGCCCCTCCCACGTGCACTCTCCCTCTCTTTCTCTTTCTCAAAAATAAATTTAAAAACATTAAAAAAAACAAAAAGAAAGATTGCAAAAATAGTAGAGAGTTTACACATTCCCTCACCCACCTTCCTCTAATGTTAACAATTTACATAAACATAGTGGATTATCAAAATCAGGAAATTAGCATTGATACAATACTACTACCCAAATTACACAGCTTATTCAAATTTCTATTTTTTATCTGAGAGTCTTTTTTCTTTCCCAGGATCTAATTTAAGACCCCAAATTGCACATACTTGCAACGTCTCCTTAGTCTCCTTCACTCTATAAGAGTTCTTCAGTCTTCCTTTGTTTTTCAGTGACTCACTACAGTCTACAGAATAAAGTCCGAATTCTTAGCATGGTCATGACCTAGAACTCAGCTACTCATACAGCCTCCTTCATCTCCTGCCATTCCCCCATATTCACTTTAAGTTCCTGTCAAAATAAATTAAATTACAGCTCCTAAAATGGTATGTACACTCTCAAGTCTGTGTTTTTGCAAATGGTATTCTCTTCGGCCTTTCACTAGGCTAACTCTCCTAGCGTGCTCAGTGTGAAATGTGGATGGTATCTTACAGGAAGTCTTCCTGAGCAGCCTACATCTCCCCATGGGCAATGGGGTGACCACTACACCAGGGATCCACCAACAGCATCACTGTCCACTTATTGCTTGCCATCCTCTCCTGAGGACATACTCCTTCAGGGCAGAATGGGTTTTACCTGGCACCTCATATGGTTCCTAGAACTTCAGAAGGAATACACTTTATATTTTAATTAACCACTTCTTACATTTTAATGTTTAGCCTGGTTTATTAAATAGAATATCTGTCTCCCACTTGTCTGTTGCCAGAATAAGATTGTCAATGTCTCTGGATTTATGGGGATGTGTAAATCTAAATCACTATCAAAATGCTATGAAACCAGATCTACATACTTGCAACTCTAATGAACAGTTTAATGAGATGAGTCTATTAACATACAAAAAACGGCTGCTATTAAAATAAAATCCTCGTTTTTTTCTTTCAACTTAATAAATAATAACTGTGATAAGTATATTTTGATTTGGGAAACAAAAGACTCATGTTCTTCTAAGTTATTTGCCATGCTAGAAAAGTACTCGGTTCTCTAACACTCACCCGGACTTCTTACTCTGTGCTATGTTTACGTTATAGCCATTCCTTCTTACCTAGTGAGCATGTTAATTTTAATGACATAATCATCCAAAAAACATTTCTGGCTGACTAATGTCTACAAGGAATTACAATAGATAGATACGGTTGGAATTGTCTTAAAGAATAAGGGAGCACAATTCTTGCTCTCAAGGGGCGCATACATATAGGTACTTGCCCCAATATAAAATTCATAACAGTAATGTAGAAAAGAGATTTTCTCCTCTCTCAATTCTTCTAATGACTGTATATTTGCAACAGCAATACCAATAGGTAAGTACAAGAGAAACCAAAGAAATTAATACTTTCGAATGCTTTCTACATACCAGACATTTACACATGATTGAAAAAAAAATTTTTTTTTAATGTTTATTTTTGAGAGAGAGAGAGAGACAGAGAGAGACAGAAAGACACAGAGACAGAGAGCAAGAGCAAGCATGAGTGGGGGAGGGGCAGAGAGAGAGGGAGACACAGAATCCAAAGCAGGCTCCAAGCTATGAGCTGTTAGCACAGAGCCCAACATGGGTCTTGAACTCACGGACTGCGAGATCAAGACCTGAGCTTAAGTCGGATGCTTAACCAACTGAGCCACCCAGGCGTCCCTATAAAGTAGGGATTATTATCTCTTCTTAGTAAATAAGAAAAGTGAGGTCCAGAGAATAAAGAACAACCAAAATTGTGTGGCCAGACAAAGCCAGAATTTGAACCCAACTCCCAGGATTCTGGGTTCCTCCCACTAGAGAACATTTATAGCCTCATAAAGCTACAGTTTTAAAAGCACGGTACTAGAAGAATGCCTGGATGGCTCAGTCAGGTGAGCGTCTGACTCTGGATTTCAGCTCAGGTCATAATCTCACATTCTTGAGATTGAGCCCCACGTCGGGCTCTACACTGAGTGTGGAGCCTGCTTGGGATTCTCTTTCTTCCTCCCTTCTGCCCTGCCTGTTCCCCCCTTCACTCACATTCTTGCTTCTCTCAAAAAACAAAGAAATAAAAGCACAGTACTGGAGAAAAATCTGATCTCAACGTTAAAGAGTAAGTCTGGCTCTCTAGTCCATGTTCTTGGAATCATCCCACTAAAAACAAACCTGGAGAAGTACGAAGACTTGGAAATTCTGACATATTAAAAAAGTTAAACAAACTGTAAAATAGAACCTGAAATTTAAGAAAGTGACTTTGAATAAAAAGATGATGAAAAGCTGCTTTGCACTTCTGCAAAGTTAAAGAGAACTACATATTTCCTGGTGAGTTTAACTTAAATTAACAGGTTAATTAAAGTAGTTGTGAAAAAAAATAAAGTAGTTGTGAAATCTGCTTCTCTGAAGTTATTTAAAAATGAGATAGATCCACATTTGTCTAAAGGCAATCCAATGACAGGCAGGCTCTAATAAGGATATGGGATTAGCTGTCTGCCTAAATTGTCCTAACACAATGAGTTTAAGATTTTTCTTCCATGTGCACCCCAATTACAAGAAGTTTCTTTGACATGCAGGCTTTGTAAGAATATTACATAGCAGGCATATAATATCATGTATCTGTGTACACACACACACACAGGATTGAGGGGTTTCCTATAGTCAGAAATATGTTTTCTCATAAAAATTGTGTTTCTCAGGGCGCCTGGCTGGCTCAGTCAGCTGAGCATGTGACTCTTGATCTCAGGGTCATGAGTTTGAGCCTCACTCTGGGTGTAGTGATTGCTGAAAAATAAAATCTTAAAAAAAATTATATTTCTCATCTCATTTAAGCACATTGTTAACATTCTCTGGAATCTTCGTTTATATATTCTTCACATAGCGTATACATGTATGACATCATGAAAATGGACCAATTCTATTCTAAATAAGCATCCAAAGTAAAATTGTTAAATTGTTCTATAGAAATTGCTTTTTAAATATAAGACAATTTCAACTATCCTATCTTGTTTTCTTATTTCTCTTTCAGGAAAAGGCAGGCATTATTTAACCCATCCCTTCACAACAGCAAAAAGGAACAGAAACTATAGTCTTAGAGTATGGTATTAGAGTGAGAAAAATTGAGCCTCATGAAAAGCCACCAGTATTGTTTTAGTTATTTTTCTGATCCTTAAAAACAGAATCATCAGAAGAAATAGAGAAATGACATAACAGCCTTTAAAATACAAAAGATGTAATGTAACATGTGAAAATTTGTTCTACAAAGTAACTCACCGAAGTTTCCTTCCTTTGCTGGCTTTCCTATCTACTTTCTTGTGGATTTTGCTTCGCAATTTCTGGATCGCAAGCCACTGCCTGGGAAATTCACAAGCAATGTTATGCATCATCACGAACAGAAATAGTTATACCTATTGACAAATTGGAATTTTTCTCACTAACAACCTTGCAGAAAGAAATCATCAACCTACATCAAGTTCCTCAAGATAGTCTGGGGCCAAAGTGACTAATCAATTGAAGAGGATTTGTGCAATGGTAAAAAAACAAATGGCAGCTGGGAAATTCTACAGCGAATTTGGTTAACAATGCTCCTTAGTGTCTAGAGTTGCTGTGACAAGCACTAAATCCAGCAGTCTGCAGGAAAACCCATCAAACTGGGTATAGCTGCTTGGGTTTGCTTTCAGTGTTTTAGCTGTACAGCATGTTCTATTACTATTACTGCAACTGCTATTCAGCCTGAATACACGAATTCTTCAATTTTCCCTTTGTTAATGCCCGTGTGCTTTTTCTTGCACTTTCCAATTTTTGCTAATTTTTTATAATTATCCACTACTGACACTAGTTTTACAACCATTTTGTTTATTTAACTTTAATTTCACCTGTGGTATTTAAGAATGTGCTGCTGAGAGGTAAGGGTTCTCCCCCCCCCCCCCCATATAATCTCAATATGACTTGTCACACTTACAAAAAAGTGAACAGTAATCCTTTACTATCAAATATGGAGTCAGTCTTCAAATTTCCCAGATCATCTCAATTTTACAGTTAGTCTGTTCAAATCATGGCCCAATATTCACATATTCTATAGTCCTTTTAGATTAAAAGGAATTAATCTTTCAAAAAAAGGATACTGGACTAAGAAAATCTTCATAGATTCCTCACATGAACAAATTCCTCACATGAACAAATGTGAAAAAAGGAGAAGCAGCAGCAGCTAAGTCATCTTACCTGATTTATACAACGGAAACTCAACATCAGAAAAAAATAATCTAGGGAAATCCAATTACTGTAATCTTAATATAATCTTAATTACCATAATCTATTTTATTGTAAAGTCAGATAAATGTACAATATAATCACCACTTAAATGCAATTTGCTGTATCACATTAAATTTATAGTGAGCAGCTCTCTATAGCCTTCCAGAGATACACAAAATATCAACAATATCCTACCCCTAAAACTCAAAGAATGTTTTACTCAAATAAAATTATTTCATCAACACAAATTTTTCATTGCATTCTCAAAATGCTGCTCTGCCCAGAATCCCATCCTGGCACTTGCAGCTTTTGTTTCCTTTCATGCTTTTGCAAATTATAGCTCATGGCTATTTAAATGTACACTATTCATTAGGTAGCACTCTAAATGCCCTTTTTATTTTCCAACCACAGGATGAAGCATACACACAAGAGCCTTCCTTCACTACTTTACATTCTACCCTGACATCTGGGTAATGCTGCCACGTTCCATTTCTAATTGTGCCGAAGCTTTTACTGAGGGGTGGAGGTCTAAATTAGGGCAGACTCAAACAAAGCAGATTCAACTATGAGCAAGGAACCTGTTGTGCACAGTGTCACGTTCTGACGGCCGAGAGCACACATTTGGGTGGTTGCTTTTTATCCACTGGTCAGAGGTTGATACAGATACAATCACCGCCCAAATCAGAGAGCAAAGGGCATAAGGAGGACTCTGAAAAACACACTCTAAAACAAATGCATATAGGTGTTTTATAATCTCTCATTCAAACTGCACTTAAGGCAGGGTAGGGTAAACAGGATTTCCATCGCTTTGTCTCTCTAGCTCTTATTATCTTGCTTAACTTTTATAGTTACAGGGCCGATCACTGCCTTTGAGGCAGAATTAAGGGGACTGAAAGAAACTATTATATAGGGCTGCTTGCATGAACAGAAAGCCATATCTAAATTACCTTCCCATGGCCACTTGATCATTGGGATCCAAGGAGCTGGTCTTTCGTTCTATGAGTTCTCGAAGGAGCTTGTGGAAAAAGGAAAGCAACTGATTTATTTATCATCTCCCAGCACCAACTGACTTTAAAAGGGCATAGCAGGAATTCTGAATGGCATAGTGACAGCTCTAAAACTACAATCAATAAGGGACAACCCAGTGGCAAGAGCATGACTGAATTCCCATTAACCCTTTCATATTTATATATCTTTAAAAAGGTGGCTATAGCAATAGCTGAGAACAGAAGTCCATTTGGAAGACTTATTGTACTGCAGTTCATTTCAAAAGGATCAATGAGTGTGCAACATTCCCTTCATTGTTTTTATGATTAGTTTTGTCCATCTCATCGATACCAATGGAGAATCTTTAAAAGGTCAGGTGGAAAAGGCTGTATGGCAAAAAAGAAAATGCATCAGCTTCTCACCAATAGGATAATGGTACATGGTTAACTTCTGACCTATAACCTCCAGCAGCCAGGAAGGTCATCCTCAGGCAAAAGCCTTTATTACATGTAATTAAAAGCATGAACTTCATTCTCTTGCTTTCCACGGCTGGTACTCCACCATGCTTACCATGAAGCGATTCAACCACATATGACACTCACGCATTCACAGCCATGACAATTATAAGAGGGAACCTAATGAAAGTCATACATGTGTACTGCAAATATGGGAGAACCAGTCTCTCGTCCCATACAGTGAGCTCCATGAGAACTCTACATTACTCTCCTACTCTCCGCTTAGTCCTGGGCAGTCTACTGCATCTGACCCGAGTGTAAACCTGTAACTTTCACACAGACTTAAGAATCTGCATTGGATCTTAAAGTCCTACTAGGTGAAGAGGAGTAATGTTTAAAAGTTAAACATTAGGGGTGCCCGGCAGGCTCAGTCACTAGAGCGTGTGACTCTTGATCTCAGGGGCATGAGTTCAAGCCCCAGGTTGGGCGTGTAGCCTGCTCAAAAATGAAGAAAGGTTAAACATTAAGGGAGGACAGTTTTAAATTACTATTAAAAAAAACCTAGATATCATCTCTCCTATACAAGTGCTATGTGCAGGGAAATAGCAACAGAGATTAAAATCGCAAAAGTCTGAGAGAAATCTAAGCGAAGACACTAATATAATCCTGCTAATCATCTGTCAATAATATAGGTTTGACTTTACAATGTGTTTCTTCACCAAAAAAGGTCATTATTTTGTAGGTGAGGCATGGTAGCAATACAGATATTTCACCAAGTTAAACAGCTGAAGTCTGTGGGAGGGTAAAGAAGGAGGAATAAATTCCTATGAAAGTAGTTCACTCTCTAATTTTCATTTGTTTATGTAAGTAGGCACTGGAAGAAGTAAAACAAATTTATAGAAATGTTCATCTCCATATAAGATGAATCCTTATTGCAAAAGGGAAAAGGATATCTCAATCGCAATTAAAAAACCTCCTGTGATGCTTTTTCATTTGCTTATTTTGGACATTATTACTACAGCAATTACATTTAAAAATGTGGGGACCAGAGGCCACTGGTTTATTATCACTAGAAAACAGCAAGCTATTTCTCTACCCTGTTTATCTGATTGATTCCCAACATCTTTCTGGCAGCCAATCTATCAGTTTATCTCTCCTACTTCATCACAGTCACTTCTGGCAGCTAAATACAAGATCCAAATCCAGTGTTACACAGACATACGACACAGTAAACCTATGTAGCACTGCTACTCTGTAAACGGCTGCCCTGAAGGCTAAGCCAAAATGGGCTTCTGGTTCCTAGTCAATATTCTGTCAGAAGCAAGGTGGTGGGGGTAGAGGGGGAGAGGTTAATAATAAAACCAGAAGAAGGAGAAGAAAAAGAATAGAAAGAAAACACTAAGAAAGGAAGGGAAATAACGGAATGACTGCATCTCATTGCCCTTACCTTGTTCCGGCCACAGAAGAGATTATAACAACTGTTCCTGGTTTTCCTAATCGTCTCTGATCCCTTGAGACTGGGGCTGTCATGGCCACTGGGAGCAAGTGCTCATGGAAGGCTGCCCCAGCACAACAGGGGTGATCCTCTGGAAGAAAGCCCCATATGCCCTTCCCGAAGGCTGGAAATTGAAGCTGCACAACCACAGTGGCTCTATTACATTTGCAGTGGTCTCTGCAATTCAAACACCACGTTGGTGCAGCATTTCTTTCAAGCACTCTGTGTACTTTCCATATTCTGGGCTGCATTTTCACTACCCAAGTGCCCTGCACAGCTGTTCTTAGCCATTCATGACAAGGAAGATGATTTTACTGGTCAATCTGGCCAAGTCTAGTTTATTCAGTCTGGTGTTTCAGAAGATCCTGTTGTGTGCAAGGTAGGAATAAGAAAGTAGCAAGAAAATACAAGTGAACAAACCATTCCCATGGTGCTTGCTATTTCCCACAGCTGACGCAATCACTGGGTTTTAATTTAATTAGGAAAACTGCTTTCGAAGAAGTTGCTGAAAAATTAAGCTTTAGGAATATTGCTGAAGAATTTAATTTTGCCTCTCAGTTCAATTTTTGTAGCTTAACTTTATGAATAAACTTCCCCATTAAAATACAGGTTTCTGTTACAGTTATTGGAGCTTTTTATTTCAACAATAATGACACAATATTTGTAATTTTCTTTGTGACGAGGAAAATGGGGACATGTGTGAAATATTTTTGTCCCAGTCTGTTTTAATTCCAGAGTCAGCTCACAAAAGCTTGATTGTTTCTCTAGTTCTAGGGGAAAATCATAGATGTAGTTAGGTTTCCAGGTCAGCCCACAAAAACCTATTTAACCTGTAACAACATACATGAGAAATAGCCCTGATAGTGCTGTTCAGCATCTAATCAGCATTTATAATACTTTGTCTAGAAAAATGCATGCCAGAATCAGTTAAAAATGGCAGACTGAACACATTAGTTTATCTCTTCTCCCTTCTCAACCCCTCTAAAAGACAGGAGAGGAATAAAACAAATGTATTAACTCATGAGAAAGAAGAGGAAGGGAGAGTTAATGAGAGCAGATTTTCATAAATTTTTCAGAGACAGTCAGGAGATGGAAGAGTAGAAGGTAGTTATCACCAAAGTGCCCAGAGGGAATAAGAGGTGAGGGTGGAACTAATTAGGCCCATAGAATCCCCAGGAGGAGGCACAGTGGCAGAAGTGGGAGGGACGGTGCCACTGGGCCCTGACTATCTCACAAGTGACTAATCCCTCTACCAACCCCTCTCACGCAGAGAAAAGTTTTCTTCTCTGGAAAAAATGAGCCCCAGAAGCTCCAGATGTAAGGCTATGAGGTGGCAAAGGCTGGGATGCAGAAGGGAAAGGTGATGCCCATCTTCTGCCTCATTCCCTGACCCTACACACAGAATGCCGGCACCCAGATACAAAACCTCCCAGGCAGGAGAGTGGGGGGAAGGGGCGGGTCCTCTCTGGGAGAAACTCCATCGCTGATCCCTCCTCTCCCCAGAAAATCACATCTCCAAGTTCTGCCATTTGAAGGCAATTCCAAACAGGAGGTTTGTTCACAGTATAGCTCAGGTTTCAGAGACACTTGGAATGTCTTACTAAATATGAAGAGAGTTAAGGATCACCGGCATCTGAGGAAAGGCTCAGACAGAGACCAAAATAGGAAGGAAAAAAGGGGACACAACAAAGCAATGCGGAAAACAAAAGAAACCTAAGGAAAGGAAGAAGAACAGACACTGTCGGAGAAGTGAAAGAAGATACACTTCCCTAAGAACAGGAGGCTATGAGAAAAGAGTAAAATAAGAAATTCAACACGAAACAAAAAAAATTTAAATTGCAAAGAACTGGAAGATAAATGTGCAAAAATCTTTCAGATCTAAAACAAAAAGGCAAAAAGATAACATCCTCCTGCTTATTTGTGTTTTTGGCGTGTTTTTTTTCCCCTTGCTTGTATGTAAGAGAAGAAAAAAATTTAGAGGACAATCCAGAATGTCAAACATCTGACTTTGTTAAGGCTAGGAGAACATAATTAAAGAAACGGTAATGACAATTTCCCAAATTGAAGGACAGGAATGAGCCTGCAAAAATCTAGTACAATGAATGAAAAAAGACCTTTCCCAAGACACATCATCATGAAATGTGGAACACTGGAAGTAAAGAGAAGATCCTAAATGCTTACAGAAAAAATAGGTCACATATAAAGAGGGTGACCACATGTCCCAGTTTACCCCAGAGAGTCCTGGGTTTATGCCTGTTGTCCTAGTATTCTTTCAGGCTAGCACCTCAAATGTCCCAGTTTTGACAATAAATTATACAGTCACCCTACATATTAAGGAATGAAAACTAAATGGGATTAGACATTTCAACAGCAATAGCAGATACGGGAGGATTGCAGAGCAATGCCTTCAAAATTCTGAGGAAAATCACTTTCAACCTCAAAATTCCATCCACAAAGTATTACCAAGTATGAAAGTTACATGGAGACATTTTCACACATGCAAGAACTCAACAATTTTCTTTCCACACACTCTTTCACAGGAAGATGTGCTTGAGTAAAATGAGCATGTAACAGCAAGAAAGCGAAAGACATGAGACGTCAGAAAATAGGTCTAACTCAGGAAAGCAGCAAAGGCAGGTCCCAAGATTACTGATGGCAGGGGCCCAGAGAGCAACCATTCCAAAAAGAACAGAGTCCAGAGAGCTCTAGAAATAAGGTCTCCAGGGAAAAGGGTGGGTGGGTGGGGGAATAATAGGTTAGTTTATGTATTCAAGGTATTTATTTGGTGTATGTGGGGTGGAAACAGATACACAGAACACAAAGTCTATTTTTTAAAACAGGCCTTATTATTCTAGGAAAAAACAAGCATGTAAGGAAATACAATCATAGTACATGTGAACATTTATTTAGTCATCATATTGTAAACAATAAATCTTCACAAAACTGTGACAATAAGTACTTTAAGAAAATGGAGGACAGAAATGTGGAGGTAGAAAGTACAGAAGGGCTAGGACCTCACTACCATAATGGGAAGTCAAGAGATGATTTGATAAATGACTGATGATTTGATAAATGACTGTTGATAAATCAACAATAGTATAAACATACTATTTAAAATATGCAAGTAATAAAAAACCTAAAGCAGTGGAAGTTTTTGCCTTCCAAAACTTCTCAGCACCGTATTTTACCATTTTTTAAACAACAGATGACCCAAGAAGAATTCGTCAGTTATTTATTTAGCAATGTCTGGAGGAAAGAGGATACAGTAGTCCCCTGCCTTATCCTCGGTTTTAGTTACCTGCTGCCAACTACGGTCTGGAAGCAGATGAGCCTCTTTCTGACGAATCATCAGATGTAGTCTAACGCTACATCACACGCGTACGTTATTCACCTCACTTCCTCTCATCACATAGGCATCTTATCATTTCACATCATCATAAGAAGGATGAGTACAGTACACTAAGGTGTTTAGAGAGAGACCACATTCACATTATTTTTATTACAGTGTATTGTTATAATTGTTCTATTTTATTATTAGTTATTGTTATTCTCTTACTGTGTCTAACTTATAAATTAAACTTTATCACAGGTATGTATGTGCAGAAACAAGCACAGCATATTTAGGGTGCAGTACTATCCACGGTTTCAGGCATCCACTGGGAGTTTTGGATCCTATCCCCTGTGGATAAGGGGGGGACCAGTGTAGGTATTCTGAAAAATCTTGAAAGTTTGCAAATTCACACTGAAAAATTTCATAATTCCTACAGGGGGAAAAAGGACGGGATGATCAAGGATCTACTGATGAAAGCTCTTCTGAATATTTTTCTGCTCCCTAAATTAAAACATGGCAACACACTAGAAATACCAATAACATTTATTTTGACTTGCTGCTGATGCCAAGTAATTGTTTTCACCTAAGCACAATATATATAATTCAGTGTATTTTAGTAAATTCACAGAGTGGTGTAGTCACCACCACATTTAATCTTAGAACAATTTCATCCCACCTAAAAGAAACCCCAAACCTATTAGCTATCATCCCCAGTATACCTCTCTGTCCCCCCGCCCCCATACTCCCATATCCCTAAGCAATCACTAACCTTTATGTCTTTATGATGTGCCCATTCCGGACATTTCATATAAATGTAATTTAATTTATGGTTTTTTTATGACTAGCTTGTTTCACTTAACTAACATGTGTTCCAAGGTTTATCCACATTGTAATATATGTCAGTACTTCCTTCTTTTTTATGGCTGAATGATATTCCATTATATACCATATTTTATCTATTCATTAGTTGAAGGACATTTGGTTGTTTTCACCTCATGGTTATTGTGAATAATGCTCCTATGGACATTCACTACAAGTTTTTGTGTGGACATATGCTTTCATTTCTCTTGGGTATATACCTACAAGTGAAACTGCTATGGTTAACATTTTGAGGAACTGCTAGGCTGTTTTCCAAAGCAGGTGCACCACTTTACATTCTCACCAGCCATGTTTGACAGGTCCAACTTTTTGACATCCTCATCAGCACTTGTTATTACCTGACTTTTTGATTATAGCCATCCTAGTGGGTGTAAGGTATTATTTCATTGTGGTTCTGATTTGCATTTCCCTGATGGCTAGCTAATGAGGTTGGCATCCTCTTGTGATTACTGGTCATTTGTGTATCTTCTTTGGAGAAATGTCTATTCAGATGCTTTTCCCATTCTTTTAGTAGGTTGTCTTTTTATTATTAAGCTGTAACAGTTCTTTATATATTCTAGACACCAGTCCCTTATCAACTCCCTTTCTTTAGGCTGTCTTTTCACTTTCTTGATGGTATCATTTGCAATAGAAAAGTTTTTAATTTTGATGTAAGTCCAGTTTTTTCTTTTGTCATTTGTACTTTTGGTGTTGTATCTAAGAAATTAATTCATAATCCAAGGTCATGAATATCTACTTCTGTGTTCTCTTCTAAGAGTTTTATAACTTCAGCTCTTGTATTTAGATCTAGATCCATTTTGAGCTAATTTTTGTATATGGTGTGATGTAGGGGTCCAACTTCATTCTTTTGTGTGTGTATATCCAACTGCACCATTTGCCAAGAGATTATTCTTTTCTCCATTGAACTGTTTTGGCGCTCTTGCCAAAAAACAAGTAATTTTTAAATTTTTATTTTATTTAGTTTTTAAATAGGCTTCATGCCCAGTGCAGAGCTTGAAATCATGACCCTGAGATTAAGACCTGAGCTGAGATTAGGAGCTGGATGCTTAGCTGACTGAGCCACCCAGGCACCCCAAAACAAGTAATTTGTAACATTTGGTTTTATGGCCATATATTCACTGGCTTTCCAAATTTGTGACCTACAGTTATTGATTCTTATACCGCTCAGGCTTCTATGGTTCAGAGCCAGATTCTTAAGATGGAAAAACCTTGGGACAACTTTCTCCAACTTACTCAGCCTAGCTGAGTCAGGATTTTTCAAACTCTGTCCCCAATACATAGACTGCATAGGAAACAAGTACAGTCAACTTCTCTTACATGTATTTCAGTCCCTCTCTCCCTGAGGTACAAAAAGCAGACTCATAATGCTTGGCTTTACTCTTCCTTCCGTTTCCTCTTCAGCTCCACAAGAAATCTTAGTGAAAATGTATGTTTCTGCTCTGCCTCTTGCTTTACCAAATGTTTCCGTTCTCAGCTCTCCAGTCTTTCAAATTAACCCCCCCACTTTCAATTTTTATATGCTATATTTAAAGTATACAAAAAATAAATCCACATACAGTATAATTTCAAATAGCTGGGTAGGAATTACTGTACATGCCTATAGTATAAAACTGCCAGAAGGTGACCCACTCCCCACAGGTAACTATTTTTTCTGTTTTCTTTCCACATTGCCCACTCACTCCTCAACCAACTCCATAACACCTAAATTTCTGTCTCCATTGTTCTAATGAAACAACTCATGCCAAGGTCTCCAGATCTCCATGTCTAATGGACATCTGTCATGACTCATCCTGCTAGACTTTTTTAAAATTTATTTATTTATTTTGAGAGGGGGAGAGAGACAGAGAGAGGAGAGAGACAGAATCCCAAGCAGGTTCCACACTACCAGTGCAGAGCCCAAGGTGGGGCTCGAACCCACAAACCGTGAGATCACAACCTGAGCCAAAACCAAGAGTCAGATGCTTAACCAACTGAACCACCCAGGCACCCCTACCCCTCCTACTAGATTTCTTGAAGCAGCAAGTGATACTGTACATTCTTACCTTCCTGAAACACTCTTTCTTGCCATCTTTGAGGCACCTCCCTGTTTTTACTCCATATTCAGCCATCTCCTCTGCCCAAACATTGCATGCTAGCATTCTTTAAGACTCAGTTCCAAGCTGCCTTTTCCTCTCACTCTATACACTTTCCCCAAGAGTTTCATTCTATTCTCAAGACTTCAATGATACAAGAGCTACCCCTGGAATTCCTTTTCCTTTACATTCAATATCTAATCTGTCTCCAAGTCCTTTGTATGTGATCCACTCATTCATGAATCTGTCCATTTTTATCTATCTCCACTGTCTATATCCTACTATAGGCTATCATCGTCTTCATACATTCCATAAATATGTATTGAGTACCCTGGGAAGACAATGTAAAATAAAACACACATGGACTCACCTGAGTTAGTATATGATTTCCGCACATTTACTCTTGCCCCTCCTCTATTCTGGTCTCCTAATTAGAGCCAGAGTAATATTTTTTAAATGCAAATATGCCAGAGGATAAAATTCTTATTGCAGCCTAAAGGCCCAATATGGTCTGGTCCCTTATCTACCTCTCCAGCCTAACCTTCCACCTCTGTGCTCCTGTCCCACCAGTCTTCTTTCCGTACCTGAAATGCTCCCAGGTGCACTCCCGCCACAGAGCCCTTTATGCAGGAGCCCTGCCACAGGTGTGCTTCCCTAACCATTTACCTGCTTACACCCCACCTCCTTCTCCATTCATTAATGTCAGTTTAATCATCTCTTCCTTAAGGGAACCTTTCTTTTTTTAATGTTTATTTATTTTTTTATGGGGGTGAAGAAAAAGAGGGAAGCAGAGAATCTGAAGCAGGTTCTGTGCTGCAGAGCTCAAACTCATGAACGTCGAGATCGTGACCGGAGCGGAAGTCAGATGCTTAACTGACTGAGCCACCCAGGCACCCTCTTAGGGAAGTCTTTCTTAACCCCACCCTCCACACACATACACACTACACTTGTACTTAATCTGCACTTGTTAGTGGATTACTTGATTAATGCCTATCTCCTCCTCTTATCGAGAGTACCACTATCTACCTAAGCAACTGTTTTGCTTTTTGTCATTACCATTATCAGCAAATCCTCCTCCCCGAACAATATTCTTCTCACATGTCTTACAGAGGGCCCAGAGAAGTGGGTGGTTTGTTTTAAGTGGGTGTTTTTTCCCCTTCATTTAATATACTGTTCTTGACCTATTCATTGATTCATTAATAATATAGTCAATGTGCATGAATTAGGAAAATAAAACCAAGATCCTTGAAGATTTGAATATGTCCGTGAAAATTTCCTTTGTACAAGCTACAGAACTAACTCTCTTTGTGCAGTGCACCGCCAGCACTGCAAATATAAATTAATCCATTTCCTTGCATCATCTCAAGAATCACCTTTTTAAAACATTTTTTTAACATTTTTATTCATTTTTGAGAGACAGAGGGAGACAGAGCATGAGGGGGAAGCGCAGATAGAGAGGCAAACACAGAATCGGAAGCAGGCTCCAGGCTCTGAGCTGTCAGCACAGAGCCTGACACGGGGCTCGAACTCATAAACCAAAGGATCATGTCCTGAGACAAGTCGGATGTTTAACCAACTGAGCCACTCAGGTACCCCAAGAATCACCCTTTTTTTAAACCATCCTAAGAGTACTTGAATTAAAAGTACAAAAACAAAAAATTAATCCAAATGAATTAAAAGATTTTAAATCACTTCTCATTCTATTCATGTTAAAATCATGTAGACCTATCCTCCCTCTTGGATCTCATTTCCTAAAGGAAGTGTTGGTTCTTCTCTGGAAAAGAGAAGGAACAGACCTTTTGTGCTTCCTCTAAACCATCCAGACCCTCTTTCTGCAATCTCTTTGAGTTGGTCCTTTTATTATAAGAAAGGTGTCTTGACATCTTCATAATAAAAACCTGAATTAATTTCAATATAGTGTGTTTTTAAATGTTTATTTATTTTTGAGAGAGAAATAGAGAGTGAGCGGGGGAGAGGCAGAGAGAGAGGGAGACAGAATGCCACCCTGACAGTGCAGAGCCTGATGCAGGACTTGAACTCATGAACTGTGAGATCATGACCTGAGCCAAAACCAAGAGTTGGACGCTTAGTCACCTGAGCCACCCACGCACCCCTCAACGTTTATTCATTTTTGAGAGACAGAGAAAGACAGAGCATGAGCAGGGAAGGGGCAGAGAGAGGGAGACACAGAATCTGAAACAGGCTCCAGGCTCTGAGCTGTCAGCACAGAGCCTGACGCGGAGATTGAACTCACGAACTGCGAGATCCTGACCTGAACTGAAGTCAGACGCTCAACCGACTGAACCACCCAGGCGCCACCCCAGGCACCCCTCAAGATAGTGTTTTTATTTAAACATTTTTTTATTAAAAAATAAATAAGCTTTTTTATTTACAAAATACGTTTTTCAAATTCCAAATTTCAGGTTCCCATCTCCCATTTTCTTTTTTTTTTCTAAGAAATTTTATTTTATTTTATTTTAATATATGAAATTTATTGTCAAATTGGTTTCCATACAACACCCAGTGCTCATCCCAAAAGGTGCCCTCCTCAATACCCATCACCCACCCTCCCCTCCCTCCCACCCCCCATCAACCCTCAGTTTGTTCTCAGTTTTTAACAGTCTCTTATGCTTTGGCTCTCTCCCACTCCAACCTCTTTTTTTTTTTTTTTTCTTCCCCTCCCCCATGGGTTTCTGTTAAGTTTCTCAGGATCCACATAAGAGTGAAACCATATGGTATCTGTCTTTCTCTGTATGGCTTATTTCACTTAGCATCACACTCTCCAGTTCCATCCACGTTGCTACAAAAGGCCATATTTCATTTTTTCTCATTGCCATGTAATATTCCATTGTGTATAGAAACCACAATTTCTTTATCCATTCATCAGTTGATGGACATTTAGGCTCTTTCCATAATTTGGCTATAGTTGAGAGTGCTGCTATAAACATTGGGGTACAAGTGCCCCTATGCATCAGTACTCCTGTATCCCTTGGATAAATTCCTAGCAGTGCTATTGCTGGGTCATAGGGTAGGTCTATTTTTAATTTTCTGAGGAACCTCCACACTGCTTTCCAGAGCGGCTGCACCAATTTGCATTCCCACCAACAGTGCAAGAGGGTTCCCGTTTCTCCACATCCTCTCCAGCATCTATAGTCTCCTGATTTGTTCATTTTGGCCACTCTGACTGGCGTGAGGTGATATCTGAGTGTGGTTTTGATTTGTATTTCCCTGATAAGGAGCGATGTTGAACATCTTTTCATATGCCTGTTGGCCATCCGGATGTCTTCTTTTGTCCCATCTCCCATTTTCTAAGATCTAATGATTCTAGATAGTGTGCTGCATGGTTCAGTGTAACTGTAAATATCTGCCCACGAGTCAGTATAATACCATGGCTTTGGTGTCTGACAGATCTGGGTTCCGAATCCAAACTATGCCCCTTACTAGCTGTTTAATCTGGGACAAGTTATCTGACCTCTCCAGAGACTCAGTTTCCTTTCATAAAATAGTAATAATTTTATCTCATAAATTTCATTTGGTATTTTAGAAGATGATGAAAGTAATACACTTAAGCAAAATATAAGTATTCAATAAACAGAAATA
The DNA here is from genome assembly GCF_022837055.1 of Prionailurus viverrinus. NCBI lineage: Eukaryota > Metazoa > Chordata > Mammalia > Carnivora > Felidae > Prionailurus > Prionailurus viverrinus. Next base: position 24,042,793 of record NC_062574.1, read on the forward strand.
CTGGGGTGCCTGGGTGGCACAACTGATTAAGTGCCCAACTCTTGATTTCAGCTCAGGTCATGATCTCATGGCTTGTGAGTTCGAGCCCTGTGCTGACAGTGCGGAGCCTGCTTGGGATCCCGTCTCCCCCCACTCTCTGTCCCTCCTTCATTCATGCTCTCTCTCTCAAAAAATAAACTATAGGGGCACCTGGGTGGCTCAGTCGGTTAAGCGTCTAACTTCAGCTCAGGTTGTGATCTCGTGGTCCATGAGTTTGAGCCCCGCGTCGGGCTCTGTGCTGACAGCTCAGAGCCTGGAGCCTGTTTCAGATTCTGTGTGTCTCTCTCTCTGACCCTCCCCCATTCATGCTCTGTCTCTCTCTGTCTCAAAAATAAATAAAGGTTAAAAAATAAATAAATAAACTATAAACAAATATAAATAAATAAATAATAATATTGTCAGCATCAGATAACAATACTCACCAATAATCCACCAAATCTCACTTGGGACAAAAAACTCAACCCCCCACTCCCCTAGCTAAATCACCACCACCATAGATGCTAATAACGAACAAGTACAATAATTCCGTTTTCATTTCTACTGATTAGATAAGAAATGAAGAAAAAGCAGAATGAAGAAAATGTAAAACGCACTGAAAATTCACAAAAATGGTAAGTCACTATTTGAAAAGTATGCTACTGGTGGTAGAACTTTTCCAAACCGGACCATGATAAATTGGAGCAAAAGTGATCCTCTCCTTCATCATTTGTTCCATTTTAACAACTAACTGCTATTCCCTGTGACCTGCAATTCTGGCCACATGATCCCCTACACTTAGCACTTCCCCCAGCCATTAAAGTTCCGTCTCTGAAGACCTGGATCACATGCCATCTCCTCCTCCCTGCAGCCTTCTTCAACTCCCTCAAACCATTTTTAATTTCTCCCTCTTCTAAATTCTTTCAGACCCCCTCACCAAGCATGCTGGTTGGTTATGTTTTCGTCATTCCCTTTGCCTGGCTGTAAGCATCCTGAAGGCAGGTTATAGTCGGACTCAAATTCTCACCTCCCACAGAACTCTGCGCACTGCCTTGCACACAGCAATTATTCAATAACATTTCTAAAATGACAGAGTTAAGTAGCAAGCATTCTTGTCAATCCTGTAATCAAGGATGAACAGTATCCAGCTTCTGTAATGACAAGTACAATATTTACAGGAAGAGTGGTACAGAGAAGAATGGAGAGAAATCATGATGTGTGAATAGAATTCAAGAAGCATCTTAATACTGACGTTACAAATAGCCTGCCTTTGGTTACTAAAATAAGAAAATGTATAGCTACAGGCTACCACTGAAAAAGTCAGCCTGACTCTGCCTCGCTGCCCTTGGTCTTTAAAGATTTGATTAGTTTTTCCACTTTCTGATTCAGTGCTGCATCATGCCTCCACTCCAGAGCTAGAGCTAAGTAAGGCCTGTGATTTGGAAGGGATGATAAATTCATTGACTAAATAAAGTAACACTGTTTTCTCAGCACAAGTTCTAAAATATTTCAAAGGCTGTGGTATTTCACTAGCCTTGGCCATTGGGGTTAAAATTTATTAGTCAAAACAGAAAACTTTCTCATCAGATCCCATGTATTCCATTAGGCATGATATATAATGTCTCCCAATGTCTAATTATTAACGAGGACTATAAGTAAATCACAATCAGTATTAGGTCCTGATGTGTGCAGACAGGGTAAGAATTAAGCAATTCGGATGCTAAAGAATTTCTTTTTTGCCAATTTGCTTTTCCTTTCTTTTTCTTAAAAATAAAAAGAATTTTACAAGCATCAAGCCACTCTTCCTAATCCATAACAAAAGTAACAATGTACAGAAAGTTCTATTGTTTGAAATTTCCAACAGTTCCCATTTCCAGTATTCTGTCCCTTGGTCAGAACATCCTTCTGGTGTGTATCTTTTTTTCCCTTCCATATTTAATAAAGGTGAACAGAAGAGTTAAATATCCTTTGGGAGCTCAGTTCAGTCACTGACTATTCTGGAGCACTCTTGGGCAAATTTCTTTTAATGGCACCAAACAATATATCATTTGTCTTGGAAGAATAAAGAGGAAGTCATTCAGAACTAGAGAAGATTTTACTACAGGGATTCACAAGTAAGAAACCGGAAGGGTAGTACTAACTTGTGTTCTGTAATGATGTCCTTTAGGATGTGAAGCCCAGCTGAAACAAAGCTTTCCCTGTCTTTCCGGCATTCTGCCTCTAGAAATTCATACTCCAATAATTCTTCAGCCCCACCAGGATCAATAACCCATTGATTCTGCCACCTTTTCAGCAGCCTGCCTCTTCTCACATGCTCACTTCCCTCCTTCCTCAGGTGGAAGTGATTCCACAGGCCATCAGGAAAATCACTCCTGGTATACATTCTCAACTCCCTTGCATGCTGTCCCTTTGTCAAACAGATTCACGATCCCTTGGGAACTGATGGGTCTTGGAATTCAGAACTTTTAGGATATGAGGAAGATAATACAGTGTTAAATAAAATACAAATGCCCCAGCAGAGTCTGGGATAGCACCCTAAAATCAAGCACATGAATATTTCTGCAGCAAAATACAGGAATCATCCCCACTAAGTGGGATAAATGAAAGCCTAACAAGTTTATAATAGCTTCAGGTCAGATGTTGCCACCACAAAAGTTTGCCAAACTTACTAAAAACAAACAAACCAAACAAACCAACAAACAAACAAAAACAACAAACTGAGTTTTCAGAACTTTTTACATTTCAGAATTGCAGGTAAAGGATTAAGTACCTGTACTCTCTTGGCAACCCCCCCCCCTCCCCGCCCCAACCATGTTAAATGTGCATCCATGCAGCTGAACTGCCTGGAGAAAAAGACAAGACCATGTGAATGGGGGTCCCCCATTTGAAAGTCATTAACCCTGACCTCATGTGGATCTTCTGTGCTACCTGACAACTCCCCTGTGGGTTTCCCTTCTACTCACTCTCCCACTCTGTTGGGAGACTCTGCCATGCCTCCTCTTTTCTCAAACCTCCAGCCTCTGCCACATCTTCTCTCAGCTTCTTGACTCATAAAGTAAGACAAAAGGAGACAAAAGCACCCTGATGAGCATTTCCACATGCTTCCACAGTATCTCCTTGCAAGTGTACCCGTATACTCTGCCTTCCCTCCTCTATGTATGGATGAAATGTTTGTCAGAACAACTTCTCTGGACTTGAATACTCACCACCAATTCTCACCTCCATTTTCCCTCCATTGAATCATTTCCACCAGCAAAGTACATTTCCTCTCTTAAAACAAAACAAAACAAAACAAAATACTCTCCCAAACTTTCCCTTTCAGCTGCTCCATTTCTCTATTCTCTTAACAGCAAGCCTACTCAAGAGCTGCCTAGACTCAGCATCTCCAATTTTTCTCCTACCATTCCTTTTTGAACCCACTTTATCATTCTACCAAAACAGTGCTTGTCAAGGTCACCATGATTTCCACCTTGCTGACACCAATGGTCAATTTTTCAGTCCTTATGTCACTTGTGCACACTTGACATAGGTCATTCTCTTTTTTTTTTATTTTTATTTTTTATGAAATTTATTGACAAATTGGTTTCCATACAACACCCAGTGCTCATCCCAAAAGGTGCCCTCCTCAATACCCATCACCCACCCTCTCCTCCCTCCCACCCCCCATCAACCCTCAGTTTGTTCTCAGTTTTTAACAGTCTCTTATGCTTTGGCTCTCTCCCATTCTAACCTCTTTTTTTTTTTTCCTTCCCCTCCCCCATGGGTTCCTGTTAAGTTTCTCAGGATCCACATAAGAGTGAAACCATATGGTATCTGTCTTTCTCTCTATGGCTTATTTCACATAAAAATATATGGAAACAAACGAAAATGAAAATACAACAATCCAAACGCTTTGGGACGCAGCAAAGGCAGTCCTGAGAGGAAAATACATTGCAATCCAGGCCTATCTCAAGAAACAAGAAAAATCCCAAATACAAAATCTAACAGCACACCTAAAGGAACTAGAAGCAGAACAGCAAAGGCAGCCTAAACCCAGCAGAAGAAGAGAAATAATAAAGGTCATTCTCTTCTTAAAAAAAAAAAAAAAAAAAAAAAAAAGCTTTATTCAGATATAATTCACAGACCATACAATTCACCAATTTAAACTGTATGATTCAATGGTTTTGTATAGTCACAGACTTGTGCAACCATCACCACAATCAATTTCAGAATATTTTCATCACTTTCAAAAGAAACCCATTACCCATTACTTTTCACTTGCATTTTCCTCCTATGACCCCCAACCCTAGGCAACCATTAATCCACTTTCTCTCAATGCAGATGTGCCTACTCTGGGTATCTCATATATACAGATCATACAATAGTAGTCTTTTGTCACTGACTTCTTTCACTTAGCATACTGTTTCCAAGGCTTATCCATGTTGCAGCAAGTCATCGGCACTTCATGCCTTTTTATAGCTGAATACCACTCTATTGCATGGGTATACACTTTGTCCAACCATTTATCAGTTGAGGGACATTTGGGCTGCTTCCTTTGTGGCTATTATGAATAATGCTGTGAATATTCATGTACAAGTCTTAGTGTGGGCAAATGCTTTCATTTCTCTTGAGTATACACTTAACAGTGAAACTGCCACGTCATAGGGTAACTCTAAGTTTAATGTTTTGAGGAACAGCCAAACTTTTCCAGAGGCTGCACCAATTTATATGCCCACCAGCAATGTGTGAAGGTTCCAAATTTTCCATATCTTTGCCAACACTTGCTATCATCTTTTTGATTATAGCCATCTTAGTAGTGTAAGGTGGCATGTAGTCTGCTTTTGATTTGTACTTCCCTCAAGACTAATGATGTTGAGCACCTTTTCCTGTGGTTACTGGTCATTTAAGTATCTTCTTTGGAGAAATGTTTACTCAGATCCTTTGCCATTTTTTATTGAGTTATTTATCTTTTATTATTATGTTATAAGAGTTCTTTATAAATTCTAAACAGTCTTTTATCAGATATATGATTTATAAATATTTTCTCCCACAAACGTTTTTGTGGGTCTTTTCACTTGCCAGAGGGTACGTTTTGTAGGACCAAAGTTTTTATTTCAATCAAGTCCAATTTATCTATTTTCTTTTGTCACTTGCACTTTTGAAGTCATATCTAAGAAACCATTTCCTAACTAAAGCTCATGAACATTTACTCCTATGTGTTCTACAAGTTTTATACTAAGTTTTATACTTTTACATTTAGGTACGTGATCCATTTTAAATTATTTTTTGTGTAGGTGTGAGGGAAGGCACCAACACCATTCTTTTGCACGTGGATATCCATTTGTCCCAGTCTTATTTGTTGAAAAGACAGTTCACTTCCCATTGCACTGCCTTGGCACCCTTGTTGGATGACCATAAATGTAAGGGTTTATTTCTGGATTCTCAATTTATTCCACTGACCTATATACCTTTTTTTTCTTTTTTTTTTTTTTTTAATGTTTATTTATTTTTGAGAGAGCACGCATGCACAGGGCAGGGGCAGAGAGAGGGAGACAGGGGATCTGAAGCGGGCTCCACTCTGACAGCAGAGAGCCCGACGTGGGGCTTGAGCCCACGAACTGGGAGATCATGACCTGAGCCAAAGTTGGATGCTTAACTGACTGAGCCACTCAGGTGTCTCTCTATATACCTAACTTTGTGTCAGTACTACAACATCTTGATTATTGTAGCTTGGTAGTAAGTTTTGAAATTAGGAAGTAGGAGTCTTCCAGTTCTGTTCTTTTTCAAGATGGTTTTGGCTATTCTGGGTCCTTTGCATTTCCATGTGAATTTTAGGATCAGCTTATCAATTTCTACAGAGGCAGTTGTAATTCTGATAGGAACTGTGTTGAGTCTGAAGATCAGTTTGGGGAGTACCACCATCTCAACAATATTAACTCCTCTAGTCCATGAACATGAGATGACTTTGTACTCAGTGTATTCAGGTCTTTTCAAATTTCTCTCAGCAATGTTTATAGTTTTCAGTGTACAAATCTTTCACCTCCTTGGTTAAGTTTATCCCCAGGTATTTTATTCTTTTGGATACTATTGTAAATGTAACAGTTTCCCTTTTCAGATTGCTCACAGCTGGTGTACAGAAACACAATGGAGTTTTGCATGCTCATCTTGGGTCCAATTTTGCTAAATTCATTTATCAGCTCTGGTAGTTTTTTGGTGGCTTCTTTGGGATTCTCTATATATAGGATCATGCCATCTGCAAATAAGAGACAGTTTTACTTCATCCTTTCCTTAAAGTCGATGACTTTATTTCTTTTTCTTGTCTAACTGCCCTGTCTAGAGCCTTCGGTACAATGTTGAATGCTAGTGGCAAGAGAAGACATCCTTGTCACATTCCTAGTCCTAGAGAAAAAGCATTCATTCTTTCGCCAATGAGTAGGTGAAAGTGGGTTTTCACAGATGTTCTTTATCAAGTAAAAAGTTCCCTTCTCTCCCTGGTTTGCATGTGTTTTTATCATAAAAGGGCCAAATGTTTTTTCTTCATCTATTGAGGTGACCACATGGTTTTGTCCTTTTTCTATAGATATGGTGTATTACATTGATTTTTGATGTTAAACCAACCTTGTATTCGTGGACTAAATTCCATTTGGTTATGGTACATAATCTTTTTTATGTGCTGCTGGATTGAGTCTGCTAGTACTTACTTTATGGACCTTTGCATTTATATTCATAAAAGATACTGGTCTGGAATTTTCTTGTGCTGCTTTTGTCTGGTTTTGGTTTCAAGATGATACCACATTTCCTCCTTCTTGAAACACTTTTACATGGAACCTGGGAAATCACTCTTCCTTCACTCTCTTACTGGTTGCTCTTTCTCAATCACCTTTGCTGGCTGCCCTGTATCTCCCCAACCTCTAAATGTTTGAATGTCCCAGGATCAAAGTTTGAATCAATTCTTTTTTTCTCTCTCGCTTCATTTTCTAGGTGATCTTGTTCAGTCTCACTGCATTAAATACAATCTATATGCTGATGGCTCTCAAATTTATACCTTCAAGCCCAGATCTTCCTACGGACTCCAAAATTATACATATAACTACCTCTTCAACAACTCCACATGAATGTTTCCGAAGTAATCTAAACTTAATATAATTGATAATCAAAATAATTAAAGCCAAAACAAGTCTATGCGGGGGGGGGGGGGGGGGGGGGGAGCTTAATAAAACCAAAACTGAGTTCCAGCTTTCTCCTCCAGATTAGCTTCTCTCATTGTTTCCCCCATCGCAGTAAATAACAATTTCATCCTTCCCACTGCTCAGCCCAAAAACCTTAAAGTCATTTGGACTCCTTGCTTTCCACACCCCATATGAAATTCAATGGCAAATTCTGTCAGTTCAACTTTAACATAAGTTCAGAATCCAACTACTTTGCACTCCTTCCAAAACCACCCTAGTCCCAACTACCACCATCTCTTGCCTGGATTATCACTAGAGTCTCTTAACTGGCTTCTTGTTTACCACCTTATGCCCCTACAGTTTATTCTCAACACAGACAGCAGAGTGATTCTTTTAAAATATTAGTCCAATCATGTGACTCCTCTGTTCAAAACCCTTTAGTGATTTCCCATCTTGGTTGCAATAAAAGCCAAAATGTTATAGTGGCTTACAGGTCCTATAGTACCTGGCCCTCCATTACCTCTCTTTCCTCCTCTATCACTCTTGCCTAGTCTACCCCA